>NC_133622.1:136756009-137365176 GCF_048593235.1 Sminthopsis crassicaudata | reverse complement strand
AATTTTCAAAAGTATGAACTTTCCTAGACTCTGTCATCTTCTAAAAATCTTGTTCTATATTCCTTCACCTATTCTCCGCCAAACTTTTTGAAAAAATTGTCTATTCTTGCTCCTTCTTCTTTCTCAGTAGTTCTTCAACAGTATGATTTAGCTTTGGACCTTATCATTCAACTGAAACTATTCTTTCCTTAGTTATCAATCTCTTAAGTCCTAATTTGTCTTGATATGTTTGCTACATATATACGGTTTACCATTTTCTCCTTAATATTTTCCCTTCTCTGAGTTTTCATGACACTATTCTTTCCTCTATGACTTCTTACCTACCTGATTTCATCTTCTCTTTCTGAATGGATTTTAGTTTTACTTAAGATTCTGTTTTGGGTCATCTTCTCTTCATCCTTTATACTCTCTTTACTAGGGAACTTCATCAGATCCCATAAGTTTAATTATTGTTTCTATGTAGAAGATTTTCAGAATTATAATCCAGTTCTTTACCCTGACTTATATTCTCTCACTACCAATTGTTTATTGAATATATAAAGACTTTCTAGATACAACCTAAACTCAATATGTCCAATACTAAACATATCATCTTTCCTTCAATACCCTCCCTTTCAAGCTTCCCTGTCAAAGATATTAATAGCCTTCCTGTATTTCTGGTTTATCATCTTGTCTTTATTCTCACTCTACTTGACTCCACATATCCAGTCAGTTGCCAGTTATTGCTGTCTCTGCCTTCACATTCTTGTATCTAATGCCTTCTTTGAACTCATAGTAACTAACTTAGTTTAAACTCAGAACAGCTCTGGTGTAGATTATTACAATAGGCATATTTGGTCACCCCATCTTAATTCTCTCACCACTGAAGTCCATCCTATGCAATCAACAAAGTGAATTTTCTTTAGTGAAAATGTGATCACATGCCTCTCCTACTCAATGACCTCAGTTAAAATATAATCTTCTATTGTAGCTTTTAAATCCATATTCAATTTGACTGCAACCTATCTTTCTATCCTCATTAAAGATTATTTCCCAAGTGTTGGTCTTTTCAATTCAGCCAAACTAGAATTCATGTCACTTCTAGTTCCCATCTGTCTCCCTTGATTTTTTATTGACTAGCCATCATGACTGGAGTGCAATCTCTACTCTTTGCCTCCTCGAGTTACTCTCTTCCTTTAAGATTTAGCTTAGACATCATTTTCTTTATGAAACTTTCTTTGATTCCCCCAAAATGTCTGTGCCCTTATATTTTACATTTTCCAACTATAAACATGTGTGAAATATATATTTACCTTATAGTTATGCTAGATGAATCAACTTTAAATTTATTCTGTATATACTTTTCTATTAATGTATCAGTCTTTTTGATTAGAAAATTTGCTCTTAAATTACAAAACACTTGCCACAAAAATAAAGTCAGATTTAAATAATTGGAAAGACATTCAGTGTTCTTGGATAGGCCGAGCGAATATAATAAAGATGACAATACTCCCCAAACTAATCTATTTATTTAGTGCTATACCAATCAGACTCCCAAGAAACTATTTTAATGACCTAGAAAAAATAACAACAAAATTCATATGGAAGAATAAAAGGTCGAGAATTGCAAGGGAACTAATGAAAAAAAAGTCAGAGGAAGGTGGTCTAAGTGTACCTGATTTAAAGCTATATTATAAAGCAGCAGTCACCAAAACCATTTGGTATTGGCTAAGAAATAGACTAGTTGATCAGTGGCATAGGTTAGGTTCACAGGGCAAGATAGTGAATAAAAATAGCAATCTAATCTTTGACAAACCCAAAGATCCCAAATTTTGGGATAAGAATTCATTATTTGACAAAAACTGCTGGGAAAACTGGAAATTAGTATGGCAGAAACTAGGCATGGACCCACATTTAACACCACATACTAAGATTAGATCAAAATGGGTCCAAGATTTAGGCATAAAGAACGAAATCATAAATAAATTGGAGGAACATGGGATGGTTTACCTCTCAGACTTGTGGAGGAGGAAGGAGTTTGTGTCCAAGGGAGAACTAGAGACCATTATTGATCACAAAATAGAACATTTTGATTACACCAAATTAAAAAGTTTCTGCACAAACAAAACTAATGCAAACAAGATTAGAAGGGAAGTAACAAATTGGGAAAACATTTTTACAGTTAAAGGTTCTGATAAAGGCCTCATCTCCAAAATATACAGAGAATTGACTTTAATTTATAAGAAATCAAGCCATTCTCCAATTGATAAATGGTCAAAGGATATGAACAGACAATTTTCAGATGATGAAATTAAAACTATTTCCACTCATATGAAAGAATGTTCCAAATAGCTATTGATCAGAGAAATGCAAATTAAGACAACTCTGAGGTATCATTACACACCTGTCAGATTGGCTAAGATGACAGGAACAAATAACGATGAATGTTGGAGGGGCTGTGGGAAAACTGGGACACTGATGCATTGTTGGTGGAGTTGTGAAAGAATCCAACCATTCTGGAGAGCAATCTGGAATTATGCCCAAAAAGTTATCAAAATGTGCATACCCTTTGACCCAGCCATACTACTACTGGGCTTATACCCCAAGGAACTACTAGAGAAGGGAAAGGGTCCTGTATGTGCCAAAATGTTTGTGGCAGCCCTTTTCATAGTGGCTAGAAACTGGAAGATGAATGGATGTCCATCAATTGGAGAATGGTTGGGTAAACTATGGTATATGAATGTTATGGAATATTATTGTTCTATAAGAAATGACCAACAGGAGAAATACAGAGAGGCTTGGAGAGACTTACATCAACTGATGCTGAGTGAAACGAGCAGAACCAGAAGATCATTATACACTTCAACAATGATACTGTACGAGGATGTATGCTGATGGAAGTGGATTTCTTCAACATAGAGAAGAGCTAATCCAATTCCTTGATTAATGATGGACAGAACCAGCTACATCCAGAAAAGGAACACTGGGAAATGAATGTAAACTGTTATTTTTACCTTCTGAATCCAATTCTTCCTGTGCAACAAAAAATTCGGTTCTACACACATATATTGTATCTAAATTATACTGTAATATATTTAACATATATAAGACTGCTTGCCATCTGGGGGAGGGGGTTGGGGGAGGAAGGGAAAAAATCTGAATAGAAGTAAGTGCAAGGGATAATGTTGTAAAAAATTACCCATGCATATGTACTGTCAAAAAATGTTATAATTATAAAATAAAATTAAAAAAAAAATTTGCTCTTTTCCTCTGAGGACCATTTCACTCTTTGTATCTGTACTGCTCACATCCAGTGTATTAGATGAGAGGATCATAAAAAATGCTTAATAAGTATTTGATAGCTAATTGTTTTGTTTTCATCCAGTAGTCACTTACATCAGCAAAATCACAGACAAACCTGTGTTTTTCCAGTGTAAAGAATTCTGTGCTTATAGTGCAAATGTATCAGTATGACTTATATGGTTAATTGCTAATACATACATTAAAATTCCTTGAGTTTCTGCTATGACAGCTTTTTTTTTTTTTTTTTTTTTTTTTTTTTTTGCTGAGGCAATTGGGGTTAAGTGACTTTCCCAGGGAAGTATTAAGTATCTGAGAGCAGATTTGAACTCATGTCCTCCTGACTTCATGGCTGGTATCTGACAGCTATGTTCAAGAGTCCTAGTATTTGTGGAAAGACTCAAAATTTTTCTGGAATTCTGGATTGGTATTTTTCTTCATTGTCTTCAGAGTCTCCATCCACTAATTCACTCTGCATAACACTGCCAGATAATTCTCTGGAAACTCTATGGCCAAGATTTCATTCTAACATTTGGTTACCACAATTGTATCCTATTGGAATCAATTCCTTAAATCTAAAGTACCAATCTAGAGGTCTGTTGCTAACAAAAGAAACAAATTTTTTACCAAAAATTTTTAAAAATTGATGTATGTAAAATTTTCAGATAAAATTTCATTAGCTTCCAATGGCTTTCTCTCACTCTGAATTGATTATTGCATAACTATTCAGATATTATTTCATTATTCCCCCCCCAAATTATGGACATATGAATGTTTCTTCCCACTTTTTTATATTTCTATGAATCCATACTTTAGATTTTTTTTTAAATTTTATTTTTATTATAGGTTTTTATATGTAAAACATATATATGGGTAATTTTTCAACATTGACAATTGAAAAAAACTTCTCTTTCAACTTTTCTCCTCATTTCCTCCACTCCCCCTCTCCTATATGGCAGGTAGTCCCATACATATCAAATGTGTTAAAGTATATGTTAAATACAATATATGTATACGTATTTATACAATTATCTTGTTGCACAAGAAAGATTAGATTTAGAAAGAAGATAAAAATAAGCTGAGAAGAAAAAAAAATGCAAGCAAATAATAACATAAAGAATAGAAATATTGTGTTGTGGTCCATACTCATTTCCCAGCATTCTTTCTCTGGGTGTAGGTGGTTCTGTTCATTACAGATCAATTTGAATTGGTTTGGATCCTCTCATTGTTGAAGAGAGCCACATGTATCAGAACTGATCATCATGTAGTATTGTTGTTGAAGTGTATAATCTCTTGATTCTGCTCATTTCACTTAGCATCAGTTCATGTATGTCTCTCTAAGCCTCTCTGTATTTATGCTTCTGATCATCTTATAGAACAATAATATTCCATAACATTCATATGCCACAGTTTATTCAGCCATTCTCCAATTGGTGGGCATCCCTTCAATTTCCAGTTTCTACCCACTATGAAAAGGGCTACCATAAACATTTTTGCACATACGGGTCCCTTTCCCTTCTTTAATATCTCTTTGGGATATAGTAAGCTTAGTAGTAACACTAGTGGATCAAAAGGTGTACAACAGCTTGATAACTTTTTAAGTATAGTTCCAAATTGCTCTTTAGAATGCTTGGATCCATTCACAACTCTACCAATAATGCATCCGTGTCCCGTTGTCCCACATCCCCTCCAACATTCATCATTATCTTTTCCTGCCAATCTTAGCCAATCTGGCAGATATGTATCTCAGAGATACATATGGCAGATACATATCTCAGATATGTATGGCAGAGTGGTATCTCAGAGCTGCCCTAATTTGCATTTCCCTGATCAGCAAGGATTAGAACACCTTTTCATATAACTAGAAATAGTTTCAATTTCATCATCTGAAAACAGTCTGTTCATATCCTTTGATCGTTTATCAATTGGAGGATGGCTTGATTTCTTATAAATTAGAGTCAATTCTCTACATATTTTGGAGATGTTGGGAGATGTGAGGCCATTATCAAAACCTTTAGCTGCAAAAATGTTTTCCCTTCTAATCCTGTCCGCATTAATTTTATTTGTACAAAAGCTTTTTATCTTAATATAATCAAAATTTTCTATTTTGTAATTAATAATGACCTTTAGTTCTTCTTTGGTCACAAATTCCTTCCTTCTCCAAGGTCTGAGAGATAAATGAACCTATGTTCTTCTAATTTATTTATAATCTCATTCTTTATGCCTAGATCATGTAATTTTTCTAGGTCATTAAGATAATGTTTGGGGAGTCTGATTGGTATAGCACTAAATAAATAGACTAGTTTGGGTAGTATTGTCATTATTGTATCCGCTCAACCTATCTACGAGGGCTTAATATTTTTACAATTGTTTACATCTGACTTTATTTGTGCAAAAAGTGTTTTGTAGTTTTGTTCATATAGTACCTGACTTTCCCTTGGCAGATAAATTCTCAAATATTTTATAGTATCGACAGTTATTTTATTTTTATTTTTTATTATAGCTTTATATTTACAAGATATATGCATGGGTAATTTTTCAGCATTGACAATTGCAAAATCTTTTGTTCCAACTTTTCCCCTCATTCTCCCTACCCCTTTCCCCAGATGGCAGGTTGACCAATACATGTTAAATATATTAAAGCATAAGTTAAATACAATATATGCATACATCGACAGTTATTTTAAATGGAATTTCTCTTTGTATCTCTTGCTGTTGGATTTTGTTAGTGATGTATAAAAACGCTGATGATTTATTGTGGACTTATTTTGTATCCTGCAACTTTGCTAAAGTTGTGGATTATTTCTAATTGCTTTAGTAGAATCTTTGAGGTTCTCTAAGTATATCATCATATCATCTGCAAAGAGTGATAATTTGATTTCCTCATTACCTACTCTAATTCCTTTACTTTATTTTTATCTCTTATGGCTAAAGCTAGCATTTTTAATGCAATACTGAATAGTAATGGTGATAGTGGGCAACCTTGTTTCACTCCTGATTTTACTGGGAATGGTTCTAGTTTATCACCATTACATATGATGCTTACTGATGATCTTAAATAGATGCTATTGGCTATTTTAAGGAAAAGTCCATTTATTCACATACTCTCTAGTGTTTTTAATAGGAATGAGTGTTGGATTTTATCAAAAGCTTTTTCTGCATCTATTGAAATGATCACATGGCTTTTGCTAATTTGGTTACTGTGATACAGTCAATTATGCTAGTAGTTTTCCTAATATTGAACCAGCCCTGCATTCCTGATATAAATGCTACTTGGTCATGGTGTGTTATCCTGGAGATGATTTTCTATAATCTTTTTGCTAATCTTTTATTTAAGATGTTTGCATTGATGTTCATTAGGGAGATTGGTCTACAATTTTTTTATGACCTGCTTATGGGAGCAGTGAAGTATTTCCAAGCTTCCTCTACAGACAACAGGAAGTGGCAGTGAAGGGACAGTTGGACAGCCACTGGCTGTGCTGGAATTAGCAGTTATGCTGAAATAAGCAGCAATAAAAAGGCAGCTGTTAGGACTTTGCTGGAACCAACTACTTCAGCTGGGCTTGGAATCATACTGAGTCACTCTGGGTGTTGGGTAGGTGTGGCCAGGTCCAGAGAGAGTCTAGTGTTTTGGGATTATAGTCTTTACTTCCTGTGTTGATAGCTTTTTGCTGATCTACTGGGTAGCTGCTAGGGCAAAGTAGGTCACACTGTGGAAAATTCTGCCCTGCAGATTTTCAGCTAAGACCACACCCGGTCCCTCCTTGTGGTCTGTTTCCTATGCTCTCACTGCCAACTTGCCTGAAGGCTGCACCTGATGTAGCCTTGTTCTGTTTGCACCAGCAAGCAAAAACAGACCTTTACTGGAAAATTTTGAGAATATCTTCTGTTGGTAATGTATTGTACTCCCAATATTCATGAGTTCTGACAGTCAAGCATTAATTCCAAGGCTGAATATTCTTAAAATAGATTGAGGGCAAAGGAGAGTTTAGGAAGATGTCTGTGTCCTCTCTGCCATCTTGTCTCTCCCATTGGCTCCTCCCTGTTTCAGATACTTCTTTCTCAAATTATGTTCCTCACTTCAATCATCATCATCATCATAATCATCATACAAATTTAGGAACTGGATCTGTGGTTTCATTGGTAAAGGAACTTCCAAGTGAGAAACCGCTATTTACTAATGCAGCTCAACACTTTCTCTGAAATATATAGTTTTAAAAGAGATGCTGGGGGCAGTAGGATATTAAGACTTTCCTAGTGTCATTTGGCAAATAAATGTCAGAAGGGGACGTTGAATCTGACTCTCCCTCTTTCCTGCCAACTAATTGGCACAATGAATAGAGTGCCAGGCCTGAAGTCATGAAGACTTATATATCCCCTCAAATTCAAATCTGACTTCAGATATTTATTAGCTGTAAACTCCCTCAATCATATTTTCTCATCTGTAAAATAAATGGAAGAGAAAATGGCAAACCATCCTAGTATCTTCTCCCTTCTCTCTGGTATCTCCAGTATCTAGAATCTTCTAAGGCCCACTGTCTCTTTATTAGACCAATCCTGTTTGTATCAACATCATAATCTTAATAATAATATATAATTCTGGAGAGCAATTTGGAACTATGCTCAAAAAGTTATCAAACTGTGTATATCCTTTGATAGAGCAGTGTTTCTACTGGGCTAATTAGATATTAAAGATATTAAAGAAGATATTAAAGATATAAAGATATTAAAGAAGGGAAAGGGACCTGTATGTGCAAAAATGTTTGTGGCAACCCTTTTCATAGTGAGTAGAAACTGGAAATTGAAGTGATGCCCATGAATTGGAGAATGGCTGAATAAATTGTGGTATATGAATATTATGGAATATTATTGTTCTGTAAGAAATGACCAGCAGGATGATTTCAGAAAGGCCTGGAGAGACTTATATGAACTGATGCTGAGTGAAATGAGCAGAAGTAAGAGATCATTATATACTTCAACAACAATACTATGTGATGGTCAATTCTGATGGACATGGCCATCTTCAACAATGAGATGAACCAAATCAATTCCAGCTGTTCAGTAATGAAGAGAACCCAGTGAAAGAACTGTGGGAAATGAGGGTGATCCACCACATAGCATTTCTATTCTTTCTCTTATTGTCCACTTGCATGTGAATGCTCACAAGGCATTCACTACTTTTGTGAATACCCTTGTTAATGCCCACTCTGCATTCACTACTGCCAATCTCTCCTAATTCCCAGGCCTTCAGAGAAGTTAGAGTCTTTTGCAGTGCTTACACCAATTTTACCAAGCTTACCTCTGTCTGAGGTCTTCAGAGATCTCTGGCCATCATTTCATAGGAAAGATGGTTTAAATACACGACAGAATGCTTGAGAACAGCTATGTGCAAGCTAAAGATCTTTAATTCACGTGTTCACATTCTGTTTCTAGCTAACCTCTTGCTGACTTCCAGTGAACTCCTGATGAACTCAAAGTCAAAGAGGATCTGCTTCCTTGTCCCCACAGCTTAAATTGGGTCTATGAAGTCATACACACAGCCAATTAGAGAAGGAGACACTTCTCATTGATGATGCAATCTCAATTCGACCAGAGTTCCTGTCCATAAGGTGGTCTCTGTTTACTCACAGCAAATCACATCTGGGGGTCTTAGGCTTTCTTTGCCCATTTACTACCTGACTATGGAGTGCCTGATTCCTCTGACCCTTGCAATTTCCTTCTCTTGTAAAGTGGGGGGACCACTCATCACATCAAACTGACTTTAGCATCAACAATGGCTTGACTAATCAATGAGATTACAGAATGTGTATAACAGAACAAAGGCAAACAAAAGTAAAACAATAACAACTAAGCCAAACAGTGGCCAAAACCAAGCATGCAGCATGGTGTTCAACCCATTCAATAAAGTCATGCTCAAGGAGGTGGGATGTCAAAGAAGTGGGATGTCAAAGTCTGTAGTTTCAATTGTACACATCTTTTAGTAAAGAAAGGCACAGAGGAAGATGTATACAAGAAAAGTCATGTCCTGTAGCACTGCCTCACTAACTTTGGCAGGTGGAGGTGTTGGTTTTTCACCCACTAATTTAGAGGCATTGTCTATAAGTGGAAAACAGGGTGAAGTCTCTCCCCAGGCCACCATATGAACAGTGAGTAGCCATGGGAGAAACACACAAGCTCATTGTCCAATTAGATCAGTCTGTAGGTATTATTGCACATCACCCAAGACAGTCCAATTGAGCTACTACACTAGTGCTGTATCTGCTGTCTGGTGTCATGGTCAGGAGGGACATGGCTGCCATCAGTGTCTGGAAGGCTGCTAACCTCTGGCCGATCCCTCTGGGCTGTCGTCCAGTCCTTTTCTTCTTGTTTCCCCAAGTCACTGATGTGTCTGATTGGGATTCATTTCTCTGCTGTTGGGTCTGCACCTGGAATGACAAGAACATATCCGGACTCCAAACCTTGACCCAACCCAGCCCTTTCAGATACCATCTAAGCCCTTCTACATCACTGTGGAGAAAGGGTTCTTGTCCTTGTCAGCCAATCTGTTGTTTAGCCACACATTCTGCATGTGTCAGAAGCACATTGCTGGGGTAAAATCCAAAGAATTTAAAAATTGCAGGCAATTACATGTAGTTATTGCTACATCTCGTACAAATCCCACAATTCCCTTCTCTGGCATGGACAGGAATATCTTGGGGGTTTAAATAGTCTGTCGAATGATGATATGGGATGCCAGTGAATGTGCAATGCCAAATTCAATGCAAGAGGACCTACGGGCAGAAGATGTATAAGCTGGTACATTACCTATCTAAAGTGCATGTGAGATTCCTATAATGGAAAGATGGCTGACTGCTTCTCCTTATTGGAATGAAGCTATAAGGAATTGAGAATGTTTATCCATGGTTTTATATCCATGGTTACATGGATGCTCTGCCTCTTAACTCTCTTAACATGAGTGATGTCCATTTGCCATAGAGCAGCATAGCAATGTGAAAAGGCAAGCTATACATCCTTTTGCTGTACTGATAGCTTCCTCTTTAGTTATCACAATTTGCAAATGTAAAGCTCTAGCAGCCTGATGTTAAAAGATAGGATCTGAAAGTCCACTATGAAAATGGACATGCAGGATATAATACTTACCTTAGTGCCTTCTCACTTGCTCTTGAACTTCTTTAAAGAGCTTGTGATATATTTTAAAAACTACAAATTTTACTTAGGCTGTGGCAATTCTTTGTACTACATCTACTGAATAAGCCATATTAAAAATTATATTTACATACCCATGTGCAAGGCTTGGAGCTGTGGACAATAAATTTTTCCACTCTGGGAACACATATCAATGTTCCACAACACACATCAATTTTGCATTGGCATAAAAAGTATCTATTTTGCCAGGTCTTGTACTGGAAAATTGTAGTACTCTCTTAATGGCTTTTATTGAAATTCTATCCACAAGCACTGGGTAAGAAATAAAAGAAATAAAATTTTGACCTGATTGTGCTGGGAGGTTCATATTTTCATCTCTTTTAGAGTCTCTTGAGCTTTTTTTACAAGCTGGCATGGCGAGTCTAAAGCACTGTCTTCTCTTAATGGTGGTTACAATATAACTTTTGGAGATGCTATTCTTACAGGAGTAAGGTAAGCAGCCACAATCACATTGACACATACTAGGGCTATTCTTCATAACCTATGGCAAAACTGTCCATTCAAATTCTTTATAAGGCTGAGCTAGATTAATGCTGGGCACTGAAAAGACAAATCCCTTTCTAGAGGGATAGAATAGAAATAATCTTTAATCCAAAGAGACCATTCCCTAGGCAGTTAAGGAGATGGAAGCCCAAACTGAAGAGCTTCCATTGTCTCCATCTGTCCATTTAATTATCTTGAATCAATAACAAATTAAGGATAATTCCAAGGTCTTAGAGAAGCTTGTTAATGTACTTGGTTAAGTTGTTCCTGTCCTATATAAAATGAGGTCTGAATTTTTTCACTTTGTAAGATGTCTCCCACCAATGGGGAATCTTTCAACTATAAAATAAATAAAAATTTCTGTCTTAATCCAACCATTCTGGAGAGCAATCTGGAATTATGCCCAAAAAGTTATCAAAATGTGCATACCCTTTGACCCAGCAGTGCTACTACTGGGCTTATGGTAAAGAAGGGAAAGGGACCTATATGTGCCAAAATGTTTGTGGCAGCCCTTTTTGTAGTGGCTAGAAACTGGAAAATGAATGGATGTCCATCAATTGGAGAATGGTTGGATAAATTATGATATATGAATGTTATGGAATATTATTGTTCTGTAAGAAATGACCAACAGGAGGAATACAGAGAGGCTTGGAGAGATGCGGAGTGAAACGAGCAGAACTAGGAGATCATTATACACTTCAACAATGATACTGTACGAGGATGTATTCTGATGGAAGTGGATATCTTCAACATAGGGAAGAGCTAATCCAATTCCAATTGATCAATGATGGACAGAATCAGCTACATCCAGAAAAGAAACACTGGGAAATGAGTGTAAACTGTGAGCATTAGTATTATTACTTTTTCTTCCCAGATTATTTTTCACTTCCCAATACAATTCTTCCTTTGCAACAATAACAACAACAAAATTCGGTTCTGCACATATATATTGTACCTAGGATATACTATAAGATATTTAATATGTATGGGAATGCCTGCCATCTAGGGAAGGGGGATGGAGGGAAAAAGGAGAAAAATTCAGAACAGAAGGGAGTACAAGGGATAATGTTGTGTAAAAAAAAAAATTACCTATGCATATGTACTATCAAAAAAATGTTATAATTATAAAAATTAATTAATTAAAAAAAAAAAAAAAAAGAACTGAACGATAAAAAACCTGTTTTACCTTACCCCACATGGAAGAAAAAAAAAGGGAATCCTGAGTAGGTATTTCAGAGACAGAGATTTCACTTCCTGTAATAAATCTGAACTAACTATAGTGGAAGATGCTCCTTTGGAGCCTCACTTCAATGTTTCACAAAATGATAGAAGCTTACTTGTTGAGAATGTGGTAGAGGAAATGCCTACTGCCTTTGAAATCATTGATGGCAAGGACCAGGTTTTTACCTATTTGTATTTCCATCATTTTGCACTATTTCTGCTATACAGTAGGCACTTAATATATGTATGTTATCTTGACAAGACTTATGGTTTTGACTAGACAACCTTTAGGGACATTCCAAAACTGAATTTCTGACAGCCTGTAATGAGAGAACTTTATTAATATTTGCCTTTACTTTTCCTAGACCCTATGCAGACTACTTACTTATGTCATTAAAAAAAAAATACCTTATACACATTATAATTAATTAAATCATATCTTATTTTAATTATTAAAAATAAAAAAACCAAAAAACTTCTGTCTTATCTTTAAATTCCCATCTCAAAGAGGTAGCACTACTTTTAGCTACTATAGAGCCTTTTATGGCAGACATATAGGTGTTTACTGTAATCTTTAGCCAATTACTATACCAACTGGCATTTCTAATAGCTGTATGATCTACATCTGTGTCTAACAATATTTTCAATGGTATGTCATTCATACAGATAATGAACAAAGGACATTCAACTCTGTGCAAAAGCGAAAGAAAGATCTATAAGATGAACCAAGACAAGTTTAAGCTCCCCAGATAATATCTTTTAGTCCTTGAATAAGAAATTAAAATTTCATATTAGAATTGTAAGCTCACTCAAATCTAACAGGCCTGAACTTCTAAATTATGGGAATTTGACCATTCCATGAACTCTATATGTCCTTGACAATAGATACCAGGAACTAGCCATTCCTAGGAATGTCTATGCTTAGGGCTGGGTGGCTTCTTCCCTGAGCATATACAATTACTAAGGAAACACCTCAAAGTATAGACATATGGAATGAGTCAAATCACCAGGTGGTCACATATTTTACACATATATATGTCAAGATGATATATGGAGTGAGTCAAAACACTAGATGGTCATGTATTTTACACATGTATACGTGCCAGACTTCTTGGCTGAAAGCCCTCTTTGTCTAAGAGGGGTATATAAGATTAAGAGTCCTACAACTCCACTGAGTCTCATCCGTGGGGAGGACACTTTGCCCGGAAAAAATCTTTACACAATTCAAGTTGATTGAGGCTGAAATGGGACTCCCAGCCATTTGAGTTTTTGAGGTTCCCTTGAATTGGTGATGTATTCTCTTTCTCTATCTGCTATAATTGTCATGTTGTTAATTGTTCTTATTTTTATTTGTTTGTGTAAATCTAAATTGTCTGTACCTTGTCTTGTTTGATTCAAACTTTTTACTTTTACTTTTTAATTGAGCTTGAGAGCCTCATTTATAGGAGCGAATCCGAACTTTTCTTTAAAATCATAATACATAAATTGGTGTAGTCGGCAGGATTCACTGTATAAATGCCTCTCTTTAAGAAAAATAGAGCTCTGTCTGTCTGTGTATGTTTGTCTGCTTTGAATTTTTTGTTCTGTGTTAAAAGTTAGCAAGCTCATAAGATAAGAATTCAGCATCTGTGTTACAGGCTTAGAAAACTATCAGGCTGAATTGTGGAAATTGGAATTCATCCAGAATAGTAATTCTTTCAGAGTGGTTCAAAATGTATTGGTCTTAAAAATTGTTTGTGATTTTAAACTTTTTAACCTGTTGTACCAATTTGTAAGTAAAACAAAAAACAAACAAACAAAAAAAAACCCAACTATTTTAAACTGGTGGGGAAGTTTTATCTGAAAAGCAGATTTTCAAAGTCTGCTAAAGAGGAATCAAGGCAATAAAATCTTATCTGCTTAATACCACCTGGGAAGCTTCTTACTTGAAGTGCCTTGAAGCACTCAGGCAGAAGAAAGAAAGAAAAAGAAAAACTATTTGGTTTGCTTCGGAAACATTGGGTAATTTGTTATCATTATGGGTTATGAATCTTGAAGTTTAAAGTTTAAAAAAAGTGATTAAAGAAAAGGGACAAGAGAGATTGATTTACAAAAGCAATCAATAGTTTAAATGAAGCATCTAGTCAGAAGAGTTATTGGTTTGGAAGTGTTTAAAGTATGTTGGAGAAGGTTTAAGTAAGTAAGCATTAAGAGCAGAGAGAGATGGGACAGGAGAATGAAGGTGATTTAAGAAGGATTGATTAGTGGGAGCAAATGATTTCAAGAAGAAATCAGTGGGGAAAAGAAGGAACTGGTTGGAAAGGGGAGTCACAGAGAGATGACTGTGAGACAGGATGTGTTTTTGTAGGGGGAGAGCAGCAGTAGGAAGCTGCAGCTGTTTCTGGTTGAAGAAAGCAAACTGATAAAGGGTCAAGCTGCTCTTACTAGATGTTAATTTATTGAACATTTGTTTCCTTAGATATATAATGGTTTTTGTGTTCAAAGAATATGATCAGAAATGTGATATATAGTTTGAAAGGGTTATTTAAAAAAAAAAAAAAAGTTTAATTGATATTTTTAAGAACTTTTCAGATTCTTTTATGTGAAAATAGGAGTTTTAATTAATTGTATTGATGCCAATTATTTAAAGGGACTCCAAGTATAATAGTTTTTGCCTTTGTCCTTTTGAAAATGTTTTTTGTTATGGCAGTATGTAGTTTGGGATTTTCCTGTGTATTGGGTATTTTAAAAGCAAAATAATTGGTATAATGTTCAACTTATGAAACATCTACTTGGGTATATAAGAATTGTGTGAGCATTCTGGGATATATTTCTTATTGTTAAAAGTCTTTTAAAATGTAGGTGATCTTTTTATGACAGGAAGAAAAAGAGTGACCTTGTGCAAGTCACTATCAGTTTGTTAAGTTATTTAGGAGCACAGGGACTGAAAATTTCTTAAGAAAAATTGCAATTTGTGAAACATGAGGTAAAATATTTAGGCCATTTTATAAGCTTAGGAAAAAAGAAACTAGATCCTGTACAGGTGGAGGAATACTTCAAATTACTAAGCCTAGAACGAAAAAGAGTCTGCAGAGATCTCTAGGATTGGTGGGATAATGCAGAACCTGGATTGATGAATATGCATTATTAACTAGGCCTTTATTAACTCATTTGTTGGAAGAGAAGCCTGATATAGTTCAATAGGATTCAAAAGGGGAACAAAGTTTTGAAACGTCAGCCCCTGTTTTACTTTTGCCATCTTTGGAAAAGGCTTTTCATTTATATGTAAATACAGTAAACAATGTGGCTTTAGGAGTATTATCACAATTAAGGCCAGGCCATCCTCAGCACTTTTGGTAGAAGAAAAGTGAGAAATTAACCTTTGGGGATAGTTTAATAGTGAGTGTCCTGCACCAGGTTCAATCAATTCTGAATCCAAGAGGCCAGGAGGTGGCTAACTGATTCAAGGATTTTAAAATATGAAGCAATACTATTGGAAAGTGATGATTTGGCACTCTTACCAGACCATAACTTTAATCCAGCCATGTTCTTATCTGCTTCCACTGGGGAACATGTGCCCCTTGAACATGATTGTCCAAATGTGATTGATTACCAAACTAAGATTAGGGAAGATTTGTAGGAGGTCCCTTTGTTGAAAGGCACTGAATAGTTCCTCACAAATAGTTAATGGCAAAAGGAAAAAATGATTATGCTATTGTTAATGGGAAGATTTGACTCTGGTTCAAGCTGGATTCTTGCCAAAAGAGTGGACAGCTCAAAATTTGTGAATTATATGCAGTAAATCAAGCCCTAAAATTGCTTGAAGGACTGATTCAAAATATGCTTGGGTAATTGTTCATATATTTGGGAAATATGGGAAGAAAGGGGAATGGTAAACAGTAAAGGAAAGGGATTGGCACACAGGATTAGGGTCACTGAAATTTTGAATAATCTTATGTTACCTAAGAATACTGCAGTGATTCATGTGCAGGGGCACCAAAGAGGAGATTCATTTGAGATAAGGAGAAACTGCTTTGCAGATGAGGAGGCAATGTGGCCTGGATGGTGCTAATTCTGGCATTTCTGCCTGCAGTGCCTCCACTTTCCCTTACCCCAGAAGAGAAGCAGGAAATCTAATACCTTGGCGCTCAGGAGGATAAAGAGGGGCACTGGCTCCTCCCTAATGGCAGAGAGGTACTGACCATAGCAGGTATGAGACATGTACCCCAACATTTACATCAGGGCAGTCATTGGGATGTCCGAGACCTGTGTGACGTAGTGCTGACTAGGTTTGTGGCACTGGCTTATACACAATAGCAGACAACTGGTCAGCGGGTGTCCTGCTTGTCAGAGGATGAATAGGACTGCCCCAATGACAACTCTAAAAGGAAGAAGGCCTCCCGGTATCAGGCCTTTCCAAAGCATACAGGTGGACTTTACCAAGCTGCTGTCAGTGGGGCATCTCAAATACTTGTTGGTCGTAGCGGACCATCTGACCTTATGGGTAGAGGCCATTCCCCTTGCCTGGGCAACAGCCTCAGTAATTGTAAAAGTACTTCTTGAGCATATCATTCCAGGGTATGGGATGGTGGAGCAGGCAGATTTAGGCCAAGGCACCTGTTTCACAGCTAAGATCCTCCAATCTGTGGCCCAAGCTCTAGAAATATGATGGGACTTATACACCCCATAGCATCCGCCCTCATCATGTAAAGTGGAAAGGATGGATAAGGAAATTAAACAGCCACTGACTGAATTGGCATAGAGACACAATTGCCCTGGACCAAGTGCCTTCCCTTTGCTTTATTAAGAATTAAAACAAAACCCCTGAAGAGATGTGGGATTGTCACCTTATGAATTATTGTATGGTCACCCTTATCCAAAAGGGATTCAAAATTCTTCCTTGTATCCAATATTTGAAACCAAGGATTTGTTTTTAAGGAAATATATTATGTCTTTACTGTAACATCTGAAAACTTTACAACTAAACAGGCTTATTGCTCAGACTCCTCCCTTAGGATTTCAACAGTCCATGAGTTCTAGCTTGGAGATGGGGTCCTGGTTCAGACATGGAAGGAAGACAAGCTGACCCTGAGCTGGAAAGGACTGTTCCAGATCCTCTTGACACCAGATACAGCAGTGCTACACAGGAAAGAGGGTGGACTCAGCATACCAGAATTAAAGGACTGGTGGACTCCGAGGGTGTGGATTTCCCAACTGAATGCAGAGAACAAGCTGAGACAAGCATTGAAAAGCAACTGATGAACTGTGCATGTAAAATCTTGATAGCGGTATTGAAGCCTCACTATTAGATAAAATATCTATTACTGACACCTCCCCATCCTACAAAACATCCTCCATCAATCATAAGAGTTCCTAAAACTTGTACCAATAATGTAACTTTTCCTCCTCTGATGAATTGTATTAGAAAGAAAAAGAGCCTGGTATGATACCTTACTTGGTGGTGTTGGAACTGGTTTGGGTATAGTTAATTCTATAGATCTTAAGACCTTGGCCAGCAGACTGCGCAGTGCTGGACAAGATGTTTCTCAGGCTTTGACTGTAAATGCTCGATGGTTGCCCACGAAGATCCTACCCCACCAAAATACGTTAAAATGTCAAGGCCAATTTCTACAGATTTTTAATGATAGCATTATTACTAGTTTGGGTTTTACTGGAAATATTAGTAAATTATTTAAGTGGACCAAATGCTCTTTACAAAATATATATACTTTAATACAAAAAGAAAATACTCAGAGATTGTTGCAATGTGGGATTATAGGTTTAATTTAACAGAAGCATGGAAAAAAGAATGTCCTGAAAATGCTATGTGTACTTCTTTTTGGTGTACTGGAACTATTGTGTATTGTCAAGTTAAGATATGGGCTGTTATGTGTCAATTCCATGTGTTACCTTTTGTCTTACCTAATTACTTTGCTTTACCTCATATATATGGAAACTGCATAGATTTGAATAATGTAACCCACACTTTGTCTGACTGTACTGCAACTAATAGAGGGATTGTTTGTGGGATGATGTTTCAGCAGATGGAACCCTGCCTTCTCTCACATTCATCCAATTTGTGTGATTTAATATTGTATCCTGTGAATAACTTCTCCATGATATAAGAGGTATCTTCGCAACATGTATGTATAGCTTCTAATAACCTGGGTACCCAAGCTTCTTCCTTTACCCCATGTCTCCTTGTCACTACAACCTCTTGTGGATATCCTGAAAAAGTTTTTAGTTATGAAGAAACTGTTAGAGTCTAATCAGCGCGGGTTAAATGAACATCGGATACAGACTCATATAGCTGCAGGACAACTTGTTGAGGCCTCTCATTTAGTGACATCAGATACTAATCATCATTGGTATGGCTTCTTATTTAGATCAGGTAGCGCTACCATTTATTTTAATAGTTTAGCCATACCCATATTATTATTATTGTTGTTCTTTTGGTAATACTCTATGTATAATTGTTATATGTATTGGAAGATGAAAACAATTTATTCTAATTTTACCCCATTAACTCAGTCCTCTTATTATTTTTGTGCTCTTAAGGCCAAATGAATAAGAAATTAAAATTTCATATTAGAATTATAAACTCACTCAAATCTAACAGGCCTGAACTTCTAAATTATGGGAATTTGACCATTCCATGAACTCTATATGTCCTTGACAATAGATACCAGGAACTAGCCATTCCTAGGAATGTCTATGCTTAGGGCTGGGTGGCTTCTTCCCTGAGCATATACAATTACTAAGGAAACACCTCAAAGTATAGACATATGGAATGAGTCAAATCACCAGGTGGTCACATATTTTACACATATATATGTCAAGATGATATATGGAGTGAGTCAAAACACTAGATGGTCATGTATTTTACACATGTATACGTGCCAGACTTCTTGGCTGAAAGCCCTCTTTGTCTAAGAGGGGTATATAAGATTAAGAGTCCTACAACTCCACTGAGTCTCATCCGTGGGGAGGACACTTTGCCCGGAAAAAATCTTTACACAATTCAAGTTGATTGAGGCTGAAATGGGACTCCCAGCCATTTGAGTTTTTGAGGTTCCCTTGAATTGGTGATGTATTCTCTTCCTCTATCTGCTATAATTGTCATGTTGTTAATTGTTCTTATTTTTATTTGTTTGTGTAAATCTAAATTGTCTGTACCTTGTCTTGTTTGATTCAAACTTTATACTTTTACTTTTTAATTGAGCTTGAGAGCCTCATTTATAGGAGCGAATCCGAACTTTTCTTTAAAATCATAATACAGTCCTGTAGGCATAAAACTCTACTTTCTCTAACTGCAATCTCTTATCCTCACAGGCTTGCTTAGAGACTAACTGATCAGGTTGGAGTGCTGCATTTTCAAAAACTCTCAGAGCATAATAACAACAGGTACACTTAAAACACAAGTCTCCTTTGCCTTGGATCATGAAGCCTCATCCCTCCTTTTGTAATGATGATGTAGGGGGTTGGAATTGGTTAGTGAGCAGCGCTGATAATATCATCACCCCTCCCATTCTTCCTCCTCCTCCCACCCATGAAGGTGGAGTTGAGGGAGGAAGATGAAGAAATGGGAAATTCTCCAAAGGTGCATCATTGGTGGTAGGCAGAATTAAAGCCAAAACCAAGTTTTGTGTATGAATAGATCCAAACCCCTTCCCATTAGCAGGGTATTTAATTCTTTTCTCTGTAGATCCCCTAAAGCAATAGCAGATGAGATAAATTAACAAAATACTAAAGAATATTTCTCTGGTTAACTTCCACATGGTATGTTCACCAACTTTCTGCTTGTTTTTTTTCCTTCTCAGTTTCAGCTAGTAGCCTGAACTTTCTGTTCTTTTTGTCTTTTCTCTAACTCAACCTGTAACTCAGCCTGAGGGAAACCAGACAGCCCTGTAAAGTTATGTAAAATCGCCAACAAAACATTATACAAACTTAAATGGCCCCACATCCTCTGAAAGCAGGAAGACCTTTTCAGATACAAACTTAAGTAGTCTTGCTTATTCTGTTCTATTATTCTGTTTCTGTATAAAGTAGGCCTTCAAATTATGTTTCTTTGCAAAATCACTTCTCTCTCGAGTGATTTGCCTGCCAAGACATCTTGGTGCCTTTTTTTTTTTTTTTTTTTTTTTTTTTTAACCAATAAAAAGCTTTTCTTATCACAGCTTTGATTACATGAAATTCTTTTGCTACAGGCCCACCCAAAAGCTTTGGAGACAAGGACAACAGATCCATCCCTGCCCCAAATCACACCCTTGAGCTTGATCTTAGATAGACTTATGCCTAGATCCATAATGCTTCCCTCCCAGATGGAGTACTGTCTTCCTGATAAATGGGGGCTCTGGCAATCTACAATGCATTCATGCTGACACCACTTGTAAATGCCCACAAAGCATTCACTACTTTTGTGAATACCCTTGTTAATGCCCACTCTGCATTCACTATTGCCAGTCTCTCCTAATTCCCAGGGCCTCAGAGAAATCTCTGGTCACTGTCTTTTGTAGTGTTTAAACCAATTTTACCAAGCTTGCCTGTCTGAAATCTTCAGGGATCTCTGGCCATCATTTCATAGGAAAGATGAATTAAATACATGATAGAGTACTTGAGAACAGCCTTTAGAACAGCTCAAGATCTTTTATTC
This sequence comes from Sminthopsis crassicaudata, assembly GCF_048593235.1. Classification (NCBI taxonomy): domain Eukaryota; kingdom Metazoa; phylum Chordata; class Mammalia; order Dasyuromorphia; family Dasyuridae; genus Sminthopsis; species Sminthopsis crassicaudata. The sequence goes on along the minus strand of NC_133622.1, from coordinate 137,344,355 downwards.
ACATGTTCACATCCTGTTCCTAGCTAACTTTTGCTGACTCCCTGTGAACTCCTGATGAGCTCTAGGTCAAAGAGGACCTGCTTCCTCTTCCCCACAGCTTAAGGTCATACACATAATCAGAGAAGGAGATGATGCAATCTCAATGTAATCAGAGCTGCTGCTCATGAGGTGGTCTCTGTTTACTCACAGCAAATCACATCTGAGGGTCTCAGGCTTTATTTGCCTATTTACTTCATGACTGTGGAGTGCCTGATTCCTCCTCTGACCCTTACACTTGCATTTTTATTTTCCTTCTAAGGTTATTTTTACCTTCTTTCTAAATCTGATTTTTCTTGTGCAGCAAGATAACTGTATAAATATGTATACATATATTGCATTTAACATATACTTTAGCATATTTAACATGTTTTTGTCTAGCTTTCATCTAAGGGAGGGGGTGGGGGGAAGGAGGGGAAAAGTTGGAACAGAAGGTTTTACAAGGGTCAATGTTGAAAAATTACCCATGCATATGTCTTGTAAATAAAAAGTTATTATAAAAAAGTTGAACTTAAAAAAATTAAATTAAATTAAAATTAAATAATGATATATATATATATATATATATATATATATATATATATATAATAAGGCATGATTTGGCAACTAGACGAATATACGAGAATCTCACCATATTTCAAATATAGACACACAAAAGCTCATAATGCAAATAAAAGACTTCAAAATATTCTTGGGAATTCAGCCAATAAAATATCCCATTATCACAGACTAAACGATTGTACATATTCATCAGTATTTAACATTGTCCCATAAAATCTTGAAAAACAGTTATTTAATTGATGTTGTTATGCCAAATACTCATAATTTCTAAGTTAAAAGGAACTAAACGTTTCTAGAACATAGAAACAGAAAAGATTAAAATGGTTTGGGAATAAGAAGAGGCATTTAGCATCCCTCTTCCTTTTACCTCAGTTATGTCAAGCATATTTATAGTGAGTATACAATGAACATAAATTCTAAGATTTGTATTTTTTTCAATTAACATCTCCATGAAGATAATTTTCAAATATACTTAATTAATTTCATACCTTTCTTTTGGCCTCCAGTCTCATATCTACAACTGCCTATCAGACATTTTGAGCTAAATTTCCTATAGCTATCTTAAACTCAATAACTTTCTCCCAAAATTGTCCCCTCTCCCTAACTTCCTGATTACTGTCAAGGACACCAACATTCTTAATCATTCAAGCCTAAAATTTATGTAGTCATCTTTGCCTCCTCACTATCATTTTCTTTTTTCTTTTTTTCTTTTTTTTTTTTTTTTTGCTGAGTCAATTGGAGTTAAATGACTTGGCCAAGGTCATACAGACAAGAAAAGTTAAATGTCTAAAGGCAGATTTGAACTCAGGTCTTCCTGACTTCAAGGCTGGTTGCTGTATCCACTGCAGCAACTAGCTGCCCCAACTTTCATCTTTCTTATCTACTCTATTGCCAGGTCCTAATGATTGCACTTTAGTAACAGCTCTCATTTATACTCTATCCTCTTGCATATTATATCACAACACTGATGCAGGTCCTCACCATCTCATGCTTAGACTATTGCAATAGCCTCTTGGTTGATCTCTATGTCCAAAGTTTCCCTACTCCTGTCTACCTTTCACTTGTCTGTCAAACTGATCTTCCTCAAACGTAATTCTGACCATGTCACCCTTGTATTTATTGAATTTCAGTGTCTCCAGTGCCAGGCACTATATTAAGTTAACATAACCCAAAAGTTTGGAATCTCAGTCAAGAATCACCAACCATATTTAAGACAAAAATAAAACAAAGTGTTCCAGGTATATAGCAGACACTGAATAAACACTTGTTGACTGGATTTTGACTATAAAAAGCAGGCATTTTTATTTGATCAATACAATTCAAGTAACAATAAATATTAGACAATAATACTAAGATCTGTCCGAATCCCATTGATAATGAAAAAACAACATTGCTATTATTATCCTATAAAAGCTATTTTCCATTTCATATCTGCTAACAACATAATAATGTTAAGATATTTTTAATTGTGTATTTCAGGAATATAGCCTAAGAATCTTATTGTTCTGCCTATTCAATATGATCTGCTTGGATATAAAACTAGATACGACTTCCAAATTTAAAAGACACTCAAATCAAACAGACCACTAAGTATTCAATGTATATGGATGACATCTATCTGTATGGATCCACTAAAAATAAATAATATATTAAATATCTTTATCTTATGGAATCTTTCTCCAGTTGTTTTGATAAATGTAAAGCATTTTACATTTATCCTACCAGGGAAATAAAGACTGAGGTACTGAGCTTGAAGCTAAAGGTAAAACTGGAATGGACAAGAATGCTTAGAAATATCTTGGTTTCTTTCAGACAAGGAGAAACTGAAGGTAAATTTGTTGAGACTTTTGGCATCCAGAAATAAAAAGTAAATGATAATAATGCATTAAAAGCAAGTAAAAACTACATAATTCCTGTTTTAATGTACACATTGGGAATTGCAAAATATACCTTAACAAACTTGAAAAGTAGAGTACAAGAATCCATAGAATTTTGACAAAACACAAGGCTCTTCACCCTAAGGCAGTAAGAAAAGATAAATCCTCACTCTCCAAAAAAGAGGAAAAGCCTTGATAAACATTCTCAGAATATATGATAAACTAGTCAAAAAGCTATAAAAATACTTTTTGAATAACTGTACATTATTTCAATAATCAATAGTAAATGTTAATAAAAAGTACACACTGTGTGGTACGGAAATGGTGAGGGAACACCATTTAATAAAAAAAGCTGGAGAGAGCTCTAGAGAAAAGCAAAGTTTATTGTACATTCTCGTGAGAAGGGCGTCCCACTCTTCGAGTAGACTATCGAAGAGAGGAAGCGCCTCCTGTGGGCAGGACAGCAGCTTTAATCCCTAATGCAAAACGCCCCCTCTCACCACTGACCCTCATCCTCATTGGCTGAGAGCCTTACATTCTAAACGCGAGATCTACCCATGAAATTGAACTTGACCAATAAGTACATAGTTGCCCATATTTGGATGAAATAGGGAGATGTCATAGGAGGGGAAGGCAATGCCCTTCAGAGTCCTTCAGGCCTACTCGAACTCTGAAGTAGATGAAGCCTTACTCGATTTTCACAACTGTCTTGAAAGATCTCACCTCATCTCATTCAGTCCCTCCTCTTATTTTGTACACTGAGATCTCTTCAAATTTTTGTAACATAATTTCACATTCCCTATGAATTCCTCACTTCCTTCTGATTCCTGTTGGCCTTGGGCCACCGGCTCCACCCTTACCCTTTTAACAGCATCTATTTAACAGACCCTTCAGCTTTCTCTTCCAACCTGATCATTCCAGATAATGAGTTTTGGACAATTCTGGTTATTAATCTGATCAAACAAGGGATGTAGATAGGGAATAATATAACACCACTAAAAGCTATAAGGCCCAACCAAAGGAGCTGCTTCCACCAGCTTCCCAAACCAGGACCATCAAGAAGTATTGAACAGTGAGGTCCAAGTTTGTACAGGAACATGAGCAAGTTTCCTAATGTTCTTAGTGATTTCCTTCACTAGATTACCATTGTTATCAATCTTTATACAACATGTGGATAAATTTAGTTTAGCACAAACTCTCCCTTCCTCAGCCAACAAATAATCCAGCACAAGTCTATGTTGTAAAATAGCCTCTCTGGTTTGAGTAGCTTCATCAGCCAAAAGATGTAGTGCCTCAGGTGTCTGATTGGTGATAATCTCTACAACTGCCTGAAGCCTAATTATCCTGTTCAACATCTATATTGGAGTTCTATATCCCCAACTTCCATCTTGAGCCCAGGTCACTGGCCCATACTCTTTGACTATTCTTTCTGGAGGCCAGGCCTCACCCCAACCATTTGCATCTCCAGTCCAAGTGATGGAGGTATCTAAACTCCGTTTCCCCCTTCCCAAATCATTATACAACTGAATCCCTAAATATTGGTTTGCCTGTTAGGGAAGAAAGAAAAATCTTGGCCTTATTAGTCCAATATAACAATTCCCTGTCCAATTGAGAGGCAGGTGATTATAGGCAGTTAAACCACAGATCCAATAATGACCCTTTAGAGCAGGTTGTTCCCTTGGAAATATGTCTGAGCTATTCCTTGTAAAAGGGTAATATTGTTGGTCTCTCGTCCCTAAGGGGCTTCTCCCCACAAAGGGGTCATACTGGCATTTCCATAAACCTTGCTCTTTTCTCCAACTACAATTGGCAACTGGCCACTGGCCTGTTAGATTAGAGGTACTCCAAAATGTGGAAAACAGAGTCCCATGTTGCCCGGGTGTCCTTGGGGTGACATTATACCAACCCCATTGGTAACTGTACCCAATGTATATGTTCCTTTTCCTCTTATTCTCTTTTATACATCTTAATACATCCCATTCTACTTCATTACACTCAGCAGTAGTGACTTGTTGATACAGTCTTTCTAGTCCTTCCCACACTTCAATTGAGGATTCCTCCCCGTATCCTGCCAATATTTAGACATTTTTGTACAGTCAATTGTCTTTGGCCTCAGGTCTGTTCTCGAATAGGTCCACTCACATACACTAATTCCCAGCTTCAAACCTTGTCCTGTCTGATTTAAGCAGTATTTCCCTTTCCTATCTTCTGTCAATGACCACTGATGTTTCTCTTCTCAATTCCAGAAACCAGTCCCATTATGAATTTGGGATCTGTTGCTAAGGATCCAGGCTGGGCTTAAGGGGACAGGTACCCATGGCCATTGGTTCAATTGTTGGGATCCACCACAGATCCAACAATTCGATAAGTTAAATGTTCTCCTTATATTCTGCATGAGCAGGAGAAATTGGTTCTCATCTCTAGAAGGTCATAAGGAAATAGATAAACCCAAAGCTTAGGGAGAGCCTCATAATGTTCAGCTATTATAACACCGTGAAGTTAAGGTGAACTTCCCAAAGGAAAATATATCAAATCACAAACAGGCAAAGAGACCCAAAGTAAGAAAAGAGAAGTCATACAGTTACAATGCACTGGATTCAGAATCAGTGTTCCCATTCAGTGGAGGTCCCCTCCTCTTATGTAATTGGAGGTCTCCCCTGTCTTCAACTGTCCACTCTGATAAAGGTGGCGCCACAGGTCCTTTTGTCCTGGTGTGGTGTGTCCAGCCTCGTTCCTGGGTGCGAATCGCAGTATCTGAAGTCAGTATCACTTGGTAGGGTCCGTCCCAGCACGGAGTCAGCTTCTCGTCCTTCCAGGAACGGATCGGCATCCAATCACCAACCTGAATTCTATGAACAGGGAAACCTAGAAGTCTGAGCTATTAGCCCTTTTTGTTGAAGTCCTTGCAAATGTTCCAGCAATGATTTCACATATCTCTTAACAAACAAATCCTTAGTTTCTAAAATAGGGTCCCAGTCTCCCTTAGGATAAGCCTGGAAAGGATGACCATACAATAATTCATAAGGTGAAAGCCCAATATCTCTACGCAGCTTGGTCCTGATTCTAACCAGAGCGAGAGGAAGTCATTTTGTCCAAGGTAGTTGGGTCTCTAAAGATAACTTAGTCAGCTGCCGTTTTATTTCTTGGTTCATCCTTTCTACTTTCCCAGAAGAGGGAGGATGCCAAGGGGTATGGAGATCCCAAGTGATTTCTAAGGCCCTAATCAGATTCTGCAATACCTGGGCAGAAAAATGTGTTCCCTGATCCGAGTCTATCCTCTCCACCATTCCATATCTAGGAATAATTTGTTCTAATAAGACCTTACTTACTGTCGAGGCAGTTGCTTGGCCTGACGGGAATGCCTCCACCCATGAGGTCAGATGGTCCACTATGACCAGCAAGAACTCGACCCACTGGTGGCAGCTCAGTAAAGTCCACCTGGATGCTTTGGAATAGTCTGATTCCAGGAGGTCGTCCCCCTTTTGGAAGCTGGCGTTGGACAAACAAGACAACCGTCCACCAGTTGTCGAGCCATAGTATATAGGCCGGGGGAAACATACCTTGTCAGTATAGCATCACACAGGTTTTGGACATCCCAATGACTGCCCTGGTGCAATTGCTGAAGGACTTGCCTCATACTTGCTTTGGTCAGTACCTCTCTGCCATCAGGTAAGAGCCATCGTCCTTCCGAGTTCTCAACTGCTCCAAGAGTTGAGGCTTTCTCTTTTTCCTCCTGAGTAAAACTAGGAGAGGGTAGACTAGGGGGAAGTACAGGTATCAAAGCCATTATATGAGAGATTTCCTGATCTCCGGCTCCCTTGGCCTCCTGGTCTGCTAATCTATTTCCCCTTACCTCAAAAGAATTTCCCATCTGATGTCTCTTTACATGTATTACTGCTATATTCCTAGGAGTCAGAATATTTTCTAGTATCTCTCTGACTAGTGTATGATGAACCAGTTCTTTACCTTTACTGTTTACATATCCTCTTTCCTCCCAAATCCTCCCAAATACATGCACCACACCCCAGGCATATTTAGAATCAGTATATATATTTCCATCTTGGTCACACAATAATTTTAACGCTTGATTTAAAGCATACAATTCACAACAATTCACAAGTTTGAGCCAACTAATGGGCAGGTAGACTGCCCTTAGTAACAGTGGAAGTTCTAACAAACCCATTTCTTTTCCCATTTACCATCCTAGAAGAACCATAAATTCTAAACAAATATTTATCATAACCTTGTGTTGATAACAATAAGGAATTTGTCCCAATGAGTTTATATCCAAGTAGATCTTTCATAAGTGAACATTATTCATACAAATCAGTTTGTTTTTAAAAACATCCAATGCAAATACAATCATATACAGAATGTCTAATGACACACAAGAGAATTCAAGAAGTTTTGATAAGAGATTCCCATTAACTTGTAATGGGAGAGACATTCTGCTATTCTGAAACATAAGGTCTTATCAAGTATTCTGATAGAGGCAGGGGGGGGTTTTTTGCAGAACTAAGAGGCAAGGAAACTGAGGCAGGACTGAGTCAGGACAATAATTCAAAGTTAAAACATAAGCTAGCCAATCATAGTCTAGCAAATTTTCAGCTAGAGTCCCCTGTAAAGGCCTTTTGTCTCCGCAGCCTTCTCCAAACCCCGCATCTGCTAAAATCAGGTGTGTCTAGCTATGGACAGGTAAAGAGCTTTTTCAACTTTTTGCAGCCTCTCCCTTATCTGTAGAGACAAGAGAGCGAGACAAAAGGAGACCTTTTGTCAATCGCAGCAATTCTTAAAAGAATTGTGCCGAGCATAGAGCTCTAACAACGATCCAGGCCAGAAGCAGCCTGGATGTCCGCTGCAAAAAAGAAAAAAAATCTTTTACCTTTTCCAGAGTTCCATTCAGTACCCAAATTATGTCTAGTTTTCGAGGTCCTTCATCAGGGAACCAAAATGATGAGGTAAGCAAAGAGTAAGTAGTTTCCAATTCGGCCTGAACTGAAATAAGACATCAGTTTTTCCCAATTTTCTGACCAGTTAAAATCTCAGTTTCCCTTCCCCCCCCTGTTTACAGAAATTATCAGATTATACACAACAGACTAGTAAATTTCCCAAAATAGCAATAGTCATACAGTTTTATACAGCAATAGTTCTGTTCTCCAGGGGACAAAAAGGAAGCAGGATTAAAATCGTGATCTTGGATTATGGAACATTCTTTTCTAATAGTATTGCCTCATGTTTCAACACTATGGAAACTGTGAGCCATCTCCCAGCCCTCTAGATTTAATATTGTTCTAACTTGAATACCCCTTCATTTCATCTTCTCTGCATATTAAATAGGGGATTGAGTGTCAAAAGTTCTTTCCCCACCATGATCATGCAAGACATGAAAAAACGCATCTGAATATAGATCTATAGTCAGGAACTTGGGATTGGGGTTCCAGAGATTGCCAGCTTCGTCTCAAAAAGAAAGGCAAAAGTGGGAGCGGTCCTAGCAATGTATATCTCACTGACCACTTGGCTCTGATTACAAACATAAGAGGAAAAACCAGGGGCATGATTTAAGGCAGTTTTACTTCAGGTAGCTGTCCTAATTTTAACCATCCCACCTCCAAATGGTGGAGTTTAACGACCTATGCAAACAGTTATACCTGAATTCAAAACTCCAAGTAAATATTAGCTTCAGTCCCAAAAGATTTTATCTAAATGTAGGCTGTTCCTTTAAACAGTAGAAATAATTAATATCTAAATCAGCAAGGAGGTGCAGTTATTAAAAACAAACTAACAAACAAAAAAAAAAACCCCACTATACTTAATGGGAGGAGGGACCTCTCCACGTGGTCACCCTTCCCCCACACCACCATGCTTCCCGACCCAATATATCATAGCTCCATTTAAACTATTAATTACTTTTACAAATCAATCTTTCCTGTCCCGTCTTTAAGTAAATATATATGTATATATTTTTAAACTTTACACTTCAATGTTTGCATGTAACTGACCCAAATTTCATAAAACTTAACACATGCCCAACAGAGCTGACAAATACTTAAGGCATAGCTCAGTTACAAATTACCCAATACCTCTAGCAAACATACCATCTAAGTAGGGAGATACAACCACAACCTCCCCTAAGTAAGCTACCAGCATTTTGTTTTAAAAACCTATGTTTTAACTTAAAATCCCAATCACAGCTTTAAATTCCCAATAATATAAAACTACTTTGCCATCATATTTAAAACAATGAACTTCACTAAATAGCAGTTTCTTTCCCCCGCCCCCGTGGCCCTGCTGCAGTCAGGACTCGTGGGAGGAAGAGGAAGGAAGCCACCATCTTCACTGGCTCAATCCCACAAACTTCCCCATGTACAGGGTTTCTGATCCCAAATGGGATCTACTAACAGCTATTTCTGGTCAGCTGAAAAGACCCCTGCTTCAAAAGACCTAGTTCTCCTCCCCGCCCGAAGGCCCCTGGAAGGGCTAATGGAATTAAATCCTCTCAGGTCCTTCCTTTCAGGTACCATTTAATCCTTTTGGCACACCCAGTCTGCAACAAAACAACAATACCTTATCCGCTTTTTCTTGCTTTTTATTTTTCCTCATATTTTGGCAGTTTGTTCCAATTACTTAATTTATCTCCCAAGGGACTATCTACCGGTATTTTCTGATATTTTTCTCATTTCTCTCTGCGAGGGCTGGCTGGGACTAGGCCACACCCATTGAATTTGGAAGGAGTTTAACAGACTCCTAAACGCCCAAACACGCTAACCATCGCTGGTTAACTCAGTCACCCAGGAAGGCCTAGCTCTCTTCCTGTCTACCGTCTACAGCCCCCTCCAGAACCTATAACTAGACTCAAGGGGCTTCACAGGATGCTTACCTCTGGGTTGCTGCGCAACAAATTATTTGACTGATCTGTCCTCCACCAACCGGTTGGGATTTTCACTGCGGAGTTTCCGTTGCTTTTCTCTGAGTTTCTCCACTTCGGGTCCACTCTACGTCAGGGAGCAAGGAGAAGCCCCTGGAAGCTGGCGGGCTGCCTAAATCAACGCAGGGCGCCATCCCACTAGCACCCAGGAGTTCACTTACTCACCGAGTAAAGGATCCCGGACGAGCCCCCAAACTGTGTGGTACGGAAATGGTGAGGGAACACCATTTAATAAAAAAAGCTGGAGAGAGCTCTAGAGAAAAGCAAAGTTTATTGTACATTCTCGTGAGAAGGGCGTCCCACTCTTCGAGTAGACTATCGAAGAGAGGAAGCGCCTCCTGTGGGCAGGACAGCACCTTTAATCCCTAACGCAAAACGCCCCCTCCCACCACTGACCCTCATCCTCATTGGCTGAGAGTCTTACATTCTAAACGCGAGATCTACCCATGAAATTGAACTTGACCAATAAGTACATAGTTGCCCATATTTGGATGAAATAGGGAGATGTCATAGGAGGGGAAGGCAATGCCCTTCAGAGTCCTTCAGGCCTACTCGAACTCTGAAGTAGATGAAGCCTTACTCGATTTTCACAACTGTCTTGAAAGATCTCACCTCATCTCATTCAACACCAAAGTACTTATCAAAATTAGTTTATATCCAGATAGAGCTTATAAAATAGCTAAGATCCAAATCTAAGAATCAGAGATATTCATATGAACTCAGACAATGATATGTTCACTGCCTAACATATGCCTAAATCATGTGATTTTTTTTTTGTAAGAAAAGAGTAATTTATCATAACAAATCAGGATTAAGTTATTACTATCTAGATGGAAGAAAATGATAGAAACTGTATAATATCATTTGAAGCGATACAAATCTAATACCTAGCAAATATCTAGCAGATTATGGCCAAGTGGAGAGAAATGTTTATCAGATGTAATCAGTATATCACGAAATAATGAATAACAGATTCCATGATACAAATATAGACCTGAAAATATTCTTGAGAATTCAATCAATAAACTGTATTGTAACTAGAGCATTATCATAGATTCCACATTATTTACTTACATTTATCCTCCTTGATCCATAAAAATGTAGAAATATTTTGAACAGAATTTTAATATAAAATGCTCATAATCTTCAAAATATGTGGAACAAAAATCAAATGTGGAGGCCTAGAAAAAAAGAAATCTAAATCATATGTTAATGATTTATTCCTTGTTTACTTATGTTTCACTTTTCTGGATTTCCTTTGGAATTTTCCTGGCAAAGATACTGGATTGATTTTCTATTTCCTTCTCCAGCTCATTTTACAGATGAGGAAACTGAGGCTAACAGGGATAAATGACTTGAGCTGGATCACATAGCTAGTAAGTATCTGAAGCCAGATTTGAACTCAAATAAAATGAATCTTTCTTACTCCACATCTGACATTCTATCCACTGAGCTTTCTAGCTAGTAATAATTCAAGGTACATATTATTCTTAATATGCTATTTTTCTTTCAGCAAGTGTACAGAAAATGCATTTACCTTCCAGTATATTCATTCAATTATTAAAAGCAAATATTTTATCAACCTGGGTAATACTCCATAGAATATTAAATAGTAAAATAATAGTAAAATAGAACTTGTTCTAGGAACATTTTAATCTGAACTGCACTGAATAAGATGAGAAAAAAGATCGCCCTGGTGCAGAGACTAACTGACCTAAATTGGACAGGCAGGAAAAGGGATTACCCATTTGTGCTTGGGATGTTCACTTACTCTCTTTGCATAGAGCAGGAAGTATGTAGCTGTACCACCGTTTGCATCATAAATTCAGTTTGCCCCAACTACAAACAGCAAGAATTTATAACATGACAGAAAACAGGAGAGGAGATAGAAAGAGTGACAAAATGGGAGTTGATACCCCAAGTAAGAAAGGATATAGGGTACTTAGCTTCCCTGGTTGAATTCAACAAGTTGTCAAATACTTTTTAGACGATCCTTTCTTCTCCACTCCTTCAGGGGCACAAGAAGCATCTACTCTGCCCTCCGGCTCTCAGCAGAACGCTTGCACTCCAGAACCTCCTCCTTATCAGAAACAGGATCCGTGGTTCCCCCTCTCCACGGGAGTTGAGTTCTGGAAATGCCCAATCCCCCCTTCTTAGTCCTTCTCATAAATGAAGTGGGCTGCCTTTCTCCTCAACCCAATGTCTCCAGCCTCCCTCTGAGGCCGGCCAATCTCAAAGCCTTTGCCCTCCTCAGGCTAAAGCTGTAGATTCCCCTTCTCCTCCACGGGAGCCTAATCCTGCTACAGCTGTGGATCAGGAGCCTCCTTCCAATCTCTTCCCCTTGAGGGAAGTTGCCAACCTTCAGGGAGGAGTACTCAGAGTACAAGTGCCCTTTTCCATGTCGGATTGCTCCCAAATCGAGGAAAAATTGGGCAGATATTCTGAGGATCTTACTAAATATATTGAGGGATTCAAAGCCATCACCCTCCAATATGATCTTTCCTGAGGAGATATTAATATAATCTCCTCTTCTTGTACCATAGAGGAGAAAAGGCGAATCTGGGATTTAGCCCAGAAATTCGGGGACGATATGGCTTCCTCCTCCCCTGGTAGGTACCAGGCAGGGGCTGTTGCTGTACCTCTATCAGACCCCTCATGGAACTATCAGGAGGGAAGCAAGGATAGAGAGAGGAGAGACCAGGTTAGTAATAACCTGCCTCATTGAGGGCATGAGGAAAGGAATCAAAAAGCAAGTCAATTATGACAAGCTCAGGGAGATCACTCAAACAGCTGAGGAAAATCCTGCCCTCTTCCAAGGTCAATTGGAAGAGACCCTGAGAAAATACACTAATCTGGACCCCACTCCTCAGGAGGGTGCCACAGTTCTTAGCATGCATGTTATTAACCAGTCTGCCCCAGATATCAGAAGGAAGCTACAAAAATTGGCCCTAGGGCCTCAAACCCCCCATGACTCAATTATTAGAAGTTGCTTTTGGGGTGTTTAATAATAGAGACCAAGCAGCAGCAATGGAAAAGGATCACAGGGCCAGAGTCAGAAATAAAGAACAGGTTCCGCTTTTAGTGGCCGCCATTTCTAGAGATCAGACCCGTTTGTGCTTTAGATGCAAGAGACAGGGCCACTGGGAGAGAACATGCCCCCAGAAAAAGCCTCCAGGTCCTTGTCCTAAATGCCACAAGGAAGGACACTAGAAAAGGTACTGCCCAGAAAGAGGTAGAGCCACAGGCTCAAACCTCACCCTCCAGAACTCTCAGGACTTGGAATGACGGGGCCCGGGGTTTGGCGAGGCCCCCCCCTTTCTCCATCAGTGCAGCTGAAGCCAGGGTGACTCTAGACATGGCAGGTAAGCACATTAATTTTCTATTTGATACTGGGGCCTCTTTTTCAGTTCTGTTATCCCACTCTGGTCCAATGCTCCCCTCCCCCGGTAAAGTAATGGGGATTGAAGGGAACCTCCAGAGCTGCTTGGAAACTTTTCCTTTACCTTGTAGATATGGAGATTTGCTGTTTCCACACTCTTTTTAAATTATTCCTTCCTGTCCCACTCCTCTATTGGATCAGGATTTAATGGAAAAGCTGGGAACCCAATTCTCTCTGCTCAAATCTCCAAGTAATATACTTGTGCTCCTTCTGAGATCTTCCCATGTTCCTTATGAAATCTGGGAGGACATAGACTCTTCCGTCTGGGATCAGGGCATTACCAGAAGGGCAACGTGTGTTACACCAGCCCTCATTAAGCTACAGGATCCTACTGTGTTCCCACATAGACGGCAGTATCCAATTAAGCAGGAAGACAGGATTGGGTTACAACTTTTGATTGAGAAGTTTCTTAAATTAAAATTCTGGTCCACAGCCAATCATTCCTATCCTTCCTGTTAAGAAAGGGGATTATCTTATGGTACAGGATTTAAGGGCAATTAATGAAGCAGTTATCCCAATCCATCCCATAGTACCTAATCCCTACACTAGACTTACACAAATTCCAGGAAATACTAAATGGTTCACCACCCTGGACTTAAAACATTTGCCACAAAAATAAAGTCAGATTTAAATAACTGGAAAGACATTCAATGTTCTTGGATAGGCCGAGCGAATAGAATAAAGATGACAATACTCCCCAAACTAATCTATTTATTTAGTGCTATACCAATCAGACTCCCAAGAAACTATTTTAATGACCTAGAAAAAATAACAACAAAATTCATATGGACAGTCCACACCTATTCAGGTAAGCCTTAGCTAAAGATTGGAGAGATCTTGAGCTGCCCAGCAGCAGCCTTATTCAATATGTGGATGACATCTTGCTCTGTAGCCCTACTAGGAAGAAGTCTCTGGCAGTGATTGTAAAGACCGTGAATTTCTTAGCTTCAAGAGATTACAGGATCTCTCTATCTAAGGCTCACATTGCCTGCCAATCTGTCAAATATTTGGGTCACAATCTCACCCCCACCTCTCACTCTCTAACTGAAGAGAGGAAGCAGGCTATTCTAAGTATCCCCCCTCCTGTTTCTAAGAAACAGCTGAGAACCTTCTTAGGTATGGCAGGCTTCTGTAGAATCTGGATTCCAAACTTTGGGATTATTGCTAAACCCTCTATGATTCTATTCAAGGTCCCGATAATCTCCCTCTCGAATGGGGACCTGAGCAGGCCAATGCTTTTAAAACCTTGAAGGCTAAATTAACCTCTGTCCCTGCTCTTGTCCTGCCTGACTTACAGAAATCTTTCACTGTGTATGTAGATGAAAGGCTGGACAGGCTTTGGGAGTCCTTACTCAGTCTCTTGGACCAGATCCCAGGCCAGTGGTCTATTTTTTCAAAGAAGCTGGACTCAGTTTCTCTAGGATGGCCTTCCTGCCTTAGAGCAGTAGCTGCGACCACCCTCTTAATAAAGGAAGCCTCTAAACTGACCTTGGGGTTGCCATTAGAGGTTTTAAGCCCCCACAGGGTCCAAAGCATTCTAGAATCCAAAGGCCATCAGTGGCTCTCAAGTGAGAGACTTACTAAATACCAGGCTCTCCTGCTAGATACCCCTGACCTGACTCTTTGAATTTGCCACACCCTAAACCCTGCCACCCTCCTCCCTGACGTCTCTCAATCTGGAGAGACTGTCCATAATTGCGAGGAAATTATAGACTCTATATACTCTAGCAGAGCTAACTTGAAGGAAATTCCTCTTGATAACCCAGACGAGGAATATTTCACAGATGGGTCTAATTTCTTCAAGGATGGGGAGAGAAAGGCGGGTTATGCAGTGGTATCTCTTTATAACACCCTGGAAGCTAAGCCATTGCCTACCGGCACCTCAGCACAGAAATCCGAATTTATAGTATTAACCAGGGCTTTAGAACTGGGGAAGAGAATGAGAGTCAATATTTACACTGATTCCAAATATGTTTTTCATGTTTTGCATGCTCATGGAGTTATTTGGAAAGAAAGGGGCTTGTTAACAGCAAGGAATTCTCCCATTAAACACTCGGGAGAAATTCTATGTCTATTACAAGCTGTCCATGAACCCAAGAAGGTCTTGGTTATATTTTGCAGAGGGGAGAGTCACTTCAGGCTAAGGGAAATAGGCTGGCAGATATAGCTGCTAAAACAGCTGCCCTTACGCCCCTATTGACACCTTTAATTCCCCAGCTAACTGAGTCTTTTACTCCTTCCTATAGCACACAGGAGAAAGCTCTCGCACAACAAAGGGGATACACATTTTCTCCCTCTGGTTGGTTTCAGACCACCTCTTTGATCCAGAGGCAAATCAGTAGAAACTGATTTCTGGTCTGCACCAGGCTATGCATCTGGGGAGGAGTGCCCTCCGATCCTTGATTGAAACTCGTTTTCACTGGCCATAAACTGGGGGAAACAATCAGGCAAGTCTGCCAGGCCTGTCCAATTTGTGCCCAAATGAATCCTGAGGGAGCTGTTAAGCCCCCACCTCTCCTGAAGCCAATTCAGAGGAAAGGCACTTACCCTGGCGAGGACTGGCAACTAGATTTCACACATATGTCCCCCTGTAGAGGTTTCAGGTTGCTTCTAGTGTTCGTGGACACATTTACTGTCTGGGTAGAAGCATTTCTTTGCAGGACTGAGAAAGCCCACGAGGTATCCAAATGCCTATTAAAAGAAATTATACCTCGCTTTGGTTTACTTGCCTCGTTACAGAGTGATAATGGGTCTGCCTTCCCAGGTGACCCAAATTGTAGCAAAAGCTCTTAAAATTACTTACTATCTCCATACTTCGTGGAGACCCCAAGCCTCAGGGAAGGTGGAGAAAATGAATCATTCCCTTAAGAGAGTCCTCTCTAAATTATGTCTTGAGACTGGAGAAGATTGGATTAAAAATCTCCCAATCTGGCTTCTTAGAATCAGAATTGCCCCCAGGGAAGCTATTAAGCTCTGTCCATTTGAGCTCTTGTATGGAAGGCCTTTTCTAACAACTTGATATTCTTGTTGACCCCAAACAGCATCTGGTCACTCTATTTGCTTCAAGACTGAGTGCAATCCAGAAGGCCCTTTCTGAATATGCAAACAAGCATCTCCCGAAACCCACAGATGCTCCTGCACAGGATAACTCCCTTGTAAATCCTGGGGATATGGTATATTTAAAGAGCTGGAAACCCCAGGGGTCTAACCCCCTAGGCATGAAGTGGAAAGGGCCATACAAGGTCATCTTAACTGCTCCAAATGCAGTTAAACTGTAAGGGTCCCCTAGCTGGACTCATATTTCTAGGATTAAAAATGTTGCTTCTGTTTCAGATAATCCAGTTTATTCCTGTGAGCCCATAGAGGACCTGAAGTTACTCTTTTGCAAGACGCCTGGGAAAGACACTGGAGAAAGAAGCCTCTCACGCTAATCTTTCTTTCTCCTTATGAGGCCTCTACTCTTGATACTTTCTCTCCAGCTTTCTTGGTCCTACTTTGTGGGTCCTGGGAAATTGGGTGACAACTTCCTAATCAGACTTGGGAACTCTGCGGGAAATGGGGGTGTCCAGGACTGCTGGGTGTGCCATCACTGCAGCCTAATGAATTCTTTGCAAAGGCTCCATTCCCATGGGCCACCAGCTCCTCAGTAGATGCCATCCCCTTTGTACTAGCCAACCCCCAGGGAAACTACTCTGGCCCAATTGTTCCCTGCTTTCTGGATGGGAAGGATCTCATATCTACCCATCACCACACCACAGAGGCAGTGGTTGTCACCGTGGCCCCTAATGGCCATGTTCAAATCCCTGATGTAGGAATATTGACCTGTACCACCAATACTGTGGGTGCCAGCGAGTGTGACTCGTTTCAAAACTGCCGAAATTTCACCTTGGCAACTTGCATGAGCTGCATAGGTGGGACACAGGCCAGGTGCACTTATTATTATGCGTAATCACGCACCCCATAAGAAGGTAATTATAGGGAAATCAGTTAGAGATTATCCTGGCAAGCTCACCCACAGTGCTAATAGCACCTTCCTTGAAACTTCTCCATAACCTCCTCAGGACTAACATTCCAATTGATAGGATGTTATGCGATTACAATCATCCATGGGGACAAACAACCAGGACACTGCTACAAAATACAACTTCAGGGACCATCTGTGCGCCAAGGAGGTATACATTCCTCTGTAAAGTAAGTCTTCCACTCCACCTTAAGGTTTCTGAGGGTCCTGTTAGGAAAAACACCTCTGACTGGAACCCTCCCCCACCTGTGATTCTGTCCACTCACTGCCTTACACCCTTTAAACACCATGGGTCCTGCACCCTGGGTTACCTAAGCACCCCTTTCACGGTATATAATGCCAGCACCTCCGATCCCACCCCTTCAAATAGACCAAGGAGAGGGCTTTGGGAAAATGTTCTATGGTACTTATGGAAAGGCACTTCAATGCTAGTGCCCTTCATAGGGTACTTAGAACATGAAAATGTTCTTTCCAACCTAACGGCCACTATTAACCAGCTGGCAAATGAGACTGCACATTCTCTCCAGGAGATTCAAGAATCTCTGGACTCCCTTGCCAACATGGTTCTGGATAATTGTCTGGCCTTAGATTATCTCCTAGCTTCTAGTGGCGGAATTTGTGCCCTGGTCAATACTTGTATTGCATATTATATTATGTATATTAATGTATGTATATTAATAATTCCAGGGAAATTGAACTTAGCACTGAAAGAATTTTAGAAAAAGCTGGCTGGATGAAGGACATTCAAGAGAAAATTCTTACACCTCCCAACTCTTCCTCTGGGTGGGGCTCCTAGATATGGTCTCTCTTAACCCCCATCCTAAATCCACTTTTAATAATTGTCATATTACTCATATTTGGTCCTTGTATTTTCAGACTACTGGTGGGAGTCGTTTCTTCTAGGCTTCGAGCTTCAAACTTTCAGCTGCTTCTACAGCCTGCAGACTCTGGGACTCAAGGAGACACACACCCTCTAGACTCAGCTGCTGCCATCTTCAAATCCCGTGTTTCCCTACCTGACATGGACCCCCCAAATGAACTAGGGACAGCTCTACGACCCTTGCCAGCTTGAAGAAGCTATAGAAGATGAGACCTTTGTCCCTTTTACCCAAAAGCATTTGGGGAGACTTGTCTCAGGGGGGAATCTGACGAGGGAAACTGAGGTCGGAGACTCTACAAAGTTAACCTTAACTGCACCTAGAAGCCAATCCCACCTCTGTTAAGTACCACTAATTAACCTTTCTATAGAGTTCAGCTGACACTACCCAAGTTTTCTATAGAGCTGAACTAAAGCTAAGTACTCCTACTTAACTTTCAATAGAACTGAATTAATGTTAAGTACCACCACTTAAGCTTTCTATAATTTGAACTATCACTAATCAAACTTTCTATAACTTTACTGAAGCCTATTCAAACCCAAAACCTCTCTATTGTCTCAAAAGCCCTCAAGACTTAACTCTGATCATATAACTAAGTACTCCGACTGTACCCGGGTGGGCAGAATAGACAGAACTCTCTAATCCCATCTGGGAGTTCCTGTCCACCTGAGATCTCTCAGTGATTTAAAACAAACTTTTTACTTTTAATTGAGTAAATTCTTTTACTTCACCGGAGCCTGGTCTCACTCACCATAAAGCCTGGAAATCCCCCAACAGTTTGCTGTTTCCCTATTCCAGTTCATTCTACAGATGAGAAAACTGAGGCAAACAGATTTAAATGATTTACCCAAGGTCACAAAGATAGTAAGTGTCTGAGGCCAGATTCAAATTTATGAAGATGAGTCTTCCTGACCTTAGTCACAACACTCTTATCTACTATAACACCGAATGGCCTATATGATGATTTATCCCTTTTTTTAAACAGCCATGCCTATGATTAAAGAGGATACACAATAAGATTGCTCAGTAATTCATTTGTCTCACTGATTCCTTTGAGCCCTTTTCAAGTGCCTACTTCTAAACAAAACAAGAGATCCAAAATGTAATGAGAAAATCAGTGTTTCTTGCATGAGTTTTTTTCAAGTTGCTTAAGACCTTTATGAAATTTTCTGGGTTTGCATGGAATTTTTTTCAAGTATATTTTGTTATTTGGGGTATATAATTATTTTCTTTTTTTTATTTCAGTCTGCTGGGAATCCTCTTTTGAATTAAATTTTTGTGTTTCATAACACTTAAATGTTTACTAATGATCTAACTTTATAGGACACCTACATAATTGCCTAAATTTTCATAATTTTGCTGCACATTGAAATTGTGCTCTGATCTTGGAGTAATTCTTCAGTTTAATTGTTGTAGTCTTTATTATTGATGTTTGTTATGTTACTATATGCACAATGAGTTTTATTTAAATGAAATGAACAGTATGGATATTAAAACTTAACCTCACATGATAGTCCTGACTAACAGCATTGAAGACAAAGTAATAGAGGAGAACTTAAGTGGGGTATAGATGACATGGGGAGATGTTTATTGCATGTTATAGGGGAGGCAATGGCCTGTAAATTATTTAAATTAACAATATCCTTAAAGGTATAATAGGAAGTTTACATGGGCAACTAGTTAGTAAATCCATCACTGATGAGAAACAGATAAGGATAAGGTAGGATTTTTTTTTTCAAGTAGAATAATGTAATAAAATTATAATGCAATGCATTGTGAAGAGGGGAGAAATGACAACTGGAAGTAGAAAGGAACGTGGATACAATGGTTTAATTTTGGCAATCAGTTCTTTGGGGAGAAGAATTGCTGAAGTCAATTTATGAGGAGCCATTCAATTCCCAAATTGCCATTTAAATCCTAAAAGTAGAATATGTCAAAGAAATAACAGTGGTAGGTGAACAACATGAAGAGAGGGGCCAACTTCAATTTGGTGTATTGTCTGAAAGTAAACAGTACTGAGTTCATAGTATAGAAATGTTTGGAATGTATGAAGTGTTCAAAGAGGACCAGAACCTCTGGGATTAGGGTTTAATGAGCCCTAGTCAGGATTGCTTATCCTTCTTTGGTATTCACCTTTCACCCAACTCTCATTAATGGCTCCAATGTACATTGCTCAAGGGCCACACCTTAGTAAAACCATCTTAGTAGATGGCCTAATTCAGCTTAAGGATAACTGAGAAGCCTCAAACCTGTCAGCAAATTAGGGGAATGTCTACCCCATGTATGTGAAAAATTCTCCTGGTAGAATGATCAGATGAGATTCATTTGTTCCAGCAATCATGAAGGCAGTTGAAGCAAGTGCTGTGCAATACCTCAAGCTTGGTGAGAGACTGAATAAGTCAAGGTCATCTATTGTATCCCAGGCTTTTGCCAGTCGTCTTAACTTTTCTCTTGACCCTAACTGACTCTGAAAAAGAGATTAAGTTTGATGCCTTTGTGCATCTCTACCTAACTTAAATCCAATTCACACATCACCCCATGATGTCATCAGTCTGTTTCAAAAATGAAGGATAAACAGCATTGTAATTGGAACAGGATTGGAATGTTTGTAAAAGTGGGACATCTGATAGACCCATCAGCCTGGAGTCAGGAAGATGGGAATCCAAATTCAGTTTCAGATGCTAGTTGTTTGTCCCTGAAAAAAGTCGTCTTATCTCCATCTTGTTTAGGTTCTTCAGTGTAAAATGGGGATCACAATAGCACCTACCTTGCAGAGATATTATGAGGAGCAAATGATGCCTAGCACAATGCCTAGCATACAATAAGTACTTAATAAGTGTTTATTCTATTCTTTTTCTCCTTCTTGCAAAGACTAGAGAAGCAATTTGGTACTGCAGAGATTTGGTTCACCATATATCATATATATAGAGAAGAGTGTCCATCTGAGTTTGTGCTATGAATGAAGAGAAAGTCGTCTAAGGAGTGACATTAACAATATTTGGTTGTCCCTATTACAGAGATATTGAACTGAGAGGAAATAAACAGATCCTATTGTAAAGTATCTGATTGAACTTTATAAGGTGAAACAATAGATTGGATATATTAGCTGCTAAAATGATATATTCAGCTAAGGAATATCGATTTTTCAGAAGGAAAACATAGCAAAACATTATCTAAACATCTCATGCAAATTGGATTTTAAATCAAGACAAGAAATCATCCCTGATCATCAGAATCCCAAGAATAAGAACTCATGGAAATTCTCATGAGAAATGGAATCATTGGAAAGACTATTCTTCAAAGGTAGAGAATGTTTCATTATTGTTTTAGTATTGCTAGAACCCAGACCAATGCCTGACACATGGTAGTAAATGCTTCTTACTTTATTTAATTAATTAATCCTAATTAATTAAATTTTACTTTTATTTATATATTATTTATTTATTATTTTTATTAATTTATCAATCAGCTCTTTATTACAGCTGATATAAAAATACAAACTGCAAAACAGAATCAAAGAAATAAAGAGTTAACTTCTAACTACAGCTCTGGTCTTTGACAATTGTGTCTGTTGGATGTGCTGAAGAAGTGAATTTTGACTTAGTTTGGAAGCTCTTCTTTCCTTACTCTTGGGAATATTACTGATATCGGTAATAGAGACTGTCACAACCCATGAAAATCCTTAGCCTTACTTTAGTACCACTTTCATGGTATCAGTTTATTGAATCTTTTGCTCAAGATATTGTGAAGATATGTAATGGTTGCAGCTGGGCCTGATTCAGATCTTTTCACTGGAAATTTATACTCAATGTTAAAATTAAATGAGAATTTAGTAGATCATTCTGGGCATCCGATGCACGATGGATAAAGTACTGGGCATGGAGTCAGGAGCCCTCATCTTAAGTTCAAATGCAGACATTTACTGACTGTATGATCTGAGGCAAGTGCCTTTATCCTGTTTGTCTCACTTTTTCATCTGTAAAATGAACTAAAAAAGGAAATGACACTCTCCTTCAGATCTTTGTCAAAATAAAAAAAGTGGGGTCACAAAGAGTAAGACATGACTGAAAAATGACTGAACAGAAGTAAATCAGAGGGGACTTAGCCATAAAAGGGGAAAAATATTCAAAAAGATTGGCATTTGAGGGCTCCTCTATTTTACTGAGCTGCATGGATCGCCCTCTACCTCAAATTGCCAACAGTAGTCTTTTAATCAAGTATCAGAGTGTTCTTGGAATTTAATATGGCTATTTTGTACTCAGTTGCCAGAAAATCTATTACAGTAATTACTGCATATAGAACAGTGATCATATTCCTCAGCAAGATCCTAGTCACCATAACAATTATGTATTAATCTCAAAAGTTAAAATTCTCTGGCTCTACTCTTCTCTCAGAAGCCCATGAATATCAGAAACTTTCAACATGCCTAGTTTGAAAGGAAGATAGGATTCTTGCAAAGTAGCATATGAACATAATGTAAGTTGGAAAATGATGACAGAGAGAGAAAAAGAGAGAAGGAAAAAGTGGGAAGAACTTTCCCTCCTCTAAGTAACTATTGCTTTGTGTAGATTATGCCAGTGCCATTTCTTGTATATAAAAGAAGTACCAAAAGGTACCAAGTCAATTCTGTCAATCTCTGATAGAAGTGGGAGGAGAAAGCTTTTATCTTCCCATTCCTGAGAAAGCAAAGAGGTTATTTGCATTCTTACAGTTGTTGAGTCTCTAACATATTTTTGGTCTTCTAGCTTTCACTATCATACTGAGATGCCAGCTTAGAAAATTATTTGGAGAGAAAAGTTGTTATCCACCAGACACTCTTGATGTATACCAACTTTTTATTCGACCAGTTTATGAATGAAAACACCTGTGTATCTTTCCTGTGTGTTGTAAATATAAGATAGAAAATAGATTTGTGGTTGTCCTTCCCTGGCTTCCTGGGAGCTGGTAATCTTTTTTTTTTTTTTTTTGATAGTCGTGTTATTTATATATAAAATAATATTTTATTTTCCCCAATACATTTTTTAATTTTAATTTTATTAATGTTATAATTATATATATTTTTGACAATTCATATGCATGGGTATTTTTTTTTTTTTTACAACATTAGCCCTTGTATTCATTTTTCCAAATTTTCCCCTCTCTCCCTCCCCTATATGACAGGCAATCCCATACATATTTAATGTGTTACACTGTAACCTAGAAAAAATATATGTGTGTAAAACCAAATTTCTTGTTGCACAGTAAGAATTGGATTCTGAAGGTATAAGTAACCTGTGTTGAAAGACAATAGTGCAAACAGTTTACATTCAAATGCTTTTCTGGGTGTAGCTGTTTCTGTCCATCATTGATCTAATGGAAGTGAATTAGATCTTCTTTATGTTGAAGATATAAACTTCCATCAGAATATATCTTTATAAAGTATCGTTGTTGAAGTGTATAGTGGTCTCCTGGTTCTGCTCATTTCACTCAGCATCAATTCATGTAAGTCTCTCCAAGCCACTCTGTATTCATTCTGCTGGTCATTTCTTACAGATCAATAATATTCCATAACATTCATATACCACAATTTACCAAATCATTCTCCAATTGATGGGCATCCATTCATTTTCCAGTTTCTAGCCACTATGAAAAGGGCTGCCACAAACATTTTGGCACAAACAGGTCCCTTTCCCCTCTTAGTGTTTCTTTGGGATATAAGCCCAATAGTAGCACTGCTGGATCAAAGGGTATGCACACTTTTGATAACTTTTTGGGCATAATTCCAGATTGCTCTCCAGAATGGTTGGATTCTTTCACAACTCCACCAACAATGCATCAGTGTCCCAGTTTTCCCACATCCCCTCCAATATTCATCATTTTTTTTTCCTGTCATCTTAGCCAATCTGACAGGTGTGTAGTGGTATCTCAGAGTTGCCTTAATTTGCATTTCTGTGATCAGTAGTGATTTGGAACACTCTTTCATATGAGTGGAAATAGTTTCAATTTCATCATCTGAAAATTGTCTGTTCATATCTTTTGACCATTTATCAATTGGAGAATGTTTTGATTTCTTATAAATTAGAGTCAGTTCTCTATATATTTTGGAAATGAGACCTTTATCAGAAATTTTAACTGTAAAAATATTTTCCCAATTTGTTACTTCCCTTCTAATCTTGTTTGCATTAGTTTTGTTTGTACAAAAGCTTTTTAATTTGATGTAATCAAAATCCTCTATTTTGTGATCAATAATGATCTCTAGTTGTCCTTTGGTCATAAATCCCTTCCTCCTCCACAAGTTCTGAGAGGTAAACTATCCTATATTCCTCTAATCTATTTATGATCTCATTCTTTATGCCTAAATCATGGACCCATCTTGATCTTATCTTGGTATATGGTATTAAGTGTGGGTCCATATTTAATTTCTGCCATACTAATTTCCAGTTTTCCCAACAGTTTTTTTCAAATAATGAATTCTTATCCCAAAAATTGGTATCTTTGGGTTTGTCAAACACTAGATTGCTGTAGTTGTACACTATTTTGTCCTGTGAACCTAACCTATTCCACTGATCAACTAGTCTATTTCTTAGCCAATACCAAATGGTTTTGGTGACTGCTACTTTATAATATAGCTTCAGATTAGGTACAGCTAGACCACCTTCATCTGACTTTTTTTTCATTACTTCCCTTGAAATTCTCGACCTTTTGTTCTTCAATATGAATTTTGTTATTTTTTTTAGGTCATTAAAATAGTTTCTTGGGAGTCTGATTGGTATAGCACTAAACAGATAGATTAGTTTAGCCAATATTGTCATCTTTATTATATTCACTCGGCCTATCCAAGAGCATTTAATGTCTTTCCAATCATTTAAATCTGACTTTATTTTTGTAGCAAAATATAATTGCTCATATAATTCCTGACTTTTCTTTGGTAGATGGATTCCCAAATATTTTATACTATCGACCATTATTTTTGAATGGAATTTCTCATTGTATCTCTTGCTGTTGCATTTTGTTGGTGATGTATAAAAATGCTGAGGATTTATGTGGATTTATTTTGTATCCAGCAACTTTGCTAAAGTTGTGAATTATTTCTAATAACTTCTTATCAGAATCTCGGGGGTTCTCTAAATATACCATCATATCATCTGCAAAGAGTGATAGTTTGTTTTCCTCATTACCTACTTGTTATTCCTTTAATCTCTTTCTCAACTCATTGCTGAGGCTAGCATTTCTAATACAATATTGAATAATAATGGTGAAAGTGGGCAACCTTGTTTCACTCCTATTCTTACTGTGAATGGTTCCAGTTTATCCCCATTACATATGATGCTTACTGACGGTTTTAAATATATGCTCCTGATTATTTTAAGGAATAGTCCATTTATTCCTATACTCTCAAGTGTTTCTAGTAGGAATGGATGTTATGTTTTATCAAATGCTTTTTATGCATCTATTGAGATATCATATGGTTTTTGTTAATTTGATTATTAATATGGTCAATTATACTGATAGTTTTCCTAATATTAAACCAGCCCTTCATTTCTGGTATAAACCCTACTTGATCACAGTGTATTATCCTGGGGATGATTTTTTGAAGTCTTTTTGCTAATATCTTATTTAAGATTTTAGCATCAATACTCATTAAGGAGATTGGTGTATAGTTTTCTTTCTCAGTTTTCAACCTACCTGGTTTAGGTATCAGCACCTTGTCGATGTCATAAAAGGAATTTGGTAGGACTCCTTCATTCCCTATGTTTTCAAATACTTTATATAACATTGGGGCTAATTGTTCTTAAAATGTTTGGTAGAATTCACATGTAAATCCATCTGGAACTGAGAATTGTTTCTTAGGGAGTTGATTAATATCTTGTTCTATTGCTTTTTCTGAAATGGGACTATTTAAGCAATTTACTTCCTCCTCTGTTAATCTGGGAAGCCTAATAAAGAATAAGATCATAAATAGATTAGAGGAACAGGGAATAGTCTACCTCTCAGACCTGTGGAGGAGGAAGGAATTTATGACCAGAGGAGAATTAGAGATCATTATTGATCACAAAATAGAAGATTTTGATTACATCAAACTAAAAAGTTTCTGTACAAACAATACTAATGCAAACAAGATTAGAAGGGAAGTAACAAATTGGGAAAATATTTTTAAAAACAAAGGTTCTGACAAAAGTCTCATTTCCAAAATATATAGAGAACTGACCCTAATTTATAAGAAACTGAACCATTCTCCAATTGATAAATGGTCAAAGGATATGAACAGACAATTCTCAGATGAAGAAATTGAAACTATATCCACTCACATGAAAGAGTGTTCCAAATCACTACTGATCAGAGAAATGCAAATTAAGACCACTCTGAGATACCACTACACACCTGTCAGATTGGCTAAGATGACAGGAACAAATAATGATGAATGTTGGAGGGGATGTGGGGAAACTGGGACACCAATACATTGCTGATGGAGTTGCGAAAGAATCCAGCCATTCTGGAGAGCAATCTGGTATTATGCCCAAAAAGTTATCAAACTGTGCATACCCTTTGACCCAGCAGCACTACTACTGGGCTTATATCCCAAAGAAATACTAAAGAGCAGAAAGAGACCTATATGTGCCAAAATGTTTGTGGCAGCTCTTTTTGTTGTAGCTAGAAACTGGAAGATGAATGGATGTCCATCAGTTGGAGAATGGTTGGGTAAATTGTGGTATATGTAGGTTATGGAATATTATTGCTCTGTAAGAAATGACCAGCAGGAGGAATACAGAGAGGCCTGGAGAGACTTAAATCAACTGATGCTGAGTGAAATGAGCAGAACCAGAAGATCACTATACACTTCAACAACAATACTGTAGGAGGATGTATTCTGATGGAAGTGGAAATCTTCAACATAAAGAAGATCCAACTCACTTCCAGTTGATCAATGATGGACAGAGGTAGCTACACCCAGAGAAGAAACACTGGGAAGTGAATGTAAATTGTTAGCTCTAATATCTGTCTGCCCAGGTTGCATGTACATTAGGAATCTAATGTTTATTGTGCAACGAGAAAATGATATTCACACACATGTATTGTATCTAGACTATATTGTAACACATGTATGGGATTGCCTGTCATTGGGGGGAGGGAATAGAGGGAGGGGAGGATAATTTGGAAAAATGAATACAAGGGATAATATTATAAAATATATATATATAATAAAAAATTATTAATTAAAAAAAAATCTGGGAAGCCTATAGTTTTGGAGGTAGTCATCCATTTCACTTAAGTTATTAAATTTATTGGCATAAAGTTGGGGAAAGTAACTCCTTATTGTTGCTCTAATTTCCTCTTTATTGGTGGAAAGTTCTCCCTTTTCATTTTTAAGACTAACATTTTTATTTTCCTCTTTCCTTTTTCTAATCAGATTTACCAAAGGTTTATCTATTTTATTGGTTTTTTCATAAAACCAACTCTTAGTTTTATTTACTAATTCAATAGCTTTTTGTTTTTGTTTTGTTTTTTTTACTTTCAGTATTATTAATTTCTCCTTTTAATTTTAGAGTTTCAAGTTTAGTATTTGGTTGGCGGTTTTAATTTGGTCTTTTTCTAGTTTTTTTAAGTTGTAAGCCCAATTCATTGATCTTCTCTTTCTCTATTTTATTCAAGTAAGCCTATAAAGATATAAAAATTTCCCCTTATTATGGCTTTAGCTGCATCCCACCAATTTTGGTATGATGTCTCATCGTTGTCATTATCTTGGGTGAAATTATTCATTGTTTCTATAATTTGATGTTTCACCCAATAATCCTTTAAGATAAGATTATATAGTTTCCAATTACTTTTTGGTCTATTTACCCCTAACTTCTTGTTGAATGTAGTTTTTATTGCATCGTGATCTGAGAAGAAAGCATTTACTATTTCTGCCTTCCTGCATTTAATTTTGAGATATTTATGTCCCAATACATGGTCAATTTTTGTGTAGGTTCCATGAACTGCTGAGAGGAAAGTATACTCCTTTCTATCACCATTCAGTTTTCTCCAAAGATCTATCATACCTAATTTTTCTAATGTTGTACTTACCTCCTTAATTCCTTTCTTATTTGTTTTGTGGTTTGATTTATCTAGTTCTGAGAGTGCAAGATTAAGATCTCCCACTATTATAGTTTTGCTGTCTATTTCTTCTTGCAACTCTCTTAACTTCTCCTTTAGGAAGTTAGATGCTATACCACTTGGTGCATATGTGTTTAATATTGATATGACTTCATTATCTATGCTACCCTTTAGCAAGACATAGTTTCCTTCCTTCTCTCTTTTAAGTAGATCAGTTTTTGCTTTTGCTTGATCTGAGATAAGGATTGTTACCCCTGCTTTTTTGAGTTCACTTGAAGCATAATAGATTCTGCTCCAGCATTTTACCTTTGCTCTGTATCTATCTCCCTGCTGTACATGTTTTTCCTGTAAACAACATATTGTAGGGTTCTAACTTTTGATCCAGTCTCCTACCTGCCTCCACTTAATGGGAGAGTTCATCCCATTCACATTTACAGTTAAAATTACAATTGGACAATTACAAAAAGATATAAAGAAAGTGAGTGAAGAAAATACATCATTGAAAATTAGACTCGAACAAGTAGAAATGAATGACTCAAGGAGAAATCAAGAGGTAGTCAAGCAAAACCAGAGAAATAAAACAATTGAAAAGAATGTCAATACCTTATTAGAAAGACAACAGACCTGGAAAACAGATCCAGGAGAGACAATTTGAGAATAATCGCACTCCCTGAAAAATGTGAGGAAAAAAAAGAGCTTGGACACCATTTTCGAGGAAATTATCAAAGAGATCTGCCCAGATGTTTTGGAAACAGAGGGTAAAATACACATTGAATAAATTCATAAATCACCTACTGAAAGGGACCCTAAAATCAAAACGCCAAGAAATATAGTGGCCAAGTTCAAGAACCAACAGACAAAGGAAAAAATATTGGAAGCTGCTAGAAAAAATCAATTCAGGTATGGAGGAGCCACAATAAGGATAACCCAGGATCTAGCAGCATCTACATTAAAAGAACGAAGGGCCTGGAATATGATATTCTGAAAGGCTAAGGAACTTGGTATGCAGCCAAGAATAACTTACCCAGCAAGAATGAGCATCGTTTTCCAGGGATGAAGATGGACATTTAACAAAATAAATGAATTCCATCTATTTTTGATGAAAAAACCAGACCTACATAAAATGTTTGATCTTCAAATACAAAACTCAAGAGATTTCTAAAAAGGTAAAAAGAAATCTTGAGAACCATACTTCTGCCCAAAAGATATCTAAAGAACATATGTACAATTTGTCTTATAATTTCCTTTCCACCTCTAGTTTCTATCATAAAAAAGTGTAAAGTGGTGGTACTACATCTCATGAAGAGGCAAAGGTAACCTATTATATCTGAGAGAAAGAAAGGAGGGAGATGAACATAGTGTGTATCAATAGACATATTCGATTTATGGTGAAACTTCTTCCACTTCATTGAAACGTGAAAGGGAAGGAGTAAGCTAAGGGGAAGGGAATACATTAATTTCGAGGAAAAGGGGTAAAATAAGGGGAGGAACTTTAAGGTGGGGGAGGGATCCTAAAAAGGGAGGGCTATGAAAAGCAAGTGGTGTTCACAAGTTTAATACTGGGGAGGGGGGTAAGAGGGAAGGAAAGGGGAAAAGCATAAGCAGGGGTTAATAGGATGGCAAGCAATATAGAATTAGTCATTCTAAACATAAATGTGAATGGGGCAAACTGCTTCATAAAGAGGAAGCAGTTAGCAGACTGGATTAAAAGTCAGAATCCTACTATATATTGTTTACAGGAAACACACCTGAAACAGGGTAATACATTCAAACTAAAAGTAAAAGGATGGAGCAGAATCTATTATGCTTCAGGCAAAACAAAAAAACCAGGAGTAGCCATCCTCATCTCAGATCAAGCAAAAACAAAAGTTGATCTAATTAAAAGAGATAAGGAAGGGCATTATATCCTGCTAAAGGGCAGCATTAATAATGAAGCAGTATCAATATTAAACATATATGCACCAAGTGGTGCAACATCTAAATTCTTAAAAGAGAAATTAAGAGAGCTGCAAGAGGAAATAGATAGCAAAACTATAATAGTTGGAGATCTCAACCTTGCACTCTCAGAATTAGATAAATCAAACCACAAAATAAATAAGAAAGAAGTCAAAGAGGTAAATAGAATACTAGAAAAGTTTGATATGATAGATCTTTGGCGAAAGCTAAATGGAGACAGAAATGAGTTTACTTTCTTCTCAGCAGTTCATGGAACCTATACAAAAATTGATCATATACTAGGGCATAAAAACTTCAAAATCAAATGCAGTAAGGCAGAAATAGTAAATGCATCCTTTTCAGACCATAATGCAATCAAAATTACATTTAATAAAAAGCCAGGGGAAAATAGACCAAAAAATAATTGGAAACTAAATAATCTTATACTAAAGAATGATTGGGTAAAACAGCAAATCATAGACATAATTAATAACTTCACCCAAGAAAATGACAATAATGAGACATCATACCAAAATGTGTGGGATACAGCCAAAGCAGTAATAAGGCGAAGTTTTATATCTCTACAGGCCTACTTGAATAAAATAGAGAAAGAGAGGGCCAACGAATTGGGCTTACAACTAAAATTGCTAGAAAAGGAACAAATTAAAAACCCCCAGACAAACACAAAACTTGAAATTCAAAAAATAAAAGGTGAGATTAATAAAATTGAAAGTAAAAAAACTATTGAATTAATCAATAAAACTAAGAGTTGGTTCTATGAAATAACCAACAAAATAGACAAACCCTTAGTAAACCTGATTTAAAAAAGGAAAGAGAAAAAGCAAATTGTTAGTCTTGAAAATGAAAAGGGTGAACTCACCACTAATGAAGAGGAAATTAGAACAATAGTTAGCTACTTTGCTCAACTTTATGCCGATAAATTCGATAATTTAAATGAAATGGAAGAATACGTTCAAAAATATAGCTTGCCCAGATTAACAGAGGAAGAAGAAAGTAGTCTAAATAGTCCCATCTCAGAAAATGAAATAGAACAACTATTAACCAACTTCTTAAGAAAAAGTCCCCAGGACCAGATGGATTTACAGGTGAATTCTACCAAACATTTAAAGAACAACTAACTCCAATGCTATGTAAACTATTTGAAAAAATAGGGATTGAAGGAGTCCTACCAAATTCCTTCTATGACACAGATATGGTACTGATACCTAAACCAGGTAGATCGAAAACTGAGAAGGAAAACTATAGACCAATTTCCTTAATGAATATTGATGCTAAAATCTTAAATAAGATATTAGCAAATAGACTTCAGAAAATCATACCCAGGATAATCCACTATGACCAAGTGGGATTTATACCAGCAATGCAGGGCTGGTTTAATATTAGGAAAACTATTAGTATAATTGACCATATTAATAATCAAATTAATAAAAACCATATGATCATCTCAATAGATTCAGAAAAAGCATTTGATAAAATCCAACATCCATTCCTACTAAAAACGCTTGAGAGTATAGGAATAAATGGACTATTCCTTAAAATAATAAGGAGCATTTATTTAAAACCTTCAGTAAACATCATATGTAATGGCAATAGACTAAAACCTTTCTCTATAAGATCAGGAGTGAAACAAGGTTGCCCACTATCACCATTACTTTTCAATATAGTACTAGAAAATCAAGCCTCAGTAATAAGAGCCAAGAAAGAGATTCAAGGAAGTAGAGTAGGAAATGAGGAAATCAAATTATCACTTTTCACAGATGACATGATGGTATACTTAGAGAACCCCAAAGACTCTGCTAAAAAGCTATTAGAAATAATTCAGAATTTTAGCAAAGTTGCAGGATGCAAAATAAATCCACATAAATCCTCAGCATTTTTATACATTACCAACACAATCCAACAGCAAAAGATACAAAGAGAAATTCCATTCAAAATAACGGTCGATAGTATAAAATATTTGGGAATATATCTACCAAAGGAGAGTCAGGAATTATATGAGCAAAATTACAAAACACTTGCCACAAAAATAAAGTCAGATTTAAATAATTAGAAAGACATTCAGTGCTCTTGGATAGGCCGAGCGAATATAATAAAGATGACAATACTCCCCAAACTAATCTATTTATTTAGTGCTATACCAATCAGACTTCCAAGAAACTATTTTAATGACCTAGAAAAAATAACAACAGAATTCATATGGAACAACAAAAGGTCGAGAATTTCAAGGGAAGTATTGAAAAAAAAATTAAGTGAAGGTGGTCTAGCTGTACCTGATCTAGAACTATATTATAAAGCAACAGTCACCAAAACCATTTGCTATTGGTTAAGAAATAGACTAGTTGATCAGTGGCATAGGTTAGGTTCACAGGGCAAGATAATGAATGAAAATAACAATCTAGTGTTTGACAAACCCAAAGATCCCAAATTTGGGGATAAGAATTCATTATTTGACAAAAACTGTTGGGAAAACTGGAAATTAGTATGGCAGAACCTAGGCATGGACCCACATTTAACACCACATAAGATTAGATCAAAATGGGTCCAAGATTTAGGCATAAAGAACGAAATCATAAATAAATTGGAGGAACATGGGATGGTTTACCTCTCAGACTTGTGGAGGAGGAAGGAGTTTGTGTCCAAGGGAGAACTAGAGACCATTATTGATCACAAAATAGAAAATTTTGATTGCACCAAATTAAAAAGTTTATGTACAAACAAATCTAATGCAAACAAGATTAGAAGGGAAGTAACAAATTGGGAAAACATTTTTACAGTTAAAAGTTCTGATAAAGGCCTCATCTCCAAAATATACAGAGAACTGACTTTAATTTATAAGAAATCAAGCCATTCCAAAATTGATAAATGGTCAAAGGATATGAACAGACAATTTTCAGATTATGAAATTAAAGCTATTTCCACTCATATGAAAGAGTGTTCCAAATCACTATTGATCAGAGAATTGCAAATTAAGACAACTCTGAGATATCATTATACACCTGTCAGATTGGCTAAGATGATAGGAACAAATAAAGATGACGGTTGGAGGGGCTGTGGGAAAACTGGGACACTGATGCATTGTTGGTGGAGTTGTGAAAGAATCCAACCATTCTGGAGAGCAATCTGGAATTATGCCCAAAAAGTTATCAAAATGTGCATACCCTTTGACCCAGCCATACTACTCCTGGGCTTATATCCCAAGGAAATACTAAAGAAGGGAAAGGGACCTGTATGTGCCAAAATCTTTGTGGCAGCCCTTTTCATAGTGGCTAGAAGCTGGAAGATGAATGGATGTCCATCAATTGGAGAATTGAGCAAATTATTTAGTAATCTCAAGAAACTCTATAGGAGAAATTTGCTTAATAAATAGTGTTTTGAATAAGTACAGGAAGTTGCGTCATTCAGCATTCCCTATACCAATGAAAACACACACATGCACACACACGCACACCAAAAAAAAACCCCAAAGAGGAAAAAATAAAGGCAACCACCCCTCAAATAATACCATAAAACACTGAAGTAAACTTTATTAATATTAACAGTCACTTATATTTCCATAGTGCACTTGAATAATCTTAAAATTAACAAATATTTATAGAAACTTTGCCTTATGCAAAACAATTTAGTAGGAACTTTGGGAGGATAATAATAATATGGCAATAATTGACATATAGTATTTTAAAATTTGAAAACACTATATATTAACTAATTTTATTTTTCTTCTCCTACTCCCTCCAAAAAAATAAATCCTGTGAGGTAGACGTTATTATCCTGATTTTATAAAGAAAAGAAAACTCCAGAATAGGTACCTGGCTTCCTTTCCTCAGACATACAGATCTTGAGGATTGAAGTAGGATACAACACATTCTTCTGCTTTAAGGAATTTATAAAAAGAGATTTGCCATGTACATAAGGAAATCTACCCTGAGATAATGTAATAAGTTCTACAAGAGTAGTACAAGAAAGTTGAGGATGGGGCACGGTTCAAGGGATATAGAAATATCAGGATTTTGATGGGCTGAGGTATATTATGATTGTGGCATTTGAAGAGGACATGTGTCCTTGGAGATAGGCAGGATATGTGAAAGGGGAGTTGAAAGGGTTGGCATTCCAAAGAGAGGGAATCATGAGAAGAAAAGATGTGGTAAGTGGGCAGTTTAGGCAGATTTTCCAAACCTCAAAAATGGAATAAATCTCAGAATATCTATCCCAAAACATATGTGAACAGAAACCCCTATATAATATCTCTGAGGAATGGCAAACTAATGTTAAGGTCTCCAGCAACAAAAAATTCATTACCTCCTGAGGCAAGCTACTCTACTTTTAAATGTCAAACAATTAGAAGATTTCCCTTACATCAAGTCAAATTCTGAAAAGCAAAAGAACATTTGCAGAGAACATGGTGACCATTTTTCAGAATATAAAGAGTTATGCATCAGTGAACTAATTAAAGAAAAGAAAATATTTCCAAAAAAAAAAAAAAATTGAGCAAGACAGCCCCAAGAGTATTGCATTCACCCCAAACACAATGACATCTCTTTTTACAAAAAAAAAAAAAATCTTCTTCTCATAAGGCAGTTTTACTGAGTTATAAAGAAAAAGTCATCCAGAGACCTCTCCAGATTTTCACATTAGTCAAAGAATAAGAAATTTTCTTAATCTTAATCTAAGAGTTTTATATCCAGTGCCATCATTTGTCTTGCTATTCTCTATACTAAATGCAAATGTCTCTTAAGGATTCTTTTACTTAGGATTTTGGAATGGTCATGGAATTTCTGTATGACACTCAAGCTACTGTGTTAGTCAAAGAGAGTGATATTCTTAGATTTCTTCAAATAACTCTATTACCAGCATCTAATAATAAATGCAATTCCTACTTATGCTAAGGAGAAATACATTACAATTATTGATCACTGATATTAATCCATAATTTCAAGAACTGATACATGAAAAAAATATATTAGAAAATGAGCCATGATCCTATTATTTTATAATCTATCCACGTATCATGAAGTTAATACATTAGTTTTTAAATTATTCTAGAAACATATTTTAAGATGACATATTGACATTTATTGCATAAAATTTAGTTGTACTTTTTCTTAGTTAGTTTCAATTTTTATTTCCAGGTACAGAATGTGCATTAATGTTGGTAAAAACAAAATAATTCTGTCTACTCATCATTATTCCCAGAGGAGTAGAGGCAGCCAGCTGTTTCAGAAGAACTATACAAGGCCAGCAGGGAAAGCTTATCCTTCTGATTCTGTGTATTAATTCAGTAACTATAATTTTCTTCCTTGTCTAGGGCTGACTCTATTACAAAATAAAATATTTTATATAAAAACTTCCAACTGCCTTGTTCCTTCAACCCTCATACATAGTAGGCATTCAGTAAATCGGTGTAGTGGGAAGGGTACTGAAAAACCTGAAGTCTTTGGATTTGATTGCTGCCTATGTTTGCTATCTGACCTTGAATAGCTCATTTCATTTTATTGTGTTTCAGTTTCTTCATCTATAAAATAAGGGAATCAAACTACATACATAAAATGAAAGATCCTATTTTGTATTATATTCTATGATCCTGAGAAAGAGTTGTTGAAGGAATGAATCAATATTTCTGGTTCTATCTAATGGATAATACAAAATCTTAGTTTGAAGTAATAATAATAGATATTTATATGGTGATTTCAGGTGTGTAAAGCACTTAAAATTTCTTCCTATCACCAAATACCGAAGATAAGTACTAAAAGTATTATTATGTCAATTTTATAGATTAGGAAACTGAGTCAGAAGCTAAGCAAATGGCCGCTGGTAAATCACACAAGACTTACCATGTTTGATGACTGATTACTGGTGATTTACATGGAATCGAATGATATAGCAAATGGACAGCATTTCTAAAGAGTATAAAACTCTTACACAGGATAACAAAGATTTTAGAAGTAAAAGAAATATTTTCATTACTTCTTTTAATTTAAAGAAGGAATTTTAGAAAAGAAAGACTGGTTTGAAAAATGAAAAACTCTACAATATGGTTTCTAAGCACATGTTTTGAATTTCTGGACAGTGACTAAAATTGTACTAACAATAAAACAAGGACAATGGTTAGAAAAATGTAAAATATCTAAGTGTTTTAATAAATGTAATCTCAGTTTAATCAGTGGCATTATATCTAACCAAAAAAGTTAAATCAAGTCAAAATACATTTATTATGTACTTAATACCAGAAACTATGTTAATATAATTGTCAGATGTATTGATAGAGGCACGCCATCCAAAACATAAGAATGGATAATTCTGCCAAACAGCACTGGATACTACATTTGGGAAGAATGTTGATGAAATGGGATGGGTCCAGATAAAAGCTTCTGTAATCATGAAGAACTTTAGAGCATGTCATGTAGGAGGTATTGAAAAACTGATGATGGTTTACCTGTAAATGAAAAGGTTAAAAGGAAAAATAGTAGCTATAGGTTTATTGAAGAAGAAATATTAACAATATTTTTCTTGGATCTAGAGTACAAAAAAGGGAATAGTTACAGTTAGTATATGAGAAATGAGAAAGTATTAGGTCTGGGCTAATTATTTGGAGGGCCACAGGATGTCAGAGTCCAGATCAATCAAAGTCTTTGGTCTTTAGGGGGAGAAGTGAAGGAGTCAGGCAAACTGCCACTCAGCATGCCAAAGATGTATTCTAGATTCTTGAGTGTGGATCCTCCAGCTTCTCTCCTCATCGGGAAGCCCAGTGACCCTGACCTCTTTCCCTCCAATCCTTGCCTAGGATTATTTTACCACCATACATTCAGCAAGCCGCCAATCATGAGTAGAGCCATCACATTACCATATCATCTAAGTGCATGCTTACAGAACCATTATCTCACATCAAATAGGTAAATTAGCCTTAAGTGTTCTGATGTCTGATTCAAATACACCTTTTCAGTGTTTTCAGCCCTCTAAATCTCCCACTTTCTTTTGTTTTAGAACACAGGTGGTCACACCCTCCCTGACTTCTCAGGGAGGTGAGAACCCCAAAAGGGAGGTGATCATGCCCCCCACCCCAACTTCTCAGGAAGGGAGGTGAATACTCTAAAAAGGAGGTGATCATGCCGTCCCTGACTTCTCAGAAAGAGAGATGACAAACACCAAAGGTAAATGGGGAGTCAAGCCAGATATTGTTATCGGGTTTCTGGGCTGAAACTAGAAACAGGTATATACAAATCCATCAGCATGGGAGGTATTACACAAGCACATAGCAACATAGCACAGGCTAGTAGTGATGAATCTCCCCACAGTTGGTGCAGGCTCAATGTGGTGTAACAAACATGAATTATACATGCAAGTAGTGATGTAATAAACAATATGAACAACATTGTATTGTAAAAAATTTCCAAAAGTCCTAGAAGGAGGGTATATAAATAACAATCACACATATGTCTCCTGAAACTTTTCAGAGTTTCAAAGCAAGTTTCCTTATTAAAAGTGCAGTAGGTGGCTCAGTGGATAGAATGTTGAATCTGAGATCTAGGAAGACCTGAATTCAAATTCACATTAGGCACCAGCTATGTGTAACTACAAACAAAAACATATGATCTCTTTCTACCTCATTTTCCTTAATTATAAAATGGAGATAATAAGCTTTGCAGAATCAAATGAGGTATGAAGAGGATCAAATGAGATAATATTTGTTAAACATTTTAGTATAATACCTGACAAATGATTATTGTCATTTGTTCTTTATTCTTGGAGAGGACCAATGACATCAGGAAAGTCCTGTCTTGACTTGAAAGTGAAATAGATTTGCATGAGGCACAGCTGTGTAGAATCATAAGTCTCTCTCCTTCAGTGGCATCTCAAACCAATGGCAAGACACAGGTTAGGATAACCTTCAATGACCTCAGGTGAATGGGAAACCTTGTCCTTTTAATTGAAGGTCTTTTCTGATCTCAGTTTGTCTGAGACAACACCCATTCAGTGACTTAAGACTACATAAGAAATGAGGCAAACGAGAATACAGTTTGCCTACTCAAAAAAAAAATCAAATAGGAAGATTCTCAAGTTTCTAGGCAGAGCAGAAAAAAATTGCTATTTACATTGTGAGTTATCAAAATTCATAGAACCAAATAACACTTGGGTCTCAATTATTATTGGACAATCAATGAGAACCAGGAAGAATTAGATTTAAAACATGGTCAAAGTAGCTACATTTGAACCCCAATGGGCTTTATCAAAGCCTAATTTTCCAGAGTTCTATTTTTTTTAATGAAACGACATCAGACAAAATAATTAACTGTCACAATTTTATAGATATTTAATTAGTGCTTATTCCACCCCCTAAGGCTAGAATGTGTTGCTTCACATTATTGCTGTTTCCTCTTCACTGAGAAGTCTTCAGATAAAGCCTCAATGATCATTTCAATTATCACAGTGATGATTCCTATTCAGGTATGGTTTAAACTATATGGCCTCAAAGTTCCCTCTCAATCCTAGAATTTCAACTCTTGGAATTACAGAATTCCTAATTATGAATTAATTTTATTTTTTTTAATTGAAGCTTTTTTTTTTTTTCAAAACATATACATGGATAATTTTTAACATTCACCCTTGCAAAATCTTTTGTTCCAAATTTGTCCCTCTCTTCCCTCACCCCCTCCTCCAAATGGCAAGTAATCCAATATATGTTAAACATGTGTAATTCTTCTATGCATATTTTCACAAATATTATGCTACACAAGAAAAATCAGATCAAAAAAGAAGAAAATGAGAAAGAAAACAAAATGCAAGCAAATAACAAAGAGAATGAAAATTCTATGTTGTGATCCACACTCAGTTCCCACAGTCCTCTCTCTAAGTGTAAATTGCTCTCTTCATCACAAAATCATTGAAACTGTCTTGAATCATCTCATTGTTGAAGAGAGCCATATCCAACAGAATGGATCATTGTATAATCTTGGCTGTTGCCATCTATAATGATGTGAAGGTCCGGGCTAGCTTCTCTGAAGGTCTCAGAATAAGTCCTTGTCAGGATATGCAAAAGTCCTTGCCCCACTTTGCAGGCGCCAAATTGCAAAGGTCCTGTCCTCTCTAAGTTATAATCCTTCTCTGGGAGGAGATCTCTTTTATGTAAAATCTTTTCCTCTGTGAGCAGGTTTCTTGGGAAGCTTCTGGAGCCTCCAGCCAGACTCTCTCCTTCCAGACTGCCCTCCCAACTCTGTCCCAGCCTCGCCTACTCTCCTCTTTTATCCTCCCAGAGATTGTAGTGAGAACTCCGTGGGGCTTGTGAGAAAATACTTGCTACTTTTAAAAGTTGTGTAAACTCCTTTTCAGAAGTTCAAAGATGTAAACTCCCCCTAAAGGCCAGAAATAAAGGTGTGAATTCTGAGCTAGAGAATTGCCCAGACAACCTGAGTTCTCACCTTGTAATCCTAACATAATGATCTGATTCTGCTCATTTCATTTAGCATCAGTTCATGTAAGTCTCTCCAGGCCTCTCTGAAATCATCCTATTGATCATTTCTTATAGAACAATAATATTCCATAATATTTATGTCCCATAACTTATTCAGCCATTCTCCAACTAATAGGCATCCACTCAGTTTCCAGTGTATTTCCACTAAAAAAGGGCTGCCACAAACATTTTTGCATGTGTGGGTCCCCTTCCTTCCTTTATGATCTCTTTGGAATACAAGCCCAACAGAAACACTGCTATATCAAAGGGTATGCATAGTTTGATAACCCTTTGGACATAGTTCCAAATTGTACTCCAGAATGGTTGAATCAGTTTACAACTCCACCAACAATGTGCTAGTGTTCCAATTTTCCCATATCCTTCCCATCATTTACCATTGTCTTTTCCTGTCATCTTAGTCTTAATTTGCATATCTCTGATGAATAGTGATTTAGAGCACCTTTTCATATGACTAGAAATAGTTATAATTTCTTGATCTAAAAATTGTCTTCATATTCTTTGCCCATTTATCAATTATCATAATTATGATATTATTTATCAATGGTTTGAATTCTCATAAATTTTAGTTAATTTTCTAAATATTTTAGAAATGAACCCTTTATCAGAACCATGAATTCATTTTATTATTTAAAAAGGCATATGTATTTATACACACATGCTCACAAAACTGAAGTATATATGCAAATACAGTTCTCTCTCCTTTAAGTTATAAAATTTATGTGTATTTTTCCAGTACTGTTATTTCATGAGTATGAAGAATTTTCACATTTAAGAGATTCTTACATTTGTGTAGATTCAATTCAATTTTGAAAGTCTTTATCAAGTTGGAAGGGGTCTGGAAAACATGCAAACTGATAAACACATGGTGGAACTGTGAATTTGTCTATTCTGGAAAATAATTTGGAGTTATGACAGGAGTGAACCCAAGATTACTGGTTCTGCTGGTTCTTCCATTTGGGATCTGTTCCAGTGGGAGATAAATTGTTTGACCATCCTTGTTCTCTACTACCACATAATAAATATACATAAAATACATACATACATATATATATATATAGGAATTATAGAAATGGAGGTGATGATAGAGATGCTGATAGCAGTACACAGATAAAATGTATAGAGATAGAAAAGATTTATAGAGAGAAAATAGATAATATATAGAGGGACATGAGAGAGAGGTACAGAGATAGAGATATTGGCTCAATAGACTTTCAAATTGTCTGTCATTATATGCATTTTTTTCTAGAATGAATATTTAGCCTGTCCCTTTTCATATAATTGTGTGTTTTTTTTTCTATTATGTGCAATTAGTACAGCATCACAAAAGAAGGGGTAGGATGGGGAAGGAAGAGCATCCAGAGTATCTCTTCACAAAAGAAGAATCCTTTAGTTTTGACTCCACAGAAGTTATCATCTTCATTTGAAGAGAATAAATGATTCTTTGCTTTTTATTATGCTTCATATCAATACTCAAAGGACTTTGAAATAAAATTAACTGTCCCTCTATAGTAGAAACTTACATAATTTCAACATTTCTATGGTTGACACATTGAGAAAGATCTTCAAAGCTGCATCTTATAAATATGCTTTTTTGAAAAAAAAATTTAAAAAGATATATCCATGTAGAACCACCAATTCATGTTTGATTATTATCACTAGTACAGCCTACAAACTGTCACTCTAAAAGGTTCCAAATTATTACAGTATTAGAACATAAAATCTTAATTTTATAACCGGGAGAAATCATAGATGCCATCTAGTTCAACCTCCTATTTTTTGGAAGGGGATAGTAATAACTAGAAAGGGAAAAGAGAGCTAACTAAGGTTGTATAGAAGTTAGTGGCAGAATTAGGCACCAACTAACCTTTTAACTCCACGGTCAATGTTTTTTTTGCACATAAGACAATTTATTCTAACCATATGCACTGTCACATATTATTCTTTATGTTTTATTTTTAAATTCTATTTACAGATTCCTTTCAATTCATGAGAGATCTCATAACAAAATAGTGAAGAAAAAATAACAAGTGATCTCATACAAAAATGTATGCAAAATTTTATATTATACTATAGCACCTTTCTCTATTTTTCAAATGAACACAATATATTTTCTAGCCTGCCTATCTTCTAAGAAAAAATAATGAAAAAATAAATTTCTTACAGCAAATATGCATATTAAAGCAAAACAAATTTCCCCTCCAGGGAAGAATCCTCGTGGTTTGAGACCCAATGAAATCTGGCAAATGGATGTGACCCATTATAAATCTTTTGGTCGTCTATCTTTTATTCATGTCGTGGTAGACACCTTTTCAGGATTCACATTTGCAATGCCAGCAGCAAAAGAGACAGCCCGAGTGGTCACTGAATTCCTTATACAAGCTTTTGCAATTATGGGTGTGCCACAAGCAATAAAAACAGACAATGGACCTGCATATACGTCCAAACATTTTACACACTTTTGTGCACAGTATAAGATTTTACATACCACGGGCATACCCTTTAATCCTCAAGGGCAGGCAATAGTAGAGAGAAGAAACAGAGATATTAAGACACTCCTCCAAAAACAAAAGAAAGGGGGAGCCACAGGTAGCCCTAGGGAACTTCTAAATTTAGTTCTCTATACCATTAATTTTCTAATTTTTGACAAAGATGCACTGGCTCCGGCAGACAGGTTTTATAACCCACCAGAAGGGCAGTGTCCAGTGCGGACATCTCCACTGTCCTTAGATAATCGCCAGGTGATGTGGAGAGATCCAGAAAGTGGTGAATGGAAGGGACCAGATAGGTTAACTGCCTGGGGGAGAGGGTTTG
Source organism: Sminthopsis crassicaudata (assembly GCF_048593235.1). NCBI lineage: Eukaryota > Metazoa > Chordata > Mammalia > Dasyuromorphia > Dasyuridae > Sminthopsis > Sminthopsis crassicaudata. Next base: position 137,302,314 of record NC_133622.1, on the reverse strand, counting down.
CTTGTATTTCTTCAGCAGGAGAAGGAATCAGATGGGTGCCAACGAGTCATATTCGCCTTATCCATCAGAGAGAGACAGAAAAAGAGAAAGACCTCAAAACAAAGGAGAAAATCTAAGAAACATCTGACACTGAAAGAGCATGGCTAATAAGAAGACTGTTAAAGAACTTTAAAAACCAGCAGGAATCATTGGACTTCCTCACACAAGATGAGACTAATGGACAATGGACTTATGGACATTTATAAATTTTCAATTTATGATTATGTTATATACTTCTAGCATGTGTTACGTTACTATGTTACTATGTGCTTATGTAATTTATGTAATTATCTGTAATACTTCCCATATTGATGGATTTATGTTTCAAGGTCATGACTGTCCTATGTTCTAAATCAAAAGAAAGGGGGAGATGTTAGGATTACTAAGTGAGAACTCGGGTTGTCTGGATAGTGACGAGGTGAGAATTCAGGTTGGACAATTACAAGGTGAGAACTCAGGTTGACTTGATAGAGGGGGCAAGCTCATTGGCTAGGGTGGTTCTTCCCAGAAGCCCTTGCATTATCCCACGCCCATTCTCTGGGAGGATAAAAGAGATAGCACTGGGCTCAGAGAGCAGATCGGCCAGGAGAAGGATAAGAGCTGGAGGAGATTCAGAGCCAGGATTCAAGAGAAAGACTCTGCATTGCATCAGGCTTGACGGGGCTCTCTGCAGGAAGGGAAGTCACATCTAAGGACAAGAGTTAACAGCAACTACCTGGAGACAACGGTTCACTACAGGAAGAAGAATCTGTCTGAGAGATTTGAGTAGACACAGCAGATCTCTTCCCAGAGAGCGATCCAGCAGCTTCTAGAGACGACAGCTAGCTACAGGGAAAGATTCAGGTTCCAATTCTATCCACACTATCCTATCTGTTAATATTCTGGGATATTCTGGAGCCAGCTGTTACTATTACCACATTAGAGAGTTGATTATCTACATATCAGAAAGCACTGTGAAAAGTGCTAATAAAGTATATTAAATTTAAAAGTAGGTCATGCATATATATTTCATAAATGTTAAACTTTTATTATTCCCTCTTGTGTATAACTATCAGCAGGTCACATGTTCTCTGTAAATCTGTTTTCTCATATATAAAAGAGAAAATTGTATCTATGGCATCTGCTTTAACAAACATTCTATTTCTCTTTTGTGAGGAGTAAGTGAGGTACTAGATATAAATCTCAAATATTTTCAAGTACTATATAAATATCAGTTATTGTTATTATTATGTATTATATAATTTGACAATCTTCCCCTTTTTTGAGATATCTTGAAGATAAATCCCTGAGTACCCTTAATACTATGCACATTTGGGGTGGATTTCTTATTAATCTATTGCCAATTCCTTATGCAGTACATTGAGAACTGAGATAGTAAAGTTTATTATGTTTCCAATAATACATAACTTTAGAAAATGCAGGCAGATCAGTTTCATTTTTATATATTTTCTGTTTTTATAATTTCATTTATAAGTGCACTTTGATATATACCAAGTAAGAGTCATAAGCCAAGCTGTCTGAAAACTCATTTTCTCCTTAACTGATTTTCTCTGTTTCCAAACTAATTTTCACTATTTTGATCATAATCTTCCATATTCTTTCATAATGCTTGACAAATGAATTTGTGCTCTAACTTGGTTTTATCTTTGACTACCTTGCCTTCCCTCTTGGAATAAATAGAAATAAAAATGTTTGCTGGCTGAGGAGATTTCAGAGCTCTTTCAGTGTCCTAGTCATAGCAATTGCTTTCATCACTTAAATTTGTTAAGAAAATGAAAATAGTAAATATCTACTGTTGTGCTTTCATTTATATTAAGTGTGAATATGTATGTATATACATACAAACTCACATACCAAAACACACAACAGTATATGTATATGATGTGTATATATGTTACATGTATGAATATACCATCTTTATTGATGATCTATACACAAGTGATATAGAGTGTGTATAGATAATAATTTTTCTATATAAATGTGCATATATATGTGTGTGTGTGTGTGTGTGTGTGTGTGTAGGTATTTATACAATAAAGTAGGTATAAATGTAGATGAAAAAAGATGTAATTTTTCCCCCAGAATCAACTGACTAATTTTTTTTAACTAGGTAGAAGAGACCATTTTCTGCCTCAGTTCTCACCTAGCCTTAATCACTGAAAGGGTTTTAGTCAAACTAAGGCTTGTTAAGACCTTAACTCAAAAAGGACAATGTCTTTCACTGTATTTAGCTCCATCTCTAGTCATCCAAATATATATCTTGTCACTGGACCCAAAATCTCTGGTGGAGAAAATGAGACTAGTGACTTTGCACATCATTTAAATTTAATACACATGCATGTCATGGCATCGCCTCCCTGTTATCATGGTTCTCTTAAAAAATGAAGGACAAACAACATCAACAATCATATTAATTCTACTCTTTTTAATGTCAGTATGGTGTAAAAGAAACAGATCATTCTCTAGGGAACCATAACTGTACTAGGTCCCTAAGAATTTGAACCTTTGTTTTTCCTCTAGTAAATAAAAATCTGCCTGTGGGCCTGAGGAGAGGAAGAAAACAGTGTAATTCATTCTAAAATTGTGTGAATCTAAAATGTCTGTAGATAGCTCTAAATCAAGTTGACAAACTTACCAGGCACTATGCTAAGTTCTGAGGTTACAAAGAAAGGTAAAAGACAGTTCAAGCAACTTACAATCCAAAGGAACCCTGATATCATCCCATTGAGATTTCCTAGGGAGGAGAAAAAAAATATTGTTCCTTTCAGAGCAAATGTTTGGGAATTACAAATATAAATTCTGCCTTTTAGAGCTGTCTATATTTTATTTTGAATACCAACTCAACCAGAAACTTAATTTTGGCAATAATATGGATAAAAAAGCAACAAAAATGCCATTTTACTGAAAATCTTCATTATGGTAGTAATGATATTCTGCTTTGTTAAATACTAAAAATTTGGAGAAGATTTTCTTTCCTATTTGTGTTTTTTATTGTTGTTGTTTTAAAAATTAAGATTCAAATAGTTTAGTCAAAAGTTATTTCAATTAAAAATCAACAGGTAAATACTGAGTGTGTGCTTATATACCTAAGATTATAACTATATATGTGTAATGCCATATACAAAAGAAATATCTTTAATAACATTGAATAAGTGCTTAGTCTTTTGAGGGTAATAAATCTAACATTTATGAAGCAATTAGAAAAGAAGCAAACACAAACAATTAGAGACGATTTGAAGAAATACATTAGATTGTATACACATTGGCGTTTGTAGTAACAAGCTACTTCATATACAATGGTCCTTACAATAAACCTTTGCTATAGGAAGTACATATGTAATTATCATAGTTGTAATAACTACTACTAGTAGTGTTTTCATGTTATATATAAGAAAATTGAAATTTGAATATTTTACTAGTTATGTGCCTTATGATCGCATAGTGCCTGGCAAATAGTAGGCACTTAATAAATGTTTGCTGACATTTAAAGTCAAGAAAAACTTAGTTCAAATCCACTTTTAGACACTTAGTAGCTATGTAAGCCTGATAAAATCATTTAAGCTCAATCTCCTCAATTTCATCTACTATAAAATGAGGATAATAATAGCATCTACTTGCCTGGGTTGTTATAAGGATCAAATGACATACTATATTTAAAATATTTTGCAAGCCTTAAAAACATATAAATGCTAAAATTGTTGACTACTGACTTACCCAGCTGGGAGATGGCAAAGTGAGAACTTTAACTTCCCACAGCTAATAGTCTTTCCATTGTAGAACTGAGATTCAGAAGATTCAGAAAGATAATGGCATACTTCTGGACTATTCCATGGAGCTGATGAAAACCTATTTGACCATGGGTGATGGAGCTAAAAAGGCTAGGATCAGTAGATGTTTTCCACATACAAGCTGAAGTGTAGAATACTAAGGAAAATTGCAAGATTTCAAGCTCAATCAATAATTTTCCCATTCTGTCCAGTTCAATAACTGGATGTTTTCATGCCCAGATATACTCAGACTTCTCTATGCATTGGTTTTCTCTGAATTCCTTACTCACCAATTTCACTGTGGTAACAATTGGAACTAAGCCATAGCAATAGAACCAGAGTACAAAAATAAAGGATTTGCCATCATCAATTTAATTTTTCTTTTAAAATAAAAGAAAGAAAGAAAGAAAGAAAGAAAGAAAGAAAGAAAGAAAGAAAGAAAGAAAGAAAGAAAGAAAGAAAGAAAGAAAGAAAGAAAGAAAGAAAGAAAGAAAGAAAGAGGAAAGGAGGGAGGGAGGGAGGGAGGGAGGAAGGAAGGAAGGAAGGAAGGAAGGAAGGAAGGAAGGAAGGAAGGAAGGAAGGAAGGAAGGAAGGAAGAAAAAGAAAGGAAGGAAGGATGGCGGAAATTAAAAAAAAGTAAAAAGAAAAGGAAGGAAGGAAGAAAGAAAGGAAGGAAGAGAGAGAGAAAGAAAGGAAGAAAGGAAGGAAGAAAAAGAGAGAGAAAGAAAGGAAGAAAGGAAGGAAGAAAAAGAGAGAGAAAGAAAGAAACAAAGGAAGGAAGGCAGAAAGAAAAAGAAAGAAAAAAGAAAAGTAAGAAAGAAAGAAAGGAAGGAAGAAAGAAAGAAAGAAAGAAAGAAAGAAAGAAAGAAAGAAAGAAAGAAAGAAAGAAAGAAAGAAAGAAAGAAAGAAAGAAAGAAAGAAAGAAAGGAAGGAAGGAAGGAAGGAAGGAAGAAAGAAAGAAAGAAAGAAAGAAAGAAAGAAAGAAAGAAAGAAAGAAGAAAAAGAAAGAAAGAAAGAAGGGGAGGAAGGAAGAAATAAAAAGGAAGAAAGGAAGAAAGGAAAGAAGGAAGGAAGAAAGAAGGAAAGCAAGAAAGAAGGGAAGGAAGGAAGGAAGAAAAAGGAAGAAAGGAAAGAAGGAAGGAAGAAAAAGAAAGGAAGGAAGGATGGCAGAAATAAAAAGAAGTAAAAAGAAAAGTAAGAAAGGTAGGAAGGAAGGAAGGAAAAAGAAGGAAGAAAAAAGAACAAGTTTGGGAACAGACAAGCATATGTATGTGCAATTTATGGGTTGTATTTAAATACTACATAAATCTCTACAGTTGTTGCAAACAGTGACTCCTTAAAAGATTCTAAAACACTCAGAGTTCCTATGTTGATTTTAATTTTTATCTGGCTAATTTACTGCATTAGTCCTAGCTGTACATCTACAACAATTCTCATGGGGTATTATTACTTTAGATATAACTATCTGATGAAGAATGAAAGGACCACTATTTTCCAGAGGAATAAAAGAAATTTGGAAATAAAATACTTAGGAATGGGAAAGAGAATAAATTGCATGTTTTTTAATTTACCCTATCCTTGGACATGTAAAATAAATGTAAAATATCTGAAAGTATATCATTTTGGGAAAGAATTGAATTCCCAATGTCACATTTAAATAATATATAATAGAATTTAAAAAATCTTTTAAAAAAAAGATAATCTTTTGGGTATTTAGGGGCCACAGACTAGCCTTGAGTTTAATAAAGCACAATTGCACTATTGAGTTTAATTTTAATCTCAATTCCCCTGAGTTATGAAGGATTATATATAGGAATCTTCCCACATCTAATTTTTCAGGTTTCAATAGAAAGACCTTCAGGTAGTGAATATAATCAAAGTAATATCTAATTTAGTAAAAGATAGTTATTTTCCTTTTATGATATGACAAGCAGATTCTTTTCAAATCATATTTAGAATAGTAACTAAAATAGCAGCTTTGGGAAATGTGCATGAAAGCTGGCTAGAGTTAAAAACTCTCTTAAACTGTCCCTTAGAAAAATGGAGAAAAAAAGCATAGATTAATATACAGGTCATTAAGCCAATATCCAACTCTGAGCTCTTAACATTTCTTTGCAGTCTAGTACTTAGGATTAGTTCTGTTCAATTAGAAATGTCCAAAAGGAACTATATCCCTTCATTATAAAAAAAGTTCTCTTTGATTCACCAGTAAAAACACCAGATCATGTAGAACAACTTATTTTGCATAGTAATAGCTCATCTTCTGGGCACTAAGACTTAAACAAATGGCCAAATTTTGGTCCCAGTTTAGCTAGTCTGCTTTATTCTATTAAAGTCCTATTTTCTTACCAAGAGAAAGACAATTATAAACCAATAAATTCATGAAAAGTATGAAATAAATATTTGCTATGTGTCAAGCAGGGTAATAAACACTGAGGATAAAAATCAGAAAAACTATAATATACCTGCCGTCAAGATTTTACAGTATGATAGAGAGAGACATTCTAGTAGAGGAGTATAGTCAAGGGCAATAGATTTGTTATATGGAGTCACACAGATGGTGAGAAGAGCCAAAAGAAAGTCATTTAAGACTGCCTTCCCAGAAATAGGTTTTCAAACTCTTCATTACTATTAATGAAATTGATATATGTCTTATGTTTTCTCTCCAACTTAATGATGTAACTTGTAATCAGTAGAATTGGGTCATGTATATTCAGCAAATAATAATAATGATACTTTGTTAAAATTGTATTTGCTACACAAACACACAGATTCAGAAAGAATTTGAATTGCTAAAATAATATTACTGGCATTAATTATCTTGTCATTAAATAATCTTCTATGGGGCTTCAAACTACAAGCTTAAATTTCTTGAGTTCAAGAAAAATGATCATTTCATGCACACAAGGAATTCCAAAATCATCAGATGAAAGTTTTAAAGCAATTTGAAAAATAAAACCCAATGCAGGGATATAAATGTCCTCTCTCTCCAAATAAGCCAAAACCCATTTAACAAATGTTACCTTCAACAAGCACTCTTTAAATACTTCATATTTGTAAGGTATTGTGCTAGGTGCTAAATGAGATATAAAATGTAATGTGGCATGTCATAGAAACATAGTAGTGATTATAATAAGTAGTAATAATTTATATAGTGCTTAGGTTTTATATTATCTCCTGTAATCATTGCAACAAACAAGAGTTAGGTTTCATTATTCCCATTTTACAAATGAGGAAACTGAAAGAGAGAGATTGAATTTGGTCTAATATCATTTTGGTATGTTACACAGGATTTGAACCCAGGTCTTCCAACAAGAGGAAAAAATTTTGGAAAAATTATTTCTGTGGACAAACTGACACAGAATAAGTGAAGAATGGTACATGATAAAAGACAATTTTGTAAACAAATCACATTTTTACAACTTTAATTACTTGAGCCTATTTGTTTTAATAATTGATATATAAAATATGTTCTTTTTTGTTCTTTTTTCAAATGAGTCAGCATTAAGGCAAGTGATGATTTATATTTATTAAGGTTTATCTGAGATGGATGCAGGGCAGGGCAATCCATCTTAGAATTTTTGTTACAGTCTTTAGAATTACTTACGTCTATAGATATATTATCAATGATTGATAGATATAAATATTTATTATTACTATAACCTCAACAGACTATGCGTTTATACTCCGCCCCTCCCTCCCCCCCCCCCCACAACTTGTAAATAAATCATCGAGTCCAGGCGCCAGTGTAGGCATGTAGACGTATAGACATGTAGGCATGTAGGCCTGTGAGCATGTGAGCATGTGAGTGTATAGACATGCATAAATAATTTATAATAATTTTTTACCGCTAAACCCCCCTACCCCCCTTACTAAAGTTTTATTGCTTCCGTCAAACCCCAAAATCGGATGATAGGCCTTTCTTCATTATAAGAATCTATCTCTATGCTCTAGTGTATGAAAGCTACAAAGTGAGATTAAGGAAATCTCAAATCATTAAATCAGTCAACAAGCACCTATTTAAGTACCTGTTATATGTCAGGCACTACTCAAAACACTAAAGCAAAAAAAAAAAAAAAAAAAAAGCAACTATCTTCAGAGTTCACAGTTTAATGGGGGAGGCAACATGTAATAATTATGTACAAATGAGATAGATAAATCTCAGAGGGAAGGAATTCAGAAGCATTGGGAAAGTCTTTCAGGTGGTAGGATTTTAACTGAGATTTGAAGAATGTCAGGGGAAACTAAGATGGAAATGAAGAGAGAGAAAAATAGTTCTGGACATGGGAAACAGTGAAAACAGTTGGAGTTAGGAAATGAAATGACATAATTGAGGAACAGTAAGGAGACTAGTGTTACTGAATGGCATCATCAAAAGATAAAGTGCAAGAAATAGGGAAAGGTAGGAATCAACCTAGTTATGGAGAGATTTATTTTTTTAAATTAATTTTATAATTATAATTTTTTGACAGTACATATGCATGGGTAATTTTTTTTTTTAACAGCATTATCCCTTGTATTCACTTTTCCAAAATTTCCCCTCCCTCCCTAGGGGAGGGAATACTCCCCTAGATGACAGGCAATCCCATACATATTAAATGTGTTTCAGTATAACCTAGATACAATATATGTGTGTAAAATCAAATTTCTTGTTGCATGGTAAGAATTGGATTCCGGAGGTATAAGTAACCTAGGTAGAAAGACAATAGTGCAAACATTTTACACTCATTTCCCCGTGTTCCTTCTCTGGATGTAGCTATTTCTGTCTATCATTGATCAATTGGAACTGAATTGGATCTTCTTTATGTTGAAGATATCCACTTCAATTAGAATATATCTTCATGCAATATCATTGTTGAAGTGTATAGTGATTTGGTTCTGCTCATTTCACTCAGCATCAGTTCATGTAAGTCTCTTCAAGCCTCTCTGTATTCATCCTGCTGGTCATTTCTTACCGAGCAACAATATTGTTATGGAGAGATTTAAAAGCCAAATAGAAGACAATATATTTAATCCTGGCAGTAAACAGATAGCTCACTATGGTTTATTGAATGGGGTAGAAGGTGGTATAGGGTTTGACTATCTGGGATATAGTAGAGGCAAGAACAATTTGCCAGCTGACTGGAGGAAGGAAGGGAATTGGGAGAACTTTGAAGCAATGACACCAGTCAGCAAGGTATATCAATAGTCCATAGATGAAGTCATGAAAACCTTTATCAGGTTTCTGGAAATATCAGAGAAGAGAAGGCAGTATAGGAGAGATGTCATGAGATAGAAAAGGCAGGTAATCCAATACATGTTAACTATGTTGAAATACATTAGATCCAATATGTGGTTACATATTTATATAATTATCTGGTTGTGCAAGAAAAATCAGATCAAGAAGGAAGGAAAAAAAACTGAGGGGAAAAAAAATGCAAGCAAATAACAAAAGAGAGAGTGAGAATGCTATGTTGTGCTCCACCCTCTGTTCCCATGGTTCTCTCTCTGGGTATAGATGGCTTTCTTCATCACTGCACAAATGGAACTGGTTTGAATTATCTCAATGTTGAAGAGAGCCACATCCATCAGAAGTGATGTTGCCATGTATAATGATCTCCTGATTCTGCTCATTTCACATTGCATCAGTTCATGTAAGTCTCTGCAAGCCTCTCTGAATTGATCCTGCTGGTCATTTCTTACAGAATAACAGTGTTCCAAAGCATTCATATACCATAATTTATTTATCTATTCTCCATCCAATTGATGGGCATTCATTCAGTTTCCAGTTTCGTGCCACTACAAAGAGGGCTGCCACAAACATTGTTGCACATGTGGGTCTCTTTCCCTCTTTAAAGATCTCTTTGGGATATAATCCCAGGAGAAACACTGCTGGATCAAAGGGTATGCACAGTTTGATAACTATTTTGTGCATAGTTCCAAACTGCTCTCCAGGACAATCTTTTTTTTTTTTTTTTTTTTTTTTTAAATGAACAATAGTCAACACAAATTCACATAAAGGAATTTTTATATAATAGTTCTAGTAATGACCTTTTGTTCTTCCATATGAATTTTGTTGGTATTTTTTCTAGGTCATTAAAATAGTTTCTCAGGAGTCTGATTGGTATGGCACTAAATAAATAGATTAGTTTAAGAGTATTGTCATCTTTATTATATTTGCTCGGCCTATCTAAGAGCACTTAATATTTTTCCAGTTATTTAAATGTGACTTTATTTTTGTGGCAAGTGTTTTGTAAGTTTGCTCAAATAATTCCTGACTTTACATTGATAGATTATTTTGATACATAGATTCCCAAATATTTTATGCTAACGACAGTTATTTTGAACGGAATTTCTCTTGGTATCTCTGGCTGTTGGATTTTGTTGGTGATGTATAAAAATGCTGAGGATTTATGTGGATTTAGTTTGTATCCTGCAACTTTGCTAAAGTGGTGAATTATTTCTAATAGCTTTTTAGTAGAATCTCTGGGGTTCTCTAGGTATACCATTATATCATCTGCAAAGAGTGATAGTTTAGTTTTCTCATTACCTACTCTAATTCCTTTAATTTCTTTCTCAACTCTTATTGCTGAGACTAGCATTTCTAATACAATATTGAATAGTAATGGTGATAGTGGCCAACCTTGTTTCACTCCTGATCTTAGTGGGAAAGGTTCCAGTTTTCCCCATTACATAAGATGCTTACTGTCAGTTTTAAATATATGCTCCTGACTATTTGAAGGAAAAGTTCATTTATTCCTATCTTTTCTAGTGTTATTAGGAATGGATGTTGGATTTTATAAAATGATTTTTCTACATCTATTGAGATGATTATATGGTTTTTGTTAATTTGGTTATTGATTATGATAATAGTTTTCCTAATATTGAACCAGCCGTGCATTCCTAGTATAAATCTAACTTGGTCATAGTGTATCATCCTGGGGATGATTTTCTGTAATCTTTTTACTAATATTTTATTTAAGATTTTAACATCAATATTCATTAGGGAGATTGGTCTATAATTTTCTTTCGCTGTTTTCAACCTAACTAGTTTAGGTATTAGTACCATGTCTGTCATAAAAGGAATTTGGTAGGACTCCTATAATCCCTATTTTTCCAAACAGTTTCTATAGCATTGGAATTAATTGTTCTTTAAACGTTTGGTAGAATTCACTTGTAAATCCATCTGGTCCAGGGGCAGCTAGGTGGTGCAGTGGATAGAGCACCACCCCTGAATTCAGGAGGACCCGAGTTCAAATCTGGTCTCAGAAACTTAACACTTCCTAGCTGTGTGACCCTGGACAAGTCACTTAATCTAAGCCTCAGAAAAAGAAAAAAAAAGGGGTGGGTGGGTAAATCCATCTTGTCCTGGGGATTTTTTCTTAGGGTGTTGATTAATAGTTTGTTCTATTTCTTTTTCTAAAATGGGACTGTTTAGACTACTTACTTCTTCCTCTGCTAATCTGGGCAAGCTATATTTTTGAAGGTATTCTTCCATTTCATTTAAGTTATCGAATTTATTGGCATAAAGTTGGGCAAAGTAACTGCTAATTATTGCTCTAATTTCCTCTTCGTTAGTGGCAAGTTCTCTCTTTTCATTTTTAAGACTAACAATTTGATTTTCATCTTTCCTTTTTTAAATCAGATTTACTAAGGGTTTTTATATAGAACCAATTCTTAGTTTTATTAATTAATTCAATATTTTTTTACTTTCAATTTTATTGATTTTTCCTTTTATTTTTAGGATTTCAAGTTTAGTGTTTGACTGTGGGTTTTTAATTTGTTCTTTTTTCTAGCATTTTTAGTTGCAAACCCAATTCATTAATCTTCTCTTTCCCTATTTTATGCAACTAGGCCTCTAGAGATATGAAATTTCCCCTTTATACCACTTTGGTTGTGTCCCCCATATTTTGTTATAACATCTCATTATTGTCATTTTCTTGGGTGAAGTTATTAATTATATCTATGATTTGTTGTTTCACCCAATCGTTCTTTAGTATGAGATTATTTAGTTTCCCATTATTTTTTGGTCTACTTTCCCCTGGTTTTTTATTAAATGTAATTTTCATTGTATCATAGTCTGACAAGGATGCTTTTACTATTTCTGCCTTATTGCATTCGAGTTTGAGGTTTTTATGTCCTAATATATAGTCAATTTTTGATTAAGTTCCATGAACTGCTGAGAAGAAAGTCTATTCCTTTCAGTCTCCATTTAGTTTTCTGCAAAGATCTGTAATTTTTCTAGTATTCTTTTTACCTCTTTGACTTCTTTCTTATTTATTTTGTGGTTTGATTTATCTAATTCTTCAGTGCAAGGTTGAGATCTTCCATTATTATAGTATTGCTGTCTATTTCTTCTTGCAGCTCTCTTAATTTCTCTTTTAAGAATTTAAGAATTTAGATGCTGCACCACTTGGTGCATATGTTTCATATTGATATTGCTTCATTATCTATGCTATCCTTTAGCAAGATATAGTGCCCTTCCTTATTTCTTTATCAATTTGTGTTTTTGCTTGATGTGAGATCAGGATGGCTACATCTGCTTTTTTTTTTTTTTTTTTTACTTCACCTGAAGCATAGTAGATTCTGCTCCAACCTTTTACTTTTACTCTGTAAGTATTAACCTGCTTTAGGTGTGTTTCCTGCAAACGATATATTGTAGGATTCTGGCTTTTAATCCAGTCTGCTAACTGCTTTCTCTTTATGGGAGAGTTTACCCCATTCACATTTATAGTTAAAATTACCAATTCTCTATTACTTGACATCTTGTTAACCCCTTTTTATGCTTTTGTCCTTTCCTTCCCCCTTATCCCCTTCCCCAGTATTAAATTTATGAGCACCACTTGCTTCTCACAGCCCTCCCTTATTAGTATCCCTCCCCCACCTTAGAGTTCCTCTCCCTATTTTATCCCTTTTCCTCACAATTTCTGTATTCCCTTCCATTTAGCTTACTCCTTCCCTTTTCACTTTTCACCTCCCACTTTTCAATGAGGTGGCAGAAATTTCACCATAAATCAAATGTTTCTAATATTTTTCTCTTTAAGCCAGTTCTAATGGCAGTACAATACACACTATTTCATCCCCCTCCATTCTTTCTCTCATATATAATAGATTTCCATTGTCTTTTTGTGAGATGTAATACCCCCCACTTTATCCTTCCTTACCACCTCTAGTTTCTAGAACAATGTATACATGTATTCTTTATATATCTTTATAGCAGAAAAATAGTTCCCAAGATTTCTTTTTATGTTTTTAGGTTTCTCTTGAGTTCTACATTTGTAGATCAAACTTTTTGTTTAGATACGTTTTTTCATCAAGAACAGATGAAATTCACTTATTTCATTGAATGCCCATCTTCTTCCCTGGAAAAAGATGCTCATTTTTGCTGGGTAAGTTATTTTTGTTTGCATACCAATTTATTTAGCCTTTTGGAATATCATATTCCAGGCCCTTCGATCCTTTAATGTGATTGCTGCTAGATCCTGGTAATCCTTATTGTGGCTTCTTTATATTTGAATTGATTTTTTTTCTAGCAGCTTGCAGTATTTTTTCCTTCATCTGATGGTTCTGGAATTTGGCCACTATTGGTGTTTTGATTTTAGGATCCCTTTCAATAGGTGATCGATGAATTCCCTCAATTTCTATTTTACCCTCTGTTTCTAAGACATCTGGGAAGTTCTGTTTGATAATTTCCTGGAAAATAGTGTCCAGGCTCTTTTTTTCATCATATTTTTCAGGTTGTCCAGTAATTTTCAGATTGTCTCTCCTGGATCTATTTTCCAGGTCTGTTGTTTTCCCAAGAAGGTATTTGACATTTTTTTCCATTGTTTCTTTTTTTTTTTTTTGGTTTTACTTGACTAATTCTTGGTGTCTCCTCGAGTCATTCAATTCCATTTCTTCAATTCTGATTATCAATAAAGCATTTTCTTTGGTCACTTTTTAAATATATTTTTCTAATTGTCCAATTGAGTTTTTAAGTTAGTTGTTTTGTTCTATGGAATTTTTTTCCATTTCACCAATTTTATTTTTTGGAGAACTGTTTTCTTTTTCCAACTCACTAATTCTGCTTTTCAAGGATTTGATTTCTTTATCCACTCTATCATTAAATGAGTGGGATGACTTATCCAGACTTTCTTGCTAAGTTTCCCTTTCCTTTTCCCATTTTTCTTCTAGCTCTCTTGTGAAAACCTTTCTAATTTCTTCTATGAGAGTCTTGTGTGCTGAGGACCAGATGAAATCCTCCTTTGGGGATATATCTGGGGAGATTCTGTTTTTATTCTCCTCAAGGTTTAAAGTCTGCTCTCTATGCATATAGAAGTTGTCAATAGTTAGAATGCACTTTAGCTTTTTGTTCATTTTGTCAAAAAAGAGTCAAAGAAAACAAACTAACAAGAAAAACAAATGGTCTTTTTTTTTGGGGGGGGTGCTGGATGGTATTACTGAGCTTCCTCTACAGACTGTAGGGGGCAGCAGTGAGGCACTAGCAGGACAGCAATGGATGGGCTATGTCTGTGCAACAAGTAAGAAAATGAATAGATGTTTCAAAAGAGAATAACTGAAAGATTTCTCTGAACATTCATTATTGGGACAAAAATTACTATGTTTAAGAAAACTTTCATCCACTTTTAAATATAAGGAAGAATATGCATTGTGCAAAAAGAATTGCAGGGACAAAATACAAGAGACTTGACATCAACAACAATGTCCCAAACAGCAAAGGCAACAAAGGGAAAACAAGACTCAGTAGAATAGAAAGGGAAATAGAAAAGCAAGTAAGAACAAGAATTCATGTTTCAAAAGTGAAAAACTGGAAGATTTCTCTGCATATTCACTATTGTCACTGAAAACAGCTATGTTTAAGAAAGCTGTCCACAATCTTTAAATTTGAGGCAGATAACGCATTTTGCAGGAAGAGTTGCATTGATGAAAATTGTAGAGAATTGACATCAATAACAATGTCCCAAAATGCATAAGAAAGAAAGGGAAAACTAGATCCAATAGAATGGAAATAGGGAAGATCAAGTAAGAAAAGGAACTGATGTTTCCAAAAGGAATACCTAGATTTTTGTGCACATTCACAAATGCAATTGAAAAAGACTATGCCAAAGAAAACTTTCATCCAACATTAAATAAAAGCAAGGAAATACATTGTGCACAAATAGGTGCATTAATGGAAATAGGAGACAATTGACATCAAAACTGTATTCCCAATTTTGTGTCAAGTGTTTTGTAATTTTTCTCATATAATTCCTGACTATTCTTTGTTAGATGGATTCCCAAATACTTTATACTCTCAACATTTGTTTGGAATGGAATTTCTCTTTGTATCTCTTGCTGTTGCATTTTGTTAGTGATATATAAAAATGCTGAGGATTTATGTGGATTTATTTTGTATCCTGCCACTTTGCTGAAATTTTGAATTATTTCTAATAGCTTTTTAGCAGAGTCTTTGGGGTTCTCTAAGTATACCATCATGTCATCTGCAAAGAGTGATAGTTTGATTTCCTCATTTCCTACTGTAATTCCTTGAATCTCTTTCTCGGCTCTTATTGGCGAGGCTAGCATTTCTAGTACTATATTGAATAGTAATGGTGATAGTGGGCAACCTTGTTTCACTCCTGATCTTACTGGGAAAGGTTGCAGTTTATTTCTATTGCATATTATGCTTACTGAAGGTCTTCAATATATGCTCCTGATTATTCTAAGGAATAGTCCATTTATTCCTATACTCTCAAGAGTTTTTAGTAGGAATGGATGTTGGATTTTGTCAAATGATTTTTCTGCATCTATTGAGATGATCATATGGTTCTTATTAATTTGATTATTAATATGGTCAATTATATTGATAGTTTTCCTAATATTAAACCAGCCCTGCATTCCTGGAATAAATCCTACTTGATCATAGTGTATTATCCTGGAGATGATTTTCTGAAGTCTTTTTGCTAATATCTTATTTAAGATTTTAGCATCAATATTCATTAAGGAGATTGGTCTATAATTTTCTTTCTCAGTGTGGATTATGTATCTGGAAATAATTCTTTTCTAGATCATTCTAGATCATTTTCTAGAGCCTTAATCTAGGAAACATTCTTTTCTGGATACGCTCTCTAGAAACAAATCTTTTCTAGAGCCTGAACCTAAAAAAAACCCGTACTTTTCCAGAGTCTCTCTTGAAACAAAGTTTTTGTAGATTCTTTTCTAGATCCTTATTCTAGAAAATATTTTTCTGCATACTGTTCTAGTTCTTCTCTCTAGAAACAAGTCTTTTCTAGGTGATTTTCTGGAACCTCAATCAAGAAAATAAAATATTCTAGAAAGATTTCTAGTTCCTCTCTCTAGAAACAATTCTTTTCTAGATCATTTTCTAGAGCCTAAATGTGGAAAACATTCTTTGTTGGACCCTCTCTCTAGAAACAACTAGTTTCTAGATTCTTTTCTTGAGCCTCCACCTAAGAAAAAAAAAAAAGGTCTTTTCTGGATCCTCTCTCTAGAGACATCTCTTTTTTAGATTCTTTTCTATAGCCTCAACCTAAAAAATCATTCTTTTCTAGATTCTTTATTGATCATCTCTCTTGAAAAAATGTTTTTTTGTTACATTCTTTTCTCAAGCCTCATTCAAGAAAACATTTTTAGATACTTTTATAGTTGTTCTCTTTAGAAAATAATCTTTCTAGATATATTTCGAAAACCTCAATCTAGAAAAAAAATCTTTTCTAAACACTTTTCTGCTTCCTTTGTCTAGAAAGAATTTTTTACTAGATGCTTTTCTCAAGCCCCATGCTAGAAAACATTTTTCTAGATTCTTTTCTGGATCTTCTCTCTAGAAACAACTCTTTTCTAGATTCTTTTCCAAAACCTCAAGGTAGAAAAAAAATCTTTTCTACAAACTTTTCTAGATCCTCTCTCTGCAAACAATTCTTTTCTAGATCATTTTCTAGAGCCTCAATGTAGAAAATATTCTTTTCTGCAACCTCTCTCTAGGAACAACTTTTTTCTAGATTCTTTTCTGCAGCCTCCATCTAGAAATCCTTCTTTTCTAGACTCTTTTATGGATCATCTCTTTTGAAACAAAGTTTTTGTAGATTCATTTCTAGAGCCTCATTCTAGAAAATATTTTTCTAGATGCTTTTCTAGTTCTTCTCTCTAGAAACAAGTGTTTTCTAGATAATTTGCTTGAACCTCAATCTAGAAAAAAAATCTATTCTAGAAACTTTACTGGTTCCTTTCAAGAAACAATTCTTTTTCTAGATCATTTTCCAGGGCCCCAGTCTAAAAAAACTTTTATTTCTACATTCTTTTATGAATCATCTCTCTTTATAGAAATTTTTTTTGGTTAAATTCTTTTCTGGAGCCTCCTTCAAGAAAACATTTTCTGATACTTTTCCAGTTGTACTCCTTAGAAAAGAGTCTTTTCCAGATAATTATATAAAACCTCAATCTAGAAAAAAATCTTTTCTACAAACTTTTCTAGATCTTCTCTCTGCAAACAATTCTTTTCTAGATCATTTTCTAGAGCCATAATCTAGAAAACATTCTTTTCTGGATCCTCTGTCGAGAAACAACTCTTTTCTACATTCTTTTCAAGAGCCTCAATCTTGAAATCGGACATTTCTAGATTCTTTTATGAATCATCTCTCTTGAACATAGTTTTTTAGATTCTTTTTTTGAGCCTCATGCTAGAAAATATTTTTCTAGAAACTGTTCTAGTTCCTCTCTCTAAGAACAATCCTTTTCTAGATATTTTTCTAGAGCCTTATCCTAAAACAACGTTCTTTTCTAGATTCTTTTATAAATCATCTCTCTTTTAACAAAATTTTTTTTATTAAAATCTTTTCTTCAGCCTCCTTTAAGAAAACATTTTCAGATACTTTTCAAGTTCTTCTCTTTAGAAAAGAGACTTTTCTAGATAATTATCAAAAACCTCAATCCAGAAAAAAATCTTTTCTACAAACTTTTCTAGATCCTCTCTCTGCAAACAATTCTTTTCTAGATCATTTTCTAGAGGCTCAATCTAGAAAACATTCTTTTCTGGATCCTCTTTCTAGAAACAACTCTTTTCTACATTCTTTTCTAGAGCCTCAATCTTGAAATCGTACATTTCTAGATTCTTTTATGAATCATCTCTCTTGAACATAGTTTTTTAGATTCTTTTCTAGAGCCTCATGCTAGAAAATATTTTTCTAGAAACTGTTCTAGTTCCTCTCTCTAAGAACAATTCTTTTCTAGGTCTTTTTCTTGAGCCTTAACCTAAAACAACGTTCTTTTCTAGATTCTTTTATAAATCATCTCTCTTTTAAGAAAGCTTTTTTTATTAAAATACTTTTCTTCAGCCTCCTTTAAGAAAACATTTTCAGATACTTTTCAAGTTGTTCTCTTCAGAAAAGAGACTTTTCTAGATAATTATCAAAAACCTCAATCTAGAAAAAAATCTTTTCTCCAAAATTTTCTAGATCCTCTCTCTGCAAACAATTCTTTTCTAGATCATTTTCTAGTGCCTTAATCTAGAAAACATTCTTTTCTGGATCCTCTCTCTAGAAACAACTTTTTTTCTAGATTCTTTTCTAGAGCCTCCATCTTGAAATCCTTATTTTCTAGACTCTTTTATGGATCATCTCTTTTGAAACAAAGTTTTTGTAGATTCATTTCTAGAGCCTCATTCTAGAAAATATTTTTCTAGATACTTTTCTAGTTCTCTCTAGAAACAAGTCTTTTCTAGCTAATTTTCTTGAACCTCAATCTAGAAAAAAAATCTATTCTAGAAACTTTACTGGTTCCTTTCAAGAAACAATTCTTTTTCTAGATCATTTTCCAGGGCCCCAGTCTAAAAAAACTTTTATTTCTACATTCTTTTATGAATCATCTCTCTTTATAGAAATTTTTTTTGGTTAAATTCTTTTCTGGAGCCTCCTTCAAGAAAACATTTTCTGATACTTTTCCAGTTGTACTCCTTAGAAAAGAGTCTTTTCCAGATAATTATATAAAACCTCAATCTAGAAAAAAATCTTTTCTACAAACTTTTCTAGATCTTCTCTCTGCAAACAATTCTTTTCTAGATCATTTTCTAGAGCCATAATCTAGAAAACATTCTTTTCTGGATCCTCTGTCTAGAAACAACTCTTTTCTACATTCTTTTCAAGAGCCTCAATCTTGAAATCAGACATTTCTAGATTCTTTTATGAATCATCTCTCTTGAACATAGTTTTTTAGATTCTTTTTTTGAGCCTCATGCTAGAAAATATTTTTCTAGAAACTGTTCTAGTTCCTCTCTCTAAGAACAATCCTTTTCTAGATATTTTTCTAGAGCCTTATCCTAAAACAACGTTCTTTTCTAGATTCTTTTATAAATCATCTCTCTTTTAACAAAATTTTTTTTATTAAAATCTTTTCTTCAGCCTCCTTTAAGAAAACATTTTCAGATACTTTTCAAGTTCTTCTCTTTAGAAAAGAGACTTTTCTAGATAATTGTCAAAAACCTCAATCCAGAAAAAAATCTTTTCTACAAACTTTTCTAGATCCTCTCTCTGCAAACAATTCTTTTCTAGATCATTTTCTAGAGGCTCAATCTAGAAAACATTCTTTTCTGGATCCTCTTTCTAGAAACAACTCTTTTCTACATTCTTTTCTAGAGCCTCATTCTTTTATGAATCATCTCTCTTGAACATAGTTTTTTAGACTCTTTTCTAGAGCCTCATGCTAGAAAATATTTTTCTAGAAACTGTTCTAGTTCCTCTCTCTAAGAACAATTCTTTTCTAGGTCTTTTTCTAGAGCCTTAACCTAAAACAACGTTCTTTTCTAGATTCTTTTAACAAAGATTTTTTTATTAAAATCCTTTTTTTCAGCCTCCTTTAAGAAAACATTTTCAGATACTTTTCAAGTTGTTCTCTTTAGAAAAGAGAGTTTTCTAGATTCTTATCGAAAACCTCAATCTAGAAAAAAAAACTTTTCTACAAAATTTTCTAGATCCTCTCTCGGCTAACATTTCTTTTCTATATCATTTTCTAGAGCCTTAATCTAGAAAACATTCTTTTCTGGATCCTCTCTCTAGAAACAACTTTTTTTCTAGATTCTTTTCTAGAGCCTCCATCTTGAAATCCTTATTTTCTAGATTCTTTTATGGATCATTTCTCTTGAAACAACGTTTTTGTCGATTCATTTCTAGAGCCTCATTCTAGAAAATATTTTTCTAGATACTTTTCTAGTTCTCTCTAGAAACAAGTCTTTTCTAGCTAATTTTCTTGAACCTCAATCTAGAAAAAAAATCTATTCTAGAAACTTTTCTGGTTCCTCTCTAGAAACAATTCTTTTTCTAGATCAGTTTCCAGAGCCCGAGTCTAAAAAAAACTTTTATTTCTACATTCTTTTATGAATCATCTCTTTTTATAGAAAATTATTTTGGTTAAATTCTTTTCTGGAGCCTCCTTCAAGAAAACATTTTCAGATACTTTTCCAGTTGTACTCCTTAGAAAAGAGTCTTTTCTAGATAATTATCAAAAACGTCAATCTAGAAAAAAATCTTTTCTAAGAACTTTTCTATTCCTTCTCTCTGCAAACAATTCTTTTCTAGATCATTTTCTAGAGCCTCAATCTAGAAAACATTTTTTCTGGATCCTCTGTCTAGAAACAACTCTTTTCTAGATTCTTTTCTAGAGCCTCAATCTTGAAATCGTATATTTCTAGATTCTTTTATGAATCATCTCCCTTGAAACATAGTTTTTTAGATTCTTTTTTTGAGCCTCATGCTAGAAAATATTTTTCTAGAAACTGTTCTAGTTCCTCTCTCTAAGAACAATCCTTTTCTAGATCTTTTCCTAGAGCCTTAACCTAAAACAACGTTCTTTTCTAGATTCTTTTAACAAAGATTTTTTTATTAAAATCCTTTTTTTCAGCCTCCTTTAAGAAAACATTTTCAGATACTTTTCAAGTTGTTCTCTTTAGAAAAGAGAGTTTTCTAGATTCTTATCGAAAACCTCAATCTAGAAAAAAAATCTTTTCTTCTAACTTTTCTAGATCTTCTCTCTGCAAACAATTCTTTTCTAGATCATTTTCTAGAGCCTTAATCTAGAAAACATTCTTTTCTGGATCCTCTCTCTAGAAACAACTTTTTTCTAGATTCTTTTCTAGAGCCTCCATCTTGAAATCTTTCTTTTCTAGATTCTTTTATAGATCATTTCTCTTGAAACAACATTTTTGTCGATTCATTTCTAGAGCCTCATTCTAGAAAATATTTTTTCTAGATACTTTTCTAGTTCTTCTCTCTAGAAACGTCTTTTCTAGATAATTTTCTTTTACCTCAATCTAGAAAAAAAAATCTATTCTAGAAACTTATCTGGTTCCTCTCTAGAAACAATTCTTTTTCTAGATCAGTTTCCAGAGCCCGAATCTAAAAAAAAACTTTTATTTCTACATTCTTTCATGAATCATCTCTTTTTATAGAAAATTATTTTGGTTAAATTCTTTTCTGGAGCCTCCTTCAAGAAAAACATTTTCAGATACTTTTCCAGTTGTACTCCTTAGAAAAGAGTCTTTTCTAGATAATTATTAAAAACCTCAATCTAGAAAAAAATCTTTTCTAAGAACTTTTCTATTTCTTCTCTCTGCAAACAATTCTTTTCTAGATCATTTTCTAGAGGCTCAATCTAGAAAACATTTTTTCTCGATCCTCTGTCTAGAAACAACTCTTTTCTAGATTCTTTTCTAGAGCCTCAATCTTGAAATCGTATATTTCTAGATTCTTTTATGAATCATCTCCCTTGAAACATAGTTTTTTAGATTCTTTTTTTGAGCCTCATGCTAGAAAATATTTTTCTAGAAACTGTTCTAGTTCCTCTCTCTAAGAACAATCCTTTTCTAGATCTTTTCCTAGAGCCTTAACCTAAAACAACGTTCTTTTCTAGATTCTTTTAACAAAGATTTTTTTATTAAAATCCTTTTTTTCAGCCTCCTTTAAGAAAACATTTTCAGATACTTTTCAAGTTGTTCTCTTTAGAAAAGAGAGTTTTCTAGATTCTTATCGAAAACCTCAATCTAGAAAAAAAATCTTTTCTTCTAACTTTTCTAGATCTTCTCTCTGCAAACAATTCTTTTCTAGATCATTTTCTAGAGCCTTAATCTAGAAAACATTCTTTTCTGGATCCTCTCTCTAGAAACAACTTTTTTCTAGATTCTTTTCTAGAGCCTCCATCTTTAAATCCTTCTTTTCTAGATTCTTTTATAGATCATTTCTCTTGAAACAACGTTTTTGTCGATTCATTTCTAGAGCCTCATTCTAGAAAATATTTTTCTAGATACTTTTCTAGTTCTTCTCTCTAGAAACAAGTCTTTTCTAGATAATTTTCTTGAACCTCAATCTAGAAAAAAAAATCTATTCTAGAAACTTTTCTGGTTCCTCTCTAGAAACAATTCTTTTTTTAGATCAGTTTCCAGAGCCCGAGTCTAAAAAAAACTTTTATTTCTACATTCTTTTATGAATCATCTCTCTTTATAGAAAATTATTTTGGTTAAATTCTTTTCTGGAGCGTCCTTCATTAAAACATTTTTAGATACTTTAGAAGTTGTTCTGTTTAGAAAAGAGACTTTTGTAGATTCTTATCGAAAGCCTCAATCTAGAAAAAAATCTTTTCTACAAACTTTTCTAGATCCTCTCTCGGCAAACAATTCTTTTCTAGATCATTTTCTAGAGCCTCAATCTAGAAAACATTCTTTTCTGGATCCTCTCTATAGAAACAACATTTTTCTAGATTCTTTTCTGCAGCCTCCATCTAGAAATCCTTCTTTTCTAGATTCTTTTATGGATCATCTCTTTTGAAACAAAGTTTTTGTAGATTCATTTCTAGAGCCTCATTCTAGAAAATATTTTTCTAGATACTTTTCTAGTTCTTCTCTCTAGAAACAAGTCTTTTCTAGACAATTTTCTTGAACCTCAATCTAGAAAAAAAATCTTTTCTAAAACTTTTCTGCTTCCTTTGTCTAGAAAGAATTTTTACTAGACGCTTTCTCGAGCCCCATGCTAGAAAACATTTTTCTAGAGTCTTTTCTGGATCTTCTCTCTAGAAACAACTCTTTTCTAGATTCTGTTCCAAAACCTCAATCTAGTAAAAAATCTTTTATGCAATCTTTTGTAGATGCTCTCTCTGGAAACAATTCTTTTCTAGATCATTTTCTAGAGCCTCAATCTAGAAAGCATTCTTTTCTGGATCCTCTCTCTAGAAACAACTCTTTTCTAGAGCCTCAACCTAAAAAAACGTACTTTTCTAGATTCTTTTACACACAATCACTCTGGAAACAAAGTTTTTGTAGATTCCTTTCTATATCCTTATTCTAGAAAATATGTTTATGGATACTTTTCTAGTTCTTCTCCTTAGAAAAACTCTTTTCTAGAGCCTCAATCTAGAATTCCTACTTTTCTAGATTCTTTTATGGATCATCTCTATTGAAACCAAGTTTTTGTAGATTCTTTTCTAGAGCCTCATTGTAGAAAATATTTTCTAGATACTTTTCTAGATCTTCTCTCTGGAAACAAGTCTTTTGCAAGTGATTTTCTGGAACCGCAATCTAGAAAAAAAATCTATTCCAGAAACTTTTCTCGCTCCTCTCTCTAGAAACAATTATTTTTCTACATCATTTTCTAAAGCCCCAATCTAAAAAAAAAAAAACGTTCTTTTCTACATTCTTTTATGAATCATCTCTCTTTATAGAAAATTTTTTTTGGTTAAATTCTTTTCTGGAGCCTCCTTCAAAAAAACATTTTTAGATACTTTTCAAGTTGTTCTCTTTAGAAAAGAGAGTTTTCTAGATTCTTATTGAAATCCTCAATCTAGAAAAAAAATCTTTTCTTCTAACTTTTCTAGATCTTCTCTCTGCAAACAATTCTTTTCTAGATTATTTTCTAGAGCCTCAATCTAGAAAACATTCTTTTCTGGATCCACTGTCTAGAAACAACTCTTTTCTAGATTCTTTTCTCGAGCCTCAATTACTTTTTCGAAAAGGGAATAACCGGAACCTTGTTTTGGACGTTAACTTTGTAGACTGAAAAAGATTGCTGTTAGGAAACGTTTGATGAAATTTGAAATATGAAGAAGATAATGCATCGTGTACAGAAAGTTCCATCGAAACAAATACGAGAGAATTAACATCAAGCACAATGTTCTCAATTGCCCAGGAAACAACAGGAAAACTAGCCTCAATAGAATGGCTAATTGAGAAGAAAAAATATCCAAGGGAATGGATTTTTCAAATGGAACTAACTGGAAGATTTGTCTGCAGATTCTCCCTTTCCTCTTTGATCAACTTTAAATATAAAGAAGATAATGAATTTTGCCCATAAAGTTCCTTTGAAGCAAATAGAAGTGAATTGATATCGACTATAATATCCCAAATTGTACAAGAAACAAAGGCGAAAATTCACTCAATGGAATGGGAAATAGAGGAGAACAAGTAAGAAAAGGAATTACTTTTTCGAAAAGGGAATAACTGGAACATTGTGTTGGACGTTAAGTTTGTAGACTGAAAAGGATTGCTGTTATGAAACATTTGATAAAACTTTAAATATAAAGACGATAATGAATCGTGTACAGAAAGTTCCATTGAAACAAATAAAGGAGAATTAACATCAAGCATAATGTTCCCAGTTGCCCAGGAAACAACAGGAAAACTAGCCTCAAAAGAATGGGCAATTGAGAAGAAAAAATATCCAAGGGAATGGATTTTTCAAATGGAAAAACTGGAAGATTTGTCTGCAGATTCTCCCTTTCCTCTGAGCAGGACAGGAATCCTGTTAAGAATACTTTGATCAACTTTAAATATAAAGAAGATAATGAATTTTGCCCATAAAGTTCCATTGAAGCAAATACAAGTGAACTGATATCAACTATAATATCCCAAATTGTACAAGAAACAAAGGGGAAAATTCACTCAATAGAATGGGGAATAGAGGAGAACAAGTAAGAAAAGGAATTACTTTTTCGAAAAGGGAATAACCGGAACATTGTTTTGGACGTTAACTTTGTAGACTGAAAAAGATTGCTGTTAGGAAACGTTTGATAAAACTTGAAACATGAAGAAGATAATGCATAGTGTACAGAAAGTTCCATTGAAACAAAGACGAGAGAATTAACATCAAGCATCATGTTCCCAATTGCCCAGGAAACAACAGGAAAACTAGCCTCAATAGAATGGGCAATTGAGAAGAAAAAATATCTAAGGGAATGGATTTTTCAAATGGAATTACTGGAAGATTTGTCTGCAGATTCTCCCTTTGCTCTGAGCAGGACAGGACTCCTGTTCAGAATACTTTGATCAACTTTAAATATAAAGAAGATAATGAATTTTGCCCATAAAGTTCCATTGAAGCAAATACAAGTGAACTCATGTCAACTATAATATCCCAAATTGTACAAGAAACAAAGGGGAAAATTCACTCAATAGAATGGGGAATAGAGGAGAACAAGTAAGAAAAGGAATTACTTTTTCGAAAAGGGAATAACTGGAACATTGTTTCGGACGTTAACTTTGTAGACTGAAAAAGATTGCTGTTAGGAAACGTTTGATAAAACTTTAAATATGAAGAAGATAATGCATAGTGTACAGAAAGTTCCATTGAAACAAATACGAGAGAATTAACATCAAGTATAATGTTCCCAATTCCACAGGCAACAACGGGAAAACTAGCCTCATCAAAATGGGCAATTGAGAAGAACACATATCCAAAGGAATGTATTTTTCAAAGGGAATAACGGGAAGATTTGTCTGCACATTCAACTTTTCCGCTGAAGAGGACTCCAGTTAAGAATTCTTTGATCAGCTTTAAATATCAAGATGATAATGAATTGTGACTATAAAGTTCCATTGAAGCAAATAAGACCGAATTAATATCAACAATAATATCCCAAACAGTACAAGAAACAAAGGGAAATCTACACTCAATAGAATGGGGAATAGAGAAGAAAAAGTAAGAAAAGGAATAGCTTTTTAAAAAAGGGAATAACCGGAACATTGTTTTGGACGTTAACTTTGTAGACTGGAAAGGATTGCTGTTATGAAAAATTTGATAAAACTTTAAATATAAAGACGATAATGAATCGTGTACAGAAAGTTCCAATGAAACAAATAAAGGAGAATTAACATCAAGCATAATGTTGCCAGTTGCCCAGGAAACAACAGGAAAACTAGCATCAAAAGAATGGGCAATTGAGAAGAAAAAATATCCAAGGGAATGGATATTTCAAATGGAATTACTGGAAGATTTGTCTGCAGATTCTCCCTTTCCTCTGAGCAGGACAGGAATCCGGTTAAGAATACTTTGATCAACTTTAAATATAAAGAAGATAATGAATTTTGCCCATAAAGTTCCATTGAAGGAAATAGGAGAGAATTAACATTAACTATAAAGTTCCCAATTGAAAAGGAAACATCAGGAACACTAAATTCAATAGATTGGGAAATAGAGAGGAACAAATATCCAAAGGAATGGATTTTCCCAAAGGAAATAACTGGATGTATTGCCTGCAAATTCACTCATTCCACTGTATAGGATTCCTGTTAAGAATCCTTTGATCAGCTTTAGATATAAAGAAAAGGATGGATTTTGCCTAAAATGTTCCATTGAAGCAAATGGGAGAGAATTAACATCAACTATAATGTTCCTAAATGCAAAGGAAACATCAGGAACACACACTCAATAGAATGGGAAATAGAGAGGAACAAGTATCCAAAGGAATGGATTTTCCCAAAGGAAATAACTGGAACTATTGCCTGCACATTCACTCATTCCACTGAATAGGATTCCTGTTAAGAATCCTTTGATCAGCTTTAGATATACAGAAGATAATGCATCTTGTACAGAAAGTCCAGTTGAAGCAAAGAGTAGAGAATTAACATCAACTATAAAGTTCCCAATTGAAAAGGAAACATCAGGAACACTAGACTCAATAGATTGGGAAATAGAGAGGAACATGTATCCAAAGTAATGGATTTTCCCAAAGGAAATAACTGGAACTACTGCCTGCACATTCACTCATTCCACTGTATAGGATTCCTGTTAAGAATCCTTTGATCAGCTTTAGATATAAAGATGATGGATTTTGCCCAAAATGTTCCATTGAAGCAAATAGGAGAAAATTATCAACTATAATGTTCCTAAATGCAAAGGAAACATCAGGAACACAGACTCAATAGAATGGGAAATAGAGGAACAAGTATCCAAAGTAATGGATTTTCCCAAAGGAAATAACTGGAACTATTGCCAGCACATTCACTCATTCAACTGTATAGGATTCCTGTTAAGAATCCTTTGATCAGCTTTAGATATACAGAAGATAATGCATCTTGTACAAAAAGTGCAGTTGAAGCAAATAGGAGAGAATTAACATCAACTATAAAGTTCCCAATTGAAAAGGAAACATCAGGAACACTAGACTCAATAGATTGGGAAATAGAAAGAAACAAGTATCCAAAGGAATGGATTTTCCCAGAGGAAATAACTGGAACTCTTGCCTGCACATTCACTCATTCCACTGTATAGGATTCCTGTTAAGAATCCTTTAATCAGCTTTAGATATAAAGATGATGGATTTTGCCCAAAATGTTCCATTGAAGCAAATAGAAGAGAATTAACATCAACTATAAAGGTCTCAATTGAAAAGGAAACATCAGGAACACCAGATGCACTACATTGGGAAATAGAGAGGAACAAGTATCCAAAGTAATGGATTTTCCCAAAGGAAATAACTGGAACTATTGCCTGCACATTCACTCATTCCACTGAATAGGATTCCTGTTAAGAATCCTTTGATCAGCTTTAGATATAGAGAAGATAATGCATCTTGTACAGAAAGTGCAGTTGAAACAAATAGGACAGAATTAACTTCAAGTATAAAGTTCCCAATTGAAAAGGAAACATCAGGAACACTAGACTCAATAGAATGGAAAATAGAGAGGAACAAGTATCCAAAGGAATGGATTTTCCCAAAAGAAATAACTGGAAATATTGCCTGCACATTCACTCTTTCCACTGTATAGGATTCCTGTTAATAATTCTTTGATCAACTTTACATATACAGAAGATGATTGATTTTACCCAAAAAGTTCCATTGAAGCAAATAGGAGAGATCTAACATCAACTATATAGTTCCAAATTGAAAAGGAAACATCAGTAACACTAGACTCAATTGAATGGGAAATAGAGAGGAACAAGTATATAAGGGAATGGATTTTCCCAAAGGAAATAACTGGAACTTTTTCGTGAACATTCATTCATTCCACTGTATAGGATTCCTGTTAAGAATCCTTTGATCAGCTTTAGATATAAAGAAGATCATGGATTTTGCCCAAAAAGTTCCATTGAAGCAAATGGAAGAGAATTAAAATCAACTATATAGTTCCCAATTGAAAAGGAAACATCAGGAACACTAGACTCAATAGAATGGGAAAGAGAGAGGAACAAGTATCCAAAGGAATGGATGTTCCCAAAGGAAATAACTGGAATTATTGCCTGCACATTCACTCATTCCACTGTATAGGATTCCTGTTAAGAATCCTTTTATCAGCTTTAGATAAAAGAAGAGGATGTATTTTTGCCCAAAAAGTTCCAATGAAGCAAATAGGAGAGAATTATCATAAACTATAATGTTCCTAAATTAAAAGGAAACATCAGGAACACAGACTCAATAGAAAGGGAAATAGAGAGGAACAAGTATCCAAAGGAATGGATATTTCTAAAGGAAATAACTGGAACTATTGCCTTCACATTCACTCATTCCACTTTATAGGATTCCTGTTAAGAATCCTTTGATCAGCTTTACATACAAACAAGATGATGGATTTTGCCCAAAAAGTTCCATTGAAGCAAATAGGAGAGAATTAACATCAACTATATAGTTCCCAATTGAAAAGGAAACATCAGTAACACTAGACTCAATTGAATGGGAAATAGAGAGGAACAAGTATCTAAGGGAATGGATTTTCCCAAAGGAAATAACTGGAACTTTTGCCTGCACATTCACTCATTCCACTGTATAGGATTCCTGTTAAGAATCCTTTGATCAGCTTTAGATATAAAGAAGATCATGGATTTTTCCCAAAAATTTCCATTGAAGCAAATAGGAGAGAATTAACATCAGCTATATAGTTCCCAATTGAAAAGGAAACATCAGGAACACTAGACTCAATAGAATGGAAAATAGAGAGGAACAAGTATCCACAGGAATGGATTTTCCCAAAGGAAATAACTGGAATTGAAGCAAATGGGAGAGAATTAACATCAAATATATAGTAACCAATTGAAAAGGAAACATCAGGAACACTAGACTCAATAGAATGGAAAATAGAGAGGAACAAGTATCGAAAGGAATGGATTTTCCCAAAAGAAATAACTGGAAATATTGCCTGCACATTCACTCATTCCACTGTATAGGATTCCTATTAATAATTCTTTGATCAAATTTACATATACAGAAGATGATGGATTTTGCCCAAAAAGTTCCATTGAAGCAAATAGGAGAGAATTAACATCAACTATATAGTTCCAAATTAAAAAGGAAAAATCAGTAACACTAGACTCAATTGAATGGGAAATAGAGAGGAACAAGTATCTAAGGGAATGGATTTTCCCAAAGGAAATAACTGGAACTTTTGCCTGCACATTCACTCATTCTACTGTATAGGATTCCTGTTAAGAATCCTTTGATCAGCTTTAGATATAAGAAGAGGATGTATTTTTGCCCAAAAAGTTCCAATGAAGCAAATAGGAGAGAATTATCATAAACTATAATATTCCTAAATTAAAAGGAAACATCAGGAACACAGACTCAATAGAATGGAAAATAGAGAGGAACAAGTATCCAAAGGAATGGATATTTCTAAAGGAAATAACTGGAACTATTGCCTTCACATTCACTCATTCCACTGTATAGGATTCCTGTTAAGAATCCTTTGATCAGCTTTACATACAAACAAGATGATGGATTTTGCCCAAAAAGTTCCATTGAAGCCAATAGGAGAGAATTAACATCAACTATATAGTTCCCAATTGAAAAGGAAACATCAGTAACACTAGACTCAATTGAATGGGAAATAGAGAGGAACAAGTATCTAAGGGAATGGATTTTCCCAAAGGAAATAACTGGAACTTTTGCCTGCACATTCACTCATTCCACTGTATAGGATTCCTGTTAAGAATCCTTTGATCAGCTTTATACATACAGAAGATGATGGATTTTGCCCAAAAAGTTCCATTGAAGCAAATGGGAGAGAATTAACATCAACTATATAGTTCCCAATTGAAAAGGAAACATCAGGAACACTAGACTCAATAGAATAGGAAATAGAGAGGAACACGTATCCAAAGGAATGGATTTTCCCAAAGGAAATAACTGGAACTATTGCCTGCCCATTCACTCATTCCACTGTATAGGATTCCTGTTAAGAATAATTTGATCAGCTTTTGATATAAAGAAGATCATGGATTTTGCCCAAAAAGTTCCATTGAAGCAAATAGGAGAGAATTAACATCAAATATATAGTACCCAATTGAAAAGGAAACATTAGTAACAATAGACTCAATTGAATGGGAAATAGAGAGGAACAAGTATCTAAGAGAATGGATTTTCCCAAAGGAAATAACTGGAATTATTGCCTGCACATTCACTCATTCCACTGTATAGGATTCCTATTAATAATCATTTGATCAACTTTACATATACAGAAGATGATGCATTTTGCCCAAAAAGTTCCATTGAAGCAAATAGGAGAAAATTAACATCAACTATATAGTTCCCAATTGACAAGGAAACATCAGGAACACTAGACTCAATAAAATGGAAAATAGAGAGGAACAAGTATCCAAAGGAATGGATTTTCCCAAAGGAAATAACTGTAAATATTGCCTGCATATTCACTCATTCCACTCTATAGGATTCCTGTTAATAATCGTTTGATCAACTTTACATATACAGAAGATGATGGATTTTGCCCAAAAAGTTCCATTGAAGCAAATAGGAGAGAATTAACATCAACTATATAGTTCCCAATTGAAAAGGAAACTTCAGGAACACTAGACTCAATAGGATAGGAAATAGAGAGGAACAAGTATCCAAAGGAATGGATTTTCCCAAAGGAAATAACTGGAATTGAAGCAAATGGGAGAGAATTAACATCAACTATATAGTTCCCAATTGACATGGAAACATCAGGAACACTAGACTCAATAGAATGGACAATAGAGAGGAACAAGTATCCAAAGGAATGGATTTTCCCAAAGGAAATAACTGGAAATATTGCCTGCACATTCAAAAATTCCACTGTATAGGATTCCTGTTAATAATCCTTTGATCAACTTTACATATACAGAAGATGATGGATTTTGCCCAAAATGTTCCTTTGAAGCAAATAGGAGAGAATTAACATCAACTATATAGATCCCAATTCAAAAGGAAACATCAGGAACACTAGACTCAATAGAATAGGAAATAGAGAGGAACAAGTATCCAAAGGAATGGATTTTCCCATAGGAAATAACTGGAACTATTGCCTTAACATTCACTCATTCCACTGTATAGGATTCTTGTTAAGAATTATTTGATCAGCTTTAGATATAAAAAAGATGATGGATTTTGCTCAAAATGTTCCATTGAAGCAAATAGGAGAGAATTAACATCAACTATAAAGTTCCTAATTGCAAAGGAATCATCAGTTCCACAGACTCCATAGATTGGGGAAAAGAGAGGAACAAGTATCCAAAGTAATGGATTTTCACAAAGAAAATAACAGGATTTTTGCCTGCACATTCACTCATTCCACTGTATAGGATTCCTGTTAAGAATCCTTTGATCAGCTTTAGATATAAAAAAGATGATGCATTTTGCTCAAAATGTTCCATTGAAGCGAATAGGAGAGAATTAACATAAACTATATAGTTCCCAATTGACAAGGAAACATCAGGAACACTAGACTCAATAGAATGGAAAATAGAGAGGAACAAGTATCCAAAGGAATGGATTTTCCCAAAGGAAATAACTGGAAATATTGCCTGCACATTCACTCATTCCACTGTATAGGATTCCTGTTAATAATCCTTTGATCAACTTTACATATACAGAAGATCATGGATTTTGCCCAAAAAGTTCCATTGAAGCAAATGGGAGAGAATTAACATCAACTATATAGATCCCAATTGAAAAGGAAACATCAGGAACACTAGACTCAATTGAATGGGAAATAGAGAGGAATAAGTATCTAAGAGAATGGATTTTCCCAAAGGAAATAACTGGAATTATTGCCTGTACATTCACTCATTCCACTGTATAGGATTCCTGTTAAGAATACTTTGATCAAATTTACATATACAGAAGATGATGGATTTTGCCCAAAAAGTTCCATTGAAGCAAATAGGAGAGAATTAACATCAACTATATAGTTCCCAATTGAAAAGGAAACTTCAGGAACACTAGACTCAATAGGATAGGAAATAGAGAGGAACAAGTATCCAAAGGAATGGATTTTCCCAAAGGAAATAACTGTAAATATTGCCTGCATATTCACTCATTCCACTCTATAGGATTCCTGTTAATAATCGTTTAATCAACTTTACATATACAGAAGATGATGGATTTTGCCCAAAAAGTTCCATTGAAGCAAATAGGAGAGAATTAACATCAACTATATAGTTCCCAATTGAAAAGGAAACTTCAGGAACACTAGACTCAATAGGATAGGAAATAGAGAGGAACAAGTATCCAAAGGAATGGATTTTCCCAAAGGAAATAACTGGAATTGAAGCAAATGGGAGAGAATTAACATCAACTATATAGTTCCCAATTGACATGGAAACATCAGGAACACTAGACTCAATAGAATGGAAAATAGAGAGGAACAAGTATCCAAAGGAATGGATTTTTCTAAAGGAAATAACTGGAACTATTGCCTGCACATTCACTCATTCCACTGTATAGGATTCCTGTTAAAAATCCTTTGATCAGCTTTACATACAAAGAAGATGATGGATTTTGCCCAAAATGTTCCTTTGAAGCAAATAGGAGAGAATTAACATCAACTATATAGATCCCAATTCAAAAGGAAACATCAGGAACACTAGACTCAATAGAATAGGAAATAGAGAGGAACAAGTATCCAAAGGAATGGATTTTCCCATAGGAAATAACTGGAACTATTGCCTTAACATTCACTCATTCCACTGTATAGGATTCCTGTTAAGAATCCTTTTATCAGCTTTAGATATAAGAAGAGGATGTATTTTTGCCCAAAAAGTTCCAATGAAGCAAATAGGAGAGAATTATCATAAACTATAATGTTCCTAAATTAAAAGGAAACATCAGGAACACAGACTCAATAGAAAGGGAAATAGAGAGGAACAAGTATCCAAAGGAATGGATTTTTCTAAAGGAAATAACTGGAACTATTGCCTGCACATTCACTCATTCCACTGTATAGGATTCCTGTTAAAAATCCTTTGATGAGCTTTACATACAAAGAAGATGATGGATTTTGCCCAAAAAGTTCCATTGAAGCAAATAGGAGAGAATTAACATCAAATATATAGTACCCAATTGAAAAGGAAACATCAGGAACACTAGACTCAATAGAATAGGAAATAGAGAGGAACAAGTATCCAAAGGAATGAATTTTCCCATAGGAAATAACTGGAACTATTGCCTTAACATTCACTCATTCCACTGTATAGGATTCTTGTTAAGAATTCTTTGATCAGCTTTAGATATAAAAAAGATGATGGATTTTGCTCAAAATGTTCCATTGAAGCAAATAAGAGAGAATTAACATCAACTAAAAAGTTCCTAAATGCAAAGGAATCATCAGTTCCACAGACTCCATAGATTGGGAAAAAGAGAGGAACAAGTATCCAAAGTAATGGATTTTCACAAAGAAAATAACTGGATTTTTGCCTGCACATTCACTCATTCCACTGTATAGGATTCCTGTTAAGAATCCTTTGATCAGCTTTAGATATAAAAAAGATGATGCATTTTGCTCAAAATGTTCCATTGAAGCGAATAGGAGAGAATTAATATAAACTATATAGTTCCCAATTGACAAGGAAACATCAGGAACACTAGACTCAATAGAATGGAAAATAGAGAGGAACAATTATCCAAAGGAATGGATTTTCCCAAAGGAAATAACTGGAAATATTGCCTGCACATTCAAAAATTCCACTGTATAGGATTCCTGTTAATAATCCTTTGATCAACTTTACATATACAGAAGATGATGGATTTTGCCCAAAATGTTCCTTTGAAGCAAATAGGAGAGAATTAACATCAACTATATAGATCCCAATTCAAAAGGAAACATCAGGAACACTAGACTCAATAGAATAGGAAATAGAGAGGAACAAGTATCCAAAGGAATGGATTTTCCCATAGGAAATAACTGGAACTATTGCCTTAACATTCACTCATTCCACTGTATAGGATTCTTGTTAAGAATTATTTGATCA
Organism: Sminthopsis crassicaudata; assembly: GCF_048593235.1. Taxonomy (NCBI): domain Eukaryota; kingdom Metazoa; phylum Chordata; class Mammalia; order Dasyuromorphia; family Dasyuridae; genus Sminthopsis; species Sminthopsis crassicaudata. The sequence goes on along the minus strand of NC_133622.1, from coordinate 137,268,062 downwards.
GCTTTAGATATAAAAAAGATGATGGATTTTGCTCAAAATGTTCCATTGAAGCAAATAGGAGAGAATTAACATCAACTATAAAGTTCCTAATTGCAAAGGAATCATCAGTTCCACAGACTCCATAGATTGGGGAAAAGAGAGGAACAAGTATCCAAAGTAATGGATTTTCACAAAGAAAATAACAGGATTTTTGCCTGCACATTCACTCATTCCACTGTATAGGATTCCTGTTAAGAATCCTTTGATCAGCTTTAGATATAAAAAAGATGATGCATTTTGCTCAAAATGTTCCATTGAAGCGAATAGGAGAGAATTAACATAAACTATATAGTTCCCAATTGACAAGGAAACATCAGGAACACTAGACTCAATAGAATGGAAAATAGAGAGGAACAAGTATCCAAAGGAATGGATTTTCCCAAAGGAAATAACTGGAAATATTGCCTGCACATTCACTCATTCCACTGTATAGGATTCCTGTTAATAATCCTTTGATCAACTTTACATATACAGAAGATCATGGATTTTGCCCAAAAAGTTCCATTGAAGCAAATGGGAGAGAATTAACATCAACTATATAGATCCCAATTGAAAAGGAAACATCAGGAACACTAGACTCAATTGAATGGGAAATAGAGAGGAATAAGTATCTAAGAGAATGGATTTTCCCAAAGGAAATAACTGGAATTATTGCCTGCACATTCACTCATTCCACTGTATAGGATTCCTGTTAAGAATACTTTGATCAAATTTACATATACAGAAGATGATGGATTTTGCCCAAAAAGTTCCATTGAAGCAAATAGGAGAGAATTAACATCAACTATATAGTTCCCAATTGAAAAGGAAACTTCAGGAACACTAGACTCAATAGGATAGGAAATAGAGAGGAACAAGTATCCAAAGGAATGGATTTTCCCAAAGGAAATAACTGTAAATATTGCCTGCATATTCACTCATTCCACTCTATAGGATTCCTGTTAATAATCGTTTAATCAACTTTACATATACAGAAGATGATGGATTTTGCCCAAAAAGTTCCATTGAAGCAAATAGGAGAGAATTAACATCAACTATATAGTTCCCAATTGAAAAGGAAACTTCAGGAACACTAGACTCAATAGGATAGGAAATAGAGAGGAACAAGTATCCAAAGGAATGGATTTTCCCAAAGGAAATAACTGGAATTGAAGCAAATGGGAGAGAATTAACATCAACTATATAGTTCCCAATTGACATGGAAACATCAGGAACACTAGACTCAATAGAATGGAAAATAGAGAGGAACAAGTATCCAAAGGAATGGATTTTTCTAAAGGAAATAACTGGAACTATTGCCTGCACATTCACTCATTCCACTGTATAGGATTCCTGTTAAAAATCCTTTGATCAGCTTTACATACAAAGAAGATGATGGATTTTGCCCAAAATGTTCCTTTGAAGCTAATAGGAGAGAATTAACATCAACTATATAGATCCCAATTCAAAAGGAAACATCAGGAACACTAGACTCAATAGAATAGGAAATAGAGAGGAACAAGTATCCAAAGGAATGGATTTTCCATAGGAAATAACTGGAACTATTGCCTTAACATTCACTCATTCCACTGTATAGGATTCCTGTTAAGAATCCTTTTATCAGCTTTAGATATAAGAAGAGGATGTATTTTTGCCCAAAAAGTTCCAATGAAGCAAATAGGAGAGAATTATCATAAACTATAATGTTCCTAAATTAAAAGGAAACATCAGGAACACAGACTCAATAGAAAGGGAAATAGAGAGGAACAAGTATCCAAAGGAATGGATTTTTCTAAAGGAAATAACTGGAACTATTGCCTGCACATTCACTCATTCCACTGTATAGGATTCCTGTTAAAAATCCTTTGATGAGCTTTACATACAAAGAAGATGATGGATTTTGCCCAAAAAGTTCCATTGAAGCAAATAGGAGAGAATTAACATCAAATATATAGTACCCAATTGAAAAGGAAACATCAGGAACACTAGACTCAATAGAATAGGAAATAGAGAGGAACAAGTATCCAAAGGAATGAATTTTCCCATAGGAAATAACTGGAACTATTGCCTTAACATTCACTCATTCCACTGTATAGGATTCTTGTTAAGAATTCTTTGATCAGCTTTAGATATAAAAAAGATGATGGATTTTGCTCAAAATGTTCCATTGAAGCAAATAGGAGAGAATTAACATCAACTAAAAAGTTCCTAAATGCAAAGGAATCATCAGTTCCACAGACTCCATAGATTGGGAAAAAGAGAGGAACAAGTATCCAAAGTAATGGATTTTCACAAAGAAAATAACTGGATTTTTGCCTGCACATTCACTCATTCCACTGTATAGGATTCCTGTTAAGAATCCTTTGATCAGCTTTAGATATAAAAAAGATGATGCATTTTGCTCAAAATGTTCCATTGAAGCGAATAGGAGAGAATTAATATAAACTATATAGTTCCCAATTGACAAGGAAACATCAGGAACACTAGACTCAATAGAATGGAAAATAGAGAGGAACAATTATCCAAAGGAATGGATTTTCCCAAAGGAAATAACTGGAAATATTGTCTGCACATTCACTCATTCCACTGTATAGGATTCCTGTTAAGAATCCTTTGATCAGCTTTAGATATAAAGAAGATCATGGATTTTGCCCAAAAAGTTCCATTGAAGCAAATGGGAGAGAATTAACATCAACTATATAGATCCCAATTGAAAAGGAAACATCAGGAACACTAGACTCAATTGAATGGGAAATAGAGAGGAACAAGTATCTAAGAGAATGGATTTTCCCAAAGGAAATAACTGGAATTATTGCCTGCACATTCACTCATTCCACTGTATAGGATTCCTGTTAAGAATACTTTGATCAAATTTACATATACAGAAGATGATGGATTTTGCCCAAAAAGTTCCATTGAAGCAAATAGGAGAGAATTAACATCAACTATATAGTTCCCAATTGAAAAGGAAACTTCAGGAACACTAGACTCAATAGGATAGGAAATAGAGAGGAACAAGTATCCAAAGGAATGGATTTTCCCAAAGGAAATAACTAAATATTGCCTGCATATTCACTCATTCCACTCTATAGGATTCCTGTTAATAATCGTTTGATCAACTTTACATATACAGAAGATCATGGATTTTGCCCAAAAAGTTCCATTGAAGCAAATGGGAGAGAATTAACATCAACTATATAGATCCCAATTGAAAAGGAAACATCAGGAACACTAGACTCAATTGAATGGGAAATAGAGAGGAATAAGTATCTAAGAGAATGGATTTTCCCAAAGGAAATAACTGGAATTATTGCCTGCACATTCACTCATTCCACTGTATAGGATTCCTGTTAAGAATACTTTGATCAAATTTACATATACAGAAGATGATGGATTTTGCCCAAAAAGTTCCATTGAAGCAAATAGGAGAGAATTAACATCAACTATATAGTTCCCAATTGAAAAGGAAACTTCAGGAACACTAGACTCAATAGGATAGGAAATAGAGAGGAACAAGTATGCAAAGGAATGGATTTTCCCAAAGGAAATAACTGTAAATATTGCCTGCATATTCACTCATTCCACTCTATAGGATTCCTGTTAATAATCGTTTAATCAACTTTACATATACAGAAGATGATGGATTTTGCCCAAAAAGTTCCATTGAAGCAAATAGGAGAGAATTAACATCAACTATATAGTTCCCAATTGAAAAGGAAACTTCAGGAACACTAGACTCAATAGGATAGGAAATAGAGAGGAACAAGTATCCAAAGGAATGGATTTTCCCAAAGGAAATAACTGGAATTGAAGCAAATGGGAGAGAATTAACATCAACTATATAGTTCCCAATTGACATGGAAACATCAGGAACACTAGACTCAATAGAATGGAAAATAGAGAGGAACAAGTATCCAAAGGAATGGATTTTTCTAAAGGAAATAACTGGAACTATTGCCTGCACATTCACTCATTCCACTGTATAGGATTCCTGTTAAAAATCCTTTGATCAGCTTTACATACAAAGAAGATGATGGATTTTGCCCAAAATGTTCCTTTGAAGCAAATAGGAGAGAATTAACATCAACTATATAGATCCCAATTCAAAAGGAAACATCAGGAACACTAGACTCAATAGAATAGGAAATAGAGAGGAACAAGTATCCAAAGGAATGGATTTTCCCATAGGAAATAACTGGAACTATTGCCTTAACATTCACTCATTCCACTGTATAGGATTCCTGTTAAGAATCCTTTTATCAGCTTTAGATATAAGAAGAGGATGTATTTTTGCCCAAAAAGTTCCAATGAAGCAAATAGGAGAGAATTATCATAAACTATAATGTTCCTAAATTTAAAGGAAACATCAGGAACACAGACTCAATAGAAAGGGAAATAGAGAGGAACAAGTATCCAAAGGAATGGATTTTTCTAAAGGAAATAACTGGAACTATTGCCTGCACATTCACTCATTCCACTGTATAGGATTGCTGTTAAAAATCCTTTGATGAGCTTTACATACAAAGAAGATGATGGATTTTGCCCAAAAAGTTCCATTGAAGCAAATAGGAGAGAATTAACATCAAATATATAGTACCCAATTGAAAAGGAAACATCAGGAACACTAGACTCAATAGAATAGGAAATAGAGAGGAACAAGTATCCAAAGGAATGAATTTTCCCATAGGAAATAACTGGAACTATTGCCTTAACATTCACTCATTCCACTGTATAGGATTCTTGTTAAGAATTCTTTGATCAGCTTTAGATATAAAAAAGATGATGGATTTTGCTCAAAATGTTCCATTGAAGCAAATAGGAGAGAATTAACATCAACTAAAAAGTTCCTAAATGCAAAGGAATCATCAGTTCCACAGACTCCATAGATTGGGAAAAAGAGAGGAACAAGTATCCAAAGTAATGGATTTTCACAAAGAAAATAACTGGATTTTTGCCTGCACATTCACTCATTCCACTGTATAGGATTCCTGTTAAGAATCCTTTGATCAGCTTTAGATATAAAAAAGATGATGCATTTTGCTCAAAATGTTCCATTGAAGCGAATAGGAGAGAATTAATATAAACTATATAGTTCCCAATTGACAAGGAAACATCAGGAACACTAGACTCAATAGAATGGAAAATAGAGAGGAACAATTATCCAAAGGAATGGATTTTCCCAAAGGAAATAACTGGAAATATTGTCTGCACATTCACTCATTCCACTGTATAGGATTCCTGTTAAGAATCCTTTGATCAGCTTTAGATATAAAGAAGATCATGGATTTTGCCCAAAAAGTTCCATTGAAGCAAATGGGAGAGAATTAACATCAACTATATAGATCCCAATTGAAAAGGAAACATCAGGAACACTAGACTCAATTGAATGGGAAATAGAGAGGAACAAGTATCTAAGAGAATGGATTTTCCCAAAGGAAATAACTGGAATTATTGCCTGCACATTCACTCATTCCACTGTATAGGATTCCTGTTAAGAATACTTTGATCAAATTTACATATACAGAAGATGATGGATTTTGCCCAAAAAGTTCCATTGAAGCAAATAGGAGAGAATTAACATCAACTATATAGTTCCCAATTGAAAAGGAAACTTCAGGAACACTAGACTCAATAGGATAGGAAATAGAGAGGAACAAGTATCCAAAGGAATGGATTTTCCCAAAGGAAATAACTGTAAATATTGCCTGCATATTCACTCATTCCACTCTATAGGATTCCTGTTAATAATCGTTTGATCAACTTTAAATATACAGAAGATGATGGATTTTGCCCAAAAAGTTCCATTGAAGCAAATAGGAGAGAATTAACATCAACTATATAGTTCCCAATTGAAAAGGAAACTTCAGGAACACTAGACTCAATAGGATAGGAAATAGAGAGGAACAAGTATCCAAAGGAATGGATTTTCCCAAAGGAAATAACTGGAATTGAAGCAAATGGGAGAGAATTAACATCAACTATATAGTTCCCAATTGACATGGAAACATCAGGAACACTAGACTCAATAGAATGGAAAATAGAGAGGAACAAGTATCCAAAGGAATGGATTTTCACAAAGGAAATAACTGGAAATATTGCCTGCACATTCACTGTATAGGATTCCTGTTAATAATCCTTTGATCAACTTTACATATACAAAAGATGATGGATTTTGCCCAAAATGTTCCTTTGAAGTAAATAGGAGAGAATTAACATCAAATATATAGTACCCAATTGAAAAGGAAACATCAGTAACACTAGACTCAATTGAATGGGAAATAGAGAGGAACAAGTATCTAAGAGAATGGATTTTCCCAAAGGAAATAACTGGAATTATTGCCTGCACATTCACTCATTCCACTGTAAAGGATTCCTGTTAAGAATCCTTTGATCAAATTTACATATACAGAAGATGATGCATTTTACTCAAAATGTTCCATTGAAGCGAATATGAGAGAATTAACATAAACTATATAATTCCCAATTGACAAGGAAACATCAGGAACACTAGACTCAATAGAATGGAAAATAGAGAGGAACAAGTATCCAAAGGAATGGATTTTCCCAAAGGAAATAACTGTAAATATTGCCTGCATATTCACTCATTCCACTCTATAGGATTCCTGTTAATAATCGTTTGATCAACTTTACATATACAGAAGATGATGGATTTTGCCCAAAAAGTTCCATTGAAGCAAATAGGAGAGAATTAACATCAACTATATAGTTCCCAATTGAAAAGGAAACTTCAGGAACACTAGACTCAATAGGATAGGAAATAGAGAGGAACAAGTATCCAAAGGAATGGATTTTCCCAAAGGAAATAACTGGAATTGAAGCAAATGGGAGAGAATTAACATCAACTATATAGTTCCCAATTGACATGGAAACATCAGGAACACTAGACTCAATAGAATGGAAAATAGAGAGGAACAAGTATGCAAAGGAATGGATTTTCCCAAAGGAAATAACTGGAAATATTGCCTGCACATTCACAAATTCCACTGTATAGGATTCCTGTTAATAATCCTTTGATCAACTTTACATATACAGAAGATGATGGATTTTGCCCAAAATGTTCCTTTGAAGCAAATAGGAGAGAATTAACATCAACTATATAGATCCCAATTCAAAAGGAAACATCAGGAACACTAGACTCAATAGAATAGGAAATAGAGAGGAACAAGTATCCAAAGGAATGGATTTTCCCATAGGAAATAACTGGAACTATTGCCTTAACATTCACTCATTCCACTGTATAGGATTCTTGTTAAGAATTCTTTGATCAGCTTTAGATATAAAAAAGATGATGGATTTTGCTCAAAATGTTCCATTGAAGCAAATAGGAGAGAATTAACATCAACTAAAAAGTTCCTAAATGCAAAGGAATCATCAGTTCCACAGACTCCATAGATTGGGAAAAAGAGAGGAACAAGTATCCAAAGTAATGGATTTTCACAAAGAAAATAACTGGATTTTTGCCTGCACATTCACTCATTCCACTGTATAGGATTCCTGTTAAGAATCCTTTGATCAGCTTTAGATATAAAAAAGATGATGCATTTTGCTCAAAATGTTCCATTGAAGCGAATAGGAGAGAATTAATATAAACTATATAGTTCCCAATTGACAAGGAAACATCAGGAACACTAGACTCAATAGAATGGAAAATAGAGAGGAACAATTATCCAAAGGAATGGATTTTCCCAAAAGAAATAACTAGAAATATTGCCTGCACATTCACTCATTCCACTGTATAGGATTCCTGTTAAGAATCCTTTGATCAGCTTTAGATATAAAGAAGATCATGGATTTTGCCCAAAAAGTTCCATTGAAGCAAATGGGAGAGATATAACATCAACTATATAGTTCCCAATTGAAAAGGAAACATCCGGAACACTAGACTCAATAGAATGGGAAAGAGAGAGGAACAAGTATCCAAAGGAATGGAATTTCCCAAAGGAAATAATTGGAAATATTGCCTGCACATTCACTCATTCCACTGTATAGGATTCCTGTTAAGAATCCTTTGATCAGCTTTAGGTATAAAGAAGATGATGGATTTTGCCCAAAATGTTCCATTAAACCAAATAGGAGAAAATTATCATCAACTATAAAGTTCCCAATTGAAAAGGAAACATCAGGAACACAGAATCAATAGAATGGGAAATAGAGAGGAACAAGTATCCAAAGGAATGGATGTTCCCAAAGGAAATAACTGGAATTATTGCCTGCACATTCACTCATTCCACTGTATAGGATTCCTGTTAAGAATCCTTTTATCAACTTTAGATATAAGAAGAGGATGTATTTTTGCCCAAAAAGTTCCAATGAAGCAAATAGGAGAGAATTATCATAAACTATAATGTTCCTAAATTAAAAGGAAACATCAGGAACACAGACTCAATAGAAAGGGAAATAGAGAGGAACAAGTATCCAAAGGAATGGATTTTTCTAAAGGAAATAACTGGAACTATTGCCTGCACATTCACTCATTCCACTGTATAGGATTCCTGTTAAAAATCCTTTGATCAGCTTTACATACAAAGAAGATGATGGATTTTGCCCAAAAAGTTCCATTGAAGCAAATAGGAGAGAATTAACATCAAATATATAGTACCCAATTGAAAAGGAAACATCAGTAACACTAGACTCAATTGAATGGGAAATAGAGAGGAACAAGTATCTAAGAGAATGAATTTTCCCAAAGGAAATAACTGGATTTTTGCCTGCACATTCACTCATTCCACTGTATAGGATTCCTGTTAAGAATCCTTTGATCAGCTTTAGATATAAAAAAGATGATGCATTTTGCTCAAAATGTTCCATTGAAGCGAATAGGAGAGAATTAACATAAACTATATAGTTCCCAATTGACAAGGAAACATCAGGAACACTAGACTCAATAGAATGGAAAATAGAGAGGAACAAGTATCCAAAGGAATGGATTTTCCCAAAGGAAATAACTGGAAATATTGCCTGCACATTCACTCATTCCACTGTATAGGATTCCTGTTAATAATCCTTTGATCAACTTTACATATACAGAAGATCATGGATTTTTCCCAAAAAGTTCCATTGAAGCAAATAGGAGAGAATTAACATCAAATATATAGTTCCCAATTGACAAGGAAACATCAGGAACACTAGACTCAATAGAATGGAAAATAGAGAGGAACAATTATCCAAAGGAATGGATTTTCCCAAAGGAAATAACTGGAAATATTGCCTGCACATTCAAAAATTCCACTGTATAGGATTCCTGTTAAGAATCCTTTGATCAAATTTACATATACAGAAGATGATGCATTTTACTCAAAATGTTCCATTGAAGCGAATATGAGAGAATTAACATAAACTATATAGTTCCCAATTGACAAGGAAACATCAGGAACACTAGACTCAATAGAATGGAAAATAGAGAGGAACAAGTATCCAAAGGAATGGATTTTCCCAAAGGAAATAACTGTAAATATTGCCTGCATATTCACTCATTCCACTCTATAGGATTCCTGTTAATAATCGTTTGATCAACTTTACATATACAGAAGATGATGGATTTTGCCCAAAAAGTTCCATTGAAGCAAATAGGAGAGAATTAACATCAACTATATAGTTCCCAATTGAAAAGGAAACTTCAGGAACACTAGACTCAATAGGATAGGAAATAGAGAGGAACAAGTATCCAAAGGAATGGATTTTCCCAAAGGAAATAACTGGAATTGAAGCAAATGGGAGAGAATTAACATCAACTATATAGTTCCCAATTGACATGGAAACATCAGGAACACTAGACTCAATAGAATGGAAAATAGAGAGGAACAAGTATGCAAAGGAATGGATTTTCCCAAAGGAAATAACTGGAATTATTGCCTGCACATTCACTCATTCCACTGTATAGGATTCCTGTTAAGAATACTTTGATCAAATTTACATATACAGAAGATGATGGATTTTGCCCAAAAAGTTCCATTGAAGCAAATAGGAGAGAATTAACATCAACTATATAGTTCCCAATTGAAAAGGAAACTTCAGGAACACTAGACTCAATAGGATAGGAAATAGAGAGGAACAAGTATCCAAAGGAATGGATTTTCCCAAAGGAAATAACTGTAAATATTGCCTGCATATTCACTCATTCCACTCTATAGGATTCCTGTTAATAATCGTTTAATCAACTTTACATATACAGAAGATGATGGATTTTGCCCAAAAAGTTCCATTGAAGCAAATAGGAGAGAATTAACATCAACTATATAGTTCCCAATTGAAAAGGAAACTTCAGGAACACTAGACTCAATAGGATAGGAAATAGAGAGGAACAAGTATCCAAAGGAATGGATTTTCCCAAAGGAAATAACTGGAATTGAAGCAAATGGGAGAGAATTAACATCAACTATATAGTTCCCAATTGACATGGAAACATCAGGAACACTAGACTCAATAGAATGGAAAATAGAGAGGAACAAGTATCCAAAGGAATGGATTTTTCTAAAGGAAATAACTGGAACTATTGCCTGCACATTCACTCATTCCACTGTATAGGATTCCTGTTAAAAATCCTTTGATCAGCTTTACATACAAAGAAGATGATGGATTTTGCCCAAAATGTTCCTTTGAAGCTAATAGGAGAGAATTAACATCAACTATATAGATCCCAATTCAAAAGGAAACATCAGGAACACTAGACTCAATAGAATAGGAAATAGAGAGGAACAAGTATCCAAAGGAATGGATTTTCCATAGGAAATAACTGGAACTATTGCCTTAACATTCACTCATTCCACTGTATAGGATTCCTGTTAAGAATCCTTTTATCAGCTTTAGATATAAGAAGAGGATGTATTTTTGCCCAAAAAGTTCCAATGAAGCAAATAGGAGAGAATTATCATAAACTATAATGTTCCTAAATTAAAAGGAAACATCAGGAACACAGACTCAATAGAAAGGGAAATAGAGAGGAACAAGTATCCAAAGGAATGGATTTTTCTAAAGGAAATAACTGGAACTATTGCCTGCACATTCACTCATTCCACTGTATAGGATTCCTGTTAAAAATCCTTTGATGAGCTTTACATACAAAGAAGATGATGGATTTTGCCCAAAAAGTTCCATTGAAGCAAATAGGAGAGAATTAACATCAAATATATAGTACCCAATTGAAAAGGAAACATCAGGAACACTAGACTCAATAGAATAGGAAATAGAGAGGAACAAGTATCCAAAGGAATGAATTTTCCCATAGGAAATAACTGGAACTATTGCCTTAACATTCACTCATTCCACTGTATAGGATTCTTGTTAAGAATTCTTTGATCAGCTTTAGATATAAAAAAGATGATGGATTTTGCTCAAAATGTTCCATTGAAGCAAATAGGAGAGAATTAACATCAACTAAAAAGTTCCTAAATGCAAAGGAATCATCAGTTCCACAGACTCCATAGATTGGGAAAAAGAGAGGAACAAGTATCCAAAGTAATGGATTTTCACAAAGAAAATAACTGGATTTTTGCCTGCACATTCACTCATTCCACTGTATAGGATTCCTGTTAAGAATCCTTTGATCAGCTTTAGATATAAAAAAGATGATGCATTTTGCTCAAAATGTTCCATTGAAGCGAATAGGAGAGAATTAATATAAACTATATAGTTCCCAATTGACAAGGAAACATCAGGAACACTAGACTCAATAGAATGGAAAATAGAGAGGAACAATTATCCAAAGGAATGGATTTTCCCAAAGGAAATAACTAGAAATATTGTCTGCACATTCACTCATTCCACTGTATAGGATTCCTGTTAAGAATCCTTTGATCAGCTTTAGATATAAAGAAGATCATGGATTTTGCCCAAAAAGTTCCATTGAAGCAAATGGGAGAGAATTAACATCAACTATATAGATCCCAATTGAAAAGGAAACATCAGGAACACTAGACTCAATTGAATGGGAAATAGAGAGGAACAAGTATCTAAGAGAATGGATTTTCCCAAAGGAAATAACTGGAATTATTGCCTGCACATTCACTCATTCCACTGTATAGGATTCCTGTTAAGAATACTTTGATCAAATTTACATATACAGAAGATGATGGATTTTGCCCAAAAAGTTCCATTGAAGCAAATAGGAGAGAATTAACATCAACTATATAGTTCCCAATTGAAAAGGAAACTTCAGGAACACTAGACTCAATAGGATAGGAAATAGAGAGGAACAAGTATCCAAAGGAATGGATTTTCCCAAAGGAAATAACTAAATATTGCCTGCATATTCACTCATTCCACTCTATAGGATTCCTGTTAATAATCGTTTGATCAACTTTACATATACAGAAGATCATGGATTTTGCCCAAAAAGTTCCATTGAAGCAAATGGGAGAGAATTAACATCAACTATATAGATCCCAATTGAAAAGGAAACATCAGGAACACTAGACTCAATTGAATGGGAAATAGAGAGGAATAAGTATCTAAGAGAATGGATTTTCCCAAAGGAAATAACTGGAATTATTGCCTGCACATTCACTCATTCCACTGTATAGGATTCCTGTTAAGAATACTTTGATCAAATTTACATATACAGAAGATGATGGATTTTGCCCAAAAAGTTCCATTGAAGCAAATAGGAGAGAATTAACATCAACTATATAGTTCCCAATTGAAAAGGAAACTTCAGGAACACTAGACTCAATAGGATAGGAAATAGAGAGGAACAAGTATGCAAAGGAATGGATTTTCCCAAAGGAAATAACTGTAAATATTGCCTGCATATTCACTCATTCCACTCTATAGGATTCCTGTTAATAATCGTTTAATCAACTTTACATATACAGAAGATGATGGATTTTGCCCAAAAAGTTCCATTGAAGCAAATAGGAGAGAATTAACATCAACTATATAGTTCCCAATTGAAAAGGAAACTTCAGGAACACTAGACTCAATAGGATAGGAAATAGAGAGGAACAAGTATCCAAAGGAATGGATTTTCCCAAAGGAAATAACTGGAATTGAAGCAAATGGGAGAGAATTAACATCAACTATATAGTTCCCAATTGACATGGAAACATCAGGAACACTAGACTCAATAGAATGGAAAATAGAGAGGAACAAGTATCCAAAGGAATGGATTTTTCTAAAGGAAATAACTGGAACTATTGCCTGCACATTCACTCATTCCACTGTATAGGATTCCTGTTAAAAATCCTTTGATCAGCTTTACATACAAAGAAGATGATGGATTTTGCCCAAAATGTTCCTTTGAAGCAAATAGGAGAGAATTAACATCAACTATATAGATCCCAATTCAAAAGGAAACATCAGGAACACTAGACTCAATAGAATAGGAAATAGAGAGGAACAAGTATCCAAAGGAATGGATTTTCCCATAGGAAATAACTGGAACTATTGCCTTAACATTCACTCATTCCACTGTATAGGATTCCTGTTAAGAATCCTTTTATCAGCTTTAGATATAAGAAGAGGATGTATTTTTGCCCAAAAAGTTCCAATGAAGCAAATAGGAGAGAATTATTATAAACTATAATGTTCCTAAATTTAAAGGAAACATCAGGAACACAGACTCAATAGAAAGGGAAATAGAGAGGAACAAGTATCCAAAGGAATGGATTTTTCTAAAGGAAATAACTGGAACTATTGCCTGCACATTCACTCATTCCACTGTATAGGATTGCTGTTAAAAATCCTTTGATGAGCTTTACATACAAAGAAGATGATGGATTTTGCCCAAAAAGTTCCATTGAAGCAAATAGGAGAGAATTAACATCAAATATATAGTACCCAATTGAAAAGGAAACATCAGGAACACTAGACTCAATAGAATAGGAAATAGAGAGGAACAAGTATCCAAAGGAATGAATTTTCCCATAGGAAATAACTGGAACTATTGCCTTAACATTCACTCATTCCACTGTATAGGATTCTTGTTAAGAATTCTTTGATCAGCTTTAGATATAAAAAAGATGATGGATTTTGCTCAAAATGTTCCATTGAAGCAAATAGGAGAGAATTAACATCAACTAAAAAGTTCCTAAATGCAAAGGAATCATCAGTTCCACAGACTCCATAGATTGGGAAAAAGAGAGGAACAAGTATCCAAAGTAATGGATTTTCACAAAGAAAATAACTGGATTTTTGCCTGCACATTCACTCATTCCACTGTATAGGATTCCTGTTAAGAATCCTTTGATCAGCTTTAGATATAAAAAAGATGATGCATTTTGCTCAAAATGTTCCATTGAAGCGAATAGGAGAGAATTAATATAAACTATATAGTTCCCAATTGACAAGGAAACATCAGGAACACTAGACTCAATAGAATGGAAAATAGAGAGGAACAATTATCCAAAGGAATGGATTTTCCCAAAGGAAATAACTGGAAATATTGTCTGCACATTCACTCATTCCACTGTATAGGATTCCTGTTAAGAATCCTTTGATCAGCTTTAGATATAAAGAAGATCATGGATTTTGCCCAAAAAGTTCCATTGAAGCAAATGGGAGAGAATTAACATCAACTATATAGATCCCAATTGAAAAGGAAACATCAGGAACACTAGACTCAATTGAATGGGAAATAGAGAGGAACAAGTATCTAAGAGAATGGATTTTCCCAAAGGAAATAACTGGAATTATTGCCTGCACATTCACTCATTCCACTGTATAGGATTCCTGTTAAGAATACTTTGATCAAATTTACATATACAGAAGATGATGGATTTTGCCCAAAAAGTTCCATTGAAGCAAATAGGAGAGAATTAACATCAACTATATAGTTCCCAATTGAAAAGGAAACTTCAGGAACACTAGACTCAATAGGATAGGAAATAGAGAGGAACAAGTATCCAAAGGAATGGATTTTCCCAAAGGAAATAACTGTAAATATTGCCTGCATATTCACTCATTCCACTCTATAGGATTCCTGTTAATAATCGTTTGATCAACTTTAAATATACAGAAGATGATGGATTTTGCCCAAAAAGTTCCATTGAAGCAAATAGGAGAGAATTAACATCAACTATATAGTTCCCAATTGAAAAGGAAACTTCAGGAACACTAGACTCAATAGGATAGGAAATAGAGAGGAACAAGTATCCAAAGGAATGGATTTTCCCAAAGGAAATAACTGGAATTGAAGCAAATGGGAGAGAATTAACATCAACTATATAGTTCCCAATTGACATGGAAACATCAGGAACACTAGACTCAATAGAATGGAAAATAGAGAGGAACAAGTATCCAAAGGAATGGATTTTCACAAAGGAAATAACTGGAAATATTGCCTGCACATTCACTGTATAGGATTCCTGTTAATAATCCTTTGATCAACTTTACATATACAAAAGATGATGGATTTTGCCCAAAATGTTCCTTTGAAGTAAATAGGAGAGAATTAACATCAAATATATAGTACCCAATTGAAAAGGAAACATCAGTAACACTAGACTCAATTGAATGGGAAATAGAGAGGAACAAGTATCTAAGAGAATGGATTTTCCCAAAGGAAATAACTGGAATTATTGCCTGCACATTCACTCATTCCACTGTAAAGGATTCCTGTTAAGAATCCTTTGATCAAATTTACATATACAGAAGATGATGCATTTTACTCAAAATGTTCCATTGAAGCGAATATGAGAGAATTAACATAAACTATATAATTCCCAATTGACAAGGAAACATCAGGAACACTAGACTCAATAGAATGGAAAATAGAGAGGAACAAGTATCCAAAGGAATGGATTTTCCCAAAGGAAATAACTGTAAATATTGCCTGCATATTCACTCATTCCACTCTATAGGATTCCTGTTAATAATCGTTTGATCAACTTTACATATACAGAAGATGATGGATTTTGCCCAAAAAGTTCCATTGAAGCAAATAGGAGAGAATTAACATCAACTATATAGTTCCCAATTGAAAAGGAAACTTCAGGAACACTAGACTCAATAGGATAGGAAATAGAGAGGAACAAGTATCCAAAGGAATGGATTTTCCCAAAGGAAATAACTGGAATTGAAGCAAATGGGAGAGAATTAACATCAACTATATAGTTCCCAATTGACATGGAAACATCAGGAACACTAGACTCAATAGAATGGAAAATAGAGAGGAACAAGTATGCAAAGGAATGGATTTTCCCAAAGGAAATAACTGGAAATATTGCCTGCACATTCACAAATTCCACTGTATAGGATTCCTGTTAATAATCCTTTGATCAACTTTACATATACAGAAGATGATGGATTTTGCCCAAAATGTTCCTTTGAAGCAAATAGGAGAGAATTAACATCAACTATATAGATCCCAATTCAAAAGGTAACATCAGGAACACTAGACTCAATAGAATAGGAAATAGAGAGGAACAAGTATCCAAAGGAATGGATTTTCCCATAGGAAATAACTGGAACTATTGCCTTAACATTCACTCATTCCACTGTATAGGATTCTTGTTAAGAATTCTTTGATCAGCTTTAGATATAAAAAAGATGATGGATTTTGCTCAAAATGTTCCATTGAAGCAAATAGGAGAGAATTAACATCAACTAAAAAGTTCCTAAATGCAAACGAATCATCAGTTCCACAGACTCCATAGATTGGGAAAAAGAGAGGAACAAGTATCCAAAGTAATGGATTTTCACAAAGAAAATAACTGGATTTTTGCCTGCACATTCACTCATTCCACTGTATAGGATTCCTGTTAAGAATCCTTTGATCAGCTTTAGATATAAAAAAGATGATGCATTTTGCTCAAAATGTTCCATTGAAGCGAATAGGAGAGAATTAATATAAACTATATAGTTCCCAATTGACAAGGAAACATCAGGAACACTAGACTCAATAGAATGGAAAATAGAGAGGAACAATTATCCAAAGGAATGGATTTTCCCAAAAGAAATAACTAGAAATATTGCCTGCACATTCACTCATTCCACTGTATAGGATTCCTGTTAAGAATCCTTTGATCAGCTTTAGATATAAAGAAGATCATGGATTTTGCCCAAAAAGTTCCATTGAAGCAAATGGGAGAGATATAACATCAACTATATAGTTCCCAATTGAAAAGGAAACATCCGGAACACTAGACTCAATAGAATGGGAAAGAGAGAGGAACAAGTATCCAAAGGAATGGAATTTCCCAAAGGAAATAATTGGAAATATTGCCTGCACATTCACTCATTCCACTGTATAGGATTCCTGTTAAGAATCCTTTGATCAGCTTTAGGTATAAAGAAGATGATGGATTTTGCCCAAAATGTTCCATTAAACCAAATAGGAGAAAATTATCATCAACTATAAAGTTCCCAATTGAAAAGGAAACATCAGGAACACAGAATCAATAGAATGGGAAATAGAGAGGAACAAGTATCCAAAGGAATGGATGTTCCCAAAGGAAATAACTGGAATTATTGCCTGCACATTCACTCATTCCACTGTATAGGATTCCTGTTAAGAATCCTTTTATCAACTTTAGATATAAGAAGAGGATGTATTTTTGCCCAAAAAGTTCCAATGAAGCAAATAGGAGAGAATTATCATAAACTATAATGTTCCTAAATTAAAAGGAAACATCAGGAACACAGACTCAATAGAAAGGGAAATAGAGAGGAACAAGTATCCAAAGGAATGGATTTTTCTAAAGGAAATAACTGGAACTATTGCCTGCACATTCACTCATTCCACTGTATAGGATTCCTGTTAAAAATCCTTTGATCAGCTTTACATACAAAGAAGATGATGGATTTTGCCCAAAAAGTTCCATTGAAGCAAATAGGAGAGAATTAACATCAAATATATAGTACCCAATTGAAAAGGAAACATCAGTAACACTAGACTCAATTGAATGGGAAATAGAGAGGAACAAGTATCTAAGAGAATGAATTTTCCCAAAGGAAATAACTGGATTTTTGCCTGCACATTCACTCATTCCACTGTATAGGATTCCTGTTAAGAATCCTTTGATCAGCTTTAGATATAAAAAAGATGATGCATTTTGCTCAAAATGTTCCATTGAAGCGAATAGGAGAGAATTAACATAAACTATATAGTTCCCAATTGACAAGGAAACATCAGGAACACTAGACTCAATAGAATGGAAAATAGAGAGGAACAAGTATCCAAAGGAATGGATTTTCCCAAAGGAAATAACTGGAAATATTGCCTGCACATTCACTCATTCCACTGTATAGGATTCCTGTTAATAATCCTTTGATCAACTTTACATATACAGAAGATCATGGATTTTTCCCAAAAAGTTCCATTGAAGCAAATAGGAGAGAATTAACATCAAATATATAGTTCCCAATTGACAAGGAAACATCAGGAACACTAGACTCAATAGAATGGAAAATAGAGAGGAACAATTATCCAAAGGAATGGATTTTCCCAAAGGAAATAACTGGAAATATTGCCTGCACATTCAAAAATTCCACTGTATAGGATTCCTGTTAAGAATCCTTTGATCAAATTTACATATACAGAAGATGATGCATTTTACTCAAAATGTTCCATTGAAGCGAATATGAGAGAATTAACATAAACTATATAGTTCCCAATTGACAAGGAAACATCAGGAACACTAGACTCAATAGAATGGAAAACAGAGAGGAACAAGTATCCAAAGGAATGGATTTTCCCAAAGGAAATAACTGTAAATATTGCCTGCATATTCACTCATTCCACTCTATAGGATTCCTGTTAATAATCGTTTGATCAACTTTACATATACAGAAGATGATGGATTTTGCCCAAAAAGTTCCATTGAAGCAAATAGGAGAGAATTAACATCAACTATATAGTTCCCAATTGAAAAGGAAACTTCAGGAACACTAGACTCAATAGGATAGGAAATAGAGAGGAACAAGTATCCAAAGGAATGGATTTTCCCAAAGGAAATAACTGGAATTGAAGCAAATGGGAGAGAATTAACATCAACTATATAGTTCCCAATTGACATGGAAACATCAGGAACACTAGACTCAATAGAATGGAAAATAGAGAGGAACAAGTATGCAAAGGAATGGATTTTCCCAAAGTAAATAACTGGAAATATTGCCTGCACATTCACAAATTCCACTGTATAGGATTCCTGTTAATAATCCTTTGATCAACTTTACATATACAGAAGATGATGGATTTTGCCCAAAATGTTCCTTTGAAGCAAATAGGAGAGAATTAACATCAACTATATAGATCCCAATTCAAAAGGAAACATCAGGAACACTAGACTCAATAGAATAGGAAATAGAGAGGAACAAGTATCCAAAGGAATGGATTTTCCCATAGGAAATAACTGGAACTATTGCCTTAACATTCACTCATTCCACTGTATAGGATTCTTGTTAAGAATTCTTTGATCAGCTTTAGATATAAAAAAGATGATGGATTTTGCTCAAAATGTTCCATTGAAGCAAATAGGAGAGAATTAACATCAACTAAAAAGTTCCGAAATGCAAAGGAATCATCAGTTCCACAGACTCCATAGATTGGGAAAAAGAGAGGAACAAGTATCCAAAGTAATGGATTTTCACAAAGAAAATAACTGGATTTTTGCCTGCACATTCACTCATTCCACTGTATAGGATTCCTGTTAAGAATCCTTTGATCAGCTTTAGATATAAAAAAGATGATGCATTTTGCTCAAAATGTTCCATTGAAGCGAATAGGAGAGAATTAATATAAACTATATAGTTCCCAATTGACAAGGAAACATCAGGAACACTAGACTCAATAGAATGGAAAATAGAGAGGAACAATTATCCAAAGGAATGGATTTTCCCAAAGGAAATAACTAGAAATATTGTCTGCACATTCACTCATTCCACTGTATAGGATTCCTGTTAAGAATCCTTTGATCAGCTTTAGATATAAAGAAGATCATGGATTTTGCCCAAAAAGTTCCATTGAAGCAAATGGGAGAGATATAACATCAACTATATAGTTCCCAATTGAAAAGGAAACATCAGGAACACTAGACTCAATAGAATGGGAAAGAGAGAGGAACAAGTATCCAAAGGAATGGAATTTCCCAAAGGAAATAATTGGAAATATTGCCTGCACATTCACTCATTCCACTGTATAGGATTCCTGTTAAGAATCCTTTGATCAGCTTTAGGTATAAAGAAGATGATGGATTTTGCCCAAAATGTTCCATTAAACCAAATAGGAGAAAATTATCATCAACTATAAAGTTCCCAATTGAAAAGGAAACATCAGGAACACAGAATCAATAGAATGGGAAATATAGAGGAACAAGTATCCAAAGGAATGGATGTTCCCAAAGGAAATAACTGGAATTATTGCCTGCACATTCACTCATTCCACTATATAGGATTCCTGTTAAGAATCCTTTTATCAGCTTTAGATATAAGAAGAGGATGTATTTTTGCCCAAAAAGTTCCAATGAAGCAAATAGGAGAGAATTATCATAAACTATAATGTTCCTAAATTAAAAGGAAACATCAGGAACACAGACTCAATAGAAAGGGAAATAGAGAGGAACAAGTATCCAAAGGAATGGATTTTTCTAAAGGAAATAACTGGAACTATTGCCTGCACATTCACTCATTCCACTGTATAGGATTCCTGTTAAAAATCCTTTGATCAGCTTTACATACAAAGAAGATGATGGATTTTGCCCAAAAATTTCCATTGAAGCAAATAGGAGAGAATTAACATCAAATATATAGTACCCAATTGAAAAGGAAACATCAGTAACGCTAGACTCAATTGAATGGGAAATAGAGAGGAACAAGTATCTAAGAGAATGGATTTTCCCAAAGGAAATAACTGGATTTTTGCCTGCACATTCACTCATTCCACTGTATAGGATTCCTGTTAAGAATCCTTTGATCAGCTTTAGATATAAAAAAGATGATGCATTTTACTCAAAATGTTCCATTGAAGCGAATATGAGAGAATTAACATAAACTATATAGTTCCCAATTGACAAGGAAACATCAGGAACACTAGACTCAATAGAATGGAAAATAGAGAGGAACAAGTATCCAAAGGAATGGATTTTCCCAAAGGAAATAACTGGAAATATTGCCTGCACATTCACTCATTCCACTGTATAGGATTCCTGTTACGAATCCTTTGATCAACTTTACATATACAGAAGATCATGGATTTTGCCCAAAAAGTTCCATTGAAGCAAATGGGAGAGAATTAACATCAACTATATAGATCCCAATTGAAAAGGAAACATCAGGAACAATAGACTCAATTGAATGGGAAATAGAGAGGAACAAGTATCTAAGAGAATGGATTTTCCCAAAGGAAATAACTGGAATTATTGCCTGCACATTCACTCATTCCACTGTATAGGATTCCTGTTAAGAATCCTTTGATCAAATTTACATATACAGAAGATGATGCATTTTACTCAAAATGTTCCATTGAAGCGAATATGAGAGAATTAACATAAACTATATAGTTCCCAATTGACAAGGAAACATCAGGAACACTAGACTCAATAGAATGGAAAATAGAGAGGAACAAGTATCCAAAGGAATGGATTTTCCCAAAGGAAATAACTGGAAATATTGCCTGCACATTCACAAATTCCACTGTATAGGATTCCTGTTAATAACTCTTTGATCAACTTTACATATACAGAAGATGATGGATTTTGCCCAAAATGTTCCTTTGAAGCAAATAGGAGAGAATTAACATCAACTATATAGATCCCAATTCAAAAGGAAACATCAGGAACACTAGACTCAATAGAATAGGAAATAGAGAGGAACAAGTATCCAAAGGAATGGATTTTCCCATAGGAAATAACTGGAACTATTGCCTTAACATTCACTCATTCCACTGTATAGGATTCCTGTTAAGAATCCTTTTATCAGCTTTAGATATAAGAAGAGGATGTATTTTTGCCCAAAAAGTTCCAATGAAGCAAATAGGAGAGAATTATCATAAACTATAATGTTCCTAAATTAAAAGGAAACATCAGGAACACAGACTCAATAGAAAGGGAAATAGAGAGGAACAAGTATCCAAAGGAATGGATTTTTCTAAAGGAAATAACTGGAACTATTGCCTGCACATTCACTCATTCCACTGTATAGGATTCCTGTTAAAAATCCTTTGATCAGCTTTACATACAAAGAAGATGATGGATTTTGCCCAAAAAGTTCCATTGAAGCAAATAGGAGAGAATTAACATCAAATATATAGTACCCAATTGAAAAGGAAACATCAGTAACACTACACTCAATTGAATGGGAAATAGAGAGGAACAAGTATCTAAGAGAATGGATTTTCCCAAAGGAAATAACTGGAATTATTGCCTGCACATTCACTCATTCCACTGTATAGGATTCCTGTTAAGAATCCTTTGATCAGCTTTAGATATAAAAAAGATGATGGATTTTGCTCAAAATGTTCCATTGAAGTGAATAGGAGAGAATTAACATAAACTATATAGTTCCCAATTGACAAGGAAACATCAGGAACACTAGACTCAATAGAATGGAAAATAGAGAGGAACAAGTATCCAAAGGAATGGATTTTCCCAAAGGAAATAACTGTAAATATTGCCTGCATATTCACTCATTCCACTCTATAGGATTCCTGTTAATAATCGTTTGATCAACTTTACATATACAGAAGATGATGGATTTTGCCCAAAAAGTTCCATTGAAGCAAATAGGAGAGAATTAACATCAACTATATAGTTCCCAATTGAAAAGGAAACTTCAGGAACACTAGACTCAATAGGATAGGAAATAGAGAGGAACAAGTATCCAAAGGAATGGATTTTCCCAAAGGAAATAACTGGAATTGAAGCAAATGGGAGAGAATTAACATCAACTATATAGTTCCCAATTGACATGGAAACATCAGGAACACTAGACTCAATAGAATGGAAAATAGAGAGGAACAAGTATCCAAAGGAATGGATTTTCCCAAAGGAAATAACTGGAAATATTGCCTGCACATTCACTCATTCCACTGTATAGGATTCCTGTTAATAATCCTTTGATTAACTTTACATATACAAAAGATGATGGATTTTGCCCAAAATGTTCCTTTGAAGCAAATAGGAGAGAATTAACATCAACTATATAGATCCCAATTCAAAAGGAAACATCAGGAACACTAGACTCAATAGAATAGGAAATAGAGAGGAACAAGTATCCAAAGGAATGAATTTTCCCATAGGAAATAACTGGAACTATTGCCTTAACATTCACTCATTCCACTGTATAGGATTCTTGTTAAGAATTCTTTGATCAGCTTTAGATATAAAAAAGATGATGGATTTTGCTCAAAATGTTCCATTGAAGCAAATAGGAGAGAATTAACATCAACTAAAAAGTTCCTAAATGCAAAGGAATCATCAGTTCCACAGACTCCATAGATTGGGAAAAAGAGAGGAACAAGTATCCAAAGTAATGGATTTTCACAAAGAAAATAACTGGATTTTTGCCTGCACATTCACTCATTCCACTGTATAGGATTCCTGTTAAGAATCCTTTGATCAGCTTTAGATATAAAAAAGATGATGCATTTTGCTCAAAATGTTCCATTGAAGCGAATAGGAGAGAATTAATATAAACTATATAGTTCCCAATTGACAAGGAAACATCAGGAACACTAGACTCAATAGAATGGAAAATAGAGAGGAACAATTATCCAAAGGAGTGGATTTTCCCAAAGGAAATAACTGGAAATATTGTCTGCACATTCACTCATTCCACTGTATAGGATTCCTGTTAAGAATCCTTTGATCAGCTTTAGATATAAAGAAGATCATGGATTTTGCCCAAAAAGTTCCATTGAAGCAAATGGGAGAGATATAACATCAAGTATATAGTTCCCAATTGAAAAGGAAACATCAGGAACACTAGACTCAATAGAATGGGAAAGAGAGAGGAACAAGTATCCAAAGGAATGGAATTTCCCAAAGGAAATAATTGGAAATATTGCCTGCACATTCACTCATTCCACTGTATAGGATTCCTGTTAAGAATCCTTTGATCAGCTTTAGGTATAAAGAAGATGATGGATTTTGCCCTAAATGTTCCATTAAACCAAATAGGAGAAAATTATCATCAACTATAAAGTTCCCAATTGAAAAGGAAACATCAGGAACACAGAATCAATAGAATGGGAAATAGAGAGGAACAAGTATCCAAAGGAATGGATGTTCCCAAAGGAAATAACTGGAATTATTGCCTGCACATTCACTCATTCCACTGTATAGGATTCCTGTTAAGAATCCTTTTATCAGCTTTAGATATAAGAAGAGGATGTATTTTTGCCCAAAAAGTTCCAATGAAGCAAATAGGAGAGAATTATCATAAACTATAATGTTCCTAAATTAAAAGGAAACATCAGGAACACTAGACTCAATAGAATGGAAAATAGAGAGGAACAAGTATCCAAAGGAATGGATTTTCCCAAAGGAAATAACTGGAAATATTGCCTGCACATTCACTCATTCCACTGTATAGGATTCCTGTTAAGAATCCTTTGATCAGCTTTACATACAAAGAAGATGATGGATTTTGCCCAAAAAGTTCCATTGAAGCAAATAGGAGAGAATTAACATCAAATATATAGTACACAATTGAAAAGGAAACATCAGTAACACTAGACTCAATTGAATGGGAAATAGAGAGGAACAAGTATCTAAGAGAATGGATTTTCCCAAAGGAAATAACTGGATTTTTGCCTGCACATTCACTCATTCCACTGTATAGGATTCCTGTTAAGAATCCTTTGATCAGCTTTAGATATAAAAAAGATGATGCATTTTGCTCAAAATGTTCCATTGAAGCGAATAGGAGAGAATTAACATAAACTATATAGTTCCCAATTGGCAAGGAAACATCAGGAACACTAGACTCAATAGAATGGAAAATAGAGAGGAACAAGTATCCAAAGGAATGGATTTTCCCAAAGGAAATAACTGGAAATATTGCCTGCACATTCACTCATTCCACTGTATAGGATTCCTGTTAATAATCCTTTGATCAACTTTACATATACAGAAGATCATGGATTTTGCCCAAAAAGTTCCATTGAAGCAAATGGGAGAGAATTAACATCAACTATATAGATCCCAATTGAAAAGGAAACATAAGGAACACTAGACTCAATTGAATGGGAAATAGAGAGGAACAAGTATCTAAGAGAATGGATTTTCCCAAAGGAAATAACTGGAATTATTGCCTGCACATTCACTCATTCCACTGTATAGGATTCCTGTTAAGAATCCTTTGATCAAATTTACATATACAGAAGATGATGCATTTTACTCAAAATGTTCCATTGAAGCGAATATGAGAGAATTAACATAAACTATATAGTTCCCAATTGACAAGGAAACATCAGGAACACTAGACTCAATAGAATGGAAAATAGAGAGGAACAAGTATCCAAAGGAATGGATTTTCCCAAAGGAAATAACTGTAAATATTGCCTGCATATTCACTCATTCCACTCTATAGGATTCCTTTTAATAATCGTTTGATCAACTTTACATATACAGGAGATGATGGATTTTGCCCAAAAAGTTCCATTGAAGCAAATAGGAGAGAATTAACATCAACTATATAGTTCCCAATTCAAAAGGAAACATCAGGAACACTAGACTCAATAGAATAGGAAATAGAGAGGAACAAGTATCCAAAGGAATGGATTTTCCCATAGGAAATAACTGGAACTATTGCCTTAACATTCACTCATTCCACTGTATAGGATTCTTGTTAAGAATTCTTTGATGAGCTTTAGATATAAAAAAGATGATGGATTTTGCTCAAAATGTTCCATTGAAGCAAATAGGAGAGAATTAACATCAAATATAAAGTTCCTAAATGCAAAGGAATCATCAGTTCCACAGACTCCATAGATTGGGAAAAAGAGAGGAACAAGTATCCAAAGTAATGGATTTTCACAAAGAAAATAACTGGATTTTTGCCTGCACATTCACTCATTCCACTGTATTGGATTCCTGTTAAGAATCCTTTGATCAGCTTTAGATATAAAAAAGATGATGCATTTTGCTCAAAATGTTCCATTGAAGCGAATAGGAGAGAATTAATATAAACTATATAGTTCCCAATTGACAAGGAAACATCAGGAACACTAGACTCAATAGAATGGAAAATAGAGAGGAACAATTATCCAAAGGAATGGATTTTCCCAAAGGAAATAACTAGAAATATTGCCTGCACATTCACTCATTCCACTGTATAGGATTCCTGTTAAGAATCCTTTGATCAGCTTTAGATATAAAGAAGATCATGGATTTTGCCCAAAAAGTTCCATTGAAGCAAATGGGAGAGATATAACATCAACTATATAGTTCCCAATTGAAAAGGAAACATCAGGAACACTAGACTCAATAGAATGGGAAAGAGAGAGGAACAAGTATCCAAAGGAATGGAATTTCCCAAAGGAAATAATTGGAAATATTGCCTGCACATTCACTCATTCCACTGTATAGGATTCCTGTTAAGAATCCTTTGATCAGCTTTAGGTATAAAGAAGATGATGGATTTTGCCCAAAATGTTCCATTAAACCAAATAGGAGAAAATTATCATCAACTATAAAGTTCCCAATTGAAAAGGAAACATCAGGAACACAGAATCAATAGAATGGGAAATAGAGAGGAACAAGTATCCAAAGGAATGGATGTTCCCAAAGGAAATAACTGGAATTATTGCCTGCACATTCACTCATTCCACTGTATAGGATTCCTGTTAAGAATCCTTTTATCAGCTTTAGATATAAGAAGAGGATGTATTTTTGCCCAAAAAGTTCCAATGAAGCAAATAGGAATTATCATAAACTATAATGTTCCTAAATTAAAAGGAAACATCAGGAACACAGACTCAATAGAAAGGGAAATAGAGAGGAACAAGTATCCAAAGGAATGGATTTTTCTAAAGGAAATAACTGGAACTATTGCCTGCACATTCACTCATTCCACTGTATAGGATTCCTGTTAAAAATCCTTTGATCAGCTTTACATACAAAGAAGATGATGGATTTTGCCCAAAAAGTTCCATTGAAGCAAATAGGAGAGAATTAACATCAAATATATAGTACCCAATTGAAAAGGAAACATCAGTAACACTAGACTCAATTGAATGGGAAATAGAGAGGAACAAGTATCTAAGAGAATGGATTTTCCCAAAGGAAATAACTGGATATTTGCCTGCACATTCACTCATTCCACTGTATAGGATTCCTGTTAAGAATCCTTTGATCAGCTTTAGATATAAAAAAGATGATGCATTTTGCTCAAAATGTTCCATTGAAGCGAATAGGAGAGAATTAATATAAACTATATAGTTCCCAATTGACAAGGAAACATCAGGAACACTAGACTCAATAGAATGGAAAATAGAGAGGAACAATGATCCAAAGGAATGGATTTTCCCAAAGGAAATAACTGGAAATATTGCCTGCACATTCACTCATTCCACTGTATAGGATTCCTGTTAAGAATCCTTTGATCAGCTTTAGATATAAAGAAGATCATGGATTTTGCACAAAAAGTTCCATTGAAGCAAATGGGAGAGATATAACATCAACTATATAGTTCCCAATTGAAAAGGAAACATCAGGAACACTAGACTCAATAGAATGGGAAAGAGAGAGGAACAAGTATCCAAAGGAGTGGAATTTCCCAAAGGAAATAATGGGAAATATTGCCTGCACATTCACTCATTCCACTGTATAGGATTCCTGTTAAGAATCCTTTGATCAGCTTTAGGTATAAAGAAGATGACGGATTTTGCCCAAAATGTTCCATTAAACCAAATAGGAGACAATTATCATCAACTATAAAGTTCCCAATTGAAAAGGAAACATCAGGAACACAGAATCAATAGAATGGGAAATAGAGAGGAACAAGTATCCAAAGGAATGGATGTTCCCAAAGGAAATAACAGGAATTATTGCCTGCACATTCACTCATTCCACTGTATAGGATTCCTGTTAAGAATCCTTTTATCAGCTTTAGATATAAGAAGAGCATGTATTTTTGCCCAAAAAGTTCCAATGAAGCAAATAGGAGAGAATTATCATAAACTATAATGTTCCTAAATTAAAAGGAAACATCAGGAACACAGACTCAATAGAAAGGGAAATAGAGAGGAACAAGTATCCAAAGGAATGGATTTTTCTAAAGGAAATAACTGGAACTATTGCCTGCACATTCACTCATTCCACTGTATAGGATTCCTGTTAAGAATCCTTTGATCAGCTTTACATACAAAGAAGATGATGGATTTTGCCCAAAAAGTTCCATTGAAGTAAATAGGAGAGAATTAACATCAAATATATAGTACCCAATTGAAAAGGAAACATCAGTAACACTAGACTCAATTGAATGGGAAATAGAGAGGAACAAGTATCTAAGGGAATGGATTTTTCCAAAAGAAATAACTGGAACTATTGCCTGCACATTCACTCATTCCATTGTATAGGATTCCTGTTAAGAATTTTTTGATCAGCTTTAGATATAAAGAAGATCATGGATTTTGCCCAAAAAGTTCCATTGAAACAAATAGGAGAGGATTAACATCAACTATATAGTTCCAAATTGAAAAGGAAAGATCAGGACCACTATACTCAATTGAATGGGAAATAGAGAGGAACAAATATCCAAAGGAATGGATTTTTCTAAAGGAAATAACTGGAATTATTGCCTGCACATTCACTCATTCCACTGTATGGGATTCCTGTTAATAATCCTTTGATCAACTTTACATATACAGAAGATGATGGATTTTGCCCAAAAAGTTCCATTGAAGCAAATAGGAGAGAATTAACATCAACTATATAGATCCCAATTGAAAAGGAAACATCAGGAACAGTAGACTCAATTGAATGGGAAATAGAGAGGAACAAGTATCTAAGAGAATGGATTTTCCCAAAGGAAATAACTGGAATTATTGCCTGCACCTTCACTCATTCCACTCTATAGGATTCCTATTAATAATCTTTTGATCAACTTTACATATACAGAAGATGATGCATTTTGCCCAAAAAGTTCCATTGAAGCAAATAGGAGAAAATTAACATCAACTATATAGTTCCCAATTGACAAGGAAACATCAGGAACACTAGACTCAATAGAATGGAAAATAGAGAGGAACAAGTATCCAAAGGAATGGATTTTCCCAAAGGAAATAACTCGAAATATTGCCTGCATATTCACTCATTCCACTCTATAGGATTCCTGTTAATAATCGTTTGATCAACTTTACATATACAGAAGATGATGGATTTTGCCCAAAAAGTTCCATTGAAGCAAATAGGAGAGAATTAACATCAACTATATAGTTCCCGATTGAAAAGGAAACTTCAGGAACACTAGACTCAATAGGATAGGAAATAGAGAGGAACAAGTATCCAAAGGAATGGATTTTCCCAAAGGAAATAACTGGAATTGAAGCAAATGGGAGAGAATTAACATCAACTATATAGTTCCCAATTGACAAGGAAACATAAGGAACACTAGACTCAATAGAATGGAAAATAGAGAGGACCAAGTATCCAAAGGAATGGATGTTCCCAAAGGAAATAACTGGAATTATTGCCTGCACATTCACTCATTCCACTGTATAGGATTCCTGTTAAGAATCCTTTTATCAGCTTTAGATATAAGAAGAGGATGTATTTTTGCCCAAAAAGTTCCAATGAAGCAAATAGGAGAGAATTATCATAAACTATAATGTTCCTAAATTAAAAGGAAACATCAGGAACACAGACTCAATAGAAAGGGAAATAGAGAGGAAAAAGTATCCAAAGGAATGGATTTTTCTAAAGGAAATAACTGGAACTATTGCCTGCACATTCACTCATTCCACTGTATAGGATTCCTGTTAAGAATCCTTTGATCAGCTTTACATACAAAGAAGATGATGGATTTTGCCCAAAAAGTTCCATTGAAGCAAATAGGAGAGAATTAACATCAAATATATAGTACCCAATTGAAAAGGAAACATCAGTAACACTAGACTCAATTGAATGGGAAATAGAGAGGAACAAGTATCTAAGGGAATGGATTTTTCCAAAAGAAATAACTGGAACTATTGCCTGCACATTCACTCATTCCATTGTATAGGATTCCTGTTAAGAATTTTTTGATCAGCTTTAGATATAAAGAAGATCATGGATTTTGCCCAAAAAGTTCCATTGAAACAAATAGGAGAGGATTAACATCAACTATATAGTTCCAAATTGAAAAGGAAAGATCAGGACCACTAGACTCAATTGAATGGGAAAGAGAGGAACAAGTATCTAAGAGAATGGATTTTCCCAAAGGAAATAACTGGAATTATTGCCTGCACATTCACTCATTCCACTGTATAGGATTCCTGTTAAGAATCCTTTGATCAACTTTACATATACAGAAGATGATGGATTTTGCCCAAAAAGTTCCATTGAAGCAAATAGGAGAGAATTAACATCAACTATATAGATCCCAATTGAAAAGGAAACATCAGGAACAGTAGACTCAATTGAATGGGAAATAGAGAGGAACAAGTATCTAAGAGAATGGATTTTCCCAAAGGAAATAACTGGAATTATTGCCTGCACATTCACTCATTCCACTCTATAGGATTCCTATTAATAATCTTTTGATCAACTTTACATATACAGAAGATGATGCATTTTGCCCAAAAAGTTCCATTGAAGCAAATAGGAGAAAATTAACATCAACTATATAGTTCCCAATTGACAAGGAAACATCAGGAACACTAGACTCAATAGAATGGAAAATAGAGAGGAACAAGTATCCAAAGGAATGGATTTTCCCAAAGGAAATAACTCGAAATATTGCCTGCACATTCACTCATTCCACTCTATAGGATTCCTGTTAATAATCGTTTGATCAACTTTACATATACAGAAGATGATGGATT
Source organism: Sminthopsis crassicaudata (assembly GCF_048593235.1). Taxonomy (NCBI): domain Eukaryota; kingdom Metazoa; phylum Chordata; class Mammalia; order Dasyuromorphia; family Dasyuridae; genus Sminthopsis; species Sminthopsis crassicaudata. The sequence goes on along the minus strand of NC_133622.1, from coordinate 137,237,128 downwards.
TTGCCCAAAAATTTCCATTGAAGCAAATAGGAGAGAATTAACATCAACTATATAGTTCCCGATTGAAAAGGAAACTTCAGGAACACTAGACTCAATAGGATAGGAAATAGAGAGGAACAAGTATCCAAAGGAATGGATTTTCCCAAAGGAAATAACTGGAATTATTGCCTGCACATTCACTCATTCCACTGTATAGGATTCCTATTAATAATCTTTTGATCAACTTTACATATACAGAAGATGATGCATTTTGCCCAAAAAGTTCCATTGAAGCAAATAGGAGAGAATTAACATAAACTATATAATTCCCATTTGACAAGGAAACATCAAGAACACAGACTCAATAGAAAGGGAAATAGAGAGGAACAAGTATCCAAAGGAATGGATTTTTCTAAAGGAAATAACTGGAACTATTTCCTGCACATTCACTCATTCCACTGTATAGGATTCCTGTTAAGAATCCTTTGATCAGCTTTACATACAAAGAAGATGATGGATTTTGCCCAAAAAGTTCCATTGAAGCAAATAGGAGAGAATTAACATCAAATATATAGTTCCCAATTGACAAGGAAACATCAGGAACACTAGACTCAATAGAATGGAAAATAGAGAGGAACAAGTATCCAAAGGAATGGATGTTCCCAAAGGAAATAACTGGAAATATTGCCTGCACATTCAATCATTCCACTGTATAGGATTCCTGTTAATAATCCTTTGATCAACTTTACATATACAGAAGATGATGGATTTTGCCCAAAATGTTCCTTTGAAACAAATAGGAGAGAATTAATATCAACTATATAGATCCCAATTCAAAAGGAAACATCAGGAACACTAGACTCAATAGAATAGGAAATAGAGAGGAACAAGTATCTAAGGGAATGGATTTTTCCAGAAGAAATAACTGGAACTATTGCTTGCACATTCACTCATTCCAATGTATAGGATTCCTGTTAAGAATCCTTTGATCAGCTTTAGATATAAAGAAGATCATGGATTTTGCCCAAAAAGTTCCATTGAAGCAAATGGGAGAGATATAACATCAACTATATAGTTCCCAATTGAAAAGGAAACATCAGGAACACTAGACTCAATAGAATGGGAAAGAGAGAGGAACAAGTATCCAAAGGAATGGAATTTCCCAAAGGAAATAATTGGAAATATTGCCTGCACATTCACTCATTCCACTCTATAGGATTCCTGTTAATAATCGTTTGATCAACTTTACATATACAGAAGATGATGGATTTTGCCCAAAAAGTTCCATTGAAGCAAATAGGAGAGAATTAACATCAACTATATAGTTCCCAATTGAAAAGGAAACTTCAGGAACACTAGACTCAATAGGATAGGAAATAGAGAGGAACAAGTATCCAAAGGAATGGATTTTCCCAAAGGAAATAACTGGAATTGAAGCAAATGGGAGAGAATTAACATCAACTATATAGTTCCCAATTGACAAGGAAACATCAGGAACACTAGACTCAATTGAATGGAAAATAGAGAGGAACAAGTATCCAAAGGAATGGATTTTCCCAAAGGAAATAACTGGAAATATTGCCTACACATTCACTCATTCCACTGTATAGGATCTCTGTTAATAATCCTTTGATCAACTTTACATATACAGAAGATGATGCATTTTGCCCAAAAAGTTCCATTGAAGCAAATAGGAGAAAATTAACATCAACTATATAGTTCCCAATTGACAAGGAAACATCAGGAACACTAGACTCAAGAGAATGGAAAATAGAGAGGAACAAGTACCCAAAGGAATGGATTTTCCCAAAGGAAATAACTGTAAATATTGCCTGCACATTCACTCATTCCACTGTATAGGATTCCTGTTAATAATCCTTTGATCAACTTTACATATACAAAAGATGATGGATTTTGCCCAAAATGTTCCTTTGAAGCAAATAGGAGAGAATTAACATCAACTATATAGATCCCAATTCAAAAGGAAACATCAGGAACACTAGACTCAATAGAATAGGAAATAGAGAGGAACAAGTATCCAAAGGAATGAATTTTCCCATAGGAAATAACTGGAACTATTGCCTTAACATTCACTCATTCCACTGTATAGGATTCTTGTTAAGAATTCTTTGATCAGCTTTAGATATAAAAAAGATGATGGATTTTGCTCAAAATGTTCCATTGAAGCAAATAGGAGAGAATTAACATCAACTAAAAAGTTCCTAAATGCAAAGGAATCATCAGTTCCACAGACTCCATAGATTGGGAAAAAGAGAGGAACAAGTATCCAAAGTAATGGATTTTCACAAAGAAAATAACTGGATTTTTGCCTGCACATTCACTCATTCCACTGTATAGGATTCCAGTTAAGAATCCTTTGATCAACTTTAGATATAAAAAAGATGATGCATTTTGCTCAAAATGTTCCATTGAAGCGAATAGGAGAGAATTAATATAAACTATATAGTTCCCAATTGACAAGGAAACATCAGGAACACTAGACTCAATAGAATGGAAAATAGAGAGGAACAATTATCCAAAGGAATGGATTTTCCCAAAGGAAATAACTGGAAATATTGCCTGCACATTCACTCATTCCACTGTATAGGATTCCTGTTAAGAATCCTTTGATCAGCTTTAGATATAAGAAGAGGATGTATTTTTGCCCAAAAAGTTCCAATGAAGCAAATAGGAGAGAATTATCATAAACTATAATGTTCCTAAATTAAAAGGAAACATCAGAAACACAGACTCAATAGAAAGGGAAATAGAGAGGAACAAGTATCCAAAGGAATGGATTTTTCTAAAGGAAATAACTGGAACTATTGCCTGCACATTCACTCATTCCACTGTATAGGATTCCTGTTAAAAATCCTTTGATCAGCTTTACATACAAAGAAGATGATGGATTTTGCCCAAAAATTTCCATTGAAGCAAATAGGAGAGAATTAACATCAAATATATAGTACCCAATTGAAAAGGAAACATCAGTAACGCTAGACTCAATTGAATGGGAAATAGAGAGGAACAAGTATCTAAGAGAATGGATTTTCCCAAAGGAAATAACTGGATTTTTGCCTGCACATTCACTCATTCCACTGTATAGGATTCCTGTTAATAATCCTTTGATCAAATTTACATATACAGAAGATGATGGATTTTGCCCAAAAAGTTCCATTGAAGCAAATAGGAGAGAATTAACATCAACTATATAGATCCCAATTGAAAAGGAAACATCAGGAACACTAGACTCAATTGAATGGGAAATAGAGAGGAACAAGTATCTAAGAGAATGGATTTTCCCAAAGGAAATAACTGGAATTATTGCCTGCACATTCACTCATTCCACTGTATAGGATTCCTATTAATAATCTTTTGATCAACTTTACATATACAGAAGATGATGCATTTTGCCCAAAAAGTTCCATTGAAGCAAATAGGAGAGAATTAACATCAACTATATAATTCCCATTTGACAAGGAAACATCAAGAACACAGACTCAATAGAAAGGGAAATAGAGAGGAACAAGTATCCAAAGGAATGGATTTTTCTAAAGGAAATAACTGGAACTATTTCCTGCACATTCACTCATTCCACTGTATAGGATTCCTGTTAAGAATCCTTTGATCAGCTTTACATACAAAGAAGATGATGGATTTTGCCCAAAAAGTTCCATTGAAGCAAATAGGAGAGAATTAACATCAAATATATAGTTCCCAATTGACAAGGAAACATCAGGAACACTAGACTCAATAGAATGGAAAATAGAGAGGAACAAGTATCCAAAGGAATGGATGTTTCCAAAGGAAATAACTGGAATTGAAGCAAATGGGAGAGAATTAACATCCACTATATAGTTCCCAATTGACAAGGAAACATCAGGAACACTAGACTCAATAGAATGGAAAATAGAGAGGAACAAGTATCCAAAGGAATGGATTTTCCCAAAGGAAATAACTGTAAATATTGCTTGCACATTCACTCATTCCACTGTATAGGATTCCTGTTAATAATCGTTTGATCAACTTTACATATACAGAAGATGATGGATTTTGCCCAAAAAGTTCCATTGAAGCAAATAGGAGAGAATTAACATCAACTATATAGTTCCCAATTGAAAAGGAAACTTCAGGAACACTAGACTCAATAGGATAGGAAATAGAGAGGAACAAGTATCCAAAGGAATGGATTTTCCCAAAGGAAATAACTGGAAATATTGCCTACACATTCACTCATTCCACTGTATAGGATCTCTTTTAATAATCCTTTTTTCAACTTTACATATACAGAAGATGATGGATTTTGCCCAAAATGTTCCTTTGAAGCAAATAAGAGAGAATTAACATCAACTATATAGATCCCAATTCAAAAGGAAACATCAGGAACACTAGACTCAATAGAATAGGAAATAGAGAGGAACAAGTATCTAAGGGAATGGATTTTTCCAAAAGAAATAACTGGAACTATTGCCTGCACATTCACTCATTCCATTGTATAGGATTCCTGTTAAGAATTTTTTGATCAGTTTTAGATATAAAGAAGATGATGGATTTTGCCCAAAATGTTCCATTGAAGCAAATAGGAGAGTATTATCATCAACTATAATGTTCCTAAATCAAAGGAAACATCAGTGACACAGACTCAATAGAATGGGAAATAGAGAGGAACAAGTATCCAAAGGAATGGATTTTCCCAAAGGAAATAACTGGAACTAATGCCTGCACATTCACTCATTCCACTGTATAGGTTTCCTGTTAATAATCCTTTGATAAACTTTACATATACAGAAGATGATGGATTTTGCCCAAAAAGTTCCATTGAAACAAATAGGAGAGGATTAACATCAACTATATAGTTCCAAATTGAAAAGGAAAGATCAGGACCACTAGACTCAATTGAATGGGAAATAGAGAGGAACAAGTATCTAAGAGAATGGATTTTCCCAAAGGAAATAACTGGAATTATTGCCTGCACATTCACTCATTCCACTGTATAGGATTCCTGTTAATAATCCTTTGATCAGCTTTAGATATAAATAAGATGATGGATTTTGCTCAAAATGTTCCATTGAAGCGAATATGAGAGAATTAACATAAACTATATAATTCCCAATTGACAAGGAAACATCAGGAACACTAGACTCAATAGAATGGAAAATAGAGAGGAACAAGTATCCAAAAGAATGGATTTTCCCAAAGGAAATAACTGTAAATATTGCCTGCATATTCACTCATTCCACTCTATAGGATTCCTGTTAATAATCGTTTGATCAACTTTACATATACAGAAGATGATGGATTTTGCCCAAAAAGTTCCATTGAAGCAAATAGGAGAGAATTAACATCAACTATATAGTTCCCAATTGAAAAGGAAACTTCAGGAACACTAGACTCAATAGGATAGGAAATAGAGAGGAACAAGTATCCAAAGGAATGGATTTTCCCAAAGGAAATAACTGGAATTGAAGCAAATGGGAGAGAATTAACATCAACTATATAGTTCCCAATTGACATGGAAACATCAGGAACACTAGACTCAATAGAATGGAAAATAGAGAGGAACAAGTATCCAAAGGAATGGATTTTCCCAAAGGAAATAACTGTAAATATTGCCTGCATATTCACTCATTCCACTCTATAGGATTCCTTTTAATAATCGTTTGATCAACTTTACATATACAGAAGATGATGGATTTTGCCCAAAAAGTTCCATTGAAGCAAATAGGAGAGAATTAACATCAACTATATAGTTCCCAATTGAAAAGGAAACTTCAGGAACACTAGACTCAATAGGATAGGAAATAGAGAGGAACAAGTATCCAAAGGAATGGATTTTCCCAAAGGAAATAACTGGAATTGAAGCAAATGGGAGAGAATTAACATCAACTATATAGTTCCCAATTGACATGGAAACATCAGGAACACTAGACTCAATAGAATGGAAAATAGAGAGGAACAAGTATCCAAAGGAATGGATTTTCCCAAAGGAAATAACTGGAAATATTGCCTGCACATTCACTCATTCCACTGTATAGGATTCCTGTTAATAATACTTTGATCAACTTTACATATACAAAAGATGATGGATTTTGCCCAAAATGTTCCTTTGAAGCAAATAGGAGAGAATTAACATCAACTATATAGATCCCAATTCAAAAGGAAACATCAGGAACACTAGACTCAATAGAATAGGAAATAGAGAGGAACAAGTATCCAAAGGAATGAATTTTCCCATAGGAAATAACTGGAACTATTGCCTTAACATTCACTCATTCCACTGTATAGGATTCTTGTTAAGAATTCTTTGATCAGCTTTAGATATAAAAAAGATGATGGATTTTGCTCAAAATGTTCCATTGAAGCAAATAGGAGAGAATTAACATCAACTAAAAAGTTCCTAAATGCAAAGGAATCATCAGTTCCACAGACTCCATAGATTGGGAAAAAGAGAGGAACAAGTATCCAAAGTAATGGATTTTCACAAAGAAAATAACTGGATTTTTGCCTGCACATTCACTCATTCCACTGTATAGGATTCCTGTTAAGAATCCTTTGATCAGCTTTAGATATAAAAAACATGATGCATTTTGCTCAAAATGTTCCATTGAAGCGAATAGGAGAGAATTAATATAAACTATATAGTTCCCAATTGACAAGGAAACATCAGGAACACTAGACTCAATAGAATGGAAAATAGAGAGGAACAATTATCCAAAGGAATGGATTTTCCCAAAGGAAATAACTGGAAATATTGTCTGCACATTCACTCATTCCACTGTATAGGATTCCTGTTAAGAATCCTTTGATCAGCTTTAGATATAAAGAAGATCATGGATTTTGCCCAAAAAGTTCCATTGAAGCAAATGGGAGAGATATAACATCAACTATATAGTTCCCAATTGAAAAGGAAACATCAGGAACACTAGACTCAATAGAATGGGAAAGAGAGAGGAACAAGTATCCAAAGGAATGGAATTTCCCAAAGGAAATAATTGGAAATATTGCCTGCACATTCACTCATTCCACTGTATAGGATTCCTGTTAAGAATCCTTTGATCAGCTTTAGGTATAAAGAAGATGATGGATTTTGCCCAAAATGTTCCATTAAACCAAATAGGAGAAAATTATCATCAACTATAAAGTTCCCAATTGAAAAGGAAACATCAGGAACACAGAATCAATAGAATGGGAAATAGAGAGGAACAAGTATCCAAAGGAATGGATGTTCCCAAAGGAAATAACTGGAATTATTGCCTGCACATTCACTCATTCCACTGTATAGGATTCCTGTTAAGAATCCTTTTATCAGCTTTAGATATAAGAAGAGGATGTATTTTTGCCCAAAAAGTTCCAATGAAGCAAATAGGAGAGAATTATCATAAACTATAATGTTCCTAAATTAAAAGGAAACATCAGGAACACAGACTCAATAGAAAGGGAAATAGAGAGGAACAAGTATCCAAAGGAATGGATTTTTCTAAAGGAAATAACTGGAACTATTGCCTGCACATTCACTCATTCCACTGTATAGGATTCCTGTTAAAAATCCTTTGATCAGCTTTACATACAAAGAAGATGATGGATTTTGCCCAAAAATTTCCATTGAAGCAAATAGGAGAGAATTAACATCAAATATATAGTACCCAATTGAAAAGGAAACATCAGTAACGCTAGACTCAATTGAATGGGAAATAGAGAGGAACAAGTATCTAAGAGAATGGTTTTCCCAAAGGAAATAACTGGATTTTTGCATGCACATTCACTCATTCCACTGTATAGGATTCCTGTTAAGAATCCTTTGATCAAATTTACATATACAGAAGATGATGCATTTTACTCAAAATGTTCCATTGAAGCGAATAGGAGAGAATTAACATAAACTATATAGTTCCCAATTGACAAGGAAACATCAGGAACACTAGACTCAATAGAATGGAAAATAGAGAGGAACAAGTATCCAAAGGAATGGATTTTCCCAAAGGAAATAACTGTAAATATTGCCTGCATATTCACTCATTCCACTCTATAGGATTCCTTTTAATAATCGTTTGATCAACTTTACATATACAGAAGATGATGCATTTTGCCCAAAAAGTTCCATTGAAGCAAATAGGAGAGAATTAACATCAACTATATAGTTTCCAATTGAAAAGGAAACATCAGGAACACTAGACTCAATAGAATGGAAAATAGAGAGGAACAAGTATCCAAAGGAATGGATTTTCCCAAAGGAAATAACTGGAAATATTGCCTGCACATTCACAAATTCCACTGTATAGGATTCCTGTTAATAATCCTTTGATCAACTTTACATATACAGAAGATGATGGATTTTGCCCAAAATGTTCCTTTGAAACAAATAGGAGAGAATTAACATCAACTATATAGTTCCCAATTCAAAAGGAAACATCAGGAACACTAGACTCAATAGAATAGGAAATAGAGAGGAACAAGTATCCAAAGGAATGGATTTTCCCATAGGAAATAACTGGAACTATTGCCTTAACATTCACTCATTCCACTGTATAGGATTCCTGTTAAGAATCCTTTTATCAGCTTTAGATATAAGAAGAGGATGTATTTTTGCCCAAAAAGTTCCAATGAAGCAAATAGGAGAGAATTATCATAAACTATAATGTTCCTAAATTAAAAGGAAACATCAGGAACACAGACTCAATAGAAAGGGAAATAGAGAGGAACAAGTATCCAAAGGAATGGATTTTTCTAAAGGAAATAACTGGAACTATTGCCTGCACATTCACTCATTCCACTGTATAGGATTCCTGTTAAAAATCCTTTGATCAGCTTTACATACAAAGAAGATGATGGATTTTGCCCAAAAAGTTCCATTGAAGCAAATAGGAGAGAATTAACATCAAATATATAGTACCCAATTGAAAAGGAAACATCAGTAACACTACACTCAATTGAATGGGAAATAGAGAGGAACAAGTATCTAAGAGAATGGATTTTCCCAAAGGAAATAACTGGAATTATTGCCTGCACATTCACTCATTCCACTGTATAGGATTCCTGTTAAGAATCCTTTGATCAGCTTTAGATATAAAAAAGATGATGGATTTTGCTCAAAATGTTCCATTGAAGTGAATAGGAGAGAATTAACATAAACTATATAGTTCCCAATTGACAAGGAAACATCAGGAACACTAGACTCAATAGAATGGAAAATAGAGAGGAACAAGTATCCAAAGGAATGGATTTTCCCAAAGGAAATAACTGGAAATATTGCCTGCACATTCACTCATTCCACTGTATAGGATTCCTGTTAATAATCCTTTGATCAACTTTACATATACAGAAGATCATGGATTTTGCCCAAAAAGTTCCATTGAAGCAAATGGGAGAGAATTAACATCAACTATATAGATCCCAATTGAAAAGGAAACATCAGGAACACTAGACTCAATTGAATGGGAAATAGAGAGGAACAAGTATCTAAGAGAATGGATTTTCCCAAAGGAAATAACTGGAATTATTGCCTGCACATTCACTCATTCCACTGTATAGGATTCCTGTTAAGAATCCTTTGATCAAATTTACATATACAGAAGATGATGCATTTTACTCAAAATGTTCCATTGAAGCGAATATGAGAGAATTAACATAAACTATATAGTTCCCAATTGACAAGGAAACATCAGGAACACTAGACTCAATAGAATGGAAAATAGAGAGGAACAAGTATCCAAAGGAATGGATTTTCCCAAAGGAAATAACTGTAAATATTGCCTGCATATTCACTCATTCCACTCTATAGGATTCCTTTTAATAATCGTTTGATCAACTTTACATATACAGAAGATGATGGATTTTGCCCAAAAAGTTCCATTGAAGCAAATAGGAGAGAATTAACATCAACTATATAGTTCCCAATTGAAAAGGAAACTTCAGGAACACTAGACTCAATAGGATAGGAAATAGAGAGGAACAAGTATCCAAAGGAATGGATTTTCCCAAAGGAAATAACTGGAATTGAAGCAAATGGGAGAGAATTAACATCAACTATATAGATCCCAATTCAAAAGGAAACATCAGGAACACTAGACTCAATAGAATAGGAAATAGAGAGGAACAAGTATCCAAAGGAATGGATTTTCCCATAAGAAATAACTGGAACTATTGCCTTAACATTCACTCATTCCACTGTATAGGATTCTTGTTAAGAATTCTTTGATGTGCTTTAGATATAAAAAAGATGATGGATTTTGCTCAAAATGTTCCATTGAAGCAAATAGGAGAGAATTAACATCAACTATAAAGTTCCTAAATGCAAAGGAATCATCAGTTCCACAGACTCCATAGATTGGGAAAAAGAGAGGAACAAGTATCCAAAGTAATGGATTTTCACAAAGAAAATAACTGGATTTTTGCCTGCACATTCACTCATTCCACTGTATTGGATTCCTGTTAAGAATCCTTTGATCAGCTTTAGATATAAAAAAGATGATGCATTTTGCTCAAAATATTCCATTGAAGCGAATAGGAGAGAATTAATATAAACTATATAGTTCCCAATTGACAAGGAAACATCAGGAACACTAGACTCAATAGAATGGAAAATAGAGAGGAACAATTATCCAAAGGAATGGATTTTCCCAAAGGAAATAACTAGAAATATTGCCTGCACATTCACTCATTCCACTGTATAGGATTCCTGTTAAGAATCCTTTGATCAGCTTTAGATATAAAGAAGATCATGGATTTTGCCCAAAAAGTTCCATTGAAGCAAATGGGAGAGATATAACATCAACTATATAGTTCCCAATTGAAAAGGAAACATCAGGAACACTAGACTCAATAGAATGGGAAAGAGAGAGGAACAAGTATCCAAAGGAATGGAATTTCCCAAAGGAAATAATTGGAAATATTGCCTGCACATTCACTCATTCCACTGTATAGGATTCCTGTTAAGAATCCTTTGATCAGCTTTAGGTATAAAGAAGATGATGGATTTTGCCCAAAATGTTCCATTAAACCAAATAGGAGAAAATTATCATCAACTATAAAGTTCCCAATTGAAAAGGAAACATCAGGAACACAGAATCAATAGAAAGGGAAATAGAGAGGAACAAGTATCCAAAGGAATGGATGTTCCCAAAGGAAATAACTGGAATTATTGCCTGCACATTCACTCATTCCACTGTATAGGATTCCTGTTAAGAATCCTTTTATCAGCTTTAGATATAAGAAGAGGATGTATTTTTGCCCAAAAAGTTCCAATGAAGCAAATAGGAATTATCATAAACTATAATGTTCCTAAATTAAAAGGAAACATCAGGAACACAGACTCAATAGAAAGGGAAATAGAGAGGAACAAGTATCCAAAGGAATGGATTTTTCTAAAGGAAATAACTGGAACTATTGCCTGCACATTCACTCATTCCACTGTATAGGATTCCTGTTAAAAATCCTTTGATCAGCTTTACATACAAAGAAGATGATGGATTTTGCCCAAAAAGTTCCATTGAAGCAAATAGGAGAGAATTAACATCAAATATATAGTACCCAATTGAAAAGGAAACATCAGTAACACTAGACTCAATTGAATGGGAAATAGAGAGGAACAAGTATCTAAAAGAATGGATTTTCCCAAAGGAAATAACTGGATATTTGCCTGCACATTCACTCATTCCACTGTATAGGATTCCTGTTAAGAATCCTTTGATCAGCTTTAGATATAAAAAAGATGATGCATTTTGCTCAAAATGTTCCATTGAAGCGAATAGGAGAGAATTAATATAAACTATATAGTTCCCAATTGACAAGGAAACATCAGGAACACTAGACTCAATAGAATGGAAAATAGAGAGGAACAATGATCCAAAGGAATGGATTTTCCCAAAGGAAATAACTGGAAATATTGCCTGCACATTCACTCATTCCACTGTATAGGATTCCTGTTAATAATCCTTTGATCAACTTTACATATACAGAAGATCATGGATTTTGCCCAAAAAGTTCCATTGAAGCAAATGGGAGAGAATTAACATCAACTATATAGATCCCAATTGAAAAGGAAACATCAGGAACACTAGACTCAATTGAATGGGAAATAGAGAGGAACAAGTATCTAAGAGAATGGATTTTCCCAAAGGAAATAACTGGAATTATTGCCTGCACATTCACTCATTCCACTGTATAGGATTCCTGTTAAGAATCCTTTGATCAAATTTACATATACAGAAGATGATGCATTTTACTCAAAATGTTCCATTGAAGCGAATATGAGAGAATTAACATAAACTATATAGTTCCCAATTGACAATGAAACATCAGGAACACTAGACTCAATAGAATGGAAAATAGAGAGGAACAAGTATCCAAAGGAATGGATTTTCCCAAAGGAAATAACTGTAAATATTGCCTGCATATTCACTCATTCCACTCTATAGGATTCCTTTTAATAATCGTTTGATCAACTTTACATATACAGAAGATGATGGATTTTGCCCAAAAAGTTCCATTGAAGCAAATAGGAGAGAATTAACATCAACTATATAGTTCCCAATTGAAAAGGAAACTTCAGGAACACTAGACTCAATAGGATAGGAAATAGAGAGGAACAAGTATCCAAAGGAATGGATTTTCCCAAAGGAAATAACTGGAATTGAAGCAAATGGGAGAGAATTAACATCAACTATATAGATCCCAATTCAAAAGGAAACATCAGGAACACTAGACTCAATAGAATAGGAAATAGAGAGGAACAAGTATCCAAAGGAATGGATTTTCCCATAAGAAATAACTGGAACTATTGCCTTAACATTCACTCATTCCACTGTATAGGATTCTTGTTAAGAATTCTTTGATGAGCTTTAGATATAAAAAAGATGATGGATTTTGCTCAAAATGTTCCATTGAAGCAAATAGGAGAGAATTAACATCAACTATAAAGTTCCTAAATGCAAAGGAATCATCAGTTCCACAGACTCCATAGATTGGGAAAAAGAGAGGAACAAGTATCCAAAGTAATGGATTTTCACAAAGAAAATAACTGGATTTTTGCCTGCACATTCACTCATTCCACTGTATTGGATTCCTGTTAAGAATCCTTTGATCAGCTTTAGATATAAAAAAGATGATGCATTTTGCTCAAAATATTCCATTGAAGCGAATAGGAGAGAATTAATATAAACTATATAGTTCCCAATTGACAAGGAAACATCAGGAACACTAGACTCAATAGAATGGAAAATAGAGAGGAACAATTATCCAAAGGAATGGATTTTCCCAAAGGAAATAACTAGAAATATTGCCTGCACATTCACTCATTCCACTGTATAGGATTCCTGTTAAGAATCCTTTGATCAGCTTTAGATATAAAGAAGATCATGGATTTTGCCCAAAAAGTTCCATTGAAGCAAATGGGAGAGATATAACATCAACTATATAGTTCCCAATTGAAAAGGAAACATCAGGAACACTAGACTCAATAGAATGGGAAAGAGAGAGGAACAAGTATCCAAAGGAATGGAATTTCCCAAAGGAAATAATTGGAAATATTGCCTGCACATTCACTCATTCCACTGTATAGGATTCCTGTTAAGAATCCTTTGATCAGCTTTAGGTATAAAGAAGATGATGGATTTTGCCCAAAATGTTCCATTAAACCAAATAGGAGAAAATTATCATCAACTATAAAGTTCCCAATTGAAAAGGAAACATCAGGAACACAGAATCAATAGAAAGGGAAATAGAGAGGAACAAGTATCCAAAGGAATGGATGTTCCCAAAGGAAATAACTGGAATTATTGCCTGCACATTCACTCATTCCACTGTATAGGATTCCTGTTAAGAATCCTTTTATCAGCTTTAGATATAAGAAGAGGATGTATTTTTGCCCAAAAAGTTCCAATGAAGCAAATAGGAATTATCATAAACTATAATGTTCCTAAATTAAAAGGAAACATCAGGAACACAGACTCAATAGAAAGGGAAATAGAGAGGAACAAGTATCCAAAGGAATGGATTTTTCTAAAGGAAATACCTGGAACTATTGCCTGCACATTCACTCATTCCACTGTATAGGATTCCTGTTAAAAATCCTTTGATCAGCTTTACATACAAAGAAGATGATGGATTTTGCCCAAAAAGTTCCATTGAAGCAAATAGGAGAGAATTAACATCAAATATATAGTACCCAATTGAAAAGGAAACATCAGTAACACTAGACTCAATTGAATGGGAAATAGAGAGGAACAAGTATCTAAGAGAATGGATTTTCCCAAAGGAAATAACTGGATATTTGCCTGCACATTCACTCATTCCACTGTATAGGATTCCTGTTAAGAATCCTTTGATCAGCTTTAGATATAAAAAAGATGATGCATTTTGCTCAAAATGTTCCATTGAAGCGAATAGGAGAGAATTAATATAAACTATATAGTTCCCAATTGACAAGGAAACATCAGGAACACTAGACTCAATAGAATGGAAAATAGAGAGGAACAAGTATCCAAAGGAATGGATTTTCCCAAAGGAAATAACTCGAAATATTGCCTGCATATTCACTCATTCCACTCTATAGGATTCCTGTTAATAATCGTTTGATCAACTTTACATATACAGAAGATGATGGATTTTGCCCAAAAAGTTCCATTGAAGCAAATAGGAGAGAATTAACATCAACTATATAGTTCCCGATTGAAAAGGAAACTTCAGGAACACTAGACTCAATAGGATAGGAAATAGAGAGGAACAAGTATCCAAAGGAATGGATTTTCCCAAAGGAAATAACTGGAATTGAAGCAAATGGGAGAGAATTAACATCAACTATATAGTTCCCAATTGACAAGGAAACATAAGGAACACTAGACTCAATAGAATGGAAAATAGAGAGGACCAAGTATCCAAAGGAATGGATGTTCCCAAAGGAAATAACTGGAATTATTGCCTGCACATTCACTCATTCCACTGTATAGGATTCCTGTTAAGAATCCTTTTATCAGCTTTAGATATAAGAAGAGGATGTATTTTTGCCCAAAAAGTTCCAATGAAGCAAATAGGAGAGAATTATCATAAACTATAATGTTCCTAAATTAAAAGGAAACATCAGGAACACAGACTCAATAGAAAGGGAAATAGAGAGGAACAAGTATCCAAAGGAATGGATTTTTCTAAAGGAAATAACTGGAACTATTGCCTGCACATTCACTCATTCCACTGTATAGGATTCCTGTTAAGAATCCTTTGATCAGCTTTACATACAAAGAAGATGATGGATTTTGCCCAAAAAGTTCCATTGAAGCAAATAGGAGAGAATTAACATCAAATATATAGTACCCAATTGAAAAGGAAACATCAGTAACACTAGACTCAATTGAATGGGAAATAGAGAGGAACAAGTATCTAAGGGAATGGATTTTTCCAAAAGAAATAACTGGAACTATTGCCTGCACACTCACTCATTCCATTGTATAGGATTCCTGTTAAGAATTTTTTGATCAGCTTTAGATATAAAGAAGATCATGGATTTTGCCCAAAAAGTTCCATTGAAACAAATAGGAGAGGATTAACATCAACTATATAGTTCCAAATTGAAAAGGAAAGATCAGGACCACTATACTCAATTGAATGGGAAATAGAGAGGAACAAATATCCAAAGGAATGGATTTTTCTAAAGGAAATAACTGGAATTATTGCCTGCACATTCACTCATTCCACTGTATAGGATTCCTGTTAATAATCCTTTGATCAACTTTACATATACAGAAGATGATGGATTTTGCCCAAAAAGTTCCATTGAAGCAAATAGGAGAGAATTAACATCAACTATATAGATCCCAATTGAAAAGGAAACATCAGGAACAGTAGACTCAATTGAATGGGAAATAGAGAGGAACAAGTATCTAAGAGAATGGATTTTCCCAAAGGAAATAACTGGAATTATTGCCTGCACATTCACTCATTCCACTCTATAGGATTCCTATTAATAATCTTTTGATCAACTTTACATATACAGAAGATGATGCATTTTGCCCAAAAAGTTCCATTGAAGCAAATAGGAGAAAATTAACATCAACTATATAGTTCCCAATTGACAAGGAAACATCAGGAACACTAGACTCAATAGAATGGAAAACAGAGAGGAACAAGTATCCAAAGGAATGGATTTTCCCAAAGGAAATAACTCGAAATATTGCCTGCACATTCACTCATTCCACTCTATAGGATTCCTGTTAATAATCGTTTGATCAACTTTACATATACAGAAGATGATGGATTTTGCCCAAAAAGTTCCATTGAAGCAAATAGGAGAGAATTAACATCAACTATATAGTTCCCGATTGAAAAGGAAACTTCAGGAACACTAGACTCAATAGGATAGGAAATAGAGAGGAACAAGTATCCAAAGGAATGGATTTTCCCAAAGGAAATAACTGGAATTGAAGCAAATGGGAGAGAATTAACATCAACTATATAGTTCCCAATTGACAAGGAAACATAAGGAACACTAGACTCAATAGAATGGAAAATAGAGAGGACCAAGTATCCAAAGGAATGGATTTTCCCAAAGGAAATAACTGGAAATATTGCCTACACATTCACTCATTCCACTGTATAGGATCTCTTTTAATAATCCTTTGATCAACTTTACATATACAGAAGATGATGGATTTTGCCCAAAATGTTCCTTTGAAGCAAATAGGAGAGAATTAACATCAACTATATAGATCCCAATTCAAAAGGAAACATCAGGAACACTAGACTCAATAGAATAGGAAATAGAGAGGAACAAGTATCTAAGGGAATGGATTTTTCCAAAAGAAATAACTGGAACTATTGCCTGCACATTCACTCATTCATTTGTATAGGATTCCTGTTAAGAATTTTTTGATCAGTTTTAGATATAAAGAAGATGATGGATTTTGCCCAAAATGTTCCATTGAAGCAAATAGGAGAGTATTATCATCAACTATAATGTTCCTAAATCAAAGGAAACATCAGTGACACAGACTCAATAGAATGGGAAATAGAGAGGAACAAGTATCCAAAGGAATGGATTTTCCCAAAGGAAATAACTGGAACTAATGCCTGCACATTCACTCATTCCACTGTATAGGATTCCTGTTAAGAATCCTTTGATCAGCTTTAGATATAAAGAAGATCATGGATTTTGCCCAAAAAGTTCCATTGAAACAAATAGGAGAGGATTAACATCAACTATATAGTTCCAAATTGAAAAGGAAAGATCAGGACCACTATACTCAATTGAATGGGAAATAGAGAGGAACAAATATCCAAAGGAATGGATTTTTCTAAAGGAAATAACTGGAATTATTGCCTGCACATTCACTCATTCCACTGTATGGGATTCCTGTTAATAATCCTTTGATCAACTTTACATATACAGAAGATGATGGATTTTGCCCAAAAAGTTCCATTGAAGCAAATAGGAGAGAATTAACATCAACTCTATAGATCCCAATTGAAAAGGAAACATCAGGAACACTAGACTCAATTGAATGGGAAATAGAGAGGAACAAGTATCTAAGAGAATGGATTTTCCCAAAGGAAATAACTGGAATTATTGCCTGCACATTCACTCATTCCACTGTATAGGATTCCTATTAATAATCTTTTGATCAACTTTACATATACAGAAGATGATGCATTTTGCCCAAAAAGTTCCATTGAAGCAAATAGGAGAAAATTAACATCAAGTATATAGTTCCCAATTGACAAGGAAACATCAGGAACACTAGACTCAATAGAATGGAAAATAGAGAGGAACAAGTATCCAAAGGAATGGATTTTCCCAAAGGAAATAACTCGAAATATTGCCTGCATATTCACTCATTCCACTCTATAGGATTCCTGTTAATAATCGTTTGATCAACTTTACATATACAGAAGATGATGGATTTTGCCCAAAAAGTTCCATTGAAGCAAATAGGAGAGAATTAACATCAACTATATAGGTTCCGATTGAAAAGGAAACTTCAGGAACACTAGACTCAATAGGATAGGAAATAGAGAGGAACAAGTATCCAAAGGAATGGATTTTCCCAAAGGAAATAACTGGAATTGAAGCAAATGGGAGAGAATTAACATCAACTATATAGTTCCCAATTGACAAGGAAACATCAGGAACACTAGACTCAATAGAATAGGAAATAGAGAGGAACAAGTATCCAAAGGAATGGATGTTCCCAAAGGAAATAACTGGAATTATTGCCTGCACATTCACTCATTCCACTGTATAGGATTCCTGTTAAGAATCCTTTTATCAGCTTTAGATATAAAGAAGATCATGGATTTTTGCCCAAAAAGTTCCAATGAAGCAAATAGGAGAGAATTATCATAAACTATAATGTTCCTAAATTAAAAGGAAACATCAGGAACACAGACTCAATAGAAAGGGAAATAGAGAGGAACAAGTATCCAAAGGGATGGATTTTTCTAAAGGAAATAACTGGAACTATTGCCTGCACATTCACTCATTCCACTGTATAGGATTCCTGTTAAGAATCCTTTGATCAGCTTTACATACAAAGAAGATGATGGATTTTGCCCAAAAAGTTCCATTGAAGTAAATAGGAGAGAATTAACATCAAATATATAGTACCCAATTGAAAAGGAACATCAGTAACACTAGACTCAATTGAATGGGAAATAGAGAGGAACAAGTATCTAAGGGAATGGATTTTTCCAAAAGAAATAACTGGAACTATTGCCTGCACATTCACTCATTCCATTGTATAGGATTCCTGTTAAGAATTTTTTGATCAGCTTTAGATATAAAGAAGATCATGGATTTTGCCCAAAAAGTTCCATTGAAACAAATAGGAGAGGATTAACATCAACTATATAGTTCCAAATTGAAAAGGAAAGATCAGGACCACTATACTCAATTGAATGGGAAATAGAGAGGAACAAATATCCAAAGGAATGGATTTTTCTAAAGGAAATAACTGGAATTATTGCCTGCACATTCACTCATTCCACTGTATAGGATTCCTGTTAATAATCCTTTGATCAACTTTACATATACAGAAGATGATGGATTTTGCCCAAAAAGTTCCATTGAAGCAAATAGGAGAGAATTAACATCAACTATATAGATCCCAATTGAAAAGGAAACATCAGGAACACTAGACTCAATTGAATGGGAAATAGAGAGGAACAAGTATCTAAGAGAATGGATTTTCCCAAAGGAAATAACTGGAATTATTGCCTGCACATTCACTCATTCCACTGTATAGGATTCCTATTAATAATCTTTTGATCAACTTTACATATACAGAAGATGATGCATTTTGCCCAAAAAGTTCCATTCAAGCAAATAGGAGAAAATTAACATCAACTATATAGTTCCCAATTGACAAGGAAACATCAGGAACACTAGACTTAATAGAATGGAAAATAGAGAGGAACAAGTATCCAAAGGAATGGATTTTCCCAAAGGAAATAACTCGAAATATTGCCTGCATATTCACTCATTCCACTCTATAGGATTCCTGTTAATAATCGTTTGATCAACTTTACATATACAGAAGATGATGGATTTTGCCCAAAAAGTTCCATTGAAGCAAATAGGAGAGAATTAACATCAACTATATAGTTCCCGATTGAAAAGGAAACTTCAGGAACACTAGACTCAATAGGATAGGAAATAGAGAGGAACAAGTATCCAAAGGAATGGATTTTCCCAAAGGAAATAACTGGAATTGAAGCAAATGGGAGAGAATTAACATCAACTATATAGTTCCCAATTGACAAGGAAACATAAGGAACACTAGACTCAATAGAATGGAAAATAGAGAGGACCAAGTATCCAAAGGAATGGATGTTCCCAAAGGAAATAACTGGAATTATTGCCTGCACATTCACTCATTCCACTGTATAGGATTCCTGTTAAGAATCCTTTTATCAGCTTTAGATATAAGAAGAGGATGTATTTTTGCCCAAAAAGTTCCAATGAAGCAAATAGGAGAGAATTATCATAAACTATAATGTTCCTAAATTAAAAGGAAACATCAGGAACACAGACTCAATAGAAAGGGAAATAGAGAGGAACAAGTATCCAAAGGAATGGATTTTTCTAAAGGAAATAACTGGAACTATTGCCTGCACATTCACTCATTCCACTGTATAGGATTCCTGTTAAGAATCCTTTGATCAGCTTTACATACAAAGAAGATGATGGATTTTGCCCAAAAAGTTCCATTGAAGCAAATAGGAGAGAATTAACATCAAATATATAGTACCCAATTGAAAAGGAAACATCAGTAACACTAGACTCAATTGAATGGGAAATAGAGAGGAACAAGTATCTAAGGGAATGGATTTTTCCAAAAGAAATAACTGGAACTATTGCCTGCACACTCACTCATTCCATTGTATAGGATTCCTGTTAAGAATTTTTTGATCAGCTTTAGATATAAAGAAGATCATGGATTTTGCCCAAAAAGTTCCATTGAAACAAATAGGAGAGGATTAACATCAACTATATAGTTCCAAATTGAAAAGGAAAGATCAGGACCACTATACTCAATTGAATGGGAAATAGAGAGGAACAAATATCCAAAGGAATGGATTTTTCTAAAGGAAATAACTGGAATTATTGCCTGCACATTCACTCATTCCACTGTATAGGATTCCTGTTAATAATCCTTTGATCAACTTTACATATACAGAAGATGATGGATTTTGCCCAAAAAGTTCCATTGAAGCAAATAGGAGAGAATTAACATCAACTATATAGATCCCAATTGAAAAGGAAACATCAGGAACAGTAGACTCAATTGAATGGGAAATAGAGAGGAACAAGTATCTAAGAGAATGGATTTTCCCAAAGGAAATAACTGGAATTATTGCCTGCACATTCACTCATTCCACTCTATAGGATTCCTATTAATAATCTTTTGATCAACTTTACATATACAGAAGATGATGCATTTTGCCCAAAAAGTTCCATTGAAGCAAATAGGAGAAAATTAACATCAACTATATAGTTCCCAATTGACAAGGAAACATCAGGAACACTAGACTCAATAGAATGGAAAACAGAGAGGAACAAGTATCCAAAGGAATGGATTTTCCCAAAGGAAATAACTCGAAATATTGCCTGCACATTCACTCATTCCACTCTATAGGATTCCTGTTAATAATCGTTTGATCAACTTTACATATACAGAAGATGATGGATTTTGCCCAAAAAGTTCCATTGAAGCAAATAGGAGAGAATTAACATCAACTATATAGTTCCCGATTGAAAAGGAAACTTCAGGAACACTAGACTCAATAGGATAGGAAATAGAGAGGAACAAGTATCCAAAGGAATGGATTTTCCCAAAGGAAATAACTGGAATTGAAGCAAATGGGAGAGAATTAACATCAACTATATAGTTCCCAATTGACAAGGAAACATAAGGAACACTAGACTCAATAGAATGGAAAATAGAGAGGACCAAGTATCCAAAGGAATGGATTTTCCCAAAGGAAATAACTGGAAATATTGCCTACACATTCACTCATTCCACTGTATAGGATCTCTTTTAATAATCCTTTGATCAACTTTACATATACAGAAGATGATGGATTTTGCCCAAAATGTTCCTTTGAAGCAAATAGGAGAGAATTAACATCAACTATATAGATCCCAATTCAAAAGGAAACATCAGGAACACTAGACTCAATAGAATAGGAAATAGAGAGGAACAAGTATCTAAGGGAATGGATTTTTCCAAAAGAAATAACTGGAACTATTGCCTGCACATTCACTCATTCCATTGTATAGGATTCCTGTTAAGAATTTTTTGATCAGTTTTAGATATAAAGAAGATGATGGATTTTGCCCAAAATGTTCCATTGAAGCAAATAGGAGAGTATTATCATCAACTATAATGTTCCTAAATCAAAGGAAACATCAGTGACACAGACTCAATAGAATGGGAAATAGAGAGGAACAAGTATCCAAAGGAATGGATTTTCCCAAAGGAAATAACTGGAACTAATGCCTGCACATTCACTCATTCCACTGTATAGGATTCCTGTTAAGAATCCTTTGATCAGCTTTAGATATAAAGAAGATCATGGATTTTGCCCAAAAAGTTCCATTGAAACAAATAGGAGAGGATTAACATCAACTATATAGTTCCAAATTGAAAAGGAAAGATCAGGACCACTAGACTCAATTGAATGGGAAAGAGAGGAACAAGTATCTAAGAGAATGGATTTTCCCAAAGGAAATAACTGGAATTATTGCCTGCACATTCACTCATTCCACTGTATAGGATTCCTGTTAAGAATCCTTTGATCAAATTTACATATACAGAAGATGATGGATTTTGCCCAAAAAGTTCCATTGAAGCAAATAGGAGAGAATTAACATCAACTATATAGATCCCAATTGAAAAGGAAACATCAGGAACACTAGACTCAATTGAATGGGAAATAGAGAGGAACAAGTATCTAAGAGAATGGATTTTCCCAAAGGAAATAACTGGAATTATTGCCTGCACATTCACTCATTCCACTGTATAGGATTCCTATTAATAATCTTTTGATCAACTTTACATATACAGAAGATGATGCATTTTGCCCAAAAAGTTCCATTGAAGCAAATAGGAGAGAATTAACATCAACTATATAATTCCCATTTGACAAGGAAACATCAAGAACACAGACTCAATAGAAAGGGAAATAGAGAGGAACAAGTATCCAAAGGAATGGATTTTTCTAAAGGAAATAACTGGAACTATTTCCTGCACATTCACTCATTCCACTGTATAGGATTCCTGTTAAGAATCCTTTGATCAGCTTTACATACAAAGAAGATGATGGATTTTGCCCAAAAAGTTCCATTGAAGCAAATAGGAGAGAATTAACATCAAATATATAGTTCCCAATTGACAAGGAAACATCAGGAACACTAGACTCAATAGAATGGAAAATAGAGAGGAACAAGTATCCAAAGGAATGGATGTTCCCAAAGGAAATAACTGGAAATATTGCCTGCACATTCAATCATTCCACTGTATAGGATTCCTGTTAATAATCCTTTGATCAACTTTACATATACAGAAGATGATGGATTTTGCCCAAAATGTTCCTTTGAAACAAATAGGAGAGAATTAACATCAACTATATAGATCCCAATTCAAAAGGAAACATCAGGAACACTAGACTCAATAGAATAGGAAATAGAGAGGAACAAGTATCTAAGGGAATGGATTTTTCCAGAAGAAATAACTGGAACTATTGCTTGCACATTCACTCATTCCACTGTATAGGATTCCTGTTAAGAATCCTTTGATCAGCTTTAGATATAAAGAAGATCATGGATTTTGCCCAAAAAGTTCCATTGAAGCAAATGGGAGAGATATATCATCAACTATATAGTTCCCAATTGAAAAGGAAACATCAGGAACACTAGACTCAATAGAATGGGAAAGAGAGAGGAACAAGTATCCAAAGGAATGGAATTTCCCAAAGGAAATAATTGGAAATATTGCCTGCACATTCACTCATTCCACTCTATAGGATTCCTGTTAATAATCGTTTGATCAACTTTACATATACAGAAGATGATGGATTTTGCCCAAAAAGTTCCATTGAAGCAAATAGGAGAGAATTAACATCAACTATATAGTTCCCAATTGAAAAGGAAACTTCAGGAACACTAGACTCAATAGGATAGGAAATAGAGAGGAACAAGTATCCAAAGGAATGGATTTTCCCAAAGGAAATAACTGGAATTGAAGCAAATGGGAGAGAATTAACATCAACTATATAGTTCCCAATTGACAAGGAAACATCAGGAACACTAGACTCAATAGAATGGAAAATAGAGAGGAACAAGTATCCAAAGGAATGGATTTTCCCAAAGGAAATAACTGGAAATATTGCCTACACATTCACTCATTCCACTGGATAGGATCTCTGTTAATTATCCTTTGATCAACTTTACATATACAGAAGATGATGCATTTTGCCCAAAAAGTTCCATTGAAGCAAATAGGAGAAAATTAACATCAACTATATAGTTCCCAATTGACAAGGAAACATCAGGAACACTAGACTCAATAGAATGGAAAATAGAGAGGACCAAGTATCCAAAGGAATGGATTTTCCCAAAGGAAATAACTGGAAATATTGCCTACACATTCACTCATTCCACTGTATAGGATCTCTTTTAATAATCCTTTTTTCAACTTTACATATACAGAAGATGATGGATTTTGCCCAAAATGTTCCTTTGAAGCAAATAGGAGAGAATTAACATCAACTATATAGATCCCAATTCAAAAGGAAACATCAGGAACACTAGACTCAATAGAATAGGAAATAGAGAGGAACAAGTATCCAAAGGAATGGATTTTCCCAAAGGAAATAACTGGAACTAATGCCTGCACATTCACTCATTCCACTGTATAGGATTCCTGTTAAGAATCCTTTGATCAGCTTTAGATATAAAGAAGATCATGGATTTTGCCCAAAAAGTTCCATTGAAACAAATAGGAGAGGATTAACATCAACTATATAGTTCCAAATTGAAAAGGAAAGATCAGGACCACTAGACTCAATTGAATGGGAAATAGAGAGGAACAAGTATCTAAGAGAATGGATTTTCCCAAAGGAAATAACTGGAATTATTGCCTGCACATTCACTCATTCCACTGTATAGGATTCCTGTTAAGAATCCTTTGATCAACTTTACATATACAGAAGATGATGCATTTTGCCCAAAAAGTTCCATTGAAGCAAATAGGAGAGAATTAACATCAACTATATAGATCCCAATTGAAAAGGAAACATCAGGAACACTAGACTCAATTGAATGGGAAATAGAGAGGAACAAGTATCTAAGAGAATGGATTTTCCCAAAGGAAATAACTGGAATTATTGCCTGCACATTCACTCATTCCACTGTATAGGATTCCTATTAATAATCTTTTGATCAACTTTACATATACAGAAGATGATGCATTTTGCCCAAAAAGTTCCATTGAAGCAAATGGGAGAGAATTAACATCAACTATATAGATCCCAATTGAAAAGGAAACATCAGGAACACTAGACTCAATTGAATGGGAAATAGAGAGGAACAAGTATCTAAGAGAATGGATTTTCCCAAAGGAAATAACTGGAATTATTGCCTGCACATTCACTCATTCCACTGTATAGGATTCCTGTTAAGAATCCTTTGATCAAATTTACATATACAGAAGATGATGCATTTTACTCAAAATGTTCCATTGAAGCGAATATGAGAGAATTAACATAAACTATATAGTTCCCAATTGACAAGGAAACATCAGGAACACTAGACTCAATAGAATGGAAAATAGAGAGGAACAAGTATCCAAAGGAATGGATTTTCCCAAAGGAAATAACTGTAAATATTGCCTGCATATTCACTCATTCCACTCTATAGGATTCCTTTTAATAATCGTTTGATCAACTTTACATATACAGAAGATGATGGATTTTGCCCAAAAAGTTCCATTGAAGCAAATAGGAGAGAATTAACATCAACTATATAGTTCCCAATTGAAAAGGAAACTTCAGGAACACTAGACTCAATAGGATAGGAAATAGAGAGGAACAAGTATCCAAAGGAATGGATTTTCCCAAAGGAAATAACTGGAATTGAAGCAAATGGGAGAGAATTAACATCAACTATATAGATCCCAATTCAAAAGGAAACATCAGGAACACTAGACTCAATAGAATAGGAAATAGAGAGGAACAAGTATCCAAAGGAATGGATTTTCCCATAAGAAATAACTGGAACTATTGCCTTAACATTCACTCATTCCACTGTATAGGATTCTTGTTAAGAATTCTTTGATGTGCTTTAGATATAAAAAAGATGATGGATTTTGCTCAAAATGTTCCATTGAAGCAAATAGGAGAGAATTAACATCAACTATAAAGTTCCTAAATGCAAAGGAATCATCAGTTCCACAGACTCCATAGATTGGGAAAAAGAGAGGAACAAGTATCCAAAGTAATGGATTTTCACAAAGAAAATAACTGGATTTTTGCCTGCACATTCACTCATTCCACTGTATTGGATTCCTGTTAAGAATCCTTTGATCAGCTTTAGATATAAAAAAGATGATGCATTTTGCTCAAAATATTCCATTGAAGCGAATAGGAGAGAATTAATATAAACTATATAGTTCCCAATTGACAAGGAAACATCAGGAACACTAGACTCAATAGAATGGAAAATAGAGAGGAACAATTATCCAAAGGAATGGATTTTCCCAAAGGAAATAACTAGAAATATTGCCTGCACATTCACTCATTCCACTGTATAGGATTCCTGTTAAGAATCCTTTGATCAGCTTTAGATATAAAGAAGATCATGGATTTTGCCCAAAAAGTTCCATTGAAGCAAATGGGAGAGATATAACATCAACTATATAGTTCCCAATTGAAAAGGAAACATCAGGAACACTAGACTCAATAGAATGGGAAAGAGAGAGGAACAAGTATCCAAAGGAATGGAATTTCCCAAAGGAAATAATTGGAAATATTGCCTGCACATTCACTCATTCCACTGTATAGGATTCCTGTTAAGAATCCTTTGATCAGCTTTAGGTATAAAGAAGATGATGGATTTTGCCCAAAATGTTCCATTAAACCAAATAGGAGAAAATTATCATCAACTATAAAGTTCCCAATTGAAAAGGAAACATCAGGAACACAGAATCAATAGAAAGGGAAATAGAGAGGAACAAGTATCCAAAGGAATGGATGTTCCCAAAGGAAATAACTGGAATTATTGCCTGCACATTCACTCATTCCACTGTATAGGATTCCTGTTAAGAATCCTTTTATCAGCTTTAGATATAAGAAGAGGATGTATTTTTGCCCAAAAAGTTCCAATGAAGCAAATAGGAATTATCATAAACTATAATGTTCCTAAATTAAAAGGAAACATCAGGAACACAGACTCAATAGAAAGGGAAATAGAGAGGAACAAGTATCCAAAGGAATGGATTTTTCTAAAGGAAATAACTGGAACTATTGCCTGCACATTCACTCATTCCACTGTATAGGATTCCTGTTAAAAATCCTTTGATCAGCTTTACATACAAAGAAGATGATGGATTTTGCCCAAAAAGTTCCATTGAAGCAAATAGGAGAGAATTAACATCAAATATATAGTACCCAATTGAAAAGGAAACATCAGTAACACTAGACTCAATTGAATGGGAAATAGAGAGGAACAAGTATCTAAGAGAATGGATTTTCCCAAAGGAAATAACTGGATATTTGCCTGCACATTCACTCATTCCACTGTATAGGATTCCTGTTAAGAATCCTTTGATCAGCTTTAGATATAAAAAAGATGATGCATTTTGCTCAAAATGTTCCATTGAAGCGAATAGGAGAGAATTAATATAAACTATATAGTTCCCAATTGACAAGGAAACATCAGGAACACTAGACTCAATAGAATGGAAAATAGAGAGGAACAATGATCCAAAGGAATGGATTTTCCCAAAGGAAATAACTGGAAATATTGCCTGCACATTCACTCATTCCACTGTATAGGATTCCTGTTAATAATCCTTTGATCAACTTTACATATACAGAAGATCATGGATTTTGCCCAAAAAGTTCCATTGAAGCAAATGGGAGAGAATTAACATCAACTATATAGATCCCAATTGAAAAGGAAACATCAGGAACACTAGACTCAATTGAATGGGAAATAGAGAGGAACAAGTATCTAAGAGAATGGATTTTCCCAAAGGAAATAACTGGAATTATTGCCTGCACATTCACTCATTCCACTGTATAGGATTCCTGTTAAGAATCCTTTGATCAAATTTACATATACAGAAGATGATGCATTTTACTCAAAATGTTCCATTGAAGCGAATATGAGAGAATTAACATAAACTATATAGTTCCCAATTGACAAGGAAACATCAGGAACACTAGACTCAATAGAATGGAAAATAGAGAGGAACAAGTATCCAAAGGAATGGATTTTCCCAAAGGAAATAACTGTAAATATTGCCTGCATATTCACTCATTCCACTCTATAGGATTCCTTTTAATAATCGTTTGATCAACTTTACATATACAGAAGATGATGGATTTTGCCCAAAAAGTTCCATTGAAGCAAATAGGAGAGAATTAACATCAACTATATAGTTTCCAATTGAAAAGGAAACTTCAGGAACACTAGACTCAATAGGATAGGAAATAGAGAGGAACAAGTATCCAAAGGAATGGATTTTCCCAAAGGAAATAACTGGAATTGAAGCAAATGGGAGAGAATTAACATCAACTATATAGATCCCAATTCAAAAGGAAACATCAGGAACACTAGACTCAATAGAATAGGAAATAGAGAGGAACAAGTATCCAAAGGAATGGATTTTCCCATAAGAAATAACTGGAACTATTGCCTTAACATTCACTCATTCCACTGTATAGGATTCTTGTTAAGAATTCTTTGATGAGCTTTAGATATAAAAAAGATGATGGATTTTGCTCAAAATGTTCCATTGAAGCAAATAGGAGAGAATTAACATCAACTATAAAGTTCCTAAATGCAAAGGAATCATCAGTTCCACAGACTCCATAGATTGGGAAAAAGAGAGGAACAAGTATCCAAAGTAATGGATTTTCACAAAGAAAATAACTGGATTTTTGCCTGCACATTCACTCATTCCACTGTATTGGATTCCTGTTAAGAATCCTTTGATCAGCTTTAGATATAAAAAAGATGATGCATTTTGCTCAAAATATTCCATTGAAGCGAATAGGAGAGAATTAATATAAACTATATAGTTCCCAATTGACAAGGAAACATCAGGAACACTAGACTCAATAGAATGGAAAATAGAGAGGAACAATTATGCAAAGGAATGGATTTTCCCAAAGGAAATAACTAGAAATATTGCCTGCACATTCACTCATTCCACTGTATAGGATTCCTGTTAAGAATCCTTTGATCAGCTTTAGATATAAAGAAGATCATGGATTTTGCCCAAAAAGTTCCATTGAAGCAAATGGGAGAGATATAACATCAACTATATAGTTCCCAATTGAAAAGGAAACATCAGGAACACTAGACTCAATAGAATGGGAAAGAGAGAGGAACAAGTATCCAAAGGAATGGAATTTCCCAAAGGAAATAATTGGAAATATTGCCTGCACATTCACTCATTCCACTGTATAGGATTCCTGTTAAGAATCCTTTGATCAGCTTTAGGTATAAAGAAGATGATGGATTTTGCCCAAAATGTTCCATTAAACCAAATAGGAGAAAATTATCATCAACTATAAAGTTCCCAATTGAAAAGGAAACATCAGGAACACAGAATCAATAGAAAGGGAAATAGAGAGGAACAAGTATCCAAAGGAATGGATGTTCCCAAAGGAAATAACTGGAATTATTGCCTGCACATTCACTCATTCCACTGTATAGGATTCCTGTTAAGAATCCTTTTATCAGCTTTAGATATAAGAAGAGGATGTATTTTTGCCCAAAAAGTTCCAATGAAGCAAATAGGAATTATCATAAACTATAATGTTCCTAAATTAAAAGGAAACATCAGGAACACAGACTCAATAGAAAGGGAAATAGAGAGGAACAAGTATCCAAAGGAATGGATTTTTCTAAAGGAAATACCTGGAACTATTGCCTGCACATTCACTCATTCCACTGTATAGGATTCCTGTTAAAAATCCTTTGATCAGCTTTACATACAAAGAAGATGATGGATTTTGCCCAAAAAGTTCCATTGAAGCAAATAGGAGAGAATTAACATCAAATATATAGTACCCAATTGAAAAGGAAACATCAGTAACACTAGACTCAATTGAATGGGAAATAGAGAGGAACAAGTATCTAAGAGAATGGATTTTCCCAAAGGAAATAACTGGATATTTGCCTGCACATTCACTCATTCCACTGTATAGGATTCCTGTTAAGAATCCTTTGATCAGCTTTAGATATAAAAAAGATGATGCATTTTGCTCAAAATGTTCCATTGAAGCGAATAGGAGAGAATTAATATAAACTATATAGTTCCCAATTGACAAGGAAACATCAGGAACACTAGACTCAATAGAATGGAAAATAGAGAGGAACAAGTATCCAAAGGAATGGATTTTCCCAAAGGAAATAACTCGAAATATTGCCTGCATATTCACTCATTCCACTCTATAGGATTCCTGTTAATAATCGTTTGATCAACTTTACATATACAGAAGATGATGGATTTTGCCCAAAAAGTTCCATTGAAGCAAATAGGAGAGAATTAACATCAACTATATAGTTCCCGATTGAAAAGGAAACTTCAGGAACACTAGACTCAATAGGATAGGAAATAGAGAGGAACAAGTATCCAAAGGAATGGATTTTCCCAAAGGAAATAACTGGAATTGAAGCAAATGGGAGAGAATTAACATCAACTATATAGTTCCCAATTGACAAGGAAACATAAGGAACACTAGACTCAATAGAATGGAAAATAGAGAGGACCAAGTATCCAAAGGAATGGATGTTCCCAAAGGAAATAACTGGAATTATTGCCTGCACATTCACTCATTCCACTGTATAGGATTCCTGTTAAGAATCCTTTTATCAGCTTTAGATATAAGAAGAGGATGTATTTTTGCCCAAAAAGTTCCAATGAAGCAAATAGGAGAGAATTATCATAAACTATAATGTTCCTAAATTAAAAGGAAACATCAGGAACACAGACTCAATAGAAAGGGAAATAGAGAGGAACAAGTATCCAAAGGAATGGATTTTTCTAAAGGAAATAACTGGAACTATTGCCTGCACATTCACTCATTCCACTGTATAGGATTCCTGTTAAGAATCCTTTGATCAGCTTTACATACAAAGAAGATGATGGATTTTGCCCAAAAAGTTCCATTGAAGCAAATAGGAGAGAAGTAACATCAAATATATAGTACCCAATTGAAAAGGAAACATCAGTAACACTAGACTCAATTGAATGGGAAATAGAGAGGAACAAGTATCTAAGGGAATGGATTTTTCCAAAAGAAATAACTGGAACTATTGCCTGCACACTCACTCATTCCATTGTATAGGATTCCTGTTAAGAATTTTTTGATCAGCTTTAGATGTAAAGAAGATCATGGATTTTGCCCAAAAAGTTCCATTGAAACAAATAGGAGAGGATTAACATCAACTATATAGTTCCAAATTGAAAAGGAAAGATCAGGACCACTATACTCAATTGAATGGGAAATAGAGAGGAACAAATATCCAAAGGAATGGATTTTTCTAAAGGAAATAACTGGAATTATTGCCTGCACATTCACTCATTCCACTGTATAGGATTCCTGTTAATAATCCTTTGATCAACTTTACATATACAGAAGATGATGGATTTTGCCCAAAAAGTTCCATTGAAGCAAATAGGAGAGAATTAACATCAACTATATAGATCCCAATTGAAAAGGAAACATCAGGAACAGTAGACTCAATTGAATGGGAAATAGAGAGGAACAAGTATCTAAGAGAATGGATTTTCCCAAAGGAAATAACTGGAATTATTGCCTGCACATTCACTCATTCCACTCTATAGGATTCCTATTAATAATCTTTTGATCAACTTTACATATACAGAAGATGATGCATTTTGCCCAAAAAGTTCCATTGAAGCAAATAGGAGAAAATTAACATCAACTATATAGTTCCCAATTGACAAGGAAACATCAGGAACACTAGACTCAATAGAATGGAAAACAGAGAGGAACAAGTATCCAAAGGAATGGATTTTCCCAAAGGAAATAACTCGAAATATTGCCTGCACATTCACTCATTCCACTCTATAGGATTCCTGTTAATAATCGTTTGATCAACTTTACATATACAGAAGATGATGGATTTTGCCCAAAAAGTTCCATTGAAGCAAATAGGAGAGAATTAACATCAACTATATAGTTCCCGATTGAAAAGGAAACTTCAGGAACACTAGACTCAATAGGATAGGAAATAGAGAGGAACAAGTATCCAAAGGAATGGATTTTCCCAAAGGAAATAACTGGAATTGAAGCAAATGGGAGAGAATTAACATCAACTATATAGTTCCCAATTGACAAGGAAACATAAGGAACACTAGACTCAATAGAATGGAAAATAGAGAGGACCAAGTATCCAAAGGAATGGATTTTCCCAAAGGAAATAACTGGAAATATTGCCTACACATTCACTCATTCCACTGTATAGGATCTCTTTTAATAATCCTTTGATCAACTTTACATATACAGAAGATGATGGATTTTGCCCAAAATGTTCCTTTGAAGCAAATAGGAGAGAATTAACATCAACTATATAGATCCCAATTCAAAAGGAAACATCAGGAACACTAGACTCAATAGAATAGGAAATAGAGAGGAACAAGTATCTAAGGGAATGGATTTTTCCAAAAGAAATAACTGGAACTATTGCCTGCACATTCACTCATTCCATTGTATAGGATTCCTGTTAAGAATTTTTTGATCAGTTTTAGATATAAAGAAGATGATGGATTTTGCCCAAAATGTTCCATTGAAGCAAATAGGAGAGTATTATCATCAACTATAATGTTCCTAAATCAAAGGAAACATCAGTGACACAGACTCAATAGAATGGGAAATAGAGAGGAACAAGTATCCAAAGGAATGGATTTTCCCAAAGGAAATAACTGGAACTAATGCCTGCACATTCACTCATTCCACTGTATAGGATTCCTGTTAAGAATCCTTTGATCAGCTTTAGATATAAAGAAGATCATGGATTTTGCCCAAAAAGTTCCATTGAAACAAATAGGAGAGGATTAACATCAACTATATAGTTCCAAATTGAAAAGGAAAGATCAGGACCACTATACTCAATTGAATGGGAAATAGAGAGGAACAAATATCCAAAGGAATGGATTTTTCTAAAGGAAATAACTGGAATTATTGCCTGCACATTCACTCATTCCACTGTATGGGATTCCTGTTAATAATCCTTTGATCAACTTTACATATACAGAAGATGATGGATTTTGCCCAAAAAGTTCCATTGAAGCAAATAGGAGAGAATTAACATCAACTATATAGATCCCAATTGAAAAGGAAACATCAGGAACACTAGACTCAATTGAATGGGAAATAGAGAGGAACAAGTATCTAAGAGAATGGATTTTCCCAAAGGAAATAACTGGAATTATTGCCTGCACATTCACTCATTCCACTGTATAGGATTCCTATTAATAATCTTTTGATCAACTTTACATATACAGAAGATGATGCATTTTGCCCAAAAAGTTCCATTGAAGCAAATAGGAGAAAATTAACATCAAGTATATAGTTCCCAATTGACAAGGAAACATCAGGAACACTAGACTCAATAGAATGGAAAATAGAGAGGAACAAGTATCCAAAGGAATGGATTTTCCCAAAGGAAATAACTCGAAATATTGCCTGCATATTCACTCATTCCACTCTATAGGATTCCTGTTAATAATCGTTTGATCAACTTTACATATACAGAAGATGATGGATTTTGCCCAAAAAGTTCCATTGAAGCAAATAGGAGAGAATTAACATCAACTATATAGGTTCCGATTGAAAAGGAAACTTCAGGAACACTAGACTCAATAGGATAGGAAATAGAGAGGAACAAGTATCCAAAGGAATGGATTTTCCCAAAGGAAATAACTGGAATTGAAGCAAATGGGAGAGAATTAACATCAACTATATAGTTCCCAATTGACAAGGAAACATAAGGAACACTAGACTCAATAGAATGGAAAATAGAGAGGACCAAGTATCCAAAGGAATGGATGTTCCCAAAGGAAATAACTGGAATTATTGCCTGCACATTCACTCATTCCACTGTATAGGATTCCTGTTAAGAATCCTTTTATCAGCTTTAGATATAAAGAAGATCATGGATTTTTGCCCAAAAAGTTCCAATGAAGCAAATAGGAGAGAATTATCATAAACTATAATGTTCCTAAATTAAAAGGAAACATCAGGAACACAGACTCAATAGAAAGGGAAATAGAGAGGAACAAGTATCCAAAGGGATGGATTTTTCTAAAGGAAATAACTGGAACTATTGCCTGCACATTCACTCATTCCACTGTATAGGATTCCTGTTAAGAATCCTTTGATCAGCTTTACATACAAAGAAGATGATGGATTTTGCCCAAAAAGTTCCATTGAAGTAAATAGGAGAGAATTAACATCAAATATATAGTACCCAATTGAAAAGGAACATCAGTAACACTAGACTCAATTGAATGGGAAATAGAGAGGAACAAGTATCTAAGGGAATGGATTTTTCCAAAAGAAATAACTGGAACTATTGCCTGCACATTCACTCATTCCATTGTATAGGATTCCTGTTAAGAATTTTTTGATCAGCTTTAGATATAAAGAAGATCATGGATTTTGCCCAAAAAGTTCCATTGAAACAAATAGGAGAGGATTAACATCAACTATATAGTTCCAAATTGAAAAGGAAAGATCAGGACCACTATACTCAATTGAATGGGAAATAGAGAGGAACAAATATCCAAAGGAATGGATTTTTCTAAAGGAAATAACTGGAATTATTGCCTGCACATTCACTCATTCCACTGTATAGGATTCCTGTTAATAATCCTTTGATCAACTTTACATATACAGAAGATGATGGATTTTGCCCAAAAAGTTCCATTGAAGCAAATAGGAGAGAATTAACATCAACTATATAGATCCCAATTGAAAAGGAAACATCAGGAACACTAGACTCAATTGAATGGGAAATAGAGAGGAACAAGTATCTAAGAGAATGGATTTTCCCAAAGGAAATAACTGGAATTATTGCCTGCACATTCACTCATTCCACTGTATAGGATTCCTATTAATAATCTTTTGATCAACTTTACATATACAGAAGATGATGCATTTTGCCCAAAAAGTTCCATTCAAGCAAATAGGAGAAAATTAACATCAACTATATAGTTCCCAATTGACAAGGAAACATCAGGAACACTAGACTCAATAGAATGGAAAATAGAGAGGAACAAGTATCCAAAGGAATGGATTTTCCCAAAGGAAATAACTCGAAATATTGCCTGCATATTCACTCATTCCACTCTATAGGATTCCTGTTAATAATCGTTTGATCAACTTTACATATACAGAAGATGATGGATTTTGCCCAAAAAGTTCCATTGAAGCAAATAGGAGAGAATTAACATCAACTATATAGTTCCCGATTGAAAAGGAAACTTCAGGAACACTAGACTCAATAGGATAGGAAATAGAGAGGAACAAGTATCCAAAGGAATGGATTTTCCCAAAGGAAATAACTGGAATTGAAGCAAATGGGAGAGAATTAACATCAACTATATAGTTCCCAATTGACAAGGAAACATAAGGAACACTAGACTCAATAGAATGGAAAATAGAGAGGACCAAGTATCCAAAGGAATGGATGTTCCCAAAGGAAATAACTGGAATTATTGCCTGCACATTCACTCATTCCACTGTATAGGATTCCTGTTAAGAATCCTTTTATCAGCTTTAGATATAAGAAGAGGATGTATTTTTGCCCAAAAAGTTCCAATGAAGCAAATAGGAGAGAATTATCATAAACTATAATGTTCCTAAATTAAAAGGAAACATCAGGAACACAGACTCAATAGAAAGGGAAATAGAGAGGAACAAGTATCCAAAGGAATGGATTTTTCTAAAGGAAATAACTGGAACTATTGCCTGCACATTCACTCATTCCACTGTATAGGATTCCTGTTAAGAATCCTTTGATCAGCTTTACATACAAAGAAGATGATGGATTTTGCCCAAAAAGTTCCATTGAAGCAAATAGGAGAGAATTAACATCAAATATATAGTACCCAATTGAAAAGGAAACATCAGTAACACTAGACTCAATTGAATGGGAAATAGAGAGGAACAAGTATCTAAGGGAATGGATTTTTCCAAAAGAAATAACTGGAACTATTGCCTGCACACTCACTCATTCCATTGTATAGGATTCCTGTTAAGAATTTTTTGATCAGCTTTAGATATAAAGAAGATCATGGATTTTGCCCAAAAAGTTCCATTGAAACAAATAGGAGAGGATTAACATCAACTATATAGTTCCAAATTGAAAAGGAAAGATCAGGACCACTATACTCAATTGAATGGGAAATAGAGAGGAACAAATATCCAAAGGAATGGATTTTTCTAAAGGAAATAACTGGAATTATTGCCTGCACATTCACTCATTCCACTGTATAGGATTCCTGTTAATAATCCTTTGATCAACTTTACATATACAGAAGATGATGGATTTTGCCCAAAAAGTTCCATTGAAGCAAATAGGAGAGAATTAACATCAACTATATAGATCCCAATTGAAAAGGAAACATCAGGAACAGTAGACTCAATTGAATGGGAAATAGAGAGGAACAAGTATCTAAGAGAATGGATTTTCCCAAAGGAAATAACTGGAATTATTGCCTGCACATTCACTCATTCCACTCTATAGGATTCCTATTAATAATCTTTTGATCAACTTTACATATACAGAAGATGATGCATTTTGCCCAAAAAGTTCCATTGAAGCAAATAGGAGAAAATTAACATCAACTATATAGTTCCCAATTGACAAGGAAACATCAGGAACACTAGACTCAATAGAATGGAAAACAGAGAGGAACAAGTATCCAAAGGAATGGATTTTCCCAAAGGAAATAACTCGAAATATTGCCTGCACATTCACTCATTCCACTCTATAGGATTCCTGTTAATAATCGTTTGATCAACTTTACATATACAGAAGATGATGGATTTTGCCCAAAAAGTTCCATTGAAGCAAATAGGAGAGAATTAACATCAACTATATAGTTCCCGATTGAAAAGGAAACTTCAGGAACACTAGACTCAATAGGATAGGAAATAGAGAGGAACAAGTATCCAAAGGAATGGATTTTCCCAAAGGAAATAACTGGAATTGAAGCAAATGGGAGAGAATTAACATCAACTATATAGTTCCCAATTGACAAGGAAACATAAGGAACACTAGACTCAATAGAATGGAAAATAGAGAGGACCAAGTATCCAAAGGAATGGATTTTCCCAAAGGAAATAACTGGAAATATTGCCTACACATTCACTCATTCCACTGTATAGGATCTCTTTTAATAATCCTTTGATCAACTTTACATATACAGAAGATGATGGATTTTGCCCAAAATGTTCCTTTGAAGCAAATAGGAGAGAATTAACATCAACTATATAGATCCCAATTCAAAAGGAAACATCAGGAACACTAGACTCAATAGAATAGGAAATAGAGAGGAACAAGTATCTAAGGGAATGGATTTTTCCAAAAGAAATAACTGGAACTATTGCCTGCACATTCACTCATTCCATTGTATAGGATTCCTGTTAAGAATTTTTTGATCAGTTTTAGATATAAAGAAGATGATGGATTTTGCCCAAAATGTTCCATTGAAGCAAATAGGAGAGTATTATCATCAACTATAATGTTCCTAAATCAAAGGAAACATCAGTGACACAGACTCAATAGAATGGGAAATAGAGAGGAACAAGTATCCAAAGGAATGGATTTTCCCAAAGGAAATAACTGGAACTAATGCCTGCACATTCACTCATTCCACTGTATAGGATTCCTGTTAAGAATCCTTTGATCAGCTTTAGATATAAAGAAGATCATGGATTTTGCCCAAAAAGTTCCATTGAAACAAATAGGAGAGGATTAACATCAACTATATAGTTCCAAATTGAAAAGGAAAGATCAGGACCACTAGACTCAATTGAATGGGAAAGAGAGGAACAAGTATCTAAGAGAATGGATTTTCCCAAAGGAAATAACTGGAATTATTGCCTGCACATTCACTCATTCCACTGTATAGGATTCCTGTTAAGAATCCTTTGATCAAATTTACATATACAGAAGATGATGGATTTTGCCCAAAAAGTTCCATTGAAGCAAATAGGAGAGAATTAACATCAACTATATAGATCCCAATTGAAAAGGAAACATCAGGAACACTAGACTCAATTGAATGGGAAATAGAGAGGAACAAGTATCTAAGAGAATGGATTTTCCCAAAGGAAATAACTGGAATTATTGCCTGCACATTCACTCATTCCACTGTATAGGATTCCTATTAATAATCTTTTGATCAACTTTACATATACAGAAGATGATGCATTTTGCCCAAAAAGTTCCATTGAAGCAAATAGGAGAGAATTAACATCAACTATATAATTCCCATTTGACAAGGAAACATCAAGAACACAGACTCAATAGAAAGGGAAATAGAGAGGAACAAGTATCCAAAGGAATGGATTTTTCTAAAGGAAATAACTGGAACTATTTCCTGCACATTCACTCATTCCACTGTATAGGATTCCTGTTAAGAATCCTTTGATCAGCTTTACATACAAAGAAGATGATGGATTTTGCCCAAAAAGTTCCATTGAAGCAAATAGGAGAGAATTAACATCAAATATATAGTTCCCAATTGACAAGGAAACATCAGGAACACTAGACTCAATAGAATGGAAAATAGAGAGGAACAAGTATCCAAAGGAATGGATGTTCCCAAAGGAAATAACTGGAAATATTGCCTGCACATTCAATCATTCCACTGTATAGGATTCCTGTTAATAATCCTTTGATCAACTTTACATATACAGAAGATGATGGATTTTGCCCAAAATGTTCCTTTGAAACAAATAGGAGAGAATTAACATCAACTATATAGATCCCAATTCAAAAGGAAACATCAGGAACACTAGACTCAATAGAATAGGAAATAGAGAGGAACAAGTATCTAAGGGAATGGATTTTTCCAGAAGAAATAACTGGAACTATTGCTTGCACATTCACTCATTCCACTGTATAGGATTCCTGTTAAGAATCCTTTGATCAGCTTTAGATATAAAGAAGATCATGGATTTTGCCCAAAAAGTTCCATTGAAGCAAATGGGAGAGATATAACATCAACTATATAGTTCCCGATTGAAAAGGAAACTTCAGGAACACTAGACTCAATAGGATAGGAAATAGAGAGGAACAAGTATCCAAAGGAATGGATTTTCCCAAAGGAAATAACTGGAATTGAAGCAAATGGGAGAGAATTAACATCAACTATATAGATCCCAATTGAAAAGGAAACATCAGGAACACTAGACTCAATTGAATGGGAAATAGAGAGGAACAAGTATCTAAGAGAATGGATTTTCCCAAAGGAAATAACTGGAATTATTGCCTGCACATTCACTCATTCCACTGTATAGGATTCCTGTTAAGAATCCTTTGATCAAATTTACATATACAGAAGATGATGCATTTTACTCAAAATGTTCCATTGAAGCGAATATGAGAGAATTAACATAAACTATATAGTTCCCAATTGACAATGAAACATCAGGAACACTAGACTCAATAGAATGGAAAATAGAGAGGAACAAGTATCCAAAGGAATGGATTTTCCCAAAGGAAATAACTGTAAATATTGCCTGCATATTCACTCATTCCACTCTATAGGATTCCTTTTAATAATCGTTTGATCAACTTTACATATACAGAAGATGATGGATTTTGCCCAAAAAGTTCCATTGAAGCAAATAGGAGAGAATTAACATCAACTATATAGTTCCCAATTGAAAAGGAAACTTCAGGAACACTAGACTCAATAGGATAGGAAATAGAGAGGAACAAGTATCCAAAGGAATGGATTTTCCCAAAGGAAATAACTGGAATTGAAGCAAATGGGAGAGAATTAACATCAACTATATAGATCCCAATTCAAAAGGAAACATCAGGAACACTAGACTCAATAGAATAGGAAATAGAGAGGAACAAGTATCCAAAGGAATGGATTTTCCCATAAGAAATAACTGGAACTATTGCCTTAACATTCACTCATTCCACTGTATAGGATTCTTGTTAAGAATTCTTTGATGAGCTTTAGATATAAAAAAGATGATGGATTTTGCTCAAAATGTTCCATTGAAGCAAATAGGAGAGAATTAACATCAACTATAAAGTTCCTAAATGCAAAGGAATCATCAGTTCCACAGACTCCATAGATTGGGAAAAAGAGAGGAACAAGTATCCAAAGTAATGGATTTTCACAAAGAAAATAACTGGATTTTTGCCTGCACATTCACTCATTCCACTGTATTGGATTCCTGTTAAGAATCCTTTGATCAGCTTTAGATATAAAAAAGATGATGCATTTTGCTCAAAATATTCCATTGAAGCGAATAGGAGAGAATTAATATAAACTATATAGTTCCCAATTGACAAGGAAACATCAGGAACACTAGACTCAATAGAATGGAAAATAGAGAGGAACAATTATCCAAAGGAATGGATTTTCCCAAAGGAAATAACTAGAAATATTGCCTGCACATTCACTCATTCCACTGTATAGGATTCCTGTTAAGAATCCTTTGATCAGCTTTAGATATAAAGAAGATCATGGATTTTGCCCAAAAAGTTCCATTGAAGCAAATGGGAGAGATATAACATCAACTATATAGTTCCCAATTGAAAAGGAAACATCAGGAACACTAGACTCAATAGAATGGGAAAGAGAGAGGAACAAGTATCCAAAGGAATGGAATTTCCCAAAGGAAATAATTGGAAATATTGCCTGCACATTCACTCATTCCACTGTATAGGATTCCTGTTAAGAATCCTTTGATCAGCTTTAGGTATAAAGAAGATGATGGATTTTGCCCAAAATGTTCCATTAAACCAAATAGGAGAAAATTATCATCAACTATAAAGTTCCCAATTGAAAAGGAAACATCAGGAACACAGAATCAATAGAAAGGGAAATAGAGAGGAACAAGTATCCAAAGGAATGGATGTTCCCAAAGGAAATAACTGGAATTATTGCCTGCACATTCACTCATTCCACTGTATAGGATTCCTGTTAAGAATCCTTTTATCAGCTTTAGATATAAGAAGAGGATGTATTTTTGCCCAAAAAGTTCCAATGAAGCAAATAGGAATTATCATAAACTATAATGTTCCTAAATTAAAAGGAAACATCAGGAACACAGACTCAATAGAAAGGGAAATAGAGAGGAACAAGTATCCAAAGGAATGGATTTTTCTAAAGGAAATACCTGGAACTATTGCCTGCACATTCACTCATTCCACTGTATAGGATTCCTGTTAAAAATCCTTTGATCAGCTTTACATACAAAGAAGATGATGGATTTTGCCCAAAAAGTTCCATTGAAGCAAATAGGAGAGAATTAACATCAAATATATAGTACCCAATTGAAAAGGAAACATCAGTAACACTAGACTCAATTGAATGGGAAATAGAGAGGAACAAGTATCTAAGAGAATGGATTTTCCCAAAGGAAATAACTGGATATTTGCCTGCACATTCACTCATTCCACTGTATAGGATTCCTGTTAAGAATCCTTTGATCAGCTTTAGATATAAAAAAGATGATGCATTTTGCTCAAAATGTTCCATTGAAGCGAATAGGAGAGAATTAATATAAACTATATAGTTCCCAATTGACAAGGAAACATCAGGAACACTAGACTCAATAGAATGGAAAATAGAGAGGAACAAGTATCCAAAGGAATGGATTTTCCCAAAGGAAATAACTCGAAATATTGCCTGCATATTCACTCATTCCACTCTATAGGATTCCTGTTAATAATCGTTTGATCAACTTTACATATACAGAAGATGATGGATTTTGCCCAAAAAGTTCCATTGAAGCAAATAGGAGAGAATTAACATCAACTATATAGTTCCCGATTGAAAAGGAAACTTCAGGAACACTAGACTCAATAGGATAGGAAATAGAGAGGAACAAGTATCCAAAGGAATGGATTTTCCCAAAGGAAATAACTGGAATTGAAGCAAATGGGAGAGAATTAACATCAACTATATAGTTCCCAATTGACAAGGAAACATAAGGAACACTAGACTCAATAGAATGGAAAATAGAGAGGACCAAGTATCCAAAGGAATGGATGTTCCCAAAGGAAATAACTGGAATTATTGCCTGCACATTCACTCATTCCACTGTATAGGATTCCTGTTAAGAATCCTTTTATCAGCTTTAGATATAAGAAGAGGATGTATTTTTGCCCAAAAAGTTCCAATGAAGCAAATAGGAGAGAATTATCATAAACTATAATGTTCCTAAATTAAAAGGAAACATCAGGAACACAGACTCAATAGAAAGGGAAATAGAGAGGAACAAGTATCCAAAGGAATGGATTTTTCTAAAGGAAATAACTGGAACTATTGCCTGCACATTCACTCATTCCACTGTATAGGATTCCTGTTAAGAATCCTTTGATCAGCTTTACATACAAAGAAGATGATGGATTTTGCCCAAAAAGTTCCATTGAAGCAAATAGGAGAGAATTAACATCAAATATATAGTACCCAATTGAAAAGGAAACATCAGTAACACTAGACTCAATTGAATGGGAAATAGAGAGGAACAAGTATCTAAGGGAATGGATTTTTCCAAAAGAAATAACTGGAACTATTGCCTGCACACTCACTCATTCCATTGTATAGGATTCCTGTTAAGAATTTTTTGATCAGCTTTAGATATAAAGAAGATCATGGATTTTGCCCAAAAAGTTCCATTGAAACAAATAGGAGAGGATTAACATCAACTATATAGTTCCAAATTGAAAAGGAAAGATCAGGACCACTATACTCAATTGAATGGGAAATAGAGAGGAACAAATATCCAAAGGAATGGATTTTTCTAAAGGAAATAACTGGAATTATTGCCTGCACATTCACTCATTCCACTGTATAGGATTCCTGTTAATAATCCTTTGATCAACTTTACATATACAGAAGATGATGGATTTTGCCCAAAAAGTTCCATTGAAGCAAATAGGAGAGAATTAACATCAACTATATAGATCCCAATTGAAAAGGAAACATCAGGAACAGTAGACTCAATTGAATGGGAAATAGAGAGGAACAAGTATCTAAGAGAATGGATTTTCCCAAAGGAAATAACTGGAATTATTGCCTGCACATTCACTCATTCCACTCTATAGGATTCCTATTAATAATCTTTTGATCAACTTTACATATACAGAAGATGATGCATTTTGCCCAAAAAGTTCCATTGAAGCAAATAGGAGAAAATTAACATCAACTATATAGTTCCCAATTGACAAGGAAACATCAGGAACACTAGACTCAATAGAATGGAAAACAGAGAGGAACAAGTATCCAAAGGAATGGATTTTCCCAAAGGAAATAACTCGAAATATTGCCTGCACATTCACTCATTCCACTCTATAGGATTCCTGTTAATAATCGTTTGATCAACTTTACATATACAGAAGATGATGGATTTTGCCCAAAAAGTTCCATTGAAGCAAATAGGAGAGAATTAACATCAACTATATAGTTCCCGATTGAAAAGGAAACTTCAGGAACACTAGACTCAATAGGATAGGAAATAGAGAGGAACAAGTATCCAAAGGAATGGATTTTCCCAAAGGAAATAACTGGAATTGAAGCAAATGGGAGAGAATTAACATCAACTATATAGTTCCCAATTGACAAGGAAACATAAGGAACACTAGACTCAATAGAATGGAAAATAGAGAGGACCAAGTATCCAAAGGAATGGATTTTCCCAAAGGAAATAACTGGAAATATTGCCTACACATTCACTCATTCCACTGTATAGGATCTCTTTTAATAATCCTTTGATCAACTTTACATATACAGAAGATGATGGATTTTGCCCAAAATGTTCCTTTGAAGCAAATAGGAGAGAATTAACATCAACTATATAGATCCCAATTCAAAAGGAAACATCAGGAACACTAGACTCAATAGAATAGGAAATAGAGAGGAACAAGTATCTAAGGGAATGGATTTTTCCAAAAGAAATAACTGGAACTATTGCCTGCACATTCACTCATTCATTTGTATAGGATTCCTGTTAAGAATTTTTTGATCAGTTTTAGATATAAAGAAGATGATGGATTTTGCCCAAAATGTTCCATTGAAGCAAATAGGAGAGTATTATCATCAACTATAATGTTCCTAAATCAAAGGAAACATCAG
Organism: Sminthopsis crassicaudata; assembly: GCF_048593235.1. Lineage (NCBI taxonomy): Eukaryota > Metazoa > Chordata > Mammalia > Dasyuromorphia > Dasyuridae > Sminthopsis > Sminthopsis crassicaudata. Next base: position 137,193,068 of record NC_133622.1, on the reverse strand, counting down.
TGACACAGACTCAATAGAATGGGAAATAGAGAGGAACAAGTATCCAAAGGAATGGATTTTCCCAAAGGAAATAACTGGAACTAATGCCTGCACATTCACTCATTCCACTGTATAGGATTCCTGTTAAGAATCCTTTGATCAGCTTTAGATATAAAGAAGATCATGGATTTTGCCCAAAAAGTTCCATTGAAACAAATAGGAGAGGATTAACATCAACTATATAGTTCCAAATTGAAAAGGAAAGATCAGGACCACTATACTCAATTGAATGGGAAATAGAGAGGAACAAATATCCAAAGGAATGGATTTTTCTAAAGGAAATAACTGGAATTATTGCCTGCACATTCACTCATTCCACTGTATGGGATTCCTGTTAATAATCCTTTGATCAACTTTACATATACAGAAGATGATGGATTTTGCCCAAAAAGTTCCATTGAAGCAAATAGGAGAGAATTAACATCAACTCTATAGATCCCAATTGAAAAGGAAACATCAGGAACACTAGACTCAATTGAATGGGAAATAGAGAGGAACAAGTATCTAAGAGAATGGATTTTCCCAAAGGAAATAACTGGAATTATTGCCTGCACATTCACTCATTCCACTGTATAGGATTCCTATTAATAATCTTTTGATCAACTTTACATATACAGAAGATGATGCATTTTGCCCAAAAAGTTCCATTGAAGCAAATAGGAGAAAATTAACATCAAGTATATAGTTCCCAATTGACAAGGAAACATCAGGAACACTAGACTCAATAGAATGGAAAATAGAGAGGAACAAGTATCCAAAGGAATGGATTTTCCCAAAGGAAATAACTCGAAATATTGCCTGCATATTCACTCATTCCACTCTATAGGATTCCTGTTAATAATCGTTTGATCAACTTTACATATACAGAAGATGATGGATTTTGCCCAAAAAGTTCCATTGAAGCAAATAGGAGAGAATTAACATCAACTATATAGGTTCCGATTGAAAAGGAAACTTCAGGAACACTAGACTCAATAGGATAGGAAATAGAGAGGAACAAGTATCCAAAGGAATGGATTTTCCCAAAGGAAATAACTGGAATTGAAGCAAATGGGAGAGAATTAACATCAACTATATAGTTCCCAATTGACAAGGAAACATAAGGAACACTAGACTCAATAGAATGGAAAATAGAGAGGACCAAGTATCCAAAGGAATGGATGTTCCCAAAGGAAATAACTGGAATTATTGCCTGCACATTCACTCATTCCACTGTATAGGATTCCTGTTAAGAATCCTTTTATCAGCTTTAGATATAAAGAAGATCATGGATTTTTGCCCAAAAAGTTCCAATGAAGCAAATAGGAGAGAATTATCATAAACTATAATGTTCCTAAATTAAAAGGAAACATCAGGAACACAGACTCAATAGAAAGGGAAATAGAGAGGAACAAGTATCCAAAGGGATGGATTTTTCTAAAGGAAATAACTGGAACTATTGCCTGCACATTCACTCATTCCACTGTATAGGATTCCTGTTAAGAATCCTTTGATCAGCTTTACATACAAAGAAGATGATGGATTTTGCCCAAAAAGTTCCATTGAAGTAAATAGGAGAGAATTAACATCAAATATATAGTACCCAATTGAAAAGGAACATCAGTAACACTAGACTCAATTGAATGGGAAATAGAGAGGAACAAGTATCTAAGGGAATGGATTTTTCCAAAAGAAATAACTGGAACTATTGCCTGCACATTCACTCATTCCATTGTATAGGATTCCTGTTAAGAATTTTTTGATCAGCTTTAGATATAAAGAAGATCATGGATTTTGCCCAAAAAGTTCCATTGAAACAAATAGGAGAGGATTAACATCAACTATATAGTTCCAAATTGAAAAGGAAAGATCAGGACCACTATACTCAATTGAATGGGAAATAGAGAGGAACAAATATCCAAAGGAATGGATTTTTCTAAAGGAAATAACTGGAATTATTGCCTGCACATTCACTCATTCCACTGTATAGGATTCCTGTTAATAATCCTTTGATCAACTTTACATATACAGAAGATGATGGATTTTGCCCAAAAAGTTCCATTGAAGCAAATAGGAGAGAATTAACATCAACTATATAGATCCCAATTGAAAAGGAAACATCAGGAACACTAGACTCAATTGAATGGGAAATAGAGAGGAACAAGTATCTAAGAGAATGGATTTTCCCAAAGGAAATAACTGGAATTATTGCCTGCACATTCACTCATTCCACTGTATAGGATTCCTATTAATAATCTTTTGATCAACTTTACATATACAGAAGATGATGCATTTTGCCCAAAAAGTTCCATTCAAGCAAATAGGAGAAAATTAACATCAACTATATAGTTCCCAATTGACAAGGAAACATCAGGAACACTAGACTCAATAGAATGGAAAATAGAGAGGAACAAGTATCCAAAGGAATGGATTTTCCCAAAGGAAATAACTCGAAATATTGCCTGCATATTCACTCATTCCACTCTATAGGATTCCTGTTAATAATCGTTTGATCAACTTTACATATACAGAAGATGATGGATTTTGCCCAAAAAGTTCCATTGAAGCAAATAGGAGAGAATTAACATCAACTATATAGTTCCCGATTGAAAAGGAAACTTCAGGAACACTAGACTCAATAGGATAGGAAATAGAGAGGAACAAGTATCCAAAGGAATGGATTTTCCCAAAGGAAATAACTGGAATTGAAGCAAATGGGAGAGAATTAACATCAACTATATAGTTCCCAATTGACAAGGAAACATAAGGAACACTAGACTCAATAGAATGGAAAATAGAGAGGACCAAGTATCCAAAGGAATGGATGTTCCCAAAGGAAATAACTGGAATTATTGCCTGCACATTCACTCATTCCACTGTATAGGATTCCTGTTAAGAATCCTTTTATCAGCTTTAGATATAAGAAGAGGATGTATTTTTGCCCAAAAAGTTCCAATGAAGCAAATAGGAGAGAATTATCATAAACTATAATGTTCCTAAATTAAAAGGAAACATCAGGAACACAGACTCAATAGAAAGGGAAATAGAGAGGAACAAGTATCCAAAGGAATGGATTTTTCTAAAGGAAATAACTGGAACTATTGCCTGCACATTCACTCATTCCACTGTATAGGATTCCTGTTAAGAATCCTTTGATCAGCTTTACATACAAAGAAGATGATGGATTTTGCCCAAAAAGTTCCATTGAAGCAAATAGGAGAGAATTAACATCAAATATATAGTACCCAATTGAAAAGGAAACATCAGTAACACTAGACTCAATTGAATGGGAAATAGAGAGGAACAAGTATCTAAGGGAATGGATTTTTCCAAAAGAAATAACTGGAACTATTGCCTGCACACTCACTCATTCCATTGTATAGGATTCCTGTTAAGAATTTTTTGATCAGCTTTAGATATAAAGAAGATCATGGATTTTGCCCAAAAAGTTCCATTGAAACAAATAGGAGAGGATTAACATCAACTATATAGTTCCAAATTGAAAAGGAAAGATCAGGACCACTATACTCAATTGAATGGGAAATAGAGAGGAACAAATATCCAAAGGAATGGATTTTTCTAAAGGAAATAACTGGAATTATTGCCTGCACATTCACTCATTCCACTGTATAGGATTCCTGTTAATAATCCTTTGATCAACTTTACATATACAGAAGATGATGGATTTTGCCCAAAAAGTTCCATTGAAGCAAATAGGAGAGAATTAACATCAACTATATAGATCCCAATTGAAAAGGAAACATCAGGAACAGTAGACTCAATTGAATGGGAAATAGAGAGGAACAAGTATCTAAGAGAATGGATTTTCCCAAAGGAAATAACTGGAATTATTGCCTGCACATTCACTCATTCCACTCTATAGGATTCCTATTAATAATCTTTTGATCAACTTTACATATACAGAAGATGATGCATTTTGCCCAAAAAGTTCCATTGAAGCAAATAGGAGAAAATTAACATCAACTATATAGTTCCCAATTGACAAGGAAACATCAGGAACACTAGACTCAATAGAATGGAAAACAGAGAGGAACAAGTATCCAAAGGAATGGATTTTCCCAAAGGAAATAACTCGAAATATTGCCTGCACATTCACTCATTCCACTCTATAGGATTCCTGTTAATAATCGTTTGATCAACTTTACATATACAGAAGATGATGGATTTTGCCCAAAAAGTTCCATTGAAGCAAATAGGAGAGAATTAACATCAACTATATAGTTCCCGATTGAAAAGGAAACTTCAGGAACACTAGACTCAATAGGATAGGAAATAGAGAGGAACAAGTATCCAAAGGAATGGATTTTCCCAAAGGAAATAACTGGAATTGAAGCAAATGGGAGAGAATTAACATCAACTATATAGTTCCCAATTGACAAGGAAACATAAGGAACACTAGACTCAATAGAATGGAAAATAGAGAGGACCAAGTATCCAAAGGAATGGATTTTCCCAAAGGAAATAACTGGAAATATTGCCTACACATTCACTCATTCCACTGTATAGGATCTCTTTTAATAATCCTTTGATCAACTTTACATATACAGAAGATGATGGATTTTGCCCAAAATGTTCCTTTGAAGCAAATAGGAGAGAATTAACATCAACTATATAGATCCCAATTCAAAAGGAAACATCAGGAACACTAGACTCAATAGAATAGGAAATAGAGAGGAACAAGTATCTAAGGGAATGGATTTTTCCAAAAGAAATAACTGGAACTATTGCCTGCACATTCACTCATTCCATTGTATAGGATTCCTGTTAAGAATTTTTTGATCAGTTTTAGATATAAAGAAGATGATGGATTTTGCCCAAAATGTTCCATTGAAGCAAATAGGAGAGTATTATCATCAACTATAATGTTCCTAAATCAAAGGAAACATCAGTGACACAGACTCAATAGAATGGGAAATAGAGAGGAACAAGTATCCAAAGGAATGGATTTTCCCAAAGGAAATAACTGGAACTAATGCCTGCACATTCACTCATTCCACTGTATAGGATTCCTGTTAAGAATCCTTTGATCAGCTTTAGATATAAAGAAGATCATGGATTTTGCCCAAAAAGTTCCATTGAAACAAATAGGAGAGGATTAACATCAACTATATAGTTCCAAATTGAAAAGGAAAGATCAGGACCACTAGACTCAATTGAATGGGAAAGAGAGGAACAAGTATCTAAGAGAATGGATTTTCCCAAAGGAAATAACTGGAATTATTGCCTGCACATTCACTCATTCCACTGTATAGGATTCCTGTTAAGAATCCTTTGATCAAATTTACATATACAGAAGATGATGGATTTTGCCCAAAAAGTTCCATTGAAGCAAATAGGAGAGAATTAACATCAACTATATAGATCCCAATTGAAAAGGAAACATCAGGAACACTAGACTCAATTGAATGGGAAATAGAGAGGAACAAGTATCTAAGAGAATGGATTTTCCCAAAGGAAATAACTGGAATTATTGCCTGCACATTCACTCATTCCACTGTATAGGATTCCTATTAATAATCTTTTGATCAACTTTACATATACAGAAGATGATGCATTTTGCCCAAAAAGTTCCATTGAAGCAAATAGGAGAGAATTAACATCAACTATATAATTCCCATTTGACAAGGAAACATCAAGAACACAGACTCAATAGAAAGGGAAATAGAGAGGAACAAGTATCCAAAGGAATGGATTTTTCTAAAGGAAATAACTGGAACTATTTCCTGCACATTCACTCATTCCACTGTATAGGATTCCTGTTAAGAATCCTTTGATCAGCTTTACATACAAAGAAGATGATGGATTTTGCCCAAAAAGTTCCATTGAAGCAAATAGGAGAGAATTAACATCAAATATATAGTTCCCAATTGACAAGGAAACATCAGGAACACTAGACTCAATAGAATGGAAAATAGAGAGGAACAAGTATCCAAAGGAATGGATGTTCCCAAAGGAAATAACTGGAAATATTGCCTGCACATTCAATCATTCCACTGTATAGGATTCCTGTTAATAATCCTTTGATCAACTTTACATATACAGAAGATGATGGATTTTGCCCAAAATGTTCCTTTGAAACAAATAGGAGAGAATTAACATCAACTATATAGATCCCAATTCAAAAGGAAACATCAGGAACACTAGACTCAATAGAATAGGAAATAGAGAGGAACAAGTATCTAAGGGAATGGATTTTTCCAGAAGAAATAACTGGAACTATTGCTTGCACATTCACTCATTCCACTGTATAGGATTCCTGTTAAGAATCCTTTGATCAGCTTTAGATATAAAGAAGATCATGGATTTTGCCCAAAAAGTTCCATTGAAGCAAATGGGAGAGATATATCATCAACTATATAGTTCCCAATTGAAAAGGAAACATCAGGAACACTAGACTCAATAGAATGGGAAAGAGAGAGGAACAAGTATCCAAAGGAATGGAATTTCCCAAAGGAAATAATTGGAAATATTGCCTGCACATTCACTCATTCCACTCTATAGGATTCCTGTTAATAATCGTTTGATCAACTTTACATATACAGAAGATGATGGATTTTGCCCAAAAAGTTCCATTGAAGCAAATAGGAGAGAATTAACATCAACTATATAGTTCCCAATTGAAAAGGAAACTTCAGGAACACTAGACTCAATAGGATAGGAAATAGAGAGGAACAAGTATCCAAAGGAATGGATTTTCCCAAAGGAAATAACTGGAATTGAAGCAAATGGGAGAGAATTAACATCAACTATATAGTTCCCAATTGACAAGGAAACATCAGGAACACTAGACTCAATAGAATGGAAAATAGAGAGGAACAAGTATCCAAAGGAATGGATTTTCCCAAAGGAAATAACTGGAAATATTGCCTACACATTCACTCATTCCACTGGATAGGATCTCTGTTAATTATCCTTTGATCAACTTTACATATACAGAAGATGATGCATTTTGCCCAAAAAGTTCCATTGAAGCAAATAGGAGAAAATTAACATCAACTATATAGTTCCCAATTGACAAGGAAACATCAGGAACACTAGACTCAATAGAATGGAAAATAGAGAGGACCAAGTATCCAAAGGAATGGATTTTCCCAAAGGAAATAACTGGAAATATTGCCTACACATTCACTCATTCCACTGTATAGGATCTCTTTTAATAATCCTTTTTTCAACTTTACATATACAGAAGATGATGGATTTTGCCCAAAATGTTCCTTTGAAGCAAATAGGAGAGAATTAACATCAACTATATAGATCCCAATTCAAAAGGAAACATCAGGAACACTAGACTCAATAGAATAGGAAATAGAGAGGAACAAGTATCCAAAGGAATGGATTTTCCCAAAGGAAATAACTGGAACTAATGCCTGCACATTCACTCATTCCACTGTATAGGATTCCTGTTAAGAATCCTTTGATCAGCTTTAGATATAAAGAAGATCATGGATTTTGCCCAAAAAGTTCCATTGAAACAAATAGGAGAGGATTAACATCAACTATATAGTTCCAAATTGAAAAGGAAAGATCAGGACCACTAGACTCAATTGAATGGGAAATAGAGAGGAACAAGTATCTAAGAGAATGGATTTTCCCAAAGGAAATAACTGGAATTATTGCCTGCACATTCACTCATTCCACTGTATAGGATTCCTGTTAAGAATCCTTTGATCAACTTTACATATACAGAAGATGATGCATTTTGCCCAAAAAGTTCCATTGAAGCAAATAGGAGAGAATTAACATCAACTATATAGATCCCAATTGAAAAGGAAACATCAGGAACACTAGACTCAATTGAATGGGAAATAGAGAGGAACAAGTATCTAAGAGAATGGATTTTCCCAAAGGAAATAACTGGAATTATTGCCTGCACATTCACTCATTCCACTGTATAGGATTCCTATTAATAATCTTTTGATCAACTTTACATATACAGAAGATGATGCATTTTGCCCAAAAAGTTCCATTGAAGCAAATGGGAGAGAATTAACATCAACTATATAGATCCCAATTGAAAAGGAAACATCAGGAACACTAGACTCAATTGAATGGGAAATAGAGAGGAACAAGTATCTAAGAGAATGGATTTTCCCAAAGGAAATAACTGGAATTATTGCCTGCACATTCACTCATTCCACTGTATAGGATTCCTGTTAAGAATCCTTTGATCAAATTTACATATACAGAAGATGATGCATTTTACTCAAAATGTTCCATTGAAGCGAATATGAGAGAATTAACATAAACTATATAGTTCCCAATTGACAAGGAAACATCAGGAACACTAGACTCAATAGAATGGAAAATAGAGAGGAACAAGTATCCAAAGGAATGGATTTTCCCAAAGGAAATAACTGTAAATATTGCCTGCATATTCACTCATTCCACTCTATAGGATTCCTTTTAATAATCGTTTGATCAACTTTACATATACAGAAGATGATGGATTTTGCCCAAAAAGTTCCATTGAAGCAAATAGGAGAGAATTAACATCAACTATATAGTTCCCAATTGAAAAGGAAACTTCAGGAACACTAGACTCAATAGGATAGGAAATAGAGAGGAACAAGTATCCAAAGGAATGGATTTTCCCAAAGGAAATAACTGGAATTGAAGCAAATGGGAGAGAATTAACATCAACTATATAGATCCCAATTCAAAAGGAAACATCAGGAACACTAGACTCAATAGAATAGGAAATAGAGAGGAACAAGTATCCAAAGGAATGGATTTTCCCATAAGAAATAACTGGAACTATTGCCTTAACATTCACTCATTCCACTGTATAGGATTCTTGTTAAGAATTCTTTGATGTGCTTTAGATATAAAAAAGATGATGGATTTTGCTCAAAATGTTCCATTGAAGCAAATAGGAGAGAATTAACATCAACTATAAAGTTCCTAAATGCAAAGGAATCATCAGTTCCACAGACTCCATAGATTGGGAAAAAGAGAGGAACAAGTATCCAAAGTAATGGATTTTCACAAAGAAAATAACTGGATTTTTGCCTGCACATTCACTCATTCCACTGTATTGGATTCCTGTTAAGAATCCTTTGATCAGCTTTAGATATAAAAAAGATGATGCATTTTGCTCAAAATATTCCATTGAAGCGAATAGGAGAGAATTAATATAAACTATATAGTTCCCAATTGACAAGGAAACATCAGGAACACTAGACTCAATAGAATGGAAAATAGAGAGGAACAATTATCCAAAGGAATGGATTTTCCCAAAGGAAATAACTAGAAATATTGCCTGCACATTCACTCATTCCACTGTATAGGATTCCTGTTAAGAATCCTTTGATCAGCTTTAGATATAAAGAAGATCATGGATTTTGCCCAAAAAGTTCCATTGAAGCAAATGGGAGAGATATAACATCAACTATATAGTTCCCAATTGAAAAGGAAACATCAGGAACACTAGACTCAATAGAATGGGAAAGAGAGAGGAACAAGTATCCAAAGGAATGGAATTTCCCAAAGGAAATAATTGGAAATATTGCCTGCACATTCACTCATTCCACTGTATAGGATTCCTGTTAAGAATCCTTTGATCAGCTTTAGGTATAAAGAAGATGATGGATTTTGCCCAAAATGTTCCATTAAACCAAATAGGAGAAAATTATCATCAACTATAAAGTTCCCAATTGAAAAGGAAACATCAGGAACACAGAATCAATAGAAAGGGAAATAGAGAGGAACAAGTATCCAAAGGAATGGATGTTCCCAAAGGAAATAACTGGAATTATTGCCTGCACATTCACTCATTCCACTGTATAGGATTCCTGTTAAGAATCCTTTTATCAGCTTTAGATATAAGAAGAGGATGTATTTTTGCCCAAAAAGTTCCAATGAAGCAAATAGGAATTATCATAAACTATAATGTTCCTAAATTAAAAGGAAACATCAGGAACACAGACTCAATAGAAAGGGAAATAGAGAGGAACAAGTATCCAAAGGAATGGATTTTTCTAAAGGAAATAACTGGAACTATTGCCTGCACATTCACTCATTCCACTGTATAGGATTCCTGTTAAAAATCCTTTGATCAGCTTTACATACAAAGAAGATGATGGATTTTGCCCAAAAAGTTCCATTGAAGCAAATAGGAGAGAATTAACATCAAATATATAGTACCCAATTGAAAAGGAAACATCAGTAACACTAGACTCAATTGAATGGGAAATAGAGAGGAACAAGTATCTAAGAGAATGGATTTTCCCAAAGGAAATAACTGGATATTTGCCTGCACATTCACTCATTCCACTGTATAGGATTCCTGTTAAGAATCCTTTGATCAGCTTTAGATATAAAAAAGATGATGCATTTTGCTCAAAATGTTCCATTGAAGCGAATAGGAGAGAATTAATATAAACTATATAGTTCCCAATTGACAAGGAAACATCAGGAACACTAGACTCAATAGAATGGAAAATAGAGAGGAACAATGATCCAAAGGAATGGATTTTCCCAAAGGAAATAACTGGAAATATTGCCTGCACATTCACTCATTCCACTGTATAGGATTCCTGTTAATAATCCTTTGATCAACTTTACATATACAGAAGATCATGGATTTTGCCCAAAAAGTTCCATTGAAGCAAATGGGAGAGAATTAACATCAACTATATAGATCCCAATTGAAAAGGAAACATCAGGAACACTAGACTCAATTGAATGGGAAATAGAGAGGAACAAGTATCTAAGAGAATGGATTTTCCCAAAGGAAATAACTGGAATTATTGCCTGCACATTCACTCATTCCACTGTATAGGATTCCTGTTAAGAATCCTTTGATCAAATTTACATATACAGAAGATGATGCATTTTACTCAAAATGTTCCATTGAAGCGAATATGAGAGAATTAACATAAACTATATAGTTCCCAATTGACAAGGAAACATCAGGAACACTAGACTCAATAGAATGGAAAATAGAGAGGAACAAGTATCCAAAGGAATGGATTTTCCCAAAGGAAATAACTGTAAATATTGCCTGCATATTCACTCATTCCACTCTATAGGATTCCTTTTAATAATCGTTTGATCAACTTTACATATACAGAAGATGATGGATTTTGCCCAAAAAGTTCCATTGAAGCAAATAGGAGAGAATTAACATCAACTATATAGTTTCCAATTGAAAAGGAAACTTCAGGAACACTAGACTCAATAGGATAGGAAATAGAGAGGAACAAGTATCCAAAGGAATGGATTTTCCCAAAGGAAATAACTGGAATTGAAGCAAATGGGAGAGAATTAACATCAACTATATAGATCCCAATTCAAAAGGAAACATCAGGAACACTAGACTCAATAGAATAGGAAATAGAGAGGAACAAGTATCCAAAGGAATGGATTTTCCCATAAGAAATAACTGGAACTATTGCCTTAACATTCACTCATTCCACTGTATAGGATTCTTGTTAAGAATTCTTTGATGAGCTTTAGATATAAAAAAGATGATGGATTTTGCTCAAAATGTTCCATTGAAGCAAATAGGAGAGAATTAACATCAACTATAAAGTTCCTAAATGCAAAGGAATCATCAGTTCCACAGACTCCATAGATTGGGAAAAAGAGAGGAACAAGTATCCAAAGTAATGGATTTTCACAAAGAAAATAACTGGATTTTTGCCTGCACATTCACTCATTCCACTGTATTGGATTCCTGTTAAGAATCCTTTGATCAGCTTTAGATATAAAAAAGATGATGCATTTTGCTCAAAATATTCCATTGAAGCGAATAGGAGAGAATTAATATAAACTATATAGTTCCCAATTGACAAGGAAACATCAGGAACACTAGACTCAATAGAATGGAAAATAGAGAGGAACAATTATGCAAAGGAATGGATTTTCCCAAAGGAAATAACTAGAAATATTGCCTGCACATTCACTCATTCCACTGTATAGGATTCCTGTTAAGAATCCTTTGATCAGCTTTAGATATAAAGAAGATCATGGATTTTGCCCAAAAAGTTCCATTGAAGCAAATGGGAGAGATATAACATCAACTATATAGTTCCCAATTGAAAAGGAAACATCAGGAACACTAGACTCAATAGAATGGGAAAGAGAGAGGAACAAGTATCCAAAGGAATGGAATTTCCCAAAGGAAATAATTGGAAATATTGCCTGCACATTCACTCATTCCACTGTATAGGATTCCTGTTAAGAATCCTTTGATCAGCTTTAGGTATAAAGAAGATGATGGATTTTGCCCAAAATGTTCCATTAAACCAAATAGGAGAAAATTATCATCAACTATAAAGTTCCCAATTGAAAAGGAAACATCAGGAACACAGAATCAATAGAAAGGGAAATAGAGAGGAACAAGTATCCAAAGGAATGGATGTTCCCAAAGGAAATAACTGGAATTATTGCCTGCACATTCACTCATTCCACTGTATAGGATTCCTGTTAAGAATCCTTTTATCAGCTTTAGATATAAGAAGAGGATGTATTTTTGCCCAAAAAGTTCCAATGAAGCAAATAGGAATTATCATAAACTATAATGTTCCTAAATTAAAAGGAAACATCAGGAACACAGACTCAATAGAAAGGGAAATAGAGAGGAACAAGTATCCAAAGGAATGGATTTTTCTAAAGGAAATACCTGGAACTATTGCCTGCACATTCACTCATTCCACTGTATAGGATTCCTGTTAAAAATCCTTTGATCAGCTTTACATACAAAGAAGATGATGGATTTTGCCCAAAAAGTTCCATTGAAGCAAATAGGAGAGAATTAACATCAAATATATAGTACCCAATTGAAAAGGAAACATCAGTAACACTAGACTCAATTGAATGGGAAATAGAGAGGAACAAGTATCTAAGAGAATGGATTTTCCCAAAGGAAATAACTGGATATTTGCCTGCACATTCACTCATTCCACTGTATAGGATTCCTGTTAAGAATCCTTTGATCAGCTTTAGATATAAAAAAGATGATGCATTTTGCTCAAAATGTTCCATTGAAGCGAATAGGAGAGAATTAATATAAACTATATAGTTCCCAATTGACAAGGAAACATCAGGAACACTAGACTCAATAGAATGGAAAATAGAGAGGAACAAGTATCCAAAGGAATGGATTTTCCCAAAGGAAATAACTCGAAATATTGCCTGCATATTCACTCATTCCACTCTATAGGATTCCTGTTAATAATCGTTTGATCAACTTTACATATACAGAAGATGATGGATTTTGCCCAAAAAGTTCCATTGAAGCAAATAGGAGAGAATTAACATCAACTATATAGTTCCCGATTGAAAAGGAAACTTCAGGAACACTAGACTCAATAGGATAGGAAATAGAGAGGAACAAGTATCCAAAGGAATGGATTTTCCCAAAGGAAATAACTGGAATTGAAGCAAATGGGAGAGAATTAACATCAACTATATAGTTCCCAATTGACAAGGAAACATAAGGAACACTAGACTCAATAGAATGGAAAATAGAGAGGACCAAGTATCCAAAGGAATGGATGTTCCCAAAGGAAATAACTGGAATTATTGCCTGCACATTCACTCATTCCACTGTATAGGATTCCTGTTAAGAATCCTTTTATCAGCTTTAGATATAAGAAGAGGATGTATTTTTGCCCAAAAAGTTCCAATGAAGCAAATAGGAGAGAATTATCATAAACTATAATGTTCCTAAATTAAAAGGAAACATCAGGAACACAGACTCAATAGAAAGGGAAATAGAGAGGAACAAGTATCCAAAGGAATGGATTTTTCTAAAGGAAATAACTGGAACTATTGCCTGCACATTCACTCATTCCACTGTATAGGATTCCTGTTAAGAATCCTTTGATCAGCTTTACATACAAAGAAGATGATGGATTTTGCCCAAAAAGTTCCATTGAAGCAAATAGGAGAGAAGTAACATCAAATATATAGTACCCAATTGAAAAGGAAACATCAGTAACACTAGACTCAATTGAATGGGAAATAGAGAGGAACAAGTATCTAAGGGAATGGATTTTTCCAAAAGAAATAACTGGAACTATTGCCTGCACACTCACTCATTCCATTGTATAGGATTCCTGTTAAGAATTTTTTGATCAGCTTTAGATGTAAAGAAGATCATGGATTTTGCCCAAAAAGTTCCATTGAAACAAATAGGAGAGGATTAACATCAACTATATAGTTCCAAATTGAAAAGGAAAGATCAGGACCACTATACTCAATTGAATGGGAAATAGAGAGGAACAAATATCCAAAGGAATGGATTTTTCTAAAGGAAATAACTGGAATTATTGCCTGCACATTCACTCATTCCACTGTATAGGATTCCTGTTAATAATCCTTTGATCAACTTTACATATACAGAAGATGATGGATTTTGCCCAAAAAGTTCCATTGAAGCAAATAGGAGAGAATTAACATCAACTATATAGATCCCAATTGAAAAGGAAACATCAGGAACAGTAGACTCAATTGAATGGGAAATAGAGAGGAACAAGTATCTAAGAGAATGGATTTTCCCAAAGGAAATAACTGGAATTATTGCCTGCACATTCACTCATTCCACTCTATAGGATTCCTATTAATAATCTTTTGATCAACTTTACATATACAGAAGATGATGCATTTTGCCCAAAAAGTTCCATTGAAGCAAATAGGAGAAAATTAACATCAACTATATAGTTCCCAATTGACAAGGAAACATCAGGAACACTAGACTCAATAGAATGGAAAACAGAGAGGAACAAGTATCCAAAGGAATGGATTTTCCCAAAGGAAATAACTCGAAATATTGCCTGCACATTCACTCATTCCACTCTATAGGATTCCTGTTAATAATCGTTTGATCAACTTTACATATACAGAAGATGATGGATTTTGCCCAAAAAGTTCCATTGAAGCAAATAGGAGAGAATTAACATCAACTATATAGTTCCCGATTGAAAAGGAAACTTCAGGAACACTAGACTCAATAGGATAGGAAATAGAGAGGAACAAGTATCCAAAGGAATGGATTTTCCCAAAGGAAATAACTGGAATTGAAGCAAATGGGAGAGAATTAACATCAACTATATAGTTCCCAATTGACAAGGAAACATAAGGAACACTAGACTCAATAGAATGGAAAATAGAGAGGACCAAGTATCCAAAGGAATGGATTTTCCCAAAGGAAATAACTGGAAATATTGCCTACACATTCACTCATTCCACTGTATAGGATCTCTTTTAATAATCCTTTGATCAACTTTACATATACAGAAGATGATGGATTTTGCCCAAAATGTTCCTTTGAAGCAAATAGGAGAGAATTAACATCAACTATATAGATCCCAATTCAAAAGGAAACATCAGGAACACTAGACTCAATAGAATAGGAAATAGAGAGGAACAAGTATCTAAGGGAATGGATTTTTCCAAAAGAAATAACTGGAACTATTGCCTGCACATTCACTCATTCCATTGTATAGGATTCCTGTTAAGAATTTTTTGATCAGTTTTAGATATAAAGAAGATGATGGATTTTGCCCAAAATGTTCCATTGAAGCAAATAGGAGAGTATTATCATCAACTATAATGTTCCTAAATCAAAGGAAACATCAGTGACACAGACTCAATAGAATGGGAAATAGAGAGGAACAAGTATCCAAAGGAATGGATTTTCCCAAAGGAAATAACTGGAACTAATGCCTGCACATTCACTCATTCCACTGTATAGGATTCCTGTTAAGAATCCTTTGATCAGCTTTAGATATAAAGAAGATCATGGATTTTGCCCAAAAAGTTCCATTGAAACAAATAGGAGAGGATTAACATCAACTATATAGTTCCAAATTGAAAAGGAAAGATCAGGACCACTATACTCAATTGAATGGGAAATAGAGAGGAACAAATATCCAAAGGAATGGATTTTTCTAAAGGAAATAACTGGAATTATTGCCTGCACATTCACTCATTCCACTGTATGGGATTCCTGTTAATAATCCTTTGATCAACTTTACATATACAGAAGATGATGGATTTTGCCCAAAAAGTTCCATTGAAGCAAATAGGAGAGAATTAACATCAACTATATAGATCCCAATTGAAAAGGAAACATCAGGAACACTAGACTCAATTGAATGGGAAATAGAGAGGAACAAGTATCTAAGAGAATGGATTTTCCCAAAGGAAATAACTGGAATTATTGCCTGCACATTCACTCATTCCACTGTATAGGATTCCTATTAATAATCTTTTGATCAACTTTACATATACAGAAGATGATGCATTTTGCCCAAAAAGTTCCATTGAAGCAAATAGGAGAAAATTAACATCAAGTATATAGTTCCCAATTGACAAGGAAACATCAGGAACACTAGACTCAATAGAATGGAAAATAGAGAGGAACAAGTATCCAAAGGAATGGATTTTCCCAAAGGAAATAACTCGAAATATTGCCTGCATATTCACTCATTCCACTCTATAGGATTCCTGTTAATAATCGTTTGATCAACTTTACATATACAGAAGATGATGGATTTTGCCCAAAAAGTTCCATTGAAGCAAATAGGAGAGAATTAACATCAACTATATAGGTTCCGATTGAAAAGGAAACTTCAGGAACACTAGACTCAATAGGATAGGAAATAGAGAGGAACAAGTATCCAAAGGAATGGATTTTCCCAAAGGAAATAACTGGAATTGAAGCAAATGGGAGAGAATTAACATCAACTATATAGTTCCCAATTGACAAGGAAACATAAGGAACACTAGACTCAATAGAATGGAAAATAGAGAGGACCAAGTATCCAAAGGAATGGATGTTCCCAAAGGAAATAACTGGAATTATTGCCTGCACATTCACTCATTCCACTGTATAGGATTCCTGTTAAGAATCCTTTTATCAGCTTTAGATATAAAGAAGATCATGGATTTTTGCCCAAAAAGTTCCAATGAAGCAAATAGGAGAGAATTATCATAAACTATAATGTTCCTAAATTAAAAGGAAACATCAGGAACACAGACTCAATAGAAAGGGAAATAGAGAGGAACAAGTATCCAAAGGGATGGATTTTTCTAAAGGAAATAACTGGAACTATTGCCTGCACATTCACTCATTCCACTGTATAGGATTCCTGTTAAGAATCCTTTGATCAGCTTTACATACAAAGAAGATGATGGATTTTGCCCAAAAAGTTCCATTGAAGTAAATAGGAGAGAATTAACATCAAATATATAGTACCCAATTGAAAAGGAACATCAGTAACACTAGACTCAATTGAATGGGAAATAGAGAGGAACAAGTATCTAAGGGAATGGATTTTTCCAAAAGAAATAACTGGAACTATTGCCTGCACATTCACTCATTCCATTGTATAGGATTCCTGTTAAGAATTTTTTGATCAGCTTTAGATATAAAGAAGATCATGGATTTTGCCCAAAAAGTTCCATTGAAACAAATAGGAGAGGATTAACATCAACTATATAGTTCCAAATTGAAAAGGAAAGATCAGGACCACTATACTCAATTGAATGGGAAATAGAGAGGAACAAATATCCAAAGGAATGGATTTTTCTAAAGGAAATAACTGGAATTATTGCCTGCACATTCACTCATTCCACTGTATAGGATTCCTGTTAATAATCCTTTGATCAACTTTACATATACAGAAGATGATGGATTTTGCCCAAAAAGTTCCATTGAAGCAAATAGGAGAGAATTAACATCAACTATATAGATCCCAATTGAAAAGGAAACATCAGGAACACTAGACTCAATTGAATGGGAAATAGAGAGGAACAAGTATCTAAGAGAATGGATTTTCCCAAAGGAAATAACTGGAATTATTGCCTGCACATTCACTCATTCCACTGTATAGGATTCCTATTAATAATCTTTTGATCAACTTTACATATACAGAAGATGATGCATTTTGCCCAAAAAGTTCCATTCAAGCAAATAGGAGAAAATTAACATCAACTATATAGTTCCCAATTGACAAGGAAACATCAGGAACACTAGACTCAATAGAATGGAAAATAGAGAGGAACAAGTATCCAAAGGAATGGATTTTCCCAAAGGAAATAACTCGAAATATTGCCTGCATATTCACTCATTCCACTCTATAGGATTCCTGTTAATAATCGTTTGATCAACTTTACATATACAGAAGATGATGGATTTTGCCCAAAAAGTTCCATTGAAGCAAATAGGAGAGAATTAACATCAACTATATAGTTCCCGATTGAAAAGGAAACTTCAGGAACACTAGACTCAATAGGATAGGAAATAGAGAGGAACAAGTATCCAAAGGAATGGATTTTCCCAAAGGAAATAACTGGAATTGAAGCAAATGGGAGAGAATTAACATCAACTATATAGTTCCCAATTGACAAGGAAACATAAGGAACACTAGACTCAATAGAATGGAAAATAGAGAGGACCAAGTATCCAAAGGAATGGATGTTCCCAAAGGAAATAACTGGAATTATTGCCTGCACATTCACTCATTCCACTGTATAGGATTCCTGTTAAGAATCCTTTTATCAGCTTTAGATATAAGAAGAGGATGTATTTTTGCCCAAAAAGTTCCAATGAAGCAAATAGGAGAGAATTATCATAAACTATAATGTTCCTAAATTAAAAGGAAACATCAGGAACACAGACTCAATAGAAAGGGAAATAGAGAGGAACAAGTATCCAAAGGAATGGATTTTTCTAAAGGAAATAACTGGAACTATTGCCTGCACATTCACTCATTCCACTGTATAGGATTCCTGTTAAGAATCCTTTGATCAGCTTTACATACAAAGAAGATGATGGATTTTGCCCAAAAAGTTCCATTGAAGCAAATAGGAGAGAATTAACATCAAATATATAGTACCCAATTGAAAAGGAAACATCAGTAACACTAGACTCAATTGAATGGGAAATAGAGAGGAACAAGTATCTAAGGGAATGGATTTTTCCAAAAGAAATAACTGGAACTATTGCCTGCACACTCACTCATTCCATTGTATAGGATTCCTGTTAAGAATTTTTTGATCAGCTTTAGATATAAAGAAGATCATGGATTTTGCCCAAAAAGTTCCATTGAAACAAATAGGAGAGGATTAACATCAACTATATAGTTCCAAATTGAAAAGGAAAGATCAGGACCACTATACTCAATTGAATGGGAAATAGAGAGGAACAAATATCCAAAGGAATGGATTTTTCTAAAGGAAATAACTGGAATTATTGCCTGCACATTCACTCATTCCACTGTATAGGATTCCTGTTAATAATCCTTTGATCAACTTTACATATACAGAAGATGATGGATTTTGCCCAAAAAGTTCCATTGAAGCAAATAGGAGAGAATTAACATCAACTATATAGATCCCAATTGAAAAGGAAACATCAGGAACAGTAGACTCAATTGAATGGGAAATAGAGAGGAACAAGTATCTAAGAGAATGGATTTTCCCAAAGGAAATAACTGGAATTATTGCCTGCACATTCACTCATTCCACTCTATAGGATTCCTATTAATAATCTTTTGATCAACTTTACATATACAGAAGATGATGCATTTTGCCCAAAAAGTTCCATTGAAGCAAATAGGAGAAAATTAACATCAACTATATAGTTCCCAATTGACAAGGAAACATCAGGAACACTAGACTCAATAGAATGGAAAACAGAGAGGAACAAGTATCCAAAGGAATGGATTTTCCCAAAGGAAATAACTCGAAATATTGCCTGCACATTCACTCATTCCACTCTATAGGATTCCTGTTAATAATCGTTTGATCAACTTTACATATACAGAAGATGATGGATTTTGCCCAAAAAGTTCCATTGAAGCAAATAGGAGAGAATTAACATCAACTATATAGTTCCCGATTGAAAAGGAAACTTCAGGAACACTAGACTCAATAGGATAGGAAATAGAGAGGAACAAGTATCCAAAGGAATGGATTTTCCCAAAGGAAATAACTGGAATTGAAGCAAATGGGAGAGAATTAACATCAACTATATAGTTCCCAATTGACAAGGAAACATAAGGAACACTAGACTCAATAGAATGGAAAATAGAGAGGACCAAGTATCCAAAGGAATGGATTTTCCCAAAGGAAATAACTGGAAATATTGCCTACACATTCACTCATTCCACTGTATAGGATCTCTTTTAATAATCCTTTGATCAACTTTACATATACAGAAGATGATGGATTTTGCCCAAAATGTTCCTTTGAAGCAAATAGGAGAGAATTAACATCAACTATATAGATCCCAATTCAAAAGGAAACATCAGGAACACTAGACTCAATAGAATAGGAAATAGAGAGGAACAAGTATCTAAGGGAATGGATTTTTCCAAAAGAAATAACTGGAACTATTGCCTGCACATTCACTCATTCCATTGTATAGGATTCCTGTTAAGAATTTTTTGATCAGTTTTAGATATAAAGAAGATGATGGATTTTGCCCAAAATGTTCCATTGAAGCAAATAGGAGAGTATTATCATCAACTATAATGTTCCTAAATCAAAGGAAACATCAGTGACACAGACTCAATAGAATGGGAAATAGAGAGGAACAAGTATCCAAAGGAATGGATTTTCCCAAAGGAAATAACTGGAACTAATGCCTGCACATTCACTCATTCCACTGTATAGGATTCCTGTTAAGAATCCTTTGATCAGCTTTAGATATAAAGAAGATCATGGATTTTGCCCAAAAAGTTCCATTGAAACAAATAGGAGAGGATTAACATCAACTATATAGTTCCAAATTGAAAAGGAAAGATCAGGACCACTAGACTCAATTGAATGGGAAAGAGAGGAACAAGTATCTAAGAGAATGGATTTTCCCAAAGGAAATAACTGGAATTATTGCCTGCACATTCACTCATTCCACTGTATAGGATTCCTGTTAAGAATCCTTTGATCAAATTTACATATACAGAAGATGATGGATTTTGCCCAAAAAGTTCCATTGAAGCAAATAGGAGAGAATTAACATCAACTATATAGATCCCAATTGAAAAGGAAACATCAGGAACACTAGACTCAATTGAATGGGAAATAGAGAGGAACAAGTATCTAAGAGAATGGATTTTCCCAAAGGAAATAACTGGAATTATTGCCTGCACATTCACTCATTCCACTGTATAGGATTCCTATTAATAATCTTTTGATCAACTTTACATATACAGAAGATGATGCATTTTGCCCAAAAAGTTCCATTGAAGCAAATAGGAGAGAATTAACATCAACTATATAATTCCCATTTGACAAGGAAACATCAAGAACACAGACTCAATAGAAAGGGAAATAGAGAGGAACAAGTATCCAAAGGAATGGATTTTTCTAAAGGAAATAACTGGAACTATTTCCTGCACATTCACTCATTCCACTGTATAGGATTCCTGTTAAGAATCCTTTGATCAGCTTTACATACAA
Source organism: Sminthopsis crassicaudata (assembly GCF_048593235.1). Taxonomy (NCBI): domain Eukaryota; kingdom Metazoa; phylum Chordata; class Mammalia; order Dasyuromorphia; family Dasyuridae; genus Sminthopsis; species Sminthopsis crassicaudata. Next base: position 137,171,615 of record NC_133622.1, on the reverse strand, counting down.
AGAAGATGATGGATTTTGCCCAAAAAGTTCCATTGAAGCAAATAGGAGAGAATTAACATCAAATATATAGTTCCCAATTGACAAGGAAACATCAGGAACACTAGACTCAATAGAATGGAAAATAGAGAGGAACAAGTATCCAAAGGAATGGATGTTCCCAAAGGAAATAACTGGAAATATTGCCTGCACATTCAATCATTCCACTGTATAGGATTCCTGTTAATAATCCTTTGATCAACTTTACATATACAGAAGATGATGGATTTTGCCCAAAATGTTCCTTTGAAACAAATAGGAGAGAATTAACATCAACTATATAGATCCCAATTCAAAAGGAAACATCAGGAACACTAGACTCAATAGAATAGGAAATAGAGAGGAACAAGTATCTAAGGGAATGGATTTTTCCAGAAGAAATAACTGGAACTATTGCTTGCACATTCACTCATTCCACTGTATAGGATTCCTGTTAAGAATCCTTTGATCAGCTTTAGATATAAAGAAGATCATGGATTTTGCCCAAAAAGTTCCATTGAAGCAAATGGGAGAGATATATCATCAACTATATAGTTCCCAATTGAAAAGGAAACATCAGGAACACTAGACTCAATAGAATGGGAAAGAGAGAGGAACAAGTATCCAAAGGAATGGAATTTCCCAAAGGAAATAATTGGAAATATTGCCTGCACATTCACTCATTCCACTCTATAGGATTCCTGTTAATAATCGTTTGATCAACTTTACATATACAGAAGATGATGGATTTTGCCCAAAAAGTTCCATTGAAGCAAATAGGAGAGAATTAACATCAACTATATAGTTCCCAATTGAAAAGGAAACTTCAGGAACACTAGACTCAATAGGATAGGAAATAGAGAGGAACAAGTATCCAAAGGAATGGATTTTCCCAAAGGAAATAACTGGAATTGAAGCAAATGGGAGAGAATTAACATCAACTATATAGTTCCCAATTGACAAGGAAACATCAGGAACACTAGACTCAATAGAATGGAAAATAGAGAGGAACAAGTATCCAAAGGAATGGATTTTCCCAAAGGAAATAACTGGAAATATTGCCTACACATTCACTCATTCCACTGGATAGGATCTCTGTTAATAATCCTTTGATCAACTTTACATATACAGAAGATGATGCATTTTGCCCAAAAAGTTCCATTGAAGCAAATAGGAGAAAATTAACATCAACTATATAGTTCCCAATTGACAAGGAAACATCAGGAACACTAGACTCAATAGAATGGAAAATAGAGAGGACCAAGTATCCAAAGGAATGGATTTTCCCAAAGGAAATAACTGGAAATATTGCCTACACATTCACTCATTCCACTGTATAGGATCTCTTTTAATAATCCTTTTTTCAACTTTACATATACAGAAGATGATGGATTTTGCCCAAAATGTTCCTTTGAAGCAAATAGGAGAGAATTAACATCAACTATATAGATCCCAATTCAAAAGGAAACATCAGGAACACTAGACTCAATAGAATAGGAAATAGAGAGGAACAAGTATCCAAAGGAATGGATTTTCCCAAAGGAAATAACTGGAACTAATGCCTGCACATTCACTCATTCCACTGTATAGGATTCCTGTTAAGAATCCTTTGATCAGCTTTAGATATAAAGAAGATCATGGATTTTGCCCAAAAAGTTCCATTGAAACAAATAGGAGAGGATTAACATCAACTATATAGTTCCAAATTGAAAAGGAAAGATCAGGACCACTAGACTCAATTGAATGGGAAATAGAGAGGAACAAGTATCTAAGAGAATGGATTTTCCCAAAGGAAATAACTGGAATTATTGCCTGCACATTCACTCATTCCACTGTATAGGATTCCTGTTAAGAATCCTTTGATCAACTTTACATATACAGAAGATGATGCATTTTGCCCAAAAAGTTCCATTGAAGCAAATAGGAGAGAATTAACATCAACTATATAGATCCCAATTGAAAAGGAAACATCAGGAACACTAGACTCAATTGAATGGGAAATAGAGAGGAACAAGTATCTAAGAGAATGGATTTTCCCAAAGGAAATAACTGGAATTATTGCCTGCACATTCACTCATTCCACTGTATAGGATTCCTATTAATAATCTTTTGATCAACTTTACATATACAGAAGATGATGCATTTTGCCCAAAAAGTTCCATTGAAGCAAATAGGAGAGAATTAACATCAACTATATAATTCCCATTTGACAAGGAAACATCAAGAACACAGACTCAATAGAAAGGGAAATAGAGAGGAACAAGTATCCAAAGGAATGGATTTTTCTAAAGGAAATAACTGGAACTATTTCCTGCACATTCACTCATTCCACTGTATAGGATTCCTGTTAAGAATCCTTTGATCAGCTTTACATACAAAGAAGATGATGGATTTTGCCCAAAAAGTTCCATTGAAGCAAATAGGAGAGAATTAACATCAAATATATAGTTCCCAATTGACAAGGAAACATCAGGAACACTAGACTCAATAGAATGGAAAATAGAGAGGAACAAGTATCCAAAGGAATGGATGTTCCCAAAGGAAATAACTGGAAATATTGCCTGCACATTCAATCATTCCACTGTATAGGATTCCTGTTAATAATCCTTTGATCAACTTTACATATACAGAAGATGATGGATTTTGCCCAAAATTTTCCTTTGAAACAAATAGGAGAGAATTAACATCAACTATATAGATCCCCATTCAAAAGGAAACATCAGGAACACTAGACTCAATAGAATAGGAAATAGAGAGGAACAAGTATCTAAGGGAATGGATTTTTCCAGAAGAAATAACTGGAACTATTGCTTGCACATTCACTCATTCCACTGTATAGGATTCCTGTTAAGAATCCTTTGATCAGCTTTAGATATAAAGAAGATCATGGATTTTGCCCAAAAAGTTCCATTGAAGCAAATGGGAGAGATATAACATCAACTATATAGTTCCCAATTGAAAAGGAAACATCAGGAACACTAGACTCAATAGAATGGGAAAGAGAGAGGAACAAGTATCCAAAGGAATGGAATTTCCCAAAGGAAATAATTGGAAATATTGCCTGCACATTCACTCATTCCACTCTATAGGATTCCTGTTAATAATCGTTTGATCAACTTTACATATACAGAAGATGATGGATTTTGCCCAAAAAGTTCCATTGAAGCAAATAGGAGAGAATTAACATCAACTATATAGTTCCCAATTGAAAAGGAAACTTCAGGAACACTAGACTCAATAGGATAGGAAATAGAGAGGAACAAGTATCCAAAGGAATGGATTTTCCCAAAGGAAATAACTGGAATTGAAGCAAATGGGAGAGAATTAACATCAACTATATAGTTCCCAATTGACAAGGAAACATCAGGAACACTAGACTCAATAGAATGGAAAATAGAGAGGAACAAGTATCCAAAGGAATGGATTTTCCCAAAGGAAATAACTGGAAATATTGCCTACACATTCACTCATTCCACTGTATAGGATCTCTGTTAATAATCCTTTGATCAACTTTACATATACAGAAGATGATGCATTTTGCCCAAAAAGTTCCATTGAAGCAAATAGGAGAAAATTAACATCAACTATATAGTTCCCAATTGACAAGGAAACATCAGGAACACTAGACTCAATAGAATGGAAAATAGAGAGGAACAAGTATCCAAAGGAATGGATTTTCCCAAAGGAAATAACTGTAAATATTGCTTGCACATTCACTCATTCCACTGTATAGGATTCCTGTTAATAATCGTTTGATCAACTTTACATATACAGAAGATGATGGATTTTGCCCAAAAAGTTCCATTGAAGCAAATAGGAGAGAATTAACATCAACTATATAGTTCCCAATTGAAAAGGAAACTTCAGGAACACTAGACTCAATAGGATAGGAAATAGAGAGGAACAAGTATCCAAAGGAATGGATTTTCCCAAAGGAAATAACTGGAAATATTGCCTACACATTCACTCATTCCACTGTATAGGATCTCTTTTAATAATCCTTTTTTCAACTTTACATATACAGAAGATGATGGATTTTGCCCAAAATGTTCCTTTGAAGCAAATAGGAGAGAATTAACATCAACTATATAGATCCCAATTCAAAAGGAAACATCAGGAACACTAGACTCAATAGAATAGGAAATAGAGAGGAACAAGTATCTAAGGGAATGGATTTTTCCAAAAGAAATAACTGGAACTATTGCCTGCACATTCACTCATTCCATTGTATAGGATTCCTGTTAAGAATTTTTTGATCAGTTTTAGATATAAAGAAGATGATGGATTTTGCCCAAAATGTTCCATTGAAGCAAATAGGAGAGTATTATCATCAACTATAATGTTCCTAAATCAAAGGAAACATCAGTGACACAGACTCAATAGAATGGGAAATAGAGAGGAACAAGTATCCAAAGGAATGGATTTTCCCAAAGGAAATAACTGGAACTAATGCCTGCACATTCACTCATTCCACTGTATAGGATTCCTGTTAAGAATCCTTTGATCAGCTTTAGATATAAAGAAGATCATGGATTTTGCCCTAAAAGTTCCATTGAAACAAATAGGAGAGGATTAACATAACTATATAGTTCCAAATTGAAAAGGAAAGATCAGGACCACTAGACTCAATTGAATGGGAAATAGAGAGGAACAAGTATCTAAGAGAATGGATTTTCCCAAAGGAAATAACTGGAATTATTGCCTGCACATTCACTCATTCCACTGTATAGGATTCCTGTTAATAATCCTTTGATCAAATTTACATATACAGAAGATGATGGATTTTGCCCAAAAAGTTCCATTGAAGCAAATAGGAGAGAATTAACATCAACTATATAGATCCCAATTCAAAAGGAAACATCAGGAACACTAGACTCAATTGAATGGGAAATAGAGAGGAACAAGTATCTAAGAGAATGGATTTTCCCAAAGGAAATAACTGGAATTATTGCCTGCACATTCACTCATTCCACTGTATAGGATTCCTATTAATAACCTTTTGATCAACTTTACATATACAGAAGATGATGCATTTTGCCCAAAAAGTTCCATTGAAGCAAATAGGAGAGAATTAACATCAACTATATAATTCCCATTTGACAAGGAAACATCAAGAACACAGACTCAATAGAAAGGGAAATAGAGAGGAACAAGTATCCAAAGGAATGGATTTTTCTAAAGGAAATAACTGGAACTATTTCCTGCACATTCACTCATTCCACTGTATAGGATTCCTGTTAAGAATCCTTTGATCAGCTTTACATACAAAGAAGATGATGGATTTTGCCCAAAAAGTTCCATTGAAGCAAATAGGAGAGAATTAACATCAAATATATAGTTCCCAATTGACAAGGAAACATCAGGAACACTAGACTCAATAGAATGGAAAATAGAGAGGAACAAGTATCCAAAGGAATGGATGTTCCCAAAGGAAATAACTGGAAATATTGCCTGCACATTCAATCATTCCACTGTATAGGATTCCTGTTAATAATCCTTTGATCAACTTTACATATACAGAAGATGATGGATTTTGCCCAAAATGTTCCTTTGAAACAAATAGGAGAGAATTAACATCAACTATATAGATCCCAATTCAAAAGGAAACATCAGGAACACTAGACTCAATAGAATAGGAAATAGAGAGGAACAACTATCTAAGGGAATGGATTTTTCCAGAAGAAATAACTGGAACTATTGCTTGCACATTCACTCATTCCACTGTATAGGATTCCTGTTAAGAATCCTTTGATCAGATTTAGATATAAAGAAGATCATGGATTTTGCCCAAAAAGTTCCATTGAAGCAAATGGGAGAGATATAACATCAACTATATAGTTCCCAATTGAAAAGGAAACATCAGGAACACTAGACTCAATAGAATGGGAAAGAGAGAGGAACAAGTATCCAAAGGAATGGAATTTCCCAAAGGAAATAATTGGAAATATTGCCTGCACATTCACTCATTCCACTCTATAGGATTCCTGTTAATAATCGTTTGATCAACTTTACATATACAGAAGATGATGAATTTTGCCCAAAAAGTTCCATTGAAGCAAATAGGAGAGAATTAACATCAACTATATAGTTCCCAATTGAAAAGGAAACATCAGGAACACTAGACTCAATAGAATGGGAAAGAGAGAGGAACAAGTATCCAAAGGAATGGAATTTCCCAAAGGAAATAATTGGAAATATTGCCTGCACATTCACTCATTCCACTCTATAGGATTCCTGTTAATAATCGTTTGATCAACTTTACATATACAGAAGATGATGGATTTTGCCCAAAATGTTCCTTTGAAGCAAATAGGAGAGAATTAACATCAACTATATAGATCCCAATTCAAAAGGAAACATCAGGAACACTAGACTCAATAGAATAGGAAATAGAGAGGAACAAGTATCCAAAGGAATGGATTTTCCCAAAGGAAATAACTAGAACTATTGCCTGCACATTCACTCATTCCATTGTATAGGATTCCTGTTAAGAATTTTTTGATCAGCTTTAGATATAAAGAAGATGATGGATTTTGCCCAAAATGTTCCATTGAAGCAAATAGGAGAGTATTATCATCAACTATAATGTTCCTAAATCAAAGGAAACATCAGTGACACAGACTCAATAGAATGGGAAATAGAGAGGAACAAGTATCCAAAGGAATGGATTTTCCCAAAGGAAATAACTGGAACTATTGCCTGCACATTCACTCATTCCACTGTATAGGATTCCTGTTAAGAATCCTTTGATCAGCTTTAGATATAAAGAAGATCATGGATTTTGCCCAAAAAGTTCCATTGAAACAAATAGGAGAGGATTAACATCAACTATATAATTCCAAATTGAAAAGGAAAGATCAGGACCACTAGACTCAATTGAATGGGAAATAGAGAGGAACAAGTATCTAAGAGAATGGATTTTCCCAAAGGAAATAACTGGAATTATTGCCTGCACATTCACTCATTCCACTGTATAGGATTCCTGTTAATAATCCTTTGATCAACTTTACATATACAGAAGATGATGGATTTTGCCCAAAAAGTTCCATTGAAGCAAATAGGAGAGAATTAACATCAACTATATAGATCCCAATTGAAAAGGAAACATCAGGAACACTAGACTCAATTGAATGGGAAATAGAGAGGAACAAGTATCTAAGAGAATGGATTTTTCCCAAAGGAAATAACTGGAATTATTGCCTGCACATTCACTCATTCCACTGTATAGGATTCCTATTAATAATCTTTTGATCAACTTTACATATACAGAAGATGATGCATTTTGCCCAAAAAGTTCCATTGAAGCAAATAGGAGAGAATTAACATCAACTATATAATTCCCATTTGACAAGGAAACATCAAGAACACAGACTCAATAGAAAGGGAAATAGAGAGGAACAAGTATCCAAAAGAATGGATTTTTCTAAAGGAAATAACTGGAACTATTTCCTGCACATTCACTCATTCCACTGTATAGGATTCCTGTTAAGAATCCTTTGATCAGCTTTACATACAAAGAAGATGATGGATTTTGCCCAAAAAGTTCCATTGAAGCAAATAGGAGAGAATTAACATCAAATATATAGTTCCCAATTGACAAGGAAACATCAGGAACACTAGACTCAATAGAATGGAAAATAGAGAGGAACAAGTATCCAAAGGAATGGATGTTCCCAAAGGAAATAACTGGAAATATTGCCTGCACATTCAATCATTCCACTGTATAGGATTCCTGTTAATAATCCTTTGATCAACTTTACATATACAGAAGATGATGGATTTTGCCCAAAATGTTCCTTTGAAACAAATAGGAGAGAATTAACATCAACTATATAGATCCCAATTCAAAAGGAAACATCAGGAACACTAGACTCAATAGAATAGGAAATAGAGAGGAACAAGTATCTAAGGGAATGGATTTTTCCAGAAGAAATAACTGGAACTATTGCTTGCACATTCACTCATTCCACTGTATAGGATTCCTGTTAAGAATCCTTTGATCAGCTTTAGATATAAAGAAGATCATGGATTTTGCCCAAAAAGTTCCATTGAAGCAAATGGGAGAGATATAACATCAACTATATAGTTCCCAATTGAAAAGGAAACATCAGGAACACTAGACTCAATAGAATGGGAAAGAGAGAGGAACAAGTATCCAAAGGAATGGAATTTCCCAAAGGAAATAATTGGAAATATTGCCTGCACATTCACTCATTCCACTGTATAGGATTCCTGTTAATAATCGTTTGTTCAACTTTACATATACAGAAGATGATGGATTTTGCCCAAAAAGTTCCATTGAAGCAAATAGGAGAGAATTAACATCAACTATATAGTTCCCAATTGAAAAGGAAACTTCAGGAACACTAGACTCAATAGGATAGGAAATAGAGAGGAACAAGTATCCAAAGGAATGGATTTTCCCAAAGGAAATAACTGGAATTGAAGCAAATGGGAGAGAATTAACATCAACTATATAGTTCCCAATTGACAAGGAAACATCAGGAACACTAGACTCAATAGAATGGAAAATAGAGAGGAACAAGTATCCAAAGGAATGGATTTTCCCAAAGGAAATAACTGGAAATATTGCCTACACATTCACTCATTCCACTGTATAGGATCTCTGTTAATAATCCTTTGATCAACTTTACATATACAGAAGATGATGGATTTTGCCCAAAATGTTCCTTTGAAGCAAATAGGAGAGAATTAACATCAACTATATAGATCCCAATTCAAAAGGAAACATCAGGAACACTAGACTCAATAGAATAGGAAATAGAGAGGAACAAGTATCTAAGGGAATGGATTTTTCCAAAAGAAATAACTAGAACTATTGCCTGCACATTCACTCATTCCATTGTATAGGATTCCTGTTAAGAATTTTTTGATCAGCTTTAGATATAAAGAAGATGATGGATTTTGCCCAAAATGTTCCATTGAAGCAAATAGGAGAGTATTATCATCAACTATAATGTTCCTAAATCAAAGGAAACATCAGTGACACAGACTCAATAGAATGGGAAATAGAGAGGAACAAGTATCCAAAGGAATGGATTTTCCCAAAGGAAATAACTGGAACTATTGCCTGCACATTCACTCATTCCACTGTATAGGATTCCTGTTAAGAATCCTTTGATCTGCTTTAGATATAAAGAAGATCATGGATTTTGCCCAAAAAGTTCCATTGAAACAAATAGGAGAGGATTAACTTCAACTATATAATTCCAAATTGAAAAGGAAAGATCAGGACCACTAGACTCAATTGAATGGGAAATAGAGAGGAACAAGTATCTAAGAGAATGGATTTTCCCAAAGGAAATAACTGGAATTATTGCCTGCACATTCACTCATTCCACTGTATAGGATTCCTGTTAATAATCCTTTGATCAACTTTACATATACAGAAGATGATGGATTTTGCCCAAAAAGTTCCATTGAAGCAAATAGGAGAGAATTAACATCAACTATATAGATCCCAATTGAAAAGGAAACATCAGGAACACTAGACTCAATTGAATGGGAAATAGAGAGGAACAAGTATCTAAGAGAATGGATTTTCCCAAAGGAAATAACTGGAATTATTGCCTGCACATTCACTCATTCCACTGTATAGGATTCCTGTTAAGAATCCTTTGATCAACTTTACATATACAGAAGATGATGCATTTTGCCCAAAAAGTTCCATTGAAGCAAATAGGAGAGAATTAACATCAACTATATAGTTCCCAATTAACAAGGAAACATCAGGAACACTAGACTCAATTGAATGGGAAATAGAAAGGAACAAGTATCTAAGAGAATGGATTTTCCCAAAGGAAATAACTGGAATTATTGCCTGCACATTCACTCATTCCACTGTATAGGATTCCTATTAATAATCTTTTGATCAACTTTACATATACAGAAGATTATGCATTTTGCCCAAAAAGTTCCATTGAAGCAAATAGGAGAGAATTAACATCAACTATATAATTCCCATTTGACAAGGAAACATGAAGAACACAGACTCAATAGAAAGGGAAATAGAGAGGAACAAGTATCCAAAGGAATGGATTTTTCTAAAGGAAATAACTGGAACTATTTCCTGCACATTCACTCATTCCACTGTATAGGATTCCTGTTAAGAATCCTTTGATCAGCTTTAGATATAAAGAAGATCATGGATTTTGCCCAAAAAGTTCCATTGAAACAAATAGGAGAGGATTAACATCAACTATATAGTTCCAAATTGAAAAGGAAAGATCAGGACCACTAGACTCAATTGAATGGGAAATAGAGAGGAACAAGTATCTAAGAGAATGGATTTTCCCAAAGGAAATAACTGGAATTATTGCCTGCACATTCACTCATTCCACTGTATAGGATTCCTGTTAATAATCCTTTGATCAAATTTACATATACAGAAGATGATGGATTTTGCCCAAAAAGTTCCATTGAAGCAAATAGGAGAGAAATAACATCAACTATATAGATCCCAATTGAAAAGGAAACATCAGGAACACTAGACTCAATTGAATGGGAAATAGAGAGGAACAAGTATCTAAGAGAATGGATTTTCCCAAAGGAAATAACTGGAATTATTGCCTGCACATTCACTCATTCCACTGTATAGGATTCCTATTAATAATCTTTTGATCAACTTTACATATACAGAAGATGATGCATTTTGCCCAAAAAGTTCCATTGAAGCAAATAGGAGAGAATTAACATCAACTATATAATTCCCATTTGACAAGGAAACATCAAGAACACAGACTCAATAGAAAGGGAAATAGAGAGGAACAAGTATCCAAAGGAATGGATTTTTCTAAAGGAAATAACTGGAACTATTTCCTGCACATTCACTCATTCCACTGTATAGGATTCCTGTTAAGAATCCTTTGATCAGCTTTACATACAAAGAAGATGATGGATTTTGCCCAAAAAGTTCCATTGAAGCAAATAGGAGAGAATTAACATCAAATATATAGTTCCCAATTGACAAGGAAACATCAGGAACACTAGACTCAATAGAATGGAAAATAGAGAGGAACAAGTATCCAAAGGAATGGATGTTCCCAAAGGAAATAACTGGAAATATTGCCTGCACATTCAATCATTCCACTGTATAGGATTCCTGTTAATAATCCTTTGATCAACTTTACATATACAGAAGATGATGGATTTTGCCCAAAATGTTCCTTTGAAGCAAATAGGAGAGAATTAACATCAACTATATAGATCCCAATTCAAAAGGAAACATCAGAAACACTAGACTCAATAGAATAGGAAATAGAGAGGAACAAGTATCTAAGGGAATGGATTTTTCCAGAAGAAATAACTGGAACTATTGCTTGCACATTCACTCATTCCACTGTATAGGATTCCTGTTAAGAATCCTTTGATCAGCTTTAGATATAAAGAAGATCATGGATTTTGCCCAGAAAGTTCCATTGAAGCAAATGGGAGAGATATAACATCAACTATATAGTTCCCAATTGAAAAGGAAACATCAGGAACACTAGACTCAATAGAATGGGAAAGAGAGAGGAACAAGTATCCAAAGGAATGGAATTTCCCAAAGGAAATAATTGGAAATATTGCCTGCACATTCACTCATTCCACTCTATAGGATTCCTGTTAATAATCGTTTGATCAACTTTACATATACAGAAGATGATGGATTTTGCCCAAAAAGTTCCATTGAAGCAAATAGGAGAGAATTAACATCAACTATATAGTTCCCAATTGAAAAGGAAACTTCAGGAACACTAGACTAAATAGGATAGGAAATAGAGAGGAAGAAGTATCCAAAGGAATGGATTTTCCCAAAGGAAATAACTGGAATTGAAGCAAATGGGAGAGAATTAACATCAACTATATAGTTCCCAATTGACAAGGAAACATCAGGAATACTAGACTCAATAGAATGGGAAAGAGAGAGGAACAAGTATCCAAAGGAATGGAATTTCCCAAAGGAAATAATTGGAAATATTGCCTGCACATTCACTCATTCCACTCTATAGGATTCCTGTTAATAATCGTTTGATCAACTTTACATATACAGAAGATGATGGATTTTGCCCAAAAAGTTCCATTGAAGCAAATAGGAGAGAATTAACATCAACTATATAGTTCCCAATTGAAAAGGAAACATCAGGAACACTAGACTCAATAGAATGGGAAAGAGAGAGGAACAAGTATCCAAAGGAATGGAATTTCCCAAAGGAAATAATTGGAAATATTGCCTGCACATTCACTCATTCCACTCTATAGGATTCCTGTTAATAATCGTTTGATCAACTTTACATATACAGAAGATGATGGATTTTGCCCAAAAAGTTCCATTGAAGCAAATAGGAGAGAATTAACATCAACTATATAGTTCCCAATTGAAAAGGAAACTTCAGGAACACTAGACTCAATAGGATAGGAAATAGAGAGGAACAAGTATCCAAAGGAATGGATTTTCCCAAAGGAAATAACTGGAATTGAAGCAAATGGGAGAGAATTAACATCAACTATACAGTTCCCAATTGACAAGGAAACATCAGGAACACTAGACTCAATAGAATGGAAAATAGAGAGGAACAAGTATCCAAAGGAATGGATTTTCCCAAAGGAAATAACTGGAAATATTGCCTACACATTCACTCATTCCACTGTATAGGATCTCTGTTAATAATCCTTTGATCAACTTTACATATACAGAAGATGATGGATTTTGCCCAAAATGTTCCTTTGAAGCAAATAGGAGAGAATTAACATCAACTATATAGATCCCAATTCAAAAGGAAACATCAGGAACACTAGACTCAATAGAATAGGAAATAGAGAGGAACAAGTATCTAAGGGAATGGATTTTTCCAAAAGAAATAACTAGAACTATTGCCTGCACATTCACTCATTCCATTGTATAGGATTCCTGTTAAGAATTTTTTGATCAGCTTTAGATATAAAGAAGATGATGGATTTTGCCCAAAATGTTCCATTGAAGCAAATAGGAGAGTATTATCATCAACTATAATGTTCCTAAATCAAAGGAAACATCAGTGACACAGACTCAATAGAATGGGAAATAGAGAGGAACAAGTATCCAAAGGAATGGATTTTCCCAAAGGAAATAACTGGAACTATTGCCTGCACATTCACTCATTCCACTGTATAGGATTCCTGTTAAGAATCCTTTGATCAGCTTTAGATATAAAGAAGATCATGGATTTTGCCCAAAAAGTTCCATTGAAACAAATAGGAGAGGATTAACATCAACTATATAATTCCAAATTGAAAAGGAAAGATCAGGACCACTAGACTCAATTGAATGGGAAATAGAGAGGAACAAGTATCTAAGAGAATGGATTTTCCTAAAGGAAATAACTGGAATTATTGCCTGCACATTCACTCATTCCACTGTATAGGATTCCTGTTAATAATCCTTTCATCAACTTTACATATACAGAAGATGATGGATTTTGCCCAAAAAGTTCCATTGAAGCAAATAGGAGAGAATTAACATCAACTATATAGATCCCAATTGAAAAGGAAACATCAGGAACACTAGACTCAATTGAATGGGAAATAGAGAGGAACAAGTATCTAAGAGAATGGATTTTCCCAAAGGAAATAACTGGAATTATTGCCTGCACATTCACTCATTCCACTGTATAGGATTCCTGTTAATAATCCTTTGATCAAATTTACATATACAGAAGATGATGGATTTTGCCCAAAAAGTTCCATTGAAGCAAATAGGAGAGAATTAACATCAACTATATAGATCCCAAATGAAAAGGAAACATCAGGAACACTAGACTCAATTGAATGGGAAATAGAGAGGAACAAGTATCTAAGAGAATGGATTTTTCCCAAAGGAAATAACTGGAATTATTGCCTGCACATTCACTCATTCCACTATATAGGATTCCTATTAATAATCTTTTGATCAACTTTACATATACAGAAGATGATGCATTTTGCCCAAAAAGTTCCATTGAAGCAAATAGGAGAGAATTAACATCAACTATATAATTCCCATTTGACAAGGAAACATCAAGAACACAGACTCAATAGAAAGGGAAATAGAGAGGAACAAGTATCCAAAGGAATGGATTTTTCTAAAGGAAATAACTGGAACTATTTCCTGCACATTCACTCATTCCACTGTATAGGATTCCTGTTAAGAATCCTTTGATCAGCTTTACATACAAAGAAGATGATGGATTTTGCCCAAAAAGTTCCATCGAAGCAAATAGGAGAGAATTAACATCAAATATATAGTTCCCAATTGACAAGGAAACATCAGGAACACCAGACTCAATAGAATGGAAAATAGAGAGGAACAAGTATCCAAAGGAATGGATGTTCCCAAAGGAAATAACTGGAAATATTGCCTGCACATTCAATCATTCCACTGTATAGGATTCCTGTTAATAATCCTTTGATCAACTTTACATATACAGAAGATGATGGATTTTGCCCAAAATGTTCCTTTGAAACAAATAGGAGAGAATTAACATCAACTATATAGATCCCAATTCAAAAGGAAACATCAGGAACACTAGACTCAATAGAATAGGAAATAGAGAGGAACAAGTATCTAAGGGAATGGATTTTTCCAGAAGAAATAACTGGAACTATTGCTTGCACATTCACTCATTCCACTGTATAGGATTCCTGTTAAGAATCCTTTGATCAGCTTTAGATATAAAGAAGATCATGGATTTTGCCCAAAAAGTTCCATTGAAGCAAATGGGAGAGATATAACATCAACTATATAGTTCCCAATTGAAAAGGAAACATCAGGAACACTAGACTCAATAGAATGGGAAAGAGAGAGGAACAAGTATCCAAAGGAATGGAATTTCCCAAAGGAAATAATTGGAAATATTGCCTGCACATTCACTCATTCCACTGTATAGGATTCCCGTTAATAATCGTTTGTTCAACTTTACATATACAGAAGATGATGGATTTTGCCCAAAAAGTTCCATTGAAGCAAATAGGAGAGAATTAACATCAACTATATAGTTCCCAATTGAAAAGGAAACTTCAGGAACACTAGACTCAATAGGATAGGAAATAGAGAGGAACAAGTATCCAAAGGAATGGATTTTCCCAAAGGAAATAATTGGAATTGAAGCAAATGGGAGAGAATTAACATCAACTATATAGTTCCCAATTGACAAGGAAACATCAGGAACACTAGACTCAATAGAATGGAAAATAGAGAGGAACAAGTATCCAAAGGAATGGATTTTCCCAAAGGAAATAACTGGAAATATTGCCTACACATTCACTCATTCCACTGTATAGGATCTCTGTTAATAATCCTTTGATCAACTTTACATATACAGAAGATGATGGATTTTGCCCAAAATGTTCCTTTGAAGCAAATAGGAGAGAATTAACATCAACTATATAGATCCCAATTCAAAAGGAAACATCAGGAACACTAGACTCAATAGAATAGGAAATAGAGAGGAACAAGTATCTAAGGGAATGGATTTTTCCAAAAGAAATAACTAGAACTATTGCCTGCACATTCACTCATTCCATTGTATAGGATTCCTGTTAAGAATTTTTTGATCAGCTTTAGATATAAAGAAGATGATGGATTTTGCCCAAAATGTTCCATTGAAGCAAATAGGAGAGTATTATCATCAACTATAATGTTCCTAAATCAAAGGAAACATCAGTGACACAGACTCAATAGAATGGGAAATAGAGAGGAACAAGTATCCAAAGGAATGGATTTTCCCAAAGGAAATAACTGGAACTATTGCCTGCACATTCACTCATTCCACTGTATAGGATTCCTGTTAAGAATCCTTTGATCAGCTTTAGATATAAAGAAGATCATGGATTTTGCCCAAAAAGTTCCATTGAAACAAATAGGAGAGGATTAACATCAACTATATAATTCCAAATTGAAAAGGAAAGATCAGGACCACTAGACTCAATTGAATGGGAAATAGAGAGGAACAAGTATCTAAGAGAATGGATTTTCCCAAAGGAAATAACTGGAATTATTGCCTGCACATTCACTCATTCCACTGTATAGGATTCCTGTTAATAATCCTTTGATCAACTTTACATATACAGAAGATGATGGATTTTGCCCAAAAAGTTCCATTGAAGCAAATAGGAGAGAATTAACATCAACTATATAGATCCCAATTGAAAAGGAAACATCAGGAACACTAGACTCAATTGAATGGGAAATAGAGAGGAACAAGTATCTAAGATAATGGATTTTCCCAAAGGAAATAACTGGAATTATTGCCTGCACATTCACTCATTCCACTGTATAGGATTCCTGTTAAGAATCCTTTGATCAACTTTACATATACAGAAGATGATGCATTTTGCCCAAAAAGTTCCATTGAAGCAAATAGGAGAGAATTAACATCAACTATATAGTTCCCAATTAACAAGGAAACATCAGGAACACTAGACTCAATTGAATGGGAAATAGAAAGGAACAAGTATCTAAGAGAATGGATTTTCCCAAAGGAAATAACTGGAATTATTGCCTGCACATTCACTCATTCCACTGTATAGGATTCCTATTAATAATCTTTTGATCAACTTTACATATACAGAAGATTATGCATTTTGCCCAAAAAGTTCCATTGAAGCAAATAGGAGAGAATTAACATCAACTATATAATTCCCATTTGACAAGGAAACATCAAGAACACAGACTCAATAGAAAGGGAAATAGAGAGGAACAAGTATCCAAAGGAATGGATTTTTCTAAAGGAAATAACTGGAACTATTTCCTGCACATTCACTCATTCCACTGTATAGGATTCCTGTTAAGAATCCTTTGATCAGCTTTAGATATAAAGAAGATCATGGATTTTGCCCAAAAAGTTCCATTGAAACAAATAGGAGAGGATTAACATCAACTATATAGTTCCAAATTGAAAAGGAAAGATCAGGACCACTAGACTCAATTGAATGGGAAATAGAGAGGAACAAGTATCTAAGAGAATGGATTTTCCCAATGGAAATAACTGGAATTATTGCCTGCACATTCACTCATTCCACTGTATAGGATTCCTGTTAATAATCCTTTGATCAAATTTACATATACAGAAGATGATGGATTTTGCCCAAAAAGTTCCATTGAAGCAAATAGGAGAGAAATAACATCAACTATATAGATCCCAATTGAAAAGGAAACATCAGGAACACTAGACTCAATTGAATGGGAAATAGAGAGGAACAAGTATCTAAGAGAATGGATTTTCCCAAAGGAAATAACTGGAATTATTGCCTGCACATTCACTCATTCCACTGTATAGGATTCCTATTAATAATCTTTTGATCAACTTTACATATACAGAAGATGATGCATTTTGCCCAAAAAGTTCCATTGAAGCAAATAGGAGAGAATTAACATCAACTATATAATTCCCATTTGACAAGGAAACATCAAGAACACAGACTCAATAGAAAGGGAAATAGAGAGGAACAAGTATCCAAAGGAATGGATTTTTCTAAAGGAAATAACTGGAACTATTTCCTGCACATTCACTCATTCCACTGTATAGGATTCCTGTTAAGAATCCTTTGATCAGCTTTACATACCAAGAAGATGATGGATTTTGCCCAAAAAGTTCCATTGAAGCAAATAGGAGAGAATTAACATCAAATATATAGTTCCCAATTGACAAGGAAACATCAGGAACACTAGACTCAATAGAATGGAAAATAGAGAGGAACAAGTATCCAAAGGAATGGATGTTCCCAAAGGAAATAACTGGAAATATTGCCTGCACATTCAATCATTCCACTGTATAGGATTCCTGTTAAAAATCCTTTGATCAACTTTACATATACAGAAGATGATGGATTTTGCCCAAAATGTTCCTTTGAAGCAAATAGGAGAGAATTAACATCAACTATATAGATCCCAATTCAAAAGGAAACATCAGGAACACTAGACTCAATAGAATAGGAAATAGAGAGGAACAAGTATCTAAGGGAATGGATTTTTCCAGAAGAAATAACTGGAACTATTGCTTGCACATTCACTCATTCCACTGTATATGATTCCTGTTAAGAATCCTTAGATCAGCTTTAGATATAAAGAAGATCATGGATTTTGCCCAGAAAGTTCCATTGAAGCAAATGGGAGAGATATAACATCAACTATATAGTTCCCAATTGAAAAGGAAACATCAGGAACACTAGACTCAATAGAATGGGAAAGAGAGAGGAACAAGTATCCAAAGGAATGGAATTTCCCAAAGGAAATAATTGGAAATATTGCCTGCACATTCACTCATTCCACTCTATAGGATTCCTGTTAATAATCGTTTGATCAACTTTACATATACAGAAGATGATGGATTTTGCCCAAAAAGTTCCATTGAAGCAAATAGGAGAGAATTAACATCAACTATATAGTTCCCAATTGAAAAGGAAACTTCAGGAACACTAGACTCAATAGGATAGGAAATAGAGAGGAAGAAGTATCCAAAGGAATGGATTTTCCCAAAGGAAATAACTGGAATTGAAGCAAATGGGAGAGAATTAACATCAACTATATAGTTCCCAATTGACAAGGAAACATCAGGAACACTAGACTCAATAGAATGGAAAATAGAGAGGAACAAGTATCCAAAGGAATGGATTTTCCCAAAGGAAATAACTGGAAATATTGCCTACACATTCACTCATTCCACTGTATAGGATCTCTGTTAATAATCCTTTGATCAACTTTACATATACAGAAGATGATGCATTTTGCCCAAAAAGTTCCATTGAAGCAAATAGGAGAAAATTAACATCAACTATATAGTTCCCAATTGACAAGGAAACATCAGGAACACTAGACTCAATAGAATGGAAAATAGAGAGGAACAAGTATCCAAAGGAATGGATTTTCCCAAAGGAAATAACTGTAAATATTGCTTGCACTTTCACTCATTCCACTGTATAGGATTCCTGTTAATAATCGTTTGTTCAACTTTACATATACAGAAGATGATGGATTTTGCCCAAAAAGTTCCATTGAAGCAAATAGGAGAGAATTAACATCAACTATATAGTTCCCAATTGAAAAGGAAACTTCAGGAACACTAGACTCAATAGGATAGGAAATAGAGAGGAACAAGTATCCAAAGGAATGGATTTTCCCAAAGGAAATAACTGGAATTGAAGCAAATGGGAGAGAATTAACATCAACTATATAGTTCCCAATTGACAAGGAAACATCAGGAACACTAGACTCAATAGAATGGAAAATAGAGAGGAACAAGTATCCAAAGGAATGGATTTTCCCAAAGGAAATAACTGGAAATATTGCCTACACATTCACTCATTCCACTGTATAGGATCTCTGTTAATAATCCTTTGATCAACTTTACATATACAGAAGATGATGGATTTTGCCCAAAATGTTCCTTTGAAGCAAATAGGAGAGAATTAACATCAACTATATAGATCTCAATTCAAAAGGAAACATCAGGAACACTAGACTCAATAGAATAGGAAATAGAGAGGAACAAGTATCTAAGGGAATGGATTTTTCCAAAAGAAATAACTAGAACTATTGCCTGCACATTCACTCATTCCATTGTATAGGATTCCTGTTAAGAATTTTTTGATCAGCTTTAGATATAAAGAAGATGATGGATTTTGCCCAAAATGTTCCATTGAAGCAAATAGGAGAGTATTATCATCAACTATAATGTTCCTAAATCAAAGGAAACATCAGTGACACAGACTCAATAGAATGGGAAATAGAGAGGAACAAGTATCCAAAGGAATGGATTTTCCCAAAGGAAATAACTGGAACTATTGCCTGCACATTCACTCATTCCACTGTATAGGATTCCTGTTAAGAATCCTTTGATCAGCTTTAGATATAAAGAAGATGATGGATTTTGCCCAAAATGTTCCATTGAAGCAAATAGGAGAGAATTATCATCAACTATAATGTTCCTAAATCAAAGGAAACATCAGTGACACAGACTCAATAGAATGGGAAATAGAGAGGAACAAGTATCCAAAGGAATGGATTTTCCCAAAGGAAATAACTGGAACTAATGCCTGCACATTCACTCATTCCACTGTATAGGATTCCTGTTAAGAATCCTTTGATCAGCTTTAGATATAAAGAAGATCATGGATTTTGCCCAAAAAGTTCCATTGAAACAAATAGGAGAGGATTAACATCAACTATATAGTTCCAAATTGAAAAGGAAAGATCAGGACCACTAGACTCAATTGAATGGGAAATAGAGAGGAACAAGTATCTAAGAGAATGGATTTTCCCAAAGGAAATAACTGGAATTATTGCCTGCACATTCACTCATTCCACTGTATAGGATTCCTGTTAATAATCCTTTGATCAAATTTACATATACAGAAGATGATGGATTTTGCCCAAAAAGTTCCATTGAAGCAAATAGGAGAGAATTAACATCAACTATATAGATCCCAATTGAAAAGGAAACATCAGGAACACTAGACTCAATTGAATGGGAAATAGAGAGGAACAAGTATCTAAGAGAATGGATTTTCCCAAAGGAAATAACTGGAATTATTGCCTGCACATTCACTCATTCCACTGTATAGGATTCCTATTAATAATCTTTTGATCAACTTTACATACAAAGAAGATGATGGATTTTGCCCAAAAAGTTCCATCGAAGCAAATAGGAGAGAATTAACATCAAATATATAGTTCCCAATTGACAAGGAAACATCAGGAACACTAGACTCAATAGAATGGAAAATAGAGAGGAACAAGTATCCAAAGGAATGGATGTTCCCAAAGGAAATAACTGGAAATATTGCCTGCACATTCAATCATTCCACTGTATAGGATTCCTGTTAATAATCCTTTGATCAACTTTACATATACAGAAGATGATGGATTTTGCCCAAAATGTTCCTTTGAAACAAATAGGAGAGAATTAACATCAACTATATAGATCCCAATTCAAAAGGAAACATCAGGAACACTAGACTCAATAGAATAGGAAATAGAGAGGAACAAGTATCTAAGGGAATGGATTTTTCCAGAAGAAATAACTGGAACTATTGCTTGCACATTCATTCATTCCACTGTATAGGATTCCTGTTAAGAATCCTTTGATCAGCTTTAGATATAAAGAAGATCATGGATTTTGCCCAAAAAGTTCCATTGAAGCAAATGGGAGAGATATAACATCAACTATATAGTTCCCAATTGAAAAGGAAACATCAGGAACACTAGACTCAATAGAATGGGAAAGAGAGAGGAACAAGTATCCAAAGGAATGGAATTTCCCAAAGGAAATAATTGGAAATATTGCCTGCACATTCACTCATTCCACTGTATAGGATTCCCGTTAATAATCGTTTGTTCAACTTTACATATACAGAAGATGATGGATTTTGCCCAAAAAGTTCCATTGAAGCAAATAGGAGAGAATTAACATCAACTATATAGTTCCCAATTGAAAAGGAAACTTCAGGAACACTAGACTCAATAGGATAGGAAATAGAGAGGAACAAGTATCCAAAGGAATGGATTTTCCCAAAGGAAATAATGGGAATTGAAGCAAATGGGAGAGAATTAACATCAACTATATAGTTCCCAATTGACAAGGAAACATCAGGAACACTAGACTCAATAGAATGGAAAATAGAGAGGAACAAGTATCCAAAGGAATGGATTTTCCCAAAGGAAATAACTGGAAATATTGCCTACACATTCACTCATTCCACTGTATAGGATCTCTGTTAATAATCCTTTGATCAACTTTACATATACAGAAGATGATGGATTTTGCCCAAAATGTTCCTTTGAAGCAAATAGGAGAGAATTAACATCAACTATATAGATCCCAATTCAAAAGGAAACATCAGGAACACTAGACTCAATAGAATAGGAAATAGAGAGGAACAAGTATCTAAGGGAATGGATTTTTCCAAAAGAAATAACTAGAACTATTGCCTGCACATTCACTCATTCCATTGTATAGGATTCCTGTTAAGAATTTTTTGATCAGCTTTAGATATAAAGAAGATGATGGATTTTGCCCAAAATGTTCCATTGAAGCAAATAGGAGAGTATTATCATCAACTATAATGTTCCTAAATCAAAGGAAACATCAGGAACACTAGACTCAATTGAATGGGAAATAGAGAGGAACAAGTATCCAAAGGAATGGATTTTCCCAAAGGAAATAACTGGAACTATTGCCTGCACATTCACTCATTCCACTGTATAGGATTCCTGTTAAGAATCCTTTGATCAGCTTTAGATATAAAGAAGATCATGGATTTTGCCCAAAAAGTTCCATTGAAACAAATAGGAGAGGATTAACATCAACTATATAATTCCAAATTGAAAAGGAAAGATCAGGACCACTAGACTCAATTGAATGGGAAATAGAGAGGAACAAGTATCTAAGAGAATGGTTTTTCCCAAAGGAAATAACTGGAATTATTGCCTGCACATTCACTCATTCCACTGTATAGGATTCCTGTTAATAATCCTTTGATCAACTTTACATATACAGAAGATGATGGATTTTGCCCAAAAAGTTCCATTGAAGCAAATAGGAGAGAATTAACATCAACTATATAGATCCCAATTGAAAAGGAAACATCAGGACCACTAGACTCAATTGAATGGGAAATAGAGAGGAACAAGTATCTAAGATAATGGATTTTCCCAAAGGAAATAACTGGAATTATTGCCTGCACATTCACTCATTCCACTGTATAGGATTCCTGTTAAGAATCCTTTGATCAACTTTACATATACAGAAGATGATGCATTTTGCCCAAAAAGTTCCATTGAAGCAAATAGGAGAGAATTAACATCAACTATATAGTTCCCAATTAACAAGGAAACATCAGGAACACTAGACTCAATTGAATGGGAAATAGAAAGGAACAAGTATCTAAGAGAATGGATTTTCCCAAAGGAAATAACTGGAATTATTGCCTGCACATTCACTCATTCCACTGTATAGGATTCCTATTAATAATCTTTTGATCAACTTTACATATACAGAAGATTATGCATTTTGCCCAAAAAGTTCCATTGAAGCAAATAGGAGAGAATTAACATCAACTATATAATTCCCATTTGACAAGGAAACATCAAGAACACAGACTCAATAGAAAGGGAAATAGAGAGGAACAAGTATCCAAAGGAATGGATTTTTCTAAAGGAAATAACTGGAACTATTTCCTGCACATTCACTCATTCCACTGTATAGGATTCCTGTTAAGAATCCTTTGATCAGCTTTAGATATAAAGAAGATCATGGATTTTGCCCAAAAAGTTCCATTGAAACAAATAGGAGAGGATTAACATCAACTATATAGTTCCAAATTGAAAAGGAAAGATCAGGACCACTAGACTCAATTGAATGGGAAATAGAGAGGAACAAGTATCTAAGAGAATGGATTTTCCCAATGGAAATAACTGGAATTATTGCCTGCACATTCACTCATTCCACTGTATAGGATTCCTGTTAATAATCCTTTGATCAAATTTACATATACAGAAGATGATGGATTTTGCCCAAAAAGTTCCATTGAAGCAAATAGGAGAGAAATAACATCAACTATATAGATCCCAATTGAAAAGGAAACATCAGGAACACTAGACTCAATTGAATGGGAAATAGAGAGGAACAAGTATCTAAGAGAATGGATTTTCCCAAAGGAAATAACTGGAATTATTGCCTGCACATTCACTCATTCCACTGTATAGGATTCCTATTAATAATCTTTTGATCAACTTTACATATACAGAAGATGATGCATTTTGCCCAAAAAGTTCCATTGAAGCAAATAGGAGAGAATTAACATCAACTATATAATTCCCATTTGACAAGGAAACATCAAGAACACAGACTCAATAGAAAGGGAAATAGAGAGGAACAAGTATCCAAAGGAATGGATTTTTCTAAAGGAAATAACTGGAACTATTTCCTGCACATTCACTCATTCCACTGTATAGGATTCCTGTTAAGAATCCTTTGATCAGCTTTACATACAAAGAAGATGATGGATTTTGCCCAAAAAGTTCCATTGAAGCAAATAGGAGAGAATTAACATCAAATATATAGTTCCCAATTGACAAGGAAACATCAGGAACACTAGACTCAATAGAATGGAAAATAGAGAGGAACAAGTATCCAAAGGAATGGATGTTCCCAAAGGAAATAACTGGAAATATTGCCTGCACATTCAATCATTCCACTGTATAGGATTCCTGTTAAAAATCCTTTGATCAACTTTACATATACAGAAGATGATGGATTTTGCCCAAAATGTTCCTTTGAAGCAAATAGGAGAGAATTAACATCAACTATATAGATCCCAATTCAAAAGGAAACATCAGGAACACTAGACTCAATAGAATAGGAAATAGAGAGGAACAAGTATCTAAGGGAATGGATTTTTCCAGAAGAAATAACTGGAACTATTGCTTGCACATTCACTCATTCCACTGTATAGGATTCCTGTTAAGAATCCTTTGATCAGCTTTAGATATAAAGAAGATCATGGATTTTGCCCAGAAAGTTCCATTGAAGCAAATGGGAGAGATATAACATCAACTATATAGTTCCCAATTGAAAAGGAAACATCAGGAACACTAGACTCAATAGAATGGGAAAGAGAGAGGAACAAGTATCCAAAGGAATGGAATTTCCCAAAGGAAATAATTGGAAATATTGCCTGCACATTCACTCATTCCACTCTATAGGATTCCTGTTAATAATAGTTTGATCAACTTTACATATACAGAAGATGATGGATTTTGCCCAAAAAGTTCCATTGAAGCAAATAGGAGAGAATTAACATCAACTATATAGTTCCCAATTGAAAAGGAAACTTCAGGAACACTAGACTCAATAGGATAGGAAATAGAGAGGAAGAAGTATCCAAAGGAATGGATTTTCCCAAAGGAAATAACTGGAATTGAAGCAAATGGGAGAGAATTAACATCAACTATATAGTTCCCAATTGACAAGGAAACATCAGGAACACTAGACTCAATAGAATGGAAAATAGAGAGGAACAAGTATCCAAAGGAATGGATTTTCCCAAAGGAAATAACTGGAAATATTGCCTACACATTCACTCATTCCACTGTATAGGATCTCTGTTAATAATCCTTTGATCAACTTTACATATACAGAAGATGATGCATTTTGCCCAAAAAGTTCCATTGAAGCAAAGAGGAGAAAATTAACATCAACTATATAGTTCCCAATTGACAAGGAAACATCAGGAACACTAGACTCAATAGAATGGAAAATAGAGAGGAACAAGTATCCAAAGGAATGGATTTTCCCAAAGGAAATAACTGTAAATATTGCTTGCACTTTCACTCATTCCACTGTATAGGATTCCTGTTAATAATCGTTTGTTCAACTTTACATATACAGAAGATGATGGATTTTGCCCAAAAAGTTCCATTGAAGCAAATAGGAGAGAATTAACATCAACTATATAGTTCCCAATTGAAAAGGAAACTTCAGGAACACTAGACTCAATAGGATAGGAAATAGAGAGGAACAAGTATCCAAAGGAATGGATTTTCCCAAAGGAAATAACTGGAATTGAAGCAAATGGGAGAGAATTAACATCAACTATATAGTTCCCAATTGACAAGGAAACATCAGGAACACTAGACTCAATAGAATGGAAAATAGAGAGGAACAAGTATCCAAAGGAATGGATTTTCCCAAAGGAAATAACTGGAAATATTGCCTACACATTCACTCATTCCACTGTATAGGATCTCTGTTAATAATCCTTTGATCAACTTTACATATACAGAAGATGATGCATTTTGCCCAAAAAGTTCCATTGAAGCAAATAGGAGAAAATTAACATCAACTATATAGTTCCCAATTGACAAGGAAACATCAGGAACACTAGACTCAATAGAATGGAAAATAGAGAGGAACAAGTATCCAAAGGAATGGATTTTCCCAAAGGAAATAACTGTAAATATTGCTTGCACATTCACTCATTCCACTGTATAGGATTCCTGTTAATAATCGTTTGTTCAACTTTACATATACAGAAGATGATGGATTTTGCCCAAAAAGTTCCATTGAAGCAAATAGGAGAGAATTAACATCAACTATATAGTTCCCAATTGAAAAGGAAACTTCAGGAACACTAGACTCAATAGGATAGGAAATAGAGAGGAACAAGTATCCAAAGGAATGGATTTTCCCAAAGGAAATAACTGGAATTGAAGCAAATGGGAGAGAATTAACATCAACTATATAGTTCCCAATTAACAAGGAAACATCAGGAACACTAGACTCAATTGAATGGGAAATAGAAAGGAACAAGTATCTAAGAGAATGGATTTTCCCAAAGGAAATAACTGGAATTATTGCCTGCACATTCACTCATTCCACTGTATAGGATTCCTATTAATAATCTTTTGATCAACTTTACATATACAGAAGATTATGCATTTTGCCCAAAAAGTTCCATTGAAGCAAATAGGAGAGAATTAACATCAACTATATAATTCCCATTTGACAAGGAAACATCAAGAACACAGACTCAATAGAAAGGGAAATAGAGAGGAACAAGTATCCAAAGGAATGGATTTTTCTAAAGGAAATAACTGGAACTATTTCCTGCACATTCACTCATTCCACTGTATAGGATTCCTGTTAAGAATCCTTTGATCAGCTTTACATACAAAGAAGATGATGGATTTTGCCCAAAAAGTTCCATCGAAGCAAATAGGAGAGAATTAACATCAAATATATAGTACCCAATTGAAAAGGAAACATTAGTAACACTAGACTCAATTGAATGGGAAATAGAGAGGAACAAGTATCTAAGAGAATGGATTTTCCCAAAGGAAATAACTGGAATTATTGCCTGCACATTCACTCATTCCACTGTATAGGATTCCTATTAATAATCTTTTGATCAACTTTACATATACAGAAGATGATGCATTTTGCCCAAAAAGTTCCATTGAAGCAAATAGGAGAAAATTAACATCAACTATATAGTTCCCAATTGACAAGGAAACATCAGGAACACTAGACTCAATAGAATGGAAAATAGAGAGGAACAAGTATCCAAAGGAATGGATGTTCCCAAAGGAAATAACTGGAAATATTGCCTGCACATTCAATCATTCCACTCTATAGGATTCCTGTTAATAATCCTTTGATCAACTTTACATATACAGAAGATGATGGATTTTGCCCAAAAAGTTCCATTGAAGCAAATGGGAGAGATATAACATCAACTATATAGTTCCCAATTGAAAAGGAAACAGCAGGAACACTAGACTCAATAGAATGGGAAAGAGAGAGGAACAAGTATCCAAAGGAATGGAATTTCCCAAAGGAAATAATTGGAAATATTGCCTGCACATTCACTCATTCCACTCTATAGGATTCCTGTTAATAATCGTTTGATCAACTTTACATATACAGAAGATGATGGATTTTGCCCAAAAAGTTCCATTGAAGCAAATAGGAGAGAATTAACATCAACTATATAGTTCCCAATTGAAAAGGAAACTTCAGGAACACTAGACTCAATAGGATAGGAAATAGAGAGGAAGAAGTATCCAATGGAATGGATTTTCCCAAAGGAAATAACTGGAATTGAAGCAAATGGGAGAGAATTAACATCAACTATATAGTTCCCAATTGACAAGGAAACATCAGGAACACTAGACTCAATAGAATGGAAAATAGAGAGGAACAAGTATCCAAAGGAATGGATTTTCCCAAAGGAAATAACTGGAAATATTGCCTACACATTCACTCATTCCACTGTATAGGATCTCTGTTAATAATCCTTTGATCAACTTTACATATACAGAAGATGATGCGTTTTGCCCAAAAAGTTCCATTGAAGCAAATAGGAGAAAATTAACATCAACTATATAGTTCCCAATTGACAAGGAAACATCAGGAACACTAGACTCAATAGAATGGAAAATAGAGAGGAACAAGTATCCAAAGGAATGGATTTTCCCAAAGGAAATAACTGTAAATATTGCTTGCACATTCACTCATTCCACTGTATAGGATTCCTGTTAATAATCCTTTGATCAACTTTACATATACAGAAGATGATGGATTTTGCCCAAAAAGTTCCATTGAAGCAAATAGGAGAGAATTAACATCAACTATATAGTTCCCAATTGAAAAGGAAACTTCAGGAACACTAGACTCAATAGGATAGGAAATAGAGAGGAACAAGTATCCAAAGGAATGGATTTTCCCAAAGGAAATAACTGGAATTGAAGCAAATGGGAGAGAATTAACATCAACTATATAGTTCCCAATTGACAAGGAAACATCAGTAACACTAGACTCAATAGAATGGAAAATAGAGAGGAACAAGTATCCAAAAGAATGGATTTTCCCAAAGGAAATAACTGGAAATATTGCCTACACATTCACTCATTCCACTGTATAGGATCTCTGTTAATAATCCTTTGATCAACTTTACATATACAGAAGATGATGGATTTTGCCCAAAATGTTCCTTTGAAGCAAATAGGAGAGAATTAACATCAACTATATAGATCCCAATTCAAAAGGAAACATCAGGAACACTAGACTCAATAGAATAGGAAATGGAGAGGAACAAGTATCTAAGGGAATGGATTTTTCCAAAAGAAATAACTAGAACTATTGCCTGCACATTCACTCATTCCATTGTATAGGATTCCTGTTAAGAATTTTTTGATCAGCTTTAGATATAAAGAAGATGATGGATTTTGCCCAAAATGTTCCATTGAAGCAAATAGGAGAGTATTATCATCAACTGTAATGTTCCTAAATCAAAGGAAACATCAGTGACACAGACTCAATAGAATGGGAAATAGAGAGGAACAAGTATCCAAAGGAATGGATTTTCCCAAAGGAAATAACTGGAATTATTGCCTGCACATTCACTCATTACACTGTATAGGATTCCTGTTAATAATCCTTTGATCAACTTTACATATACAGAGTGCCAAAATGTTTGTGGCAGCCCTTTTCATAGTGGCTAGAAGCTGGAAGATGAATGGATGTCCATCAATTGGAGAATGGTTGGGTAAACTATGGTATATGAATGTTATGGAATATTATTGTTCTATAAGAAATGACCAACAGGAGAAATATAGAGAGGCTTGGAGAGACTTACATCAACTGATGCTGAGTGAAACGAGCAGAACCAGAAGATCATTATACACTTCAACAATGATACTGTACGAGGATGTATGCTGATGGAAGTGGATTTCAACATAGAGAAGAGCTAATCCAATTCCAATTGATTAATGATGGAAAGAACCAGCTACATCCAGAAAAGGAACAATGGGAAATGAATGTAAACTGTTATTTTTACCTTCTGAATCCAATTCTTCCTGTGTAAAAAAAAATTCGGTTCTACACACATATATTGTATCTAAATTATACTGTAATATATTTAACATATACAAGACTGCTTGCCATCTGGGGGAGGGGTTTGGGGGAGGAAGGGAAAAAATCTGAATAGAAGTAAGTGCATGGGATAATGTTGTAAAAAATTACCCATGCATATGTACTGTCAAAAAATGTTATAATTATAAAATAAAATAAAAATAAATAAAAAAAAAAAAAAAAAAAAACTTTACATATACAGAAGATGATGGATTTTGCCCAAAAAGTTCCATTGAAGCAAATAGGAGAGAATTAACATCAACTATATAGATCCCAATTGAAAAGGAAATATCAGGAACACTAGACTCAATTGAATGGGAAATAGAGAGGAACAAGTATCTAAGAGAATGGATTTTCCCAAAGGAAATAACTGGAATTATTGCCTGCACATTCACTCATTCCACTGTATAGGATTCCTGTTAAGAATCCTTTGATCAACTTTACATATACAGAAGATGATGCATTTTGCCCAAAAAGTTCCATTGAAGCAAATAGGAGAGAATTAACATCAACTATATAGTTCCCAATTAACAAGGAAACATCAGGAACACTAGACTCAATTGAATGGGAAATAGAGAGGAACAAGTATCTAAGAGAATGGATTTTCCCAAAGGAAATAACTGGAATTATTGCCTGCACATTCACTCATTCCACTGTATAGGATTCCTATTAATAATCTTTTGATCAACTTTACATATACAGAAGATTATGCATTTTGCCCAAAAAGTTCCATTGAAGCAAATAGGAGAGAATTAACATCAACTATATAATTCCCAATTGACAAGGAAACATCAAGAACACAGACGCAATAGAAAGGGAAATAGAGAGGAACAAGTATCCAAAGGAATGGATTTTTCTAAAGGAAATAACTGGAACTATTGCCTGCACATTCACAAGTTCCACTGTATAGGATTCCTGTTAAGAATCCTTTGATCACCCCCAACCAAAAATTAAACTCGAAATACAAAAATTAAAAGGAGAAATCAATAAAATTGAAAGTAAAAAAACTATTGAATTAATAAATAAAACCAAGAGTTGGTTTTATGAAAAAGCCAATAAAATAGATAAACCTTTGGTAAATTTGATCAAAAAAAAGAAAGAGGAAAATCAAATTGATAGTCTTACAAATGAAAAGGGGGATCTTTCCACCAATGAAGAGGAAATTAGAGAAATAATAAGGAGTTACTTTGCCCAACTTTATGCCAATAAATTTGATAACTTAAGTGAAATGGATGACTTTCTCCAAAAATATAGGCTCCCTAGATTAACAGAGGAGGAGATAAATTGCTTAAATAGTCCCATTTCAGAAAAAGAAATAGAACAAGCTATTAATCAACTCCCCAGGAAAAAATCCCCAGGGCCAGATGGATTCACATGTGAATTCTACCAAACATTTAAAGAACAATTAGCCCCAATGTTATATAAATTATTTGAAAAAATAGGGGATGAAGGAGTCCTACCAAACTCCTTTTATGACACAGACATGGTACTGATACCTAAACCTGGTAGATCGAAAACTGAGAAAGAAAATTATAGACCAATCTCCTTAATGAATATTGATGCTAAAATCTTAAATAAGATATTAGCAAAAAGACTTCAGAAAATCATCTCCAAGATAATACACTATGATCAAGTAGGATTTATTCCAGGAATGCAGGGCTGGTTTAATATTAGGAAAACTATTAATATAATTGACCATATTAATAATCAAATTAATAAGAACCATATGATCATCTCAATAGATGCAGAAAAAGCATTTGACAAAATCCAACATCCATTCCTACTAAAAACTCTTGAGAGTATAGGAATAAATGGATTATTCCTTAGAATAATCAGGAGTATATATTTAAGACCGTCAGTAAGCATAATATGCAATAGAAATAAACTGCAACCTTTCCCAGTAAGATCAGGAGTGAAACAAGGTTGCCCACTATCACCATTACTATTCAATATAGTACTAGAAACGCTAGCCTCGGCAATAAGAGCCGAGAAAGAGATTCAAGGAATTAGAGTAGGAAATGAGGAAATCAAACTATCACTTTTTGCAGATGACATGATGGTATACTTAGAGAACCCCAAAGACTCTGCTAAAAAACTACTAGAAATAATTCAAAATTTCAGCAAAGTGGCAGGATACAAAATAAATCCACATAAATCCTCGGCATTTTTATATATCACTAACAAAATGCAACAGCAAGAGATACAAAGAGAAATTCCATTCCAAACAAATGTTGAGAGTATAAAATATTTGGGAATCCATCTACCAAAGAAAAGTCAGGAATTATATGAGAAAAATTACAAAACACTTGCCACAAAAATAAAATCAGATTTAAATAATTGGAAAGACATTCAGTGCTCTTGGATAGGCCGAGCGAATATAATAAAGATGACAATACTCCCCAAACTAATCTATTTATTTAGTGCTATACCAATCAGACTCCCAAGAAACTATTTTAATGACCTAGAAAAAATAACAACAAAATTCATATGGAAGAATAAAAGGTCAAGAATTGCAAGGGAACTAATGAAAAAAAACTCAGAGGAAGGTGGTCTAAGTGTACCTGATCTAAAGCTATATTATATAGCAGCAGTCACCAAAACCATTTGGTATTGGCTACGAAATAGACCGGTAGATCAGTGGAACAGATTAGATACAAAGGACAAAAAAGGGTACATCTATAGCAATCTAATCTTTGACAAACCCAAAGATTCCAACATTAGGGATAAAAATTCATTATTCGGAAAAAACTGTTGGGAAAACTGGAAATTAGTATGGCAGAAATTAGATATGGATCCACACTTAACACCATATACCAAGATAAGATCAAAATGGGTCCATGATTTAGACATAAAGAGGGAGATAATAAATAGATTAGAGGAACAGAGGATAATCTACCTCTCAGACTTGTGGAGGAGGAAGGAATTTATGACCAGAGGAGAACTAGAGATCATTATTGATCACAAAATAGAAGATTTTGATTACATCAAACTAAAAAGTTTCTGTACAAATAATACTAATGCAAACAAGATTAGAAGGGAAGTAACAAATTGGGAAAATATTTTTAAAAACAAAGGTTCTGACAAAGGTCTCATTTCCAAAATATATAGAGAACTGACCCAAATTTATAAGAAACCGAACCATTCTCCAATTGATAAATGGTCAAAGGATATGAACAGACAATTCTCAGAGGAAGAAATTGAAACTATATCCACTCACATGAAAGAGTGTTCCAAATCACTACTGATCAGAGAAATGCAAATTAAGACCACTCTGAGATACCACTACACACCTGTCAGATTGGCTAAGATGACAGGAACAAATAATGACAAATGTTGGAGGGGATGTGGGAAAACTGGGACACTAATACATTGCTGGTGGAGTTGTGAAAGAATCCAGCCATTCTGGAGAGCAATCTGGAATTATGCCCAAAAAGTTATCAAACTGTGCATACCCTTTGACCCAGCAGCGCTACTACTGGGATTATATCCCAAAGAAATACTAAAGAGCGGAAAGAGACATATATGTGCCAAAATGTTTGTGGCAGCTCTTTTTGTTGTAGCTAGAAACTGGAGGATGAATGGATGTCCATCAGTTGGAGAATGGTTGGGTAAATTGTGGTATATGAAGGTTATGGAATATTATTGCTCGGTAAGAAATGACCAGCAGGAGGAATATAGAGAGGCCTGGAGAGACTTAAATCAACTGATGCTGAGTGAAATGAGCAGAACCAGAAGATCACTGTACACTTCAACAACAATGCTGTATGAGGATGTATTCTGATGGAAGTGGAAATCATCAACATAAAGAAGATCCAACTCACTTCCAGTTGATCAATGATGGACAGAGGTAGCTGCACCCAGAGAAGAAACACTGGGAGGGGAATGAAAATTGTTAGCACTAATATCTGTCTGCCCAGGTTGCATGTACCTTCGGATTCTAATGTTTATTGTGCAACAAGAAAGTGATATTCGCACACATGTATTGTACCTAGACTATATTGTAACACATGTAAAATATATGGTATTGCCTGTCGTTGGGGGGAGGGAATAGAGGGAGGGGGGGTAAATTGGAAAAATGAATACAAGGGATAATATTATAAAATATATATATATATATATAATAAAAAAAAAAAAAAAAAAAAAAAAAAAAAAAAAAAAAAAAAAAAAAAAAAAAAAAAAGAATCCTTTGATCAGCTTTACATACAAAGAAGATGATGGATTTTGCCGAAAAAGTTCCATTGAAGCAAATAGGAGAGAATTAACATCAAATATATAGTACCCAATTGAAAAGGAAACATTAGTAACACTAGACTCAATTGAATGAGAAATAGAGAGGAACAAGTATCTAAGAGAATGGATTTTCCCAAAGGAAATAACTGGAATTATTGCCTGCACATTCACTCATTCCACTGTATAGGATTCCTATTAATAATCTTTTGATCAACTTTACATATACAGAAGATGATGCATTTTGCCCAAAAAGTTCCATTGAAGCAAATAGGAGAAAATTAACATCAACTATATAGTTCCCAATTGACAAGGAAACATCAGGAACACTAGACTCAATAGAATGGAAAATAGAGAGGAACAAGTATCCAAAGGAATCGATTTTCCCAAAGGAAATAACTGGAAATATTACCTGCATATTCACGCATTCCACTCTATAAGATTCCTGTTAATAATCGTTTGATCAACTTTACATATACAGAAGATGATGGATTTTGCCCAAAAAGTTCCATTGAAGCAAATAGGAGAGAATTAACATCAACTATATAGTTCCCAATTGAAAAGGAAACTTCAGGAACACTAGACTCAATAGGATAGGAAATAGAGAGGAACAAGTATCCAAAGGAATGGATTTTCCCAAAGGAAATAACTGTAATTGAAGCAAATGGGAGAGAATTAACATCAACTATATAGTTCCCAATTGACAAGGAAACATCAGGAACACTAGACTCAATAGAATGGAAAATAGAGAGGAACAAGTATCCAAAGGAATGGATTTTCCCAAAGGAAATAACTGGAAATATTGCCTGCACATTCACTCATTCCACTGTATAGGATTCCTGTTAATAATCCTTTGATCAACTTTACATATACAGAAGATGATGGATTTTGCCCAAAATGTTCCTTTGAAGCAAATAGGAGAGAATTAACATCAACTATATAGATCCCAATTCAAAAGGAAACATCAGGAACACTAGACTCAATAGAATGGGAAATAGAGAGGAACAAGTATCTAAGGGAATGGATTTTTCCAAAAGAAATAACTGGAACTATTGCCTGCAGATTCACTCATTCCATTGTATAGGATTCCTGTTAAGAATTTTTTGATCAGCTTTAGATATAAAGAAGATGATGGATTTTGCCCAAAATGTTCCATTGAAGCAAAGAGGAGAGTATTATCATCAACTATAATGTTCCTAAATCAAAGGAAACATCAGTGACACAGACTCAATAGAATGGGAAATAGAGAGGAACAAGTATCCAAAGGAATGGATTTTCCCAAAGGAAATAACTGGAACTGTTGCCTGCACATTCCCTCATTCCACTGTATAGGATTCCTGTTAAGAATCCTTTGATCAGCTTTAGATATAAAGAAGATCATGGATTTTGCCCAAAAAGTTCCGTTGAAACAAATAGGAGAGGATTAACATCAACTATATAGTTCCAAATTGAAAAGGAAAGATCAGGACCACTAGACTCAATTGAATGGGAAATAGAGAGGAACAAGTATCCAAAGGAATGGATTTTTCTAAAGGAAATAACTGGAATTATTGCCTGCACATTCACTCATTCCACTGTATAGGTTTCCTGTTAATAATCCTTTGATAAACTTTACATATACAGAAGATGATGGATTTTGCCCAAAAAGTTCCATTGAAGCAAATAGGAGAGAATTAACATCAACTATATAGATCCCAATTGAAAAGGAAACATCAGGAACACTAGACTCAATTGAATGGGAAATAGAGAGGAACAAGTATCTAAGAGAATGGATTTTCCCAAAGGAAATAACTGGAATTATTGCCTGCACATTCACTCATTCCACTGTATAGGATTCCTATTAATAATCTTTTGATCAACTTTACATATACAGAAGATGATGCATTTTGCCCAAAAAGTTCCATTGAAGCAAATAGGAGAAAATTAACATCAACTATATAGTTCCCAATTGACAAGGAAACATCAGGAACACTAGACTCAATAGAATGGAAAATAGAGAGGAACAAGTATCCAAAGGAATGGATTTTCCCAAAGGAAATAACTGGAAATATTGCCTGCATATTCACTCATTCCACTCTATAGGATTCCTGTTAATAATCGTTTGATCAACTTTACATATACAGAAGATGATGGATTTTGCCCAAAAAGTTCCATTGAAGCAAATAGGAGAGAATTAACATCAACTATATAGTTCCCAATTGAAAAGGAAACTTCAGGAACACTAGACTCAATAGGATAGGAAATAGAGAGGAACAAGTATCCAAAGGAATGGATTTTCCCAAAGGAAATAATTGGAATTGAAGCAAATGGGAGAGAATTAACATCAACTATATAGTTCCCAATTGACAAGGAAACATCAGGAACACTAGACTCAATAGAATGGAAAATAGAGAGGAACAAGTATCCAAAGGAATGGATTTTCCCAAAGGAAATAACTGGAAATATTGCCTACACATTCACTCATTCCACTGTATAGGATCTCTGTTAATAATCCTTTGATCAACTTTACATATACAGAAGATGATGGATTTTGCCCAAAAAGTTCCATTGAAGCAAATGGGAGAGATATAACATCAACTATATAGTTCCCAATTGAAAAGGAAACATCAGGAACACTAGACTCAATTGAATGGGAAATAGAGAGGAACAAGTATCTAAGAGAATGGATTTTCCCAAAGGAAATAACTGGAATTATTGCCTGCACATTCATTCATTCCACTGTATAGGATTCCTGTTAAGAATCCTTTGATCAGCTTTAGGTATAAAGAAGATGATGGATTTTGCCCAAAATGTTCCATTAATCCAAGTAGGAGAAAATTATCATCACCTATAAAGTTCCCAATTGAAAAGGAAACATCAGGAACACAGAATCAATAGAATGGGAAATAGAGAGGAACAAGTATCCAAAGGAATGGATGTTCCCAAAGGAAATAACTGGAAATATTGCCTGCACATTCAATCATTCCACTGTATAGGATTCCTGTTAATAATCCTTTGATCAACTTTACATATACAGAAGATGATGGATTTTGCCCAAAATGTTCCTTTGAAACAAATAGGAGAGAATTAACATCAACTATATAGATCCCAATTCAAAAGGAAACATCAGGAACACTAGACTCAATAGAATAGGAAATAGAGAGGAACAAGTATCTAAGGGAATGGATTTTTCCAGAAGAAATAACTGGAACTATTGCTTGCACATTCACTCATTCCACTGTATAGGATTCCTGTTAAGAATCCTTTGATCAGCTTTAGATATAAAGAAGATCATGGATTTTGCCCAAAAAGTTCCATTGAAGCAAATAGGAGAGATCTAACATCAAGTATATAGTTCCCAATTGAAAAGGAAACATCAGGAACACTAGACTCAATAGAATGGGAAAGAGAGAGGAACAAGTATCCAAAGGAATGGAATTTCCCAAAGGAAATAATTGGAAATATTGCCTGCACATTCACTCATTCCACTCTATAGGATTCCTGTTAATAATCGTTTGATCAACTTTACATATACAGAAGATGATGGATTTTGCCCAAAAAGTTCCATTGAAGCAAATAGGAGAGAATTAACATCAACTATATAGTTCCCAATTGAAAAGGAAACTTCAGGAACACTAGACTCAATAGGATAGGAAATAGAGAGGAAGAAGTATCCAAAGGAATGGATTTTCCCAAAGGAAATAACTGGAATTGAAGCAAATGGGAGAGAATTAACATCAACTATATAGTTCCCAATTGACAAGGAAACATCAGGAACACTAGACTCAATAGAATGGAAAATAGAGAGGAACAAGTATCCAAAGGAATGGATTTTCCCAAAGGAAATAACTGGAAATATTGCCTACACATTCACTCATTCCACTGTATAGGATCTCTGTTAATAATCCTTTGATCAACTTTACATATACAGAAGATGATGCATTTTGCCCAAAAAGTTCCATTGAAGCAAATAGGAGAAAATTAACATCAACTATATAGTTCCCAATTGACAAGGAAACATCAGGAACACTAGACTCAATAGAATGGAAAATAGAGAGGAACAAGTATCCAAAGGAATGGATTTTCCCAAAGGAAATAACTGTAAATATTGCTTGCACATTCACTCATTCCACTGTATAGGATTCCTGTTAATAATCGTTTGTTCAACTTTACATATACAGAAGATGATGGATTTTGCCCAAAAAGTTCCATTGAAGCAAATAGGAGAGAATTAACATCAACTATATAGTTCCCAATTGAAAAGGAAACTTCAGGAACACTAGACTCAATAGGATAGGAAATAGAGAGGAACAAGTATCCAAAGGAATGGATTTTCCCAAAGGAAATAACTGGAATTATTGCCTGCACATTCACTCATTCCACTGTATAGGATTCCTATTAATAATCTTTTGATCAACTTTACATATACAGAAGATTATGCATTTTGCCCAAAAAGTTCCATTGAAGCAAATAGGAGAGAATTAACATCAACTATATAATTCCCATTTGACAAGGAAACATCAAGAACACAGACTCAATAGAAAGGGAAATAGAGAGGAACAAGTATCCAAAGGAATGGATTTTTCTAAAGGAAATAACTGGAACTATTTCCTGCACATTCACTCATTCCACTGTATAGGATTCCTGTTAAGAATCCTTTGATCAGCTTTACATACAAAGAAGATGATGGATTTTGCCCAAAAAGTTCCATTGAAGCAAATAGGAGAGAATTAACATCAAATATATAGTACCCAATTGAAAAGGAAACATTAGTAACACTAGACTCAATTGAATGGGAAATAGAGAGGAACAAGTATCTAAGAGAATGGATTTTCCCAAAGGAAATAACTGGAATTATTGCCTGCACATTCACTCATTCCACTGTATAGGATTCCTATTAATAATCTTTTGATCAACTTTACATATACAGAAGATGATGCATTTTGCCCAAAAAGTTCCATTGAAGCAAATAGGAGAAAATTAACATCAACTATATAGTTCCCAATTGACAAGGAAACATCAGGAATACTAGACTCAATAGAATGGAAAATAGAGAGGAACAAGTATCCAAAGGAATGGATGTTCCCAAAGGAAATAACTGGAAATATTGCCTGCACATTCAATCATTCCACTGTATAGGATTCCTGTTAATAATCCTTTGATCAACTTTACATATACAGAAGATGATGGATTTTGCCCAAAAAGTTCCATTGAAGCAAATGGGAGAGATATAACATCAACTATATAGTTCCCAATTGAAAAGGAAACATCAGGAACACTAGACTCAATAGAATGGGAAAGAGAGAGGAACAAGTATCCAAAGGAATGGAATTTCCCAAAGGAAATAATTGGAAATATTGCCTGCACATTCACTCATTCCACTCTATAGGATTCCTGTTAATAATCGTTTGATCAACTTTACATATACAGAAGATGATGGATTTTGCCCAAAAAGTTCCATTGAAGCAAATAGGAGAGAATTAACATCAACTATATAGTTCCCAATTGAAAAGGAAACTTCAGGAACACTAGACTCAATAGGATAGGAAATAGAGAGGAAGAAGTATCCAATGGAATGGATTTTCCCAAAGGAAATAACTGGAATTGAAGCAAATGGGAGAGAATTAACATCAACTATATAGTTCCCAATTGACAAGGAAACATCAGGAACACTAGACTCAATAGAATGGAAAATAGAGAGGAACAAGTATCCAAAGGAATGGATTTTCCCAAAGGAAATAACTGGAAATATTGCCTACACATTCACTCATTCCACTGTATAGGATCTCTGTTAATAATCCTTTGATCAACTTTACATATACAGAAGATGATGCGTTTTGCCCAAAAAGTTCCATTGAAGCAAATAGGAGAAAATTAACATCAACTATATAGTTCCCAATTGACAAGGAAACATCAGGAACACTAGACTCAATAGAATGGAAAATAGAGAGGAACAAGTATCCAAAGGAATGGATTTTCCCAAAGGAAATAACTGTAAATATTGCTTGCACATTCACTCATTCCACTGTATAGGATTCCTGTTAATAATCCTTTGATCAACTTTACATATACAGAAGATGATGGATTTTGCCCAAAAAGTTCCATTGAAGCAAATAGGAGAGAATTAACATCAACTATATAGTTCCCAATTGAAAAGGAAACTTCAGGAACACTAGACTCAATAGGATAGGAAATAGAGAGGAACAAGTATCCAAAGGAATGGATTTTCCCAAAGGAAATAACTGGAATTGAAGCAAATGGGAGAGAATTAACATCAACTATATAGTTCCCAATTGACAAGGAAACATCAGTAACACTAGACTCAATAGAATGGAAAATAGAGAGGAACAAGTATCCAAAAGAATGGATTTTCCCAAAGGAAATAACTGGAAATATTGCCTACACATTCACTCATTCCACTGTATAGGATCTCTGTTAATAATCCTTTGATCAACTTTACATATACAGAAGATGATGGATTTTGCCCAAAATGTTCCTTTGAAGCAAATAGGAGAGAATTAACATCAACTATATAGATCCCAATTCAAAAGGAAACATCAGGAACACTAGACTCAATAGAATAGGAAATAGAGAGGAACAAGTATCTAAGGGAATGGATTTTTCCAAAAGAAATAACTAGAACTATTGCCTGCACATTCACTCATTCCATTGTATAGGATTCCTGTTAAGAATTTTTTGATCAGCTTTAGATATAAAGAAGATGATGGATTTTGCCCAAAATGTTCCATTGAAGCAAATAGGAGAGTATTATCATCAACTGTAATGTTCCTAAATCAAAGGAAACATCAGTGACACAGACTCAATAGAATGGGAAATAGAGAGGAACAAGTATCCAAAGGAATGGATTTTCCCAAAGGAAATAACTGGAACTATTGCCTGCACATTCACTCATTCCACTGTATAGGATTCCTGTTAAGAATCCTTTGATCAGCTTTAGATATAAAGTAGATCATGGATTTTGCCCAAAAAGTTCCATTGAAACAAATAGGAGAGGATTAACATCAACTATATAATTCCAAATTGAAAAGGAAAGATCAGGACCACTAGACTCAATTGAATGGGAAATAGAGAGGAACAAGTATCTAAGAGAATGGATTTTCCCAAAGGAAATAACTGGAATTATTGCCTGCACATTCACTCATTACACTGTATAGGATTTCTGTTAATAATCCTTTGATCAACTTTACATATACAGAGTGCCAAAATGTTTGTGGCAGCCCTTTTCATAGTGGCTAGAAGCTGGAAGATGAATGGATGTCCATCAATTGGAGAATGGTTGGGTAAACTATGGTATATGAATGTTATGGAATATTATTGTTCTATAAGAAATGACCAACAGGAGAAATATAGAGAGGCTTGGAGAGACTTACATCAACTGATGCTGAGTGAAACGAGCAGAACCAGAAGATCATTATACACTTCAACAATGATACTGTACGAGGATGTATGCTGATGGAAGTGGATTTCAACATAGAGAAGAGCTAATCCAATTCCAATTGATTAATGATGGAAAGAACCAGCTACATCCAGAAAAGGAACAATGGGAAATGAATGTAAACTGTTATTTTTACCTTCTGAATCCAATTCTTCCTGTGTAACAAAAAATTCGGTTCTACACACATATATTGTATCTAAATTATACTGTAATATATTTAACATATACAAGACTGCTTGCCATCTGGGGGAGGGGTTTGGGGGAGGAAGGGAAAAAATCTGAATAGAAGTAAGTGCAAGGGATAATGTTGTAAAAAATTACCCATGCATATGTACTGTCAAAAAATGTTATAATTATAAAATAAAATAAAAAAAAAAAAAAAAAAAAAAAAAAACTTTACATATACAGAAGATGATGGATTTTGCCCAAAAAGTTCCATTGAAGCAAATAGGAGAGAATTAACATCAACTATATAGATCCCAATTGAAAAGGAAATATCAGGAACACTAGACTCAATTGAATGGGAAATAGAGAGGAACAAGTATCTAAGAGAATGGATTTTCCCAAAGGAAATAACTGGAATTATTGCCTGCACATTCACTCATTCCACTGTATAGGATTCCTGTTAAGAATCCTTTGATCAACTTTACATATACAGAAGATGAAGCATTTTGCCCAAAAAGTTCCATTGAAGCAAATAGGAGAGAATTAACATCAACTATATAGTTCCCAATTAACAAGGAAACATCAGGAACACTAGACTCAATTGAATGGGAAATAGAGAGGAACAAGTATCTAAGAGAATGGATTTTCCCAAAGGAAATAACTGGAATTATTGCCTGCACATTCACTCATTCCACTGTATAGGATTCCTATTAATAATCTTTTGATCAACTTTACATATACAGAAGATTATGCATTTTGCCCAAAAAGTTCCATTGAAGCAAATAGGAGAGAATTAACATCAACTATATAATTCCCAATTGACAAGGAAACATCAAGAACACAGACGCAATAGAAAGGGAAATAGAGAGGAACAAGTATCCAAGGGAATGGATTTTTCTAAAGGAAATAACTGGAACTATTGCCTGCACATTCACAAGTTCCACTGTATAGGATTCCTGTTAAGAATCCTTTGATCAGCTTTACATACAAAGAAGATGATGGATTTTGCCGAAAAAGTTCCATTGAAGCAAATAGGAGAGAATTAACATCAAATATATAGTACCCAATTGAAAAGGAAACATTAGTAACACTAGACTCAATTGAATGAGAAATAGAGAGGAACAAGTATCTAAGAGAATGGATTTTCCCAAAGGAAATAA
This sequence comes from Sminthopsis crassicaudata, assembly GCF_048593235.1. NCBI lineage: Eukaryota > Metazoa > Chordata > Mammalia > Dasyuromorphia > Dasyuridae > Sminthopsis > Sminthopsis crassicaudata. The sequence goes on along the minus strand of NC_133622.1, from coordinate 137,129,187 downwards.
CTGGAATTATTGCCTGCACATTCACTCATTCCACTGTATAGGATTCCTATTAATAATCTTTTGATCAACTTTACATATACAGAAGATGATGCATTTTGCCCAAAAAGTTCCATTGAAGCAAATAGGAGAAAATTAACATCAACTATATAGTTCCCAATTGACAAGGAAACATAAGGAACACTAGACTCAATAGAATGGAAAATAGAGAGGAACAAGTATCCAAAGGAATCGATTTTCCCAAAGGAAATAACTGGAAATATTACCTGCATATTCACGCATTCCACTCTATAAGATTCCTGTTAATAATCGTTTGATCAACTTTACATATACAGAAGATGATGGATTTTGCCCAAAAAGTTCCATTGAAGCAAATAGGAGAGAATTAACATCAACTATATAGTTCCCAATTGAAAAGGAAACTTCAGGAACACTAGACTCAATAGGATAGGAAATAGAGAGGAACAAGTATCCAAAGGAATGGATTTTCCCAAAGGAAATAACTGTAATTGAAGCAAATGGGAGAGAATTAACATCAACTATATAGTTCCCAATTGACAAGGAAACATCAGGAACACTAGACTCAATAGAATGGAAAATAGAGAGGAACAAGTATCCAAAGGAATGGATTTTCCCAAAGGAAATAACTGGAAATATTGCCTGCACATTCACTCATTCCACTGTATAGGATTCCTGTTAATAATCCTTTGATCAACTTTACATATACAGAAGATGATGGATTTTGCCCAAAATGTTCCTTTGAAGCAAATAGGAGAGAATTAACATCAACTATATAGATCCCAATTCAAAAGGAAACATCAGGAACACTAGACTCAATAGAATGGGAAATAGAGAGGAACAAGTATCTAAGGGAATGGATTTTTCCAAAAGAAATAACTGGAACTATTGCCTGCAGATTCACTCATTCCATTGTATAGGATTCCTGTTAAGAATTTTTTGATCAGCTTTAGATATAAAGAAGATGATGGATTTTGCCCAAAATGTTCCATTGAAGCAAAGAGGAGAGTATTATCATCAACTATAATGTTCCTAAATCAAAGGAAACATCAGTGACACAGACTCAATAGAATGGGAAATAGAGAGGAACAAGTATCCAAAGGAATGGATTTTCCCAAAGGAAATAACTGGAACTATTGCCTGCACATTCCCTCATTCCCCTGTATAGGATTCCTGTTAAGAATCCTTTGATCAGCTTTAGATATAAAGAAGATCATGGATTTTGCCCAAAAAGTTCCGTTGAAACAAATAGGAGAGGATTAACATCAACTATATAGTTCCAAATTGAAAAGGAAAGATCAGGACCACTAGACTCAATTGAATGGGAAATAGAGAGGAACAAGTATCCAAAGGAATGGATTTTTCTAAAGGAAATAACTGGAATTATTGCCTGCACATTCACTCATTCCACTGTATAGGTTTCCTGTTAATAATCCTTTGATAAACTTTACATATACAGAAGATGATGGATTTTGCCCAAAAAGTTCCATTGAAGCAAATAGGAGAGAATTAACATCAACTATATAGATCCCAATTGAAAAGGAAACATCAGGAACACTAGACTCAATTGAATGGGAAATAGAGAGGAACAAGTATCTAAGAGAATGGATTTTCCCAAAGGAAATAACTGGAATTATTGCCTGCACATTCACTCATTCCACTGTATAGGATTCCTATTAATAATCTTTTGATCAACTTTACATATACAGAAGATGATGCATTTTGCCCAAAAAGTTCCATTGAAGCAAATAGGAGAAAATTAACATCAACTATATAGTTCCCAATTGACAAGGAAACATCAGGAACACTAGACTCAATAGAATGGAAAATAGAGAGGAACAAGTATCCAAAGGAATGGATTTTCCCAAAGGAAATAACTGGAAATATTGCCTGCATATTCACTCATTCCACTCTATAGGATTCCTGTTAATAATCGTTTGATCAACTTTACATATACAGAAGATGATGGATTTTGCCCAAAAAGTTCCATTGAAGCAAATAGGAGAGAATTAACATCAACTATATAGTTCCCAATTGAAAAGGAAACTTCAGGAACACTAGACTCAATAGGATAGGAAATAGAGAGGAACAAGTATCCAAAGGAATGGATTTTCCCAAAGGAAATAACTGGAATTGAAGCAAATGGGAGAGAATTAACATCAACTATATAGTTCCCAATTGACAAGGAAACATCAGGAACACTAGACTCAATAGAATGGAAAATAGAGAGGAACAAGTATCCAAAGGAATGGATTTTCCCAAAGGAAATAACTGGAAATATTGCCTACACATTCACTCATTCCACTGTATAGGATCTCTGTTAATAATCCTTTGATCAACTTTACATATACAGAAGATGATGGATTTTGCCCAAAAAGTTCCATTGAAGCAAATGGGAGAGATATAACATCAACTACATAGTTCCCAATTGAAAAGGAAACATCAGGAACACTAGACTCAATTGAATGGGAAATAGAGAGGAACAAGTATCTAAGAGAATGGATTTTCCCAAAGGAAATAACTGGAATTATTGCCTGCACATTCATTCATTCCACTGTATAGGATTCCTGTTAAGAATCCTTTGATCAGCTTTAGGTATAAAGAAGATGATGGATTTTGCCCAAAATGTTCCATTAATCCAAGTAGGAGAAAATTATCATCACCTATAAAGTTCCCAATTGAAAAGGAAACATCAGGAACACAGAATCAATAGAATGGGAAATAGAGAGGAACAAGTATCCAAAGGAATGGATGTTCCCAAAGGAAATAACTGGAATTATTGCCTGCACATTCACTCATTCCACTGTATAGGATTCCTGTTAAGAATCCTTTTATCAGCTTTAGATATAAGAAGAGGATGTATTTTTGCCCAAAAAGTTCCAATGAAGCAAATAGGAGAGAATTATCATAAACTATACTGTTCCTAAATTAAAAGGGAACATCAGGAACACAGACTCAATAGAAAGGGAAATAGAGAGGAACAAGTATCCAAAAAAATGGATTTTTCTAAAGGAAATAACTGGAACTATTGCCTGCACATTCACTCATTCCAATGTATAGGATTCCTGTTAAGAATCATTTGATCAGCTTTACATACAAAGAAGATGATAGATTTTGCCCAAAAAGTTCCATTGAAGCAAATAGGAGAGAATTAACATAAACTATATAGATCCCAATTGAAAAGGAAACATCAGTAAAACTAGACTCAATTGAATGGGAAATAGAGAGGAACAAGTATCTAAGAGAATGGATTTTCCCAAAGGAAATAACTGGAATTATTGCCTGCACATTCACTCATTCCACTGTATAGGATTCCTGTTAAGAATCCTTTGATCAACTTTACATATACAGAAGATGATGCATTTTGCCCAAAAAGTTCCATTGAAGCAAATAGGAGAGAATTAACATCAACTATATAGTTCCCAATTGACAAGGAAACATCAGGAACACTAGACTCAATTGAATGGGAAATAGAGAGGAACAAGTATCTAAGAGAATGGATTTTCCCAAAGGAAATAACTGGAATTATTGCCTGCACATTCACTCATTCCACTGTATAGGATTCCTATTAATAATCTTTTGATCAACTTTACATATACAGAAGATGATGCATTTTGCCCAAAAAGTTCCATTGAAGCAAATAGGAGAGAATTAACATCAACTATATAGTTCCCAATTGACAAGGAAACATCAAGAACACAGACTCAATAGAAAGGGAAATAGAGAGGAACAAGTATCCAAAGGAATGGATTTTTCTAAAGGAAATAACTGGAACTGTTGCCTGCACATTCACTCATTCCACTGTATAGGATTCCTGTTAAGAATCCTTTGATCAGCTTTAGATATAAAGAAGATGATGGATTTTGCCCAAAAAGTTCCATATAAGCAAATGGGAGAGAATTAACATCAACTATATAGTTCCCAATTGACAAGGAAACATCAGGAACACTAGACTCAATAGAATAGGAAATAGAGAGGAACAAGTATCCAAAGGAATGGATTTTCCTAAAGGAAATAACAGGATCTATTACCTGCACATTCACTCATTCCACTGTATAGGATTCCTGTTAAGAATCCTTTGATCAGCTTTAGATATAAAGAAGATCATGGATTTTGCCCAAAAATTTCCATTGAACCAAATGGGAGAGAATTAAAATCAACTATATAGTTCCCAATTGAAAAGGAAACATCAGGAACACTAGACTCAATAGAATGGAAAATAGAGAGGAACAAGTATTCAAAGGAATGGATTTTCCCAAAGGAAATAACTGGAATTAAAGCAAATGGGAGAGAATTACCATCAAATCTATAGTAACCAATTGAAAAGAAAACATCAGGAACACTAGACTCAATAGAATGGAAAATAGAGAGGAACAAGTATCCAAAGGAATGGATTTTCCCAAAAGAAATAACTGGAAATATTGCCTGCACATAAACTTATTCCACTGTATAGGATTCCTATTAATAATCCTTTGATCAACTTTACATATACAGAAGATGATTGATTTTGCCCAAAATTTCCATTAAAGCAAATAGGAGAGATCTAACATCAAGTATATAGTTCCCAATTGAAAAGGAAACATCAGTAACACTAGACTCAATTGAATGGGAAATAGAGAGGAACAAGTATCCAAAGGAATGGATTTTCCCAAAGGAAATAACTGGAAATATTGCCTGCATATTCACTCATTCCACTCTATAGGATTCCTGTTAATAATCGTTTGATCAACTTTACATATACAGAAGATGATGGATTTTGCCCAAAAAGTTCCATTGAAGCAAATAGGAGAGAATTAACATCAACTATATAGTTACCAATTGAAAAGGAAACTTCAGGAACACTAGACTCAATAGGATAGGAAATAGAGAGGAACAAGTATCCAAAGGAATGGATTTTCCCAAAGGAAATAACTGGAATTGAAGCAAATGGGAGAGAATTAACATCAACTATATAGTTCCCAATTGACAAGGAAACATCAGGAACACTAGACTCAATAGAATGGAAAATAGAGAGGAACAAGTATCCAAAGGAATGGATTTTCCCAAAGGAAATAACTGGAAATATTGCCTACACATTCACTCATTCCACTGTATAGGATCTCTGTTAATAATCCTTTGATCAACTTTACATATACAGAAGATGATGGATTTTGCCCAAAAAGTTCCATTGAAACAAATGGGAGAGATATAACATCAACTATATAGTTCCCAATTGAAAAGGAAACATCAGGAACACTAGACTCAATTGAATGGGAAATAGAGAGGAACAAGTATCTAAGAGAATGGATTTTCCCAAAGGAAATAACTGGAATTATTGCCTGCACATTCATTCATTCCACTGTATAGGATTCCTGTTAAGAATCCTTTGATCAGCTTTAGGTATAAAGAAGATGATGGATTTTGCCCAAAATGTTCCATTAATCCAAATAGGAGAAAATTATCATCACCTATAAAGTTCCCAATTGAAAAGGAAACATCAGGAACACAGAATCAATAGAATGGGAAATAGAGAGGAACAAGTATCCAAAGGAATGGATGTTCCCAAAGGAAATAACTGGAATTATTGCCTGCACATTTACTCATTCCACTGTATAGGATTCCTGTTAAGAATCCTTTTATCAGCTTTAGATATAAGAAGAGGATGTATTTTTGCCCAAAAAGTTCCAATGAAGCAAATAGGAGAGAATTATCATAAACTATAATGTTCCTAAATTAAAAGGGAACATCAGGAACACAGACTCAATAGAAAGGGAAATAGAGAGGAACAAGTATCCAAAGGAATGGATTTTTCTAAAGGAAATAACTGGAACTATTGCCTGCACATTCACTCATTCCAATGTATAGGATTCCTGTTAAGAATCATTTGATCAGCTTTACATACAAAGAAGATGATAGATTTTGCCCAAAAAGTTCCATTGAAGCAAATAGGAGAGAATTAACATCAACTATATAGATCCCAATTGAAAAGGAAACATCAGTAAAACTAGACTCAATTGAATGGGAAATAGAGAGGAACAAGTATCTAAGAGAATGGATTTTCCCAAAGGAAATAACTGGAATTATTGCCTGCACATTCACTCATTCCACTGTATAGGATTCCTGTTAAGAATCCTTTGATCAACTTTACATATACAGAAGATGATGCATTTTGCCCAAAAAGTTCCATTGAAGCAAATAGGAGAGAATTAACATCAACTATATAGTTCCCAATTGACAAGGAAACATCAGGAACACTAGACTCAATTGAATGGGAAATAGAGAGGAACAAGTATCTAAGAGAATGGATTTTCCCAAAGGAAATAACTGGAATTATTGCCTGCACATTCACTCATTCCACTGTATAGGATTCCTATTAATAATCTTTTGATCAACTTTACATATACAGAAGATGATGCATTTTGCCCAAAAAGTTCCATTGAAGCAAATAGGAGAGAATTAACATCAACTATATAGTTCCCAATTGACAAGGAAACATCAAGAACACAGACTCAATAGAAAGGGAAATAGAGAGGAACAAGTATCCAAAGGAATGGATTTTTCTAAAGGAAATAACTGGAACTGTTGCCTGCACATTCACTCATTCCACTGTATAGGATTCCTGTTAAGAATCCTTTGATCAGCTTTAGATATAAAGAAGATGATGGATTTTGCCCAAAAAGTTCCATATAAGCAAATGGGAGAGAATTAACATCAACTATGTAGTTCCCAATTGACAAGGAAACATCAGGAACACTAGACTCAATAGAATAGGAAATAGAGAGGAACAAGTATCCAAAGGAATGGATTTTCCTAAAGGAAATAACAGGATCTATTACCTGCACATTCACTCATTCCACTGTATAGGATTCCTGTTAAGAATCCTTTGATCAGCTTTAGATATAAAGAAGATCATGGATTTTGCCCAAAAATTTCCATTGAAGCAAATGGGAGAGAATTAAAATCAACTATATAGTTCCCAATTGAAAAGGAAACATCAGGAACACTAGACTCAATAGAATGGAAAATAGAGAGGAACAAGTATTCAAAGGAATGGATTTTCCCAAAGGAAATAACTGGAATTAAAGCAAATGGGAGAGAATTACCATCAAATCTATAGTAACCAATTGAAAAGGAAACATCAGGAACACTAGACTCAATAGAATGGAAAATAGAGAGGAACAAGTATCCAAAGGAATGGATTTTCCCAAAAGAAATAACTGGAAATATTGCCTGCACATAAACTTATTCCACTGTATAGGATTCCTATTAATAATCCTTTGATCAACTTTACATATACAGAAGATGATTGATTTTGCCCAAAATTTCCATTAAAGCAAATAGGAGAGATCTAACATCAAGTATATAGTTCCCAATTGAAAAGTAAACATCAGTAACACTAGACTCAATTGAATGGGAAATAGAGAGGAACAAGTATATAAGGGAATGGATTTTCCCAAAGGAAATAACTGGAACTATTTCGTGAACATTCATTCATTCCACTGTATAGGATTCCTGTTAAGAATCCTTTGATCAACTTTACATATACAGAAGATGATGGATTTTGCCCAAAAAGTTCCATTGAAGCAAATAGGAGAGAATTAACATCAACTATACAGTTCAAATTTGAAAAGGAAACATCAGTAACACTAGACTCAATTGAATGGGAAATAGAGAGGAACAAGTATCTAAGGGAATGCATTTTCCCAAAGGAAATAACTGGAACTTTTGCCTGCACATTCACTCATTCTACTGTATTGGATTCCTGTTAATAATCGTTTGATCAACTTTACATATACAGAAGATGATGGATTTTGCCCAAAAAGTTCCATTGAAGCAAATAGGAGAGAATTAACATCAACTATATAGTTCCCAATTGAAAAAGAAACTTCAGGAACACTAGACTCAATAGGATAGGAAATAGAGAGGAACAAGTATCCAAAGGAATGGATTTTCCCAAAGGAAATAACTGGAATTGAAGCAAATGGGAGAGAATTAACATCAACTATATAGTTCCCAATTGACAAGGAAACATCAGGAACACTAGACTCAATAGAATGGAAAATAGAGAGGAACCAATATCCAAAGGAATGGATTTTCCCAAAGGAAATAACTGGAAATATTGCCTGCACATTCACTCATTCCACTGTATAGGATTCCTGTTAATAATCCTTTGATCAACTTTACATATACAGAAGATGATGGATTTTTCCCAAAATGTTCCTTTGAAGCAAATAGGAGAGAATTGACATCAACTATATAGATCCCAATTCAAAAGGAAACATCAGGAACACTAGACTCAATAGAATAGGAAATAGAGAGGAACAAGTATCCAAAGGAATGGATTTTCCCATAGGAAATAACTGGAACTATTGCCTTAACATTCACTCATTCCACTGTATAGGATTCTTGTTAAGAATTCTTTGATCAGCTTTAGATATAAAAAAGATGATGGATTTTGCTCAAAATGTTCCAATGAATCAAATAGGAGAGAATTAACATCAACTATAAAGTTCCTAAATGCAAAGGAATCATAAGATCCACAGACTCCATAGATTGGGAAAAAGAGAGGAACAAGTATCCAAAGTAATGGATTTTCCCAAAGGAAATAACTGGAACTATTGCCTGCACATTCACTCATTCCACTGTATAGGATTCCTGTTAAGAATCCTTTGATCAGCTTTAGATATAAAGAAGATGATGGATTTTGCCCAAAAATTTCCATTGAAGCAAATGGGAGAGAATTAAAATCAACTATATAGTTCCCAATTGAAAAGGAAACATCAGGAACACTAGACTCAATAGAATGGAAAATAGAGAGGAACAAGTATTCAAAGGAATGGATTTTCCCAAAGGAAATAACTGGAATTGAAGCAAATGGGAGAGAATTACCATCAAATTTATAGTAACCAATATAAAAGGAAACATCAGGAACACTAGACTCAATAGAATGGAAAATAGAGAGGAACAAGTATCCAAAGGAATGGATTTTCCCAAAAGAAATAACTGGAAATATTGCCTTCACATTCACTCATTCCACTGTATAGGATTCCTGTTAATAATCCTTTGATCAACTTTACATATACAGAAGATGATTGATTTTGCCCAAAAAGTTCCATTGAAGCAAATAGGAGAGATCTAACATCAACTATATAGTTCCAAATTGAAAAGGAAACATCAGTAACACTAGACTCAATTTAATGGGAAAGAGAGAGGAACAAGTATATAAGGGAATGGATTTTCCCAAAGGAAATAACTGGAACTATTTCGTGAACATTCATTCATTCCACTGTATAGGATTCCTGTTAAGAATCTTTTGATCAGCTTTAGATATAAAGAAGATCATGGATTTTGCCCAAAAAGTTCCATTGAAGCAAATGGGAGAGAATTAACATCAACTATATAGTTCCCAATTGAAAAGGAAACATCAGGAACACTAGACTCAATTGAATGGGAAATAGAGAGGAACAAGTATATAAGGGAATGGATTTTCCCAAAGGAAATAACTGGAATTATTTCGTGAACATTCATTCATTCCACTGTATAGGATTCAAGTTAAGAATCCTTTGATCAACTTTACATAGACAGAAGATGATGGATTTTGCCCAAAAAGTTCCATTGAAGCAAATAGGAGAGAATTAACATCAACTATACAGTTCCAAATTGAAAAGGAAACATCAGTAACACTAGACTCAATTGAATGGGAAATAGAGAGGAACAAGTATCTAAGGGAATGGATTTTCCCAAAGGAAATAACTGGAACTTTAGCCTGCACATTCACTCATTCTCCTGTATAGGATTCCTGTTAAGAATCCTTTGATCAGCTTTATACATACAGAAGATGTTGGATTTTGCCCAAAAAGTTCCATTGAAGCAAATGGGAGAGAATTTACATCAACTATATAGTTCCCAATTGAAAAGGAAAAATCAGGAACACGAGACTCAACTGAATGGGAAATAGAGAGGAACAAGTATATAAGGGAATGGATTTTCCCAAAGGAAATAACTGGAACTATTTCGTGCACATTCACTCATTCCCCTGTATAGGATTTCTCTTAAGAATCTTTTGACCAGCTTTAGATATAAAGAAGATCATGGATTTTGCCCAAAAAGTTCCATTGAAGCAAATGGGAGAGATATAACATCAACTATATAGTTCCCAATTGAAAAGGAAACATCCGGAACACTAGACTCAATAGAATGGGAAAGAGAGAGGAACAAGTATCCAAAGGAATGGAATTTCCCAAAGGAAATAATTGGAAGTATTGCCTGCACATTCACTCATTCCACTGTATAGGATTCCTGTTAAGAATCCTTTGATCAGCTTTAGGTATAAAGAAGATGATGGATTTTGACCAAAATGTTCCATTAAACCAAATAGGAGAAAATTATCATCAACTGTAAAGTTCCCAATTGAAAAGGAAACATCAGGAACACAGAATCAATAGAATGGGAAATAGAGAGGAACAAGTATCCAAAGGAATGGATGTTCCCAAAGGAAGTAACTGGAATTATTGCCTGCACATTCACTCATTCCACTGTATAGGATTCCTGTTAAGAATCCTTTTATCAGCTTTAGATATAAGAAGAGGATGTATTTTTGCCCAAAAAGTTCCAATGAAGCAAATAGGAGAGAATTATCATAAACTATAATGTTCCTAAATTAAAAGGAAACATCAGGAACACAGACTCAATAGAAAGGGAAATAGAGAGGAACAAGTATCCAAAGGAATGGATATTTCTAAAGGAAATAACTGGAACTATTGCCTTCACATTCACTCATTCCACTGTATAGGATTCCTGTTAAGAATCCTTTGATCAGCTTTACATACAAACAAGATGATGGATTTTGCCCAAAAAGTTCCATTGAAGCAAATAGGAGAGAATTAACATCAACTATATAGTTCCCAATTGAAAAGGAAACATCAGTAACACTAGACTCAATTGAATCGGAAATAGAGAGGAACAAGTATCTAAGGGAATGGATTTTCCCAAAGGAAATAACTGGAACTTTTGCCTGCACATTCACTCATTCCACTGTATAGGATTCCTGTTAAGAATCCTTTGATCAGCTTTAGATATAAAGAAGATCATGGATTTTGCCCAAAAATTTCCATTGAAGCAAATGGGAGAGAATTAACATCAACTATATAGTTCCCAATTGAAAAGGAAACATCAGGAACACTAGACTCAATAGAAAGGAAAATAGAGAGGAACAAGTATCCAAAGGAATGGATTTTCCCAAAGGAAATAACTGGAATTGAAGCAAATGGGAGAGAATTAACATCAAATATATAGTAACCAATTGAAAAGGAAACATCAGGAACACTAGACTCAATTGAATGGGAAATAGAGAGGAACAAGTATCTAAGGGAATGGATTTTCCCAAAGGAAATAACTGGAACTTTTGCCTGCACATTCACTCATTCCACTGTATAGGATTCCTGTTAAGAATCCTTTGATCAGCTTTAGATATAAAGAAGATCATGGATTTTGCCCAAAAATTTCCATTGAAGCAAATGGGAGAGAATTAACATCAACTATATAGTTCCCAATTGAAAAGGAAACATCAGGAACACTAGACTCAATAGAATGGAAAATAGAAAGGAACAAGTATCCAAAGGAATGCATTTTCCCAAAGGAAATAACTGGAATTGAAGCAAATGGGAGAGAATTAACATCAACTATATAGTTCCCAATTGAAAAGGAAACATCAGTAACACTAGACTCAATTGAATGGGAAATAGAGAGGAACAAGTATCTAAGGGAATGGATTTTCCCAAAGGAAATAACTGGAACTTTTGCCTGCACATTCACTCATTCCACTGTATAGGATTCCTGTTAAGAATCCTTTGATCAGCTTTAGATATAAAGAAGATCATGGATTTTGCCCAAAAATTTCCATTGAAGCAAATGGGAGAGAATTAACATCAACTATATAGTTCCCAATTGAAAAGGAAACAGCAGTAACACTAGACTCAATTGAATGGTAAATAGAGAGGAACAAGTATCTAAGGGAATGGATTTTCCCAAAGGAAATAACTGGAACTTTTGCCTGCACATTCACTCATTCCACTGTATAGGATTCCTGTTAATCCTTTGATCACCTTTAGATATAAAGAAGATGATGGATTTTGCCCAAAAATTTCCATTGAAACAAATGGGAGAGAATTAAATCAACTATATAGTTCCCAATTGAAAAGGAAACATCAGGAACACTAGACTCAATAGAATGGAAAATAGAGAGGAACAAGTATTCAAAGGAATGGATTTTCCCAAAGGAAATAAATGGAATTGAAGCAAATGGGAGAGAATTACCATCAAATCTATAGTAACCAATTGAAAAGGAAACATCAGGAACACTAGACTCAATAGAATGGAAAATAGAGAGGAACAAGTATCCAAAGGAATGGATTTTCCCAAAAGAAATAACTGGAAATATTGCCTGCACATAAACTTATTCCACTGTATAGGATTCCTGTTAATAATCCTTTGATCAACTTTACATATACAGAAGATGATTGATTTTGCCCAAAAAGTTCCATTAAAGCAAATAGGAGAGATCTAACATCAAGTATATAGTTCCCAATTGAAAAGGAAACATCAGTAACACTAGACTCAATTTAATGGGAAAGAGAGAGGAACAAGTATCTAAGGGAATGGATTTTCCCAAAGGAAATAACTGGAACTTTTGCCTGCACATTCACTCATTCCACTGTATAGGATTCCTGTTAAGAATCCTTTGACCAGCTTTAGATATAAAGAAGATCATGGATTTTGCCCAAAAAGTTCCATTGAAGCAAATGGGAGAGATATAACATCAACTATATAGTTCCCAATTGAAAAGGAAACATCCGGAACACTAGACTCAATAGAATGGGAAAGAGAGAGGAACAAGTATCCAAAGGAATGAAATTTCCCAAAGGAAATTGGAAATATTGCCTGCACATTCACTCATTCCACTATATAGGATTCCTGTTAAGAATCCTTTGATCAGCTTTAGGTATAAAGAAGATGATGGATTTTGACCAAAATGTTCCATTAAACCAAATAGGAGAAAATTATCATCAACTGTAAAGTTCCCAATTGAAAAGGAAACATCAGGAACACAGAATCAATAGAATGGGAAATAGAGAGGAACAAGTATCCAAAGGAATGGATGTTCCCAAAGGAAGTAACTGGAATTATTGCCTGCACATTCACTCATTCCACTGTATAGGATTCCTGTTAAGAATCCTTTTATCAGCTTTAGATATAAGAAGAGGATGTATTTTTGCCCAAAAAGTTCCAATGAAGCAAATAGGAGAGAATTATCATAAACTATAATGTTCCTAAATTAAAAGGAAACATCAGGAACACAGACTCAATAGAAAGGGAAATAGAGAGGAACAAGTATCCAAAGGAATGGATTTTCCCAAAGGAAATAACTGGAATTGAAGCAAATGGGAGAGAATTAACATCAAATATATAGTAACCAATTGAAAAGGAAACATCAGGAACACTAGACTCAATAGAATGGGAAATAGAGAGGAAGAAGTATCCAAAGGAATGGATTTTCCCAAAAGAAATAACTGGAAATATTGCCTTCACATTCACTCATTCCACTGTATAGGATTCCTGTTAATAATCCTTTGATCAACTTTACATATACAGAAGATGATTGATTTTGCCCAAAAAGTTCCATTGAAGCAAATAGGAGAGATCTAACATCAACTATATAGTTCCAAATTGAAAAGGAAACATCAGTAACACTAGACTCAATTTAATGGGAAAGAGAGAGGAACAAGTATCTAAGGGAATGGATTTTCCCAAAGGAAATAACTGGAACTATTTCGTGAACATTCATTCATTCCACTGTATAGGATTCCTGTTAAGAATCCTTTGATCAGCTTTAGATATAAAGAAGATCATGGATTTTGCCCAAAAAGTTCCATTGAAGCAAATGGGAGAGAATTAACATCAACTATATAGTTTCCAATTGAAAAGGAAACATCAGGAACACTAGACTCAATTGAATGGGAAAGAGAGAGGAACAAGTATCCAAAGAAATGGATGTTCCCAAAGGAAATAACTGGAATTATTGCCTGCACATTCACTCATTCCACTGTATAGGATTCCTGTTAAGAATCCTTTTATCAGCTTTAGATATAAGAAGAGGATGTATTTTTGCCCAAAAAGTTCCAATGAAGCAAATAGGAGAGAATTATCATAAACTATAATGTTCCTAAATTAAAAGGAAACATCAGGAACACAGACTCAATAGAAAGGGAAATAGAGAGGAACAAGTATCCAAAGGAATGGATATTTCTAAAGGAAATAACTGGAACTATTGCCTTCACATTCACTCATTCCACTGTATAGGATTCCTGTTAAGAATCCTTTGATCAGCTTTACATACAAACAAGATGATGGATTTTGCCCAAAAAGTTCCATTGAAGCAAATAGGAGAGAATTAACATCAACTATATAGTTCCCAATTGAAAAGGAAACATCAGTAACACTAGACTCAATTGAATCGGAAATAGAGAGGAACAAGTATCTAAGGGAATGGATTTTCCCAAAGGAAATAACTGGAACTTTTGCCTGCATATTCACTCATTCCACTGTATAGGATTCCTGTTTAGAATCCTTTGATCAGCTTTAGATATAAAGAAGATCATGGATTTTGCCCAAAAATTTCCATTGAAGCAAATGGGAGAGAATTAACATCAACTATATAGTTCCCAATTGAAAAGGAAACATCAGGAACACTAGACTCAATAGAAAGGAAAATAGAGAGGAACAAGTATCCAAAGGAATGGATTTTCCCAAAGGAAATAACTGGAATTGAAGCAAATGGGAGAGAATTAACATCAAATATATAGTAACCAATTGAAAAGGAAACATCAGGAACACTAGACTCAATTGAATGGGAAATAGAGAGGAACAAGTATCTAAGGGAATGGATTTTCCCAAAGGAAATAACTGGAACTTTTGCCTGCACATTCACTCATTCCACTGTATAGGATTCCTGTTAAGAATCCTTTGATCAGCTTTAGATATAAAGAAGATCATGGATTTTGCCCAAAAATTTCCATTGAAGCAAATGGGATAGAATTAACATCAACTATATAGTTCCCAATTGAAAAGGAAACAGCAGTAACACTAGACTCAATTGAATGGGAAATAGAGAAGAAAAAGTATCTAAGGGAATGGATTTTCCGAAAGGAAATAACTGGAACTTTTGCCTGCACATTCACTCATTCCACTGTATAGGATTCCTGTTAAGAATCCTTTTATCAGCTTTAGATATAAGAAGAGGATGTATTTTTGCCCAAAAAGTTCCAATGAAGCAAATAGGAGAGAATTATCATAAACTATAATGTTCCTAAATTAAAAGGAAACATCAGGAACACAGACTCAATAGAAAGGGAAATAGAGAGGAACAAGTATCCAAAGGAATGGATATTTCTAAAGGAAATAACTGGAACTATTGCCTTCACATTCACTCATTCCACTGTATAGGATTCCTGTTAAGAATCCTTTGATCAGCTTTACATACAAACAAGATGAAGGATTTTGCCCAAAAAGTTCCATTGAAGCAAATAGGAGAGAATTAACATCAACTATATAGTTCCCAATTGAAAAGGAAACATCAGTAACACTAGACTCAGTTGAATGGGAAATAGAGAGGAACAAGTATCTAAGGGAATGGATTTTCCCAAATGAAATAACTGGAACTTTTGCCTGCACATTCACTCATTCCACTGTATAGGATTCCTGTTGAGAATCCTTTGATCAGCTTTAGATATAAAGAAGATCATGGATTTTGCCCAAAAATTTCCATTGAAGCAAATGGGAGAGAATTAACATCAACTATATAGTTCCCAATTGAAAAGGAAACATCAGGAACACTAGACTCAATAGAATGGAAAATAGAGAGGAACAAGTATACAAAGGAATGGATTTTCCCAAAGGAAATAACTGGAATTGAAGCAAATGGGAGAGAATTAACATCAAATATATAGTAACCAATTGAAAAGGAAACATCAGGAACACTAGACTCAATAGAATGGAAAATAGAGAGGAACAAGTATCCAAAGGAATGGATTTTCCCAAAAGAAATAACTGGAAATATTGCCTGCACATTCACTCTTTCCACTGTATAGGATTCCTGTTAAGAATCCTTTGATCAGCTTTACATATAAAGAAGATCATGGATTTTGCCCAAAAATTTCCATTGAAGCAAATGGGAGAGAATTAACATCAACTATATAGTTCGCAATTGAAAAGGAAACATCAGGAACACTAGACTCAATAGAATGGAAAATAGAAAGGAACAAGTATCCAAAGGAATGCATTTTCCCAAAGGAAATAACTGGAATTGAAGCAAATGGGAGAGAATTAACATCAACTATATAGTTCCCAATTGAAAAGGAAACATCAGTAACACTAGACTCAATTGAATGGGAAATAGAGAGGAACAAGTATCTAAGGGAATGGATTTTCCCAAAGGAAATAACTGGAACTTTTGCCTGAACATTCACTCATTCCACTGTATAGGATTCCTGTTAAGAATCCTTTGATCAGCTTTAGATATAAAGAAGATCATGGATTTTGCCCAAAAATTTCCATTGAAGCAAATGGGAGAGAATTAACTTATCAACTATATAGTTCCCAATTGAAAAGGAAACAGCAGTAACACTAGACTCAATTGAATGGGAAATAGAGAGGAACAAGTATCTAAGGGAATGGATTTTCCCAAAGGAAATAACTGGAACTTTTGCCTGCACATTCACTCATTCCACTGTATAGGATTCCTGTTAAGAATCCTTTGATCAGCTTTAGATATAAAGAAGATGATGGATTTTGCCCAAAAATTTCCATTGAAACAAATGGGAGAGAATTAAAATCAACTATATAGTTCCCAATTGAAAAGGAAACATCAGGAACACTAGACTCAATAGAATGGAAAATAGAGAGGAACAAGTATTAAAAGGAAATGATTTTCCCAAAGGAAATAACTGGAATTGAAGCAAATGGGAGAGAATTACCATCAAATCTATAGTAACCAATTGAAAAGGAAACATCAGGAACACTAGACTCAATAGAATGGAAAATAGAGAGGAACAAGTATCCAAAGGAATGGATTTTCCCAAAAGAAATAACTGGAAATATTGCCTGCACATAAACTTATTCCACTGTATAGGATTCCTGTTAATAATCCTTTGATCAACTTTACATATACAGAAGATGATTGATTTTGCCCAAAAAGTTCCATTAAAGCAAATAGGAGAGATCTAACATCAAGTATATAGTTCCCAATTGAAAAGGAAACATCAGTAACACTAGACTCAATTGAATGGGAAATAGAGAGGAACAAGTATCTAAGGGAATGGATTTTCCCAAAGGAAATAACTGGAACTATTTCGTGAACATTCATTCATTCCACTGTATAGGATTCCTGTTAAGAATCCTTTGATCAGCTTTAGATATAAAGAAGATCATGGATTTTGCCCAAAAAGTTCCATTGAAGCAAATGGGAGAGAATTAACATCAACTATATAGTTTCCAATTGAAAAGGAAACATCAGGAACACTAGACTCAATTGAATGGGAAAGAGAGAGGAACAAGTATCCAAAGAAATGGATGTTCCCAAAGGAAATAACTGGAATTATTGCCTGCACATTCACTCATTCCACTGTATAGGATTCCTGTTAAGAATCCTTTTATCAGCTTTAGATATAAGAAGAGGATGTATTTTTGCCCAAAAAGTTCCAATGAAGCAAATAGGAGAGAATTATCATAAACTATAATGTTCCTAAATTAAAAGGAAACATCAGGAACACAGACTCAATAGAAAGGGAAATAGAGAGGAACAAGTATCCAAAGGAATGGATATTTCTAAAGGAAATAACTGGAACTATTGCCTTCACATTCACTCATTCCACTGTATAGGATTCCTGTTAAGAATCCTTTGATCAGCTTTACATACAAACAAGATGATGGATTTTGCCCAAAAAGTTCCATTGAAGCAAATAGGAGAGAATTAACATCAACTATATAGTTCCCAATTGAAAAGGAAACATCAGTAACACTAGACTCAATTGAATCGGAAATAGAGAGGAACAAGTATCTAAGGGAATGGATTTTCCCAAAGGAAATAACTGGAACTTTTGCCTGCATATTCACTCATTCCACTGTATAGGATTCCTGTTTAGAATCCTTTGATCAGCTTTAGATATAAAGAAGATCATGGATTTTGCCCAAAAATTTCCATTGAAGCAAATGGGAGAGAATTAACATCAACTATATAGTTCCCAATTGAAAAGGAAACATCAGGAACACTAGACTCAATAGAAAGGAAAATAGAGAGGAACAAGTATCCAAAGGAATGGATTTTCCCAAAGGAAATAACTGGAATTGAAGCAAATGGGAGAGAATTAACATCAAATATATAGTAACCAATTGAAAAGGAAACATCAGGAACACTAGACTCAATTGAATGGGAAATAGAGAGGAACAAGTATCTAAGGGAATGGATTTTCCCAAAGGAAATAACTGGAACTTTTGCCTGCACATTCACTCATTCCACTGTATAGGATTCCTGTTAAGAATCCTTTGATCAGCTTTAGATATAAAGAAGATCATGGATTTTGCCCAAAAATTTCCATTGAAGCAAATGGGATAGAATTAACATCAACTATATAGTTCCCAATTGAAAAGGAAACAGCAGTAACACTAGACTCAATTGAATGGGAAATAGAGAAGAAAAAGTATCTAAGGGAATGGATTTTCCGAAAGGAAATAACTGGAACTTTTGCCTGCACATTCACTCATTCCACTGTATAGGATTCCTGTTAAGAATCCTTTTATCAGCTTTAGATATAAGAAGAGGATGTATTTTTGCCCAAAAAGTTCCAATGAAGCAAATAGGAGAGAATTATCATAAACTATAATGTTCCTAAATTAAAAGGAAACATAAGGAACACAGACTCAATAGAAAGGGAAATAGAGAGGAACAAGTATCCAAAGGAATGGATATTTCTAAAGGAAATAACTGGAACTATTGCCTTCACATTCACTCATTCCACTGTATAGGATTCCTGTTAAGAATCCTTTGATCAGCTTTACATACAAACAAGATGAAGGATTTTGCCCAAAAAGTTCCATTGAAGCAAATAGGAGAGAATTAACATCAACTATATAGTTCCCAATTGAAAAGGAAACATCAGTAACACTAGACTCAGTTGAATGGGAAATAGAGAGGAACAAGTATCTAAGGGAATGGATTTTCCCAAATGAAATAACTGGAACTTTTGCCTGCACATTCACTCATTCCACTGTATAGGATTCCTGTTGAGAATCCTTTGATCAGCTTTAGATATAAAGAAGATCATGGATTTTGCCCAAAAATTTCCATTGAAGCAAATGGGAGAGAATTAACATCAACTATATAGTTCCCAATTGAAAAGGAAACATCAGGAACACTAGACTCAATAGAATGGAAAATAGAGAGGAACAAGTATACAAAGGAATGGATTTTCCCAAAGGAAATAACTGGAATTGAAGCAAATGGGAGAGAATTAACATCAAATATATAGTAACCAATTGAAAAGGAAACATCAGGAACACTAGACTCAATAGAATGGAAAATAGAGAGGAACAAGTATCCAAAGGAATGGATTTTCCCAAAAGAAATAACTGGAAATATTGCCTGCACATTCACTCTTTCCACTGTATAGGATTCCTGTTAAGAATCCTTTGATCAGCTTTAGATATAAAGAAGATCATGGATTTTGCCCAAAAAGTTCCATTGAAGCAAATGGGAGAGAATTAACATCAACTATATAGTTTCCAATTGAAAAGGAAACATCAGGAACACTAGACTCAATTGAATGGGAAAGAGAGAGGAACAAGTATCCAAAGAAATGGATGTTCCCAAAGGAAATAACTGGAATTATTGCCTGCACATTCACTCATTCCACTGTATAGGATTCCTGTTAAGAATCCTTTTATCAGCTTTAGATATAAGAAGAGGATGTATTTTTGCCCAAAAAGTTCCAATGAAGCAAATAGGAGAGAATTATCATAAACTATAATGTTCCTAAATTAAAAGGAAACATCAGGAACACAGACTCAATAGAAAGGGAAATAGAGAGGAACAAGTATCCAAAGGAATGGATATTTCTAAAGGAAATAACTGGAACTATTGCCTTCACATTCACTCATTCCACTGTATAGGATTCCTGTTAAGAATCCTTTGATCAGCTTTACATACAAACAAGATGATGGATTTTGCCCAAAAAGTTCCATTGAAGCAAATAGGAGAGAATTAACATCAACTATATAGTTCCCAATTGAAAAGGAAACATCAGTAACACTAGACTCAATTGAATCGGAAATAGAGAGGAACAAGTATCTAAGGGAATGGATTTTCCCAAAGGAAATAACTGGAACTTTTGCCTGCATATTCACTCATTCCACTGTATAGGATTCCTGTTTAGAATCCTTTGATCAGCTTTAGATATAAAGAAGATCATGGATTTTGCCCAAAAATTTCCATTGAAGCAAATGGGAGAGAATTAACATCAACTATATAGTTCCCAATTGAAAAGGAAACATCAGGAACACTAGACTCAATAGAAAGGAAAATAGAGAGGAACAAGTATCCAAAGGAATGGATTTTCCCAAAGGAAATAACTGGAATTGAAGCAAATGGGAGAGAATTAACATCAAATATATAGTAACCAATTGAAAAGGAAACATCAGGAACACTAGACTCAATTGAATGGGAAATAGAGAGGAACAAGTATCTAAGGGAATGGATTTTCCCAAAGGAAATAACTGGAACTTTTGCCTGCACATTCACTCATTCCACTGTATAGGATTCCTGTTAAGAATCCTTTGATCAGCTTTAGATATAAAGAAGATCATGGATTTTGCCCAAAAATTTCCATTGAAGCAAATGGGATAGAATTAACATCAACTATATAGTTCCCAATTGAAAAGGAAACAGCAGTAACACTAGACTCAATTGAATGGGAAATAGAGAAGAAAAAGTATCTAAGGGAATGGATTTTCCGAAAGGAAATAACTGGAACTTTTGCCTGCACATTCACTCATTCTCCTGTATAGGATTCCTGTTAAGAATCCTTTGATCAGCTTTATACATACAGAAGATGTTGGATTTTGCCCAAAAAGTTCCATTGAAGCAAATGGGAGAGAATTTACATCAACTATATAGTTCCCAATTGAAAAGGAAAAATCAGGAACACTAGACTCAACTGAATGGGAAATAGAGAGGAACAAGTATATAAGGGAATGGATTTTCCCAAAGGAAATAACTGGAACTATTTCGTGCACATTCACTCATTCCCCTGTATAGGATTTCTCTTAAGAATCCTTTGATCAGCTTTAGATATAAAGAAGATCATGGATTTTGCCCAAAAAGTTCCATTGAAGCAAATGGGAGAGATATAACATCAACTATATAGTTCCCAATTGAAAAGGAAACATCAGTAACACTAGACTCAATTTAATGGGAAAGAGAGAGGAACAAGTATCTAAGGGAATGGATTTTCCCAAAGGAAATAACTGGAACTATTTCGTGAACATTCATTCATTCCACTGTATAGGATTCCTATTAAGAATCCTTTGATCAGCTTTAGATATAAAGAAGATCATGGATTTTGCCCAAAAAGTTCCATTGAAGCAAATGGGAGAGAATTAACATCAACTATATAGTTTCCAATTGAAAAGGAAACATCAGGAACACTAGACTCAATTGAATGGGAAAGAGAGAGGAACAAGTATCCAAAGGAATGGATGTTCCCAAAGGAAATAACTGGAATTATTGTCTGCACATTCACTCATTCCACTGTATAGGATCCCTGTTAAGAATCCTTTTATCAGCTTTAGATATAAGAAGAGGATGTATTTTTGCCCAAAAAGTTCCAATGAAGCAAATAGGAGAGAATTATCATAAACTATAATGTTCCTAAATTAAAAGGAAACATCAGGAACACAGACTCAATAGAAAGGGAAATAGAGAGGAACAAGTATCCAAAGGAATGGATATTTCTAAAGGAAATAACTGGAACTATTGCCTTCACATTCACTCATTCCACTGTATAGGATTCCTGTTAAGAATCCTTTGATCAGCTTTACATACAAACAAGATGAAGGATTTTGCCCAAAAAGTTCCATTGAAGCAAATAGGAGAGAATTAACATCAACTATATAGTTCCCAATTGAAAAGGAAACATCAGTAACACTAGCCTCAGTTGAATGGGAAATAGAGAGGAACAAGTATCTAAGGGAATGGATTTTCCCAAATGAAATAACTGGAACTTTTGCCTGCACATTCACTCATTCCACTGTATAGGATTCCTGTTGAGAATCCTTTGATCAGCTTTAGATATAAAGAAGATCATGGATTTTGCCCAAAAATTTCCATTGAAGCAAATGGGAGAGAATTAACATCAACTATATAGTTCCCAATTGAAAAGGAAACATCAGGAACACTAGACTCAATAGAATGGAAAATAGAGAGGAACAAGTATACAAAGGAATGGATTTTCCCAAAGGAAATAACTGGAATTGAAGCAAATGGGAGAGAATTAACATCAAATATATAGTAACCAATTGAAAAGGAAACATCAGGAACACTAGACTCAATAGAATGGAAAATAGAGAGGAACAAGTATCCAAAGGAATGGATTTTCCCAAAAGAAATAACTGGAAATATTGCCTGCACATTCACTCTTTCCACTGTATAGGATTCCTGTTAAGAATCCTTTGATCAGCTTTACATATAAAGAAGATCATGGATTTTGCCCAAAAATTTCCATTGAAGCAAATGGGAGAGAATTAACATCAACTATATAGTTCCCAATTGAAAAGGAAACATCAGGAACACTAGACTCAATAGAATGGAAAATAGAAAGGAACAAGTATCCAAAGGAATGCATTTTCCCAAAGGAAATAACTGGAATTGAAGCAAATGGGAGAGAATTAACATCAACTATATAGTTCCCAATTGAAAAGGAAACATCAGTAACACTAGACTCAATTGAATGGGAAATAGAGAGGAACAAGTATCTAAGGGAATGGATTTTCCCAAAGGAAATAACTGGAACTTTTGCCTGAACATTCACTCATTCCACTGTATAGGATTCCTGTTAAGAATCCTTTGATCAGCTTTAGATATAAAGAAGATCATGGATTTTGCCCAAAAATTTCCATTGAAGCAAATGGGAGAGAATTAACTTATCAACTATATAGTTCCCAATTGAAAAGGAAACAGCAGTAACACTAGACTCAATTGAATGGGAAATAGAGAGGAACAAGTATCTAAGGGAATGGATTTTCCCAAAGGAAATAACTGGAACTTTTGCCTGCACATTCACTCATTCCACTGTATAGGATTCCTGTTAAGAATCCTTTGATCAGCTTTAGATATAAAGAAGATGATGGATTTTGCCCAAAAATTTCCATTGAAACAAATGGGAGAGAATTAAAATCAACTATATAGTTCCCAATTGAAAAGGAAACATCAGGAACACTAGACTCAATAGAATGGAAAATAGAGAGGAACAAGTATTAAAAGGAATGGATTTTCCCAAAGGAAATAACTGGAATTGAAGCAAATGGGAGAGAATTACCATCAAATCTATAGTAACCAATTGAAAAGGAAACATCAGGAACACTAGACTCAATAGAATGGAAAATAGAGAGGAACAAGTATCCAAAGGAATGGATTTTCCCAAAAGAAATAACTGGAAATATTGCCTGCACATAAACTTATTCCACTGTATAGGATTCCTGTTAATAATCCTTTGATCAACTTTACATATACAGAAGATGATTGATTTTGCCCAAAAAGTTCCATTAAAGCAAATAGGAGAGATCTAACATCAAGTATATAGTTCCCAATTGAAAAGGAAACATCAGTAACACTAGACTCAATTGAATGGGAAATAGAGAGGAACAAGTATATAAGGGAATGGATTTTCCCAAAGGAAATAACTGGAACTATTTCGTGAACATTCATTCATTCCACTGTATAGGATTCAAGTTAAGAATCCTTTGATCAACTTTACATAGACAGAAGATGATGGATTTTGCCCAAAAAGTTCCATTGAAGCAAATAGGAGAGAATTAACATCAACTATACAGTTCCAAATTGAAAAGGAAACATCAGGAACACTAGACTCAATTGAATGGGAAATAGAGAGGAACAAGTATCTAAGGGAATGGATTTTCCCAAAGGAAATAACTGGAACTTTTGCCTGCACATTCACTCATTCTCCTGTATAGGATTCCTGTTAAGAATCCTTTGATCAGCTTTATACATACAGAAGATGTTGGATTTTGCCCAAAAAGTTCCATTGAAGCAAATGGGAGAGAATTTACATCAACTATATAGTTCCCAATTGAAAAGGAAAAATCAGGAACACTAGACTCAACTGAATGGGAAATAGAGAGGAACAAGTATATAAGGGAATGGATTTTCCCAAAGGAAATAACTGGAACTATTTCGTGCACATTCACTCATTCCCCTGTATAGGATTTCTCTTAAGAATCCTTTGATCAGCTTTAGATATAAAGAAGATCATGGATTTTGCCCAAAAAGTTCCATTGAAGCAAATGGGAGAGATATAACATCAACTATATAGTTCCCAATTGAAAAGGAAACATCCGGAACACTAGACTCAATAGAATGGGAAAGAGAGAGGAACAAGTATCCAAAGGAATGGAATTTCCCAAAGGAAATAATTGGAAATATTGCCTGCACATGCACTCATTCCACTGTATAGGATTCCTGTTAAGAATCCTTTGATCAGCTTTAGGTATAAAGAAGATGATGGATTTTGACCAAAATGTTCCATTAAACCAAATAGGAGAAAATTATCATCAACTGTAAAGTTCCCAATTGAAAAGGAAACATCAGGAACACAGAATCAATAGAATGGGAAATAGAGAGGAACAAGTATCCAAAGGAATGGATGTTCCCAAAGGAAATAACTGGAACTTTTGCCTGCACATTCACTCATTCCACTGTATAGGATTCCTGTTAAGAATCCTTTTATCAGCTTTAGATATAAGAAGAGGATGTATTTTTGCCCAAAAAGTTCCAATGAAGCAAATAGGAGAGAATTATCATAAACTATAATGTTCCTAAATTAAAAGGAAACATCAGGAACACAGACTCAATAGAAAGGGAAATAGAGAGGAACAAGTATCCAAAGGAATGGATATTTCTAAAGGAAATAACTGGAACTATTGCCTTCACATTCACTCATTCCACTGTATAGGATTCCTGTTAAGAATCCTTTGATCAGCTTTACATACAAACAAGATGATGGATTTTGCCCAAAAAGTTCCATTGAAGCAAATAGGAGAGAATTAACATCAACTATATAGTTCCCAATTGAAAAGGAAACATCAGTAACACTAGACTCAATTGAATGGGAAATAGAGAGGAACAAGTATCTAAGGGAATGGATTTTCCCAAAGGAAATAACTGGAACTTTTGCCTGCACATTCACTCATTCCACTGTATAGGATTCCTGTTAAGAATCCATTGATCAGCTTTAGATATAAAGAAGATCATGGATTTTGCCCAAAAATTTCCATTGAAGCAAATGGGAGAGAATTAACATCAACTATATAGTTCCCAATTGAAAAGGAAACATCAGGAACACTAGACTCAATAGAATGGAAAATAGAGAGGAACAAGTATCCAAAGGAATGGATTTTCCCAAAGGAAATAACTGGAATTGAAGCAAATGGGAGAGAATTAACATCAAATATATAGTAACCAATTGAAAAGGAAACATCAGGAACACTAGACTCAATAGAATGGAAAATAGAGAGGAACAAGTATCCAAAGGAATGGATTTTCCCAAAAGAAATAACTGGAAATATTGCCTTCACATTCACTCATTACACTGTATAGAATTCCTGTTAATAATCCTTTGATCAACTTTACATATACAGAAGATGATTGATTTTGCCCAAAAAGTTCCATTGAAGCAAATAGGAGAGATCTAACATCAACTATATAGTTCCAAGTTGAAAAGGAAACATCAGTAACACTAGACTCAATTTAATGGGAAAGAGAGAGGAACAAGTATATAAGGGAATGGATTTTCCCAAAGGAAATAACTGGAACTATTTCGTGAACATTCATTCATTCCACTGTATAGGATTCCTGTTAAGAATCCTTTGATCAGCTTTAGATATAAAGAAGATCATGGATTTTGCCCAAAAAGTTCCATTGAAGCAAATGGGAGAGAATTAACATCAACTATATAGTTTCCAATTGAAAAGGAAACATCAGGAACACTAGACTCAATTGAATGGGAAAGAGAGAAGAACAAGTATCCAAAGGAATGGATGTTCCCAAAGGAAATAACTGGAATTATTGCCTGCACATTCACTCATTCCACTGTATAGGATTCCTGTTAAGAATCCTTTTATCAGCTTTAGATATAAGAAGAGCATGTATTTTTGCCCAAAAAGTTCCAATGAAGCAAATAGGAGAGAATTATCATAAACTATAATGTTCCTAAATTAAAAGGAAACATCAGGAACACAGACTCAATAGAAAGGGAAATAGAGAGGAACAAGTATCCAAAGGAATGGATATTTCTAAAGGAAATAAATGGAACTATTGCCTTCACATTCACTCATTCCACTGTATAGGATTCCTGTTAAGAATCCTTTGATCAGCTTTACATACAAACAAGATGATGGATTTTGCCCAAAAAGTTCCATTGAAGCAAATAGGAGAGAATTAACATCAACTATATAGTTCCCAATTGAAAAGGAAACATCAGTAACACTAGACTCAATTGAATGGGAAATAGAGAGGAACAAGTATCTAAGGGAATGGATTTTCCCAAAGGAAATAACTGGAACTTTTGCCTGCACATTCACTCATTCCACTGTATAGGATTCCTGTTAAGAATCCTTTGATCAGCTTTAGATATAAAGAAGATCATGGATTTTGCCCAAAAATTTCCATTGAAGCAAATGGGAGAGAATTAACATCAACTATATAGTTCCCAATTGAAAAGGAAACATCAGGAACACTAGACTCAATAGAATGGAAAATAGAGAGGAACAAGTATCCAAAGGAATGGATTTTCCCAAAGGAAATAACTGGAATTGAAGCAAATGGGAGAGAATTAACATCAAATATATAGTAACCAATTGAAAAGGAAACATCAGGAACACTAGACTCAATAGAATGGAAAATAGAGAGGAACAAGTATCCAAAGGAATGGATTTTCCCAAAAGAAATAACTGGAAATATTGCCTGCACATTCACTCTTTCCACTGTATAGGATTCCTGTAAAGAATCATTTGATCAGCTTTAGATATAAAGAAGATCATGGATTTTGCCCAAAAATTTCCATTGAAGCAAATGGGAGAGAATTAACATCAACTATATAGTTCCCAATTGAAAAGGAAACATCAGTAACACTAGACTCAATAGAATGGAAAATAGAGAGGAACAAATATCCAAAGGAATGGATGTTCCCAAAGGAAATAACTGGAAATATTGCCTGCACATTCACTCATTCCACTGTATAGGATTCCTGTTAAGAATCCTTTGATCAGCTTTAGATATAAAGAAGATCATGGATTTTGCCCAAAAATTTCCATTGAAGCAAATGGGAGAGAATTAACATCAACTATATAGTTCCCAATTGAAAAGGAAACATCAGGAACACTAGACTCAATAGAATGGAAAATAGAAAGGAACAAGTATCCAAAGGAATGCATTTTCCCAAAGGAAATAACTGGAATTGAAGCAAATGGGAGAGAATTAACATCAACTATATAGTTCCCAATTGAAAAGGAAACATCAGTAACACTAGACTCAATTGAATGGGAAATAGAGAGGAACAAGTATCTAAGGGAATGGATTTTCCCAAAGGAAATAACTGGAACTTTTGCCTGAACATTCACTCATTCCACTGTATAGGATTCCTGTTAAGAATCCTTTGATCAGCTTTAGATATAAAGAAGATCATGGATTTTGCCCAAAAATTTCCATTGAAGCAAATGGGAGAGAATTAACTTATCAACTATATAGTTCCCAATTGAAAAGGAAACAGCAGTAACACTAGACTCAATTGAATGGGAAATAGAGAGGAACAAGTATCTAAGAGAATGGATTTTCCCAAAGGAAATAACTGGAACTTTTGCCTGCACATTCACTCATTCCACTGTATAGGATTCCTGTTAAGAATCCTTTGATCAGCTTTAGATATAAAGAAGATGATGGATTTTGCCCAAAAATTTCCATTGAAACAAATGGGAGAGAATTAAAATCAACTATATAGTTCCCAATTGAAAAGGAAACATCAGGAACACTAGACTCAATAGAATGGAAAATAGAGAGGAACAAGTATTAAAAGGAATGGATTTTCCCAAAGGAAATAACTGGAATTGAAGCAAATGGGAGAGAATTACCATCAAATCTATAGTAACCAATTGAAAAGGAAACATCAGGAACACTAGACTCAATAGAATGGAAAATAGAGAGGAACAAGTATCCAAAGGAATGGATTTTCCCAAAAGAAATAACTGGAAATATTGCCTGCACATAAACTTATTCCACTGTATAGGATTCCTGTTAATAATCCTTTGATCAACTTTACATATACAGAAGATGATTGATTTTGCCCAAAAAGTTCCATTAAAGCAAATAGGAGAGATCTAACATCAAGTATATAGTTCCCAATTGAAAAGGAAACATCAGTAACACTAGACTCAATTGAATGGGAAATAGAGAGGAACAAGTATATAAGGGAATGGATTTTCCCAAAGGAAATAACTGGAACTATTTCGTGAACATTCATTCATTCCACTGTATAGGATTCAAGTTAAGAATCCTTTGATCAACTTTACATAGACAGAAGATGATGGATTTTGCCCAAAAAGTTCCATTGAAGCAAATAGGAGAGAATTAACATCAACTATACAGTTCCAAATTGAAAAGGAAACATCAGTAACACTAGACTCAATTGAATGGGAAATAGAGAGGAACAAGTATCTAAGGGAATGGATTTTCCCAAAGGAAATAACTGGAACTTTTGCCTGCACATTCACTCATTCTCCTGTATAGGATTCCTGTTAAGAATCCTTTGATCAGCTTTATACATACAGAAGATGTTGGATTTTGCCCAAAAAGTTCCATTGAAGCAAATGGGAGAGAATTTACATCAACTATATAGTTCCCAATTGAAAAGGAAAAATCAGGAACACTAGACTCAACTGAATGGGAAATAGAGAGGAACAAGTATATAAGGGAATGGATTTTCCCAAAGGAAATAACTGGAACTATTTCGTGCACATTCACTCATTCCCCTGTATAGGATTTCTCTTAAGAATCCTTTGATCAGCTTTAGATATAAAGAAGATCATGGATTTTGCCCAAAAAGTTCCATTGAAGCAAATGGGAGAGATATAACATCAACTATATAGTTCCCAATTGAAAAGGAAACATCCGGAACACTAGACTCAATAGAATGGGAAAGAGAGAGGAACAAGTATCCAAAGGAATGGAATTTCCCAAAGGAAATAATTGGAAATATTGCCTGCACATGCACTCATTCCACTGTATAGGATTCCTGTTAAGAATCCTTTGATCAGCTTTAGGTATAAAGAAGATGATGGATTTTGACCAAAATGTTCCATTAAACCAAATAGGAGAAAATTATCATCAACTGTAAAGTTCCCAATTGAAAAGGAAACATCAGGAACACAGAATCAATAGAATGGGAAATAGAGAGGAACAAGTATCCAAAGGAATGGATGTTCCCAAAGGAAATAACTGGAACTTTTGCCTGCACATTCACTCATTCCACTGTATAGGATTCCTGTTAAGAATCCTTTTATCAGCTTTAGATATAAGAAGAGGATGTATTTTTGCCCAAAAAGTTCCAATGAAGCAAATAGGAGAGAATTATCATAAACTATAATGTTCCTAAATTAAAAGGAAACATCAGGAACACAGACTCAATAGAAAGGGAAATAGAGAGGAACAAGTATCCAAAGGAATGGATATTTCTAAAGGAAATAACTGGAACTATTGCCTTCACATTCACTCATTCCACTGTATAGGATTCCTGTTAAGAATCCTTTGATCAGCTTTACATACAAACAAGATGATGGATTTTGCCCAAAAAGTTCCATTGAAGCAAATAGGAGAGAATTAACATCAACTATATAGTTCCCAATTGAAAAGGAAACATCAGTAACACTAGACTCAATTGAATGGGAAATAGAGAGGAACAAGTATCTAAGGAAATGGATTTTCCCAAAGGAAATAACTGGAACTTTTGCCTGCACATTCACTCATTCCACTGTATAGGATTCCTGTTAAGAATCCATTGATCAGCTTTAGATATAAAGAAGATCATGGATTTTGCCCAAAAATTTCCATTGAAGCAAATGGGAGAGAATTAACATCAACTATATAGTTCCCAATTGAAAAGGAAACATCAGGAACGCTAGACTCAATAGAATGGAAAATAGAGAGGAACAAGTATCCAAAGGAATGGATTTTCCCAAAGGAAATAACTGGAATTGAAGCAAATGGGAGAGAATTAACATCAAATATATAGTAACCAATTGAAAAGGAAACATCAGGAACACTAGACTCAATAGAATGGAAAATAGAGAGGAACAAGTATCCAAAGGAATGGATTTTCCCAAAAGAAATAACTGGAAATATTGCCTTCACATTCACTCATTCCACTGTATAGGATTCCTGTTAATAATCCTTTGATCAACTTTACATATACAGAAGATGATTGATTTTGCCCAAAAAGTTCCATTGAAGCAAATAGGAGAGATCTAACATCAACTATATAGTTCCAAGTTGAAAAGGAAACATCAGTAACACTAGACTCAATTTAATGGGAAAGAGAGAGGAACAAGTATATAAGGGAATGGATTTTCCCAAAGGAAATAACTGGAACTATTTCGTGAACATTCATTCATTCCACTGTATAGGATTCCTGTTAAGAATCCTTTGATCAGCTTTAGATATAAAGAAGATCATGGATTTTTCCCAAAAAGTTCCATTGAAGCAAATGGGAGAGAATTAACATCAACTATATAGTTTCCAATTGAAAAGGAAACATCAGGAACACTAGACTCAATTGAATGGGAAAGAGAGAAGAACAAGTATCCAAAGGAATGGATGTTCCCAAAGGAAATAACTGGAATTATTGCCTGCACATTCACTCATTCCACTGTATAGGATTCCTGTTAAGAATCCTTTTATCAGCTTTAGATATAAGAAGAGCATGTATTTTTGCCCAAAAAGTTCCAATGAAGCAAATAGGAGAGAATTATCATAAACTATAATGTTCCTAAATTAAAAGGAAACATCAGGAACACAGACTCAATAGAAAGGGAAATAGAGAGGAACAAGTATCCAAAGGAATGGATATTTCTAAAGGAAATAAATGGAACTATTGCCTTCACATTCACTCATTCCACTGTATAGGATTCCTGTTAAGAATCCTTTGATCAGCTTTACATACAAACAAGATGATGGATTTTGCCCAAAAAGTTCCATTGAAGCAAATAGGAGAGAATTAACATCAACTATATAGTTCCCAATTGAAAAGGAAACATCAGTAACACTAGACTCAATTGAATGGGAAATAGAGAGGAACAAGTATCTAAGGGAATGGATTTTCCCAAAGGAAATAACTGGAACTTTTGCCTGCACATTCACTCATTCCACTGTATAGGATTCCTGTTAAGAATCCTTTGATCAGCTTTAGATATAAAGAAGATCATGGATTTTGCCCAAAAATTTCCATTGAAGCAAATGGGAGAGAATTAACATCAACTATATAGTTCCCAATTGAAAAGGAAACATCAGGAACACTAGACTCAATAGAATGGAAAATAGAGAGGAACAAGTATCCAAAGGAATGGATTTTCCCAAAGGAAATAACTGGAATTGAAGCAAATGGGAGAGAATTAACATCAAATATATAATAACCAATTGAAAAGGAAACATCAGGAACACTAGACTCAATAGAATGGAAAATAGAGAGGAACAAGTATCCAAAGGAATGGATTTTCCCAAAAGAAATAACTGGAAATATTGCCTGCACATTCACTCTTTCCACTGTATAGGATTCCTGTAAAGAATCATTTGATCAGCTTTAGATATAAAGAAGATCATGGATTTTGCCCAAAAATTTCCATTGAAGCAAATGGGAGAGAATTAACATCAACTATATAGTTCCCAATTGAAAAGGAAACATCAGTAACACTAGACTCAATAGAATGGAAAATAGAGAGGAACAAAAATCCAAAGGAATGGATGTTCCCAAAGGAAATAACTGGAAATATTGCCTGCACATTCACTCATTCCACTGTATAGGATTCCTGTTAATAATCCTTTGATCAACTTCACATATACAGAAGATGATGGATTTTGCCCAAAATGTTCCTTTGAAGCAAATAGGAGAGAATTGACATCAACTATATAGATCCCAATTCAAAAGGAAACATCAGGAACACTAGACTCAATAGAATAGGAAATAGAGAGGAACAAGTATCCAAAAGAATGGATTTTCCCATAGGAAATAACTTGAACTATTGCCTTAACATTCACTCATTCCACTGTATAGGATTCTTGTTAAGAATTCTTTGATCAGCTTTAGATATAAAAAAGATGATGGATTTTGCTCAAAATGTTCCACTGAAGCAAATAGGAGAGAATTAACATCAACTATAAAGTTCCTAAATGCAAAGGAATCATCAGTTCCACAGACTCCATAGATTGGGAAAAAGAGAGGAACAAGTATCCAAAGTAATGGATTTTCCCAAAGGAAATAACTGGAACTATTGCATGCACATTCACTCATTCCACTGTATAGGATTCTTGTTAAGAATTCTTTGATCAGCTTTAGATATAAAGAAGATCATGGATTTTGCCCAAAAAGTTCCATTGAAACAAATAGGAGAGGATTAACATCAACTATATAGTTCCAAATTGACAAGGAAAGATCAGGAACACTAGACTCAATTGAATGGGAAATAGAGAGGAACAAGTATCTAAGAGAATGGATTTTCCCAAAGGAAATAACTGGAATTATTGCCTGCACATTCACTCATTCCACTGTATAGGATTCCTGTTAATAATCCTTTGATCAACTTTACATATACAGAAGATGATGGATTTTGCCCAAAAAGTTCCATTGAAGCAAATAGGAGAGAATTAACATCAACTATATAGTTCCCAATTGAAAAGGAAACAGCAGTAACACTAGACTCAATTGAATGGGAAATAGAGAGGAACAAGTATCTAAGGGAATGGATTTTCCCAAAGGAAATAACTGGAACTTTTGCCTGCACATTCACTCATTCCACTGTATAGGATTCCTGTTAAGAATCCTTTGATCAGCTTTAGATATAAAGAAGATGATGGATTTTGCCCAAAAATTTCCATTGAAACAAATGGGAGAGAATTAAAATCAACTATATAGTTCCCAATTGAAAAGGAAACATCAGGAACACTAGACTCAATAGAATGGAAAATAGAGAGGAACAAGTATTCAAAGGAATGGATTTTCCCAAAGGAAATAACTGGAATTGAAGCAAATGGGAGAGAATTACCATCAAATCTATAGTAACCAATTGAAAAGGAAACATCAGGAACACTAGACTCAATAGAATGGAAAATAGAGAGGAACAAGTATCCAAAGGAATGGATTTTCCCAAAAGAAATAACTGGAAATATTGCCTGCACATAAACTTATTCCACTGTATAGGATTCCTGTTAAGAATCCTTTGATCAACTTCACATATACAGAAGATGATGGATTTTGCCCAAAATGTTCCTTTGAAGCAAATAGGAGAGAATTGACATCAACTATATAGATCCCAATTCAAAAGGAAACATCAGGAACACTAGACTCAATAGAATAGGAAATAGAGAGGAACAAGTATCCAAAAGAATGGATTTTCCCATAGGAAATAACTTGAACTATTGCCTTAACATTCACTCATTCCACTGTATAGGATTCTTGTTAAGAATTCTTTGATCAGCTTTAGATATAAAAAAGATGATGGATTTTGCTCAAAATGTTCCACTGAAGCAAATAGGAGAGAATTAACATCAACTATAAAGTTCCTAAATGCAAAGGAATCATCAGTTCCACAGACTCCATAGATTGGGAAAAAGAGAGGAACAAGTATCCAAAGTAATGGATTTTCCCAAAGGAAATAACTGGAACTATTGCATGCACATTCACTCATTCCACTGTATAGGATTCTTGTTAAGAATTCTTTGATCAGCTTTAGATATAAAGAAGATCATGGATTTTGCCCAAAAAGTTCCATTGAAGCAAATGGGAGAGAATTAACATCAACTATATAGTTCCCAATTGAAAAGGAAACATCAGGAACACTAGACTCAATAGAATGGAAAATAGAGAGGAACAAGTATCCAAAGGAATGGATTTTCCCAAAGGAAATAACTGGAATTGAAGCAAATGGGAGAGAATTAACATCAAATATATAATAACCAATTGAAAAGGAAACATCAGGAACACTAGACTCAATAGAATGGAAAATAGAGAGGAACAAGTATCCAAAGGAATGGATTTTCCCAAAAGAAATAACTGGAAATATTGCCTGCACATTCACTCTTTCCACTGTATAGGATTCCTGTAAAGAATCATTTGATCAGCTTTAGATATAAAGAAGATCATGGATTTTGCCCAAAAATTTCCATTGAAGCAAATGGGAGAGAATTAACATCAACTATATAGTTCCCAATTGAAAAGGAAACATCAGTAACACTAGACTCAATAGAATGGAAAATAGAGAGGAACAAAAATCCAAAGGAATGGATGTTCCCAAAGGAAATAACTGGAAATATTGCCTGCACATTCACTCATTCCACTGTATAGGATTCCTGTTAATAATCCTTTGATCAACTTCACATATACAGAAGATGATGGATTTTGCCCAAAATGTTCCTTTGAAGCAAATAGGAGAGAATTGACATCAACTATATAGATCCCAATTCAAAAGGAAACATCAGGAACACTAGACTCAATAGAATAGGAAATAGAGAGGAACAAGTATCCAAAAGAATGGATTTTCCCATAGGAAATAACTTGAACTATTGCCTTAACATTCACTCATTCCACTGTATAGGATTCTTGTTAAGAATTCTTTGATCAGCTTTAGATATAAAAAAGATGATGGATTTTGCTCAAAATGTTCCACTGAAGCAAATAGGAGAGAATTAACATCAACTATAAAGTTCCTAAATGCAAAGGAATCATCAGTTCCACAGACTCCATAGATTGGGAAAAAGAGAGGAACAAGTATCCAAAGTAATGGATTTTCCCAAAGGAAATAACTGGAACTATTGCATGCACATTCACTCATTCCACTGTATAGGATTCTTGTTAAGAATTCTTTGATCAGCTTTAGATATAAAGAAGATCATGGATTTTGCCCAAAAAGTTCCATTGAAACAAATAGGAGAGGATTAACATCAACTATATAGTTCCAAATTGACAAGGAAAGATCAGGAACACTAGACTCAATTGAATGGGAAATAGAGAGGAACAAGTATCTAAGAGAATGGATTTTCCCAAAGGAAATAACTGGAATTATTGCCTGCACATTCACTCATTCCACTGTATAGGATTCCTGTTAATAATCCTTTGATCAACTTTACATATACAGAAGATGATGGATTTTGCCCAAAAAGTTCCATTGAAGCAAATAGGAGAGAATTAACATCAACTATATAGTTCCCAATTGAAAAGGAAACAGCAGTAACACTAGACTCAATTGAATGGGAAATAGAGAGGAACAAGTATCTAAGGGAATGGATTTTCCCAAAGGAAATAACTGGAACTTTTGCCTGCACATTCACTCATTCCACTGTATAGGATTCCTGTTAAGAATCCTTTGATCAGCTTTAGATATAAAGAAGATGATGGATTTTGCCCAAAAATTTCCATTGAAACAAATGGGAGAGAATTAAAATCAACTATATAGTTCCCAATTGAAAAGGAAACATCAGGAACACTAGACTCAATAGAATGGAAAATAGAGAGGAACAAGTATTCAAAGGAATGGATTTTCCCAAAGGAAATAACTGGAATTGAAGCAAATGGGAGAGAATTACCATCAAATCTATAGTAACCAATTGAAAAGGAAACATCAGGAACACTAGACTCAATAGAATGGAAAATAGAGAGGAACAAGTATCCAAAGGAATGGATTTTCCCAAAAGAAATAACTGGAAATATTGCCTGCACATAAACTTATTCCACTGTATAGGATTCCTGTTAAGAATCCTTTGATCAACTTCACATATACAGAAGATGATGGATTTTGCCCAAAATGTTCCTTTGAAGCAAATAGGAGAGAATTGACATCAACTATATAGATCCCAATTCAAAAGGAAACATCAGGAACACTAGACTCAATAGAATAGGAAATAGAGAGGAACAAGTATCCAAAAGAATGGATTTTCCCATAGGAAATAACTTGAACTATTGCCTTAACATTCACTCATTCCACTGTATAGGATTCTTGTTAAGAATTCTTTGATCAGCTTTAGATATAAAAAAGATGATGGATTTTGCTCAAAATGTTCCACTGAAGCAAATAGGAGAGAATTAACATCAACTATAAAGTTCCTAAATGCAAAGGAATCATCAGTTCCACAGACTCCATAGATTGGGAAAAAGAGAGGAACAAGTATCCAAAGTAATGGATTTTCCCAAAGGAAATAACTGGAACTATTGCATGCACATTCACTCATTCCACTGTATAGGATTCTTGTTAAGAATTCTTTGATCAGCTTTAGATATAAAGAAGATCATGGATTTTGCCCAAAAAGTTCCATTGAAACAAATAGGAGAGGATTAACATCAACTATATAGTTCCAAATTGACAAGGAAAGATCAGGAACACTAGACTCAATTGAATGGGAAATAGAGAGGAACAAGTATCTAAGAGAATGGATTTTCCCAAAGGAAATAACTGGAATTATTGCCTGCACATTCACTCATTCCACTGTATAGGATTCCTGTTAATAATCCTTTGATCAACTTTACATATACAGAAGATGATGGATTTTGCCCAAAAAGTTCCATTGAAGCAAATAGGAGAGAATTAACATCAACTATATAGTTCCCAATTGAAAAGGAAACAGCAGTAACACTAGACTCAATTGAATGGGAAATAGAGAGGAACAAGTATCTAAGGGAATGGATTTTCCCAAAGGAAATAACTGGAACTTTTGCCTGCACATTCACTCATTCCACTGTATAGGATTCCTGTTAAGAATCCTTTGATCAGCTTTAGATATAAAGAAGATGATGGATTTTGCCCAAAAATTTCCATTGAAACAAATGGGAGAGAATTAAAATCAACTATATAGTTCCCAATTGAAAAGGAAACATCAGGAACACTAGACTCAATAGAATGGAAAATAGAGAGGAACAAGTATTCAAAGGAATGGATTTTCCCAAAGGAAATAACTGGAATTGAAGCAAATGGGAGAGAATTACCATCAAATCTATAGTAACCAATTGAAAAGGAAACATCAGGAACACTAGACTCAATAGAATGGAAAATAGAGAGGAACAAGTATCCAAAGGAATGGATTTTCCCAAAAGAAATAACTGGAAATATTGCCTGCACATAAACTTATTCCACTGTATAGGATTCCTGTTAAGAATCCTTTGATCAGCTTTATACATACAGAAGATGTTGGATTTTGCCCAAAAAGTTCCATTGAAGCAAATGGGAGAGAATTTACATCAACTATATAGTTCCCAATTGAAAAGGAAAAATCAGGAACACTAGACTCAACTGAATGGGAAATAGAGAGGAACAAGTATATAAGGGAATGGATTTTCCCAAAGGAAATAACTGGAACTATTTCGTGCACATTCACTCATTCCCCTGTATAGGATTTCTCTTAAGAATCCTTTGATCAGCTTTAGATATAAAGAAGATCATGGATTTTGCCCAAAAAGTTCCATTGAAGCAAATGGGAGAGATATAATATCAACTATATAGTTCCCAATTGAAAAGGAAACATCCGGAACACTAGACTCAATAGAATGGGAAAGAGAGAGGAACAAGTATCCAAAGGAATGGAATTTCCCAAAGGAAATAATTGGAAATATTGCCTGCACATGCACTCATTCCACTGTATAGGATTCCTGTTAAGAATCCTTTGATCAGCTTTAGGTATAAAGAAGATGATGGATTTTGACCAAAATGTTCCATTAAACCAAATAGGAGAAAATTATCATCAACTGTAAAGTTCCCAATTGAAAAGGAAACATCAGGAACACAGAATCAATAGAATGGGAAATAGAGAGGAACAAGTATCCAAAGGAATGGATGTTCCCAAAGGAAATAACTGGAACTTTTGCCTGCACATTCACTCATTCCACTGTATAGGATTCCTGTTAAGAATCCTTTTATCAGCTTTAGATATAAGAAGAGGATGTATTTTTGCCCAAAAAGTTCCAATGAAGCAAATAGGAGAGAATTATCATAAACTATAATGTTCCTAAATTAAAAGGAAACATCAGGAACAAAGACTCAATAGAAAGGGAAATAGAGAGGAACAAGTATCCAAAGGAATGGATATTTCTAAAGGAAATAACTGGAACTATTGCCTTCACATTCACTCATTCCACTGTATAGGATTCCTGTTAAGAATCCTTTGATCAGCTTTACATACAAACAAGATGATGGATTTTGCCCAAAAAGTTCCATTGAAGCAAATAGGAGAGAATTAACATCAACTATATAGTTCCCAATTGAAAAGGAAACATCAGTAACACTAGACTCAATTGAATGGGAAATAGAGAGGAACAAGTATCTAAGGAAATGGATTTTCCCAAAGGAAATAACTGGAACTTTTGCCTGCACATTCACTCATTCCACTGTATAGGATTCCTGTTAAGAATCCATTGATCAGCTTTAGATATAAAGAAGATCATGGATTTTGCCCAAAAATTTCCATTGAAGCAAATGGGAGAGAATTAACATCAACTATATAGTTCCCAATTGAAAAGGAAACATCAGGAACGCTAGACTCAATAGAATGGAAAATAGAGAGGAACAAGTATCCAAAGGAATGGATTTTCCCAAAGGAAATAACTGGAATTGAAGCAAATGGGAGAGAATTAACATCAAATATATAGTAACCAATTGAAAAGGAAACATCAGGA
Organism: Sminthopsis crassicaudata; assembly: GCF_048593235.1. Taxonomy (NCBI): domain Eukaryota; kingdom Metazoa; phylum Chordata; class Mammalia; order Dasyuromorphia; family Dasyuridae; genus Sminthopsis; species Sminthopsis crassicaudata. The sequence goes on along the minus strand of NC_133622.1, from coordinate 137,089,936 downwards.
ACACTAGACTCAATAGAATGGAAAATAGAGAGGAACAAGTATCCAAAGGAATGGATTTTCCCAAAAGAAATAACTGGAAATATTGCCTTCACATTCACTCATTCCACTGTATAGGATTCCTGTTAATAATCCTTTGATCAACTTTACATATACAGAAGATGATTGATTTTGCCCAAAAAGTTCCATTGAAGCAAATAGGAGAGATCTAACATCAACTATATAGTTCCAAGTTGAAAAGGAAACATCAGTAACACTAGACTCAATTTAATGGGAAAGAGAGAGGAACAAGTATATAAGGGAATGGATTTTCCCAAAGGAAATAACTGGAACTATTTCGTGAACATTCATTCATTCCACTGTATAGGATTCCTGTTAAGAATCCTTTGATCAGCTTTAGATATAAAGAAGATCATGGATTTTGCCCAAAAAGTTCCATTGAAGCAAATGGGAGAGAATTAACATCAACTATATAGTTTCCAATTGAAAAGGAAACATCAGGAACACTAGACTCAATTGAATGGGAAAGAGAGAAGAACAAGTATCCAAAGGAATGGATGTTCCCAAAGGAAATAACTGGAATTATTGCCTGCACATTCACTCATTCCACTGTATAGGATTCCTGTTAAGAATCCTTTTATCAGCTTTAGATATAAGAAGAGCATGTATTTTTGCCCAAAAAGTTCCAATGAAGCAAATAGGAGAGAATTATCATAAACTATAATGTTCCTAAATTAAAAGGAAACATCAGGAACACAGACTCAATAGAAAGGGAAATAGAGAGGAACAAGTATCCAAAGGAATGGATATTTCTAAAGGAAATAAATGGAACTATTGCCTTCACATTCACTCATTCCACTGTATAGGATTCCTGTTAAGAATCCTTTGATCAGCTTTACATACAAACAAGATGATGGATTTTGCCCAAAAAGTTCCATTGAAGCAAATAGGAGAGAATTAACATCAACTATATAGTTCCCAATTGAAAAGGAAACATCAGTAACACTAGACTCAATTGAATGGGAAATAGAGAGGAACAAGTATCTAAGGGAATGGATTTTCCCAAAGGAAATAACTGGAACTTTTGCCTGCACATTCACTCATTCCACTGTATAGGATTCCTGTTAAGAATCCTTTGATCAGCTTTAGATATAAAGAAGATCATGGATTTTGCCCAAAAATTTCCATTGAAGCAAATGGGAGAGAATTAACATCAACTATATAGTTCCCAATTGAAAAGGAAACATCAGGAACACTAGACTCAATAGAATGGAAAATAGAGAGGAACAAGTATCCAAAGGAATGGATTTTCCCAAAGGAAATAACTGGAATTGAAGCAAATGGGAGAGAATTAACATCAAATATATAATAACCAATTGAAAAGGAAACATCAGGAACACTAGACTCAATAGAATGGAAAATAGAGAGGAACAAGTATCCAAAGGAATGGATTTTCCCAAAAGAAATAACTGGAAATATTGCCTGCACATTCACTCTTTCCACTGTATAGGATTCCTGTAAAGAATCATTTGATCAGCTTTAGATATAAAGAAGATCATGGATTTTGCCCAAAAATTTCCATTGAAGCAAATGGGAGAGAATTAACATCAACTATATAGTTCCCAATTGAAAAGGAAACATCAGTAACACTAGACTCAATAGAATGGAAAATAGAGAGGAACAAAAATCCAAAGGAATGGATGTTCCCAAAGGAAATAACTGGAAATATTGCCTGCACATTCACTCATTCCACTGTATAGGATTCCTGTTAATAATCCTTTGATCAACTTCACATATACAGAAGATGATGGATTTTGCCCAAAATGTTCCTTTGAAGCAAATAGGAGAGAATTGACATCAACTATATAGATCCCAATTCAAAAGGAAACATCAGGAACACTAGACTCAATAGAATAGGAAATAGAGAGGAACAAGTATCCAAAAGAATGGATTTTCCCATAGGAAATAACTTGAACTATTGCCTTAACATTCACTCATTCCACTGTATAGGATTCTTGTTAAGAATTCTTTGATCAGCTTTAGATATAAAAAAGATGATGGATTTTGCTCAAAATGTTCCACTGAAGCAAATAGGAGAGAATTAACATCAACTATAAAGTTCCTAAATGCAAAGGAATCATCAGTTCCACAGACTCCATAGATTGGGAAAAAGAGAGGAACAAGTATCCAAAGTAATGGATTTTCCCAAAGGAAATAACTGGAACTATTGCATGCACATTCACTCATTCCACTGTATAGGATTCTTGTTAAGAATTCTTTGATCAGCTTTAGATATAAAGAAGATCATGGATTTTGCCCAAAAAGTTCCATTGAAACAAATAGGAGAGGATTAACATCAACTATATAGTTCCAAATTGACAAGGAAAGATCAGGAACACTAGACTCAATTGAATGGGAAATAGAGAGGAACAAGTATCTAAGAGAATGGATTTTCCCAAAGGAAATAACTGGAATTATTGCCTGCACATTCACTCATTCCACTGTATAGGATTCCTGTTAATAATCCTTTGATCAACTTTACATATACAGAAGATGATGGATTTTGCCCAAAAAGTTCCATTGAAGCAAATAGGAGAGAATTAACATCAACTATATAGTTCCCAATTGAAAAGGAAACAGCAGTAACACTAGACTCAATTGAATGGGAAATAGAGAGGAACAAGTATCTAAGGGAATGGATTTTCCCAAAGGAAATAACTGGAACTTTTGCCTGCACATTCACTCATTCCACTGTATAGGATTCCTGTTAAGAATCCTTTGATCAGCTTTAGATATAAAGAAGATGATGGATTTTGCCCAAAAATTTCCATTGAAACAAATGGGAGAGAATTAAAATCAACTATATAGTTCCCAATTGAAAAGGAAACATCAGGAACACTAGACTCAATAGAATGGAAAATAGAGAGGAACAAGTATTCAAAGGAATGGATTTTCCCAAAGGAAATAACTGGAATTGAAGCAAATGGGAGAGAATTACCATCAAATCTATAGTAACCAATTGAAAAGGAAACATCAGGAACACTAGACTCAATAGAATGGAAAATAGAGAGGAACAAGTATCCAAAGGAATGGATTTTCCCAAAAGAAATAACTGGAAATATTGCCTGCACATAAACTTATTCCACTGTATAGGATTCCTGTTAAGAATCCTTTGATCAACTTCACATATACAGAAGATGATGGATTTTGCCCAAAATGTTCCTTTGAAGCAAATAGGAGAGAATTGACATCAACTATATAGATCCCAATTCAAAAGGAAACATCAGGAACACTAGACTCAATAGAATAGGAAATAGAGAGGAACAAGTATCCAAAAGAATGGATTTTCCCATAGGAAATAACTTGAACTATTGCCTTAACATTCACTCATTCCACTGTATAGGATTCTTGTTAAGAATTCTTTGATCAGCTTTAGATATAAAAAAGATGATGGATTTTGCTCAAAATGTTCCACTGAAGCAAATAGGAGAGAATTAACATCAACTATAAAGTTCCTAAATGCAAAGGAATCATCAGTTCCACAGACTCCATAGATTGGGAAAAAGAGAGGAACAAGTATCCAAAGTAATGGATTTTCCCAAAGGAAATAACTGGAACTATTGCATGCACATTCACTCATTCCACTGTATAGGATTCTTGTTAAGAATTCTTTGATCAGCTTTAGATATAAAGAAGATCATGGATTTTGCCCAAAAAGTTCCATTGAAACAAATAGGAGAGGATTAACATCAACTATATAGTTCCAAATTGACAAGGAAAGATCAGGAACACTAGACTCAATTGAATGGGAAATAGAGAGGAACAAGTATCTAAGAGAATGGATTTTCCCAAAGGAAATAACTGGAATTATTGCCTGCACATTCACTCATTCCACTGTATAGGATTCCTGTTAATAATCCTTTGATCAACTTTACATATACAGAAGATGATGGATTTTGCCCAAAAAGTTCCATTGAAGCAAATAGGAGAGAATTAACATCAACTATATAGTTCCCAATTGAAAAGGAAACAGCAGTAACACTAGACTCAATTGAATGGGAAATAGAGAGGAACAAGTATCTAAGGGAATGGATTTTCCCAAAGGAAATAACTGGAACTTTTGCCTGCACATTCACTCATTCCACTGTATAGGATTCCTGTTAAGAATCCTTTGATCAGCTTTAGATATAAAGAAGATGATGGATTTTGCCCAAAAATTTCCATTGAAACAAATGGGAGAGAATTAAAATCAACTATATAGTTCCCAATTGAAAAGGAAACATCAGGAACACTAGACTCAATAGAATGGAAAATAGAGAGGAACAAGTATTCAAAGGAATGGATTTTCCCAAAGGAAATAACTGGAATTGAAGCAAATGGGAGAGAATTACCATCAAATCTATAGTAACCAATTGAAAAGGAAACATCAGGAACACTAGACTCAATAGAATGGAAAATAGAGAGGAACAAGTATCCAAAGGAATGGATTTTCCCAAAAGAAATAACTGGAAATATTGCCTGCACATAAACTTATTCCACTGTATAGGATTCCTGTTAAGAATCCTTTGATCAGCTTTATACATACAGAAGATGTTGGATTTTGCCCAAAAAGTTCCATTGAAGCAAATGGGAGAGAATTTACATCAACTATATAGTTCCCAATTGAAAAGGAAAAATCAGGAACACTAGACTCAACTGAATGGGAAATAGAGAGGAACAAGTATATAAGGGAATGGATTTTCCCAAAGGAAATAACTGGAACTATTTCGTGCACATTCACTCATTCCCCTGTATAGGATTTCTCTTAAGAATCCTTTGATCAGCTTTAGATATAAAGAAGATCATGGATTTTGCCCAAAAAGTTCCATTGAAGCAAATGGGAGAGATATAATATCAACTATATAGTTCCCAATTGAAAAGGAAACATCCGGAACACTAGACTCAATAGAATGGGAAAGAGAGAGGAACAAGTATCCAAAGGAATGGAATTTCCCAAAGGAAATAATTGGAAATATTGCCTGCACATGCACTCATTCCACTGTATAGGATTCCTGTTAAGAATCCTTTGATCAGCTTTAGGTATAAAGAAGATGATGGATTTTGACCAAAATGTTCCATTAAACCAAATAGGAGAAAATTATCATCAACTGTAAAGTTCCCAATTGAAAAGGAAACATCAGGAACACAGAATCAATAGAATGGGAAATAGAGAGGAACAAGTATCCAAAGGAATGGATGTTCCCAAAGGAAATAACTGGAACTTTTGCCTGCACATTCACTCATTCCACTGTATAGGATTCCTGTTAAGAATCCTTTTATCAGCTTTAGATATAAGAAGAGGATGTATTTTTGCCCAAAAAGTTCCAATGAAGCAAATAGGAGAGAATTATCATAAACTATAATGTTCCTAAATTAAAAGGAAACATCAGGAACAAAGACTCAATAGAAAGGGAAATAGAGAGGAACAAGTATCCAAAGGAATGGATATTTCTAAAGGAAATAACTGGAACTATTGCCTTCACATTCACTCATTCCACTGTATAGGATTCCTGTTAAGAATCCTTTGATCAGCTTTACATACAAACAAGATGATGGATTTTGCCCAAAAAGTTCCATTGAAGCAAATAGGAGAGAATTAACATCAACTATATAGTTCCCAATTGAAAAGGAAACATCAGTAACACTAGACTCAATTGAATGGGAAATAGAGAGGAACAAGTATCTAAGGAAATGGATTTTCCCAAAGGAAATAACTGGAACTTTTGCCTGCACATTCACTCATTCCACTGTATAGGATTCCTGTTAAGAATCCATTGATCAGCTTTAGATATAAAGAAGATCATGGATTTTGCCCAAAAATTTCCATTGAAGCAAATGGGAGAGAATTAACATCAACTATATAGTTCCCAATTGAAAAGGAAACATCAGGAACACTAGACTCAATAGAATGGAAAATAGAGAGGAACAAGTATCCAAAGGAATGGATTTTCCCAAAGGAAATAACTGGAATTGAAGCAAATGGGAGAGAATTAACATCAAATATATAGTAACCAATTGAAAAGGAAACATCAGGAACACTAGACTCAATAGAATGGAAAATAGAGAGGAACAAGTATCCAAAGGAATGGATTTTCCCAAAAGAAATAACTGGAAATATTGCCTTCACATTCACTCATTCCACTGTATAGGATTCCTGTTAATAATCCTTTGATCAACTTTACATATACAGAAGATGATTGATTTTGCCCAAAAAGTTCCATTGAAGCAAATAGGAGAGATCTAACATCAACTATATAGTTCCAAGTTGAAAAGGAAACATCAGTAACACTAGACTCAATTTAATGGGAAAGAGAGAGGAACAAGTATATAAGGGAATGGATTTTCCCAAAGGAAATAACTGGAACTATTTCGTGAACATTCATTCATTCCACTGTATAGGATTCCTGTTAAGAATCCTTTGATCAGCTTTAGATATAAAGAAGATCATGGATTTTGCCCAAAAAGTTCCATTGAAGCAAATGGGAGAGAATTAACATCAACTATATAGTTTCCAATTGAAAAGGAAACATCAGGAACACTAGACTCAATTGAATGGGAAAGAGAGAAGAACAAGTATCCAAAGGAATGGATGTTCCCAAAGGAAATAACTGGAATTATTGCCTGCACATTCACTCATTCCACTGTATAGGATTCCTGTTAAGAATCCTTTTATCAGCTTTAGATATAAGAAGAGCATGTATTTTTGCCCAAAAAGTTCCAATGAAGCAAATAGGAGAGAATTATCATAAACTATAATGTTCCTAAATTAAAAGGAAACATCAGGAACACAGACTCAATAGAAAGGGAAATAGAGAGGAACAAGTATCCAAAGGAATGGATATTTCTAAAGGAAATAACTGGAACTATTGCCTTCACATTCACTCATTCCACTGTATAGGATTCCTGTTAAGAATCCTTTGATCAGCTTTACATACAAACAAGATGATGGATTTTGCCCAAAAAGTTCCATTGAAGCAAATAGGAGAGAATTAACATCAACTATATAGTTCCCAATTGAAAAGGAAACATCAGTAACACTAGACTCAATTGAATGGGAAATAGAGAGGAACAAGTATCTAAGGGAATGGATTTTCCCAAAGGAAATAACTGGAACTTTTGCCTGCACATTCACTCATTCCACTGTATAGGATTCCTGTTAAGAATCCTTTGATCAGCTTTAGATATAAAGAAGATCATGGATTTTGCCCAAAAATTTCCATTGAAGCAAATGGGAGAGAATTAACATCAACTATATAGTTCCCAATTGAAAAGGAAACATCAGGAACACTAGACTCAATAGAATGGAAAATAGAGAGGAACAAGTATCCAAAGGAATGGATTTTCCCAAAGGAAATAACTGGAATTGAAGCAAATGGGAGAGAATTAACATCAAATATATAATAACCAATTGAAAAGGAAACATCAGGAACACTAGACTCAATAGAATGGAAAATAGAGAGGAACAAGTATCCAAAGGAATGGATTTTCCCAAAAGAAATAACTGGAAATATTGCCTGCACATTCACTCTTTCCACTGTATAGGATTCCTGTAAAGAATCATTTGATCAGCTTTAGATATAAAGAAGATCATGGATTTTGCCCAAAAATTTCCATTGAAGCAAATGGGAGAGAATTAACATCAACTATATAGTTCCCAATTGAAAAGGAAACATCAGTAACACTAGACTCAATAGAATGGAAAATAGAGAGGAACAAAAATCCAAAGGAATGGATGTTCCCAAAGGAAATAACTGGAAATATTGCCTGCACATTCACTCATTCCACTGTATAGGATTCCTGTTAATAATCCTTTGATCAACTTTACATATACAGAAGATGATGGATTTTGCCCAAAATGTTCCTTTGAAGCAAATAGGAGAGAATTGACATCAACTATATAGATCCCAATTCAAAAGGAAACATCAGGAACACTAGACTCAATAGAATAGGAAATAGAGAGGAACAAGTATCCAAAAGAATGGATTTTCCCATAGGAAATAACTTGAACTATTGCCTTAACATTCACTCATTCCACTGTATAGGATTCTTGTTAAGAATTCTTTGATCAGCTTTAGATATAAAAAAGATGATGGATTTTGCTCAAAATGTTCCACTGAAGCAAATAGGAGAGAATTAACATCAACTATAAAGTTCCTAAATGCAAAGGAATCATCAGTTCCACAGACTCCATAGATTGGGAAAAAGAGAGGAACAAGTATCCAAAGTAATGGATTTTCCCAAAGGAAATAACTGGAACTATTGCATGCACATTCACTCATTCCACTGTATAGGATTCTTGTTAAGAATTCTTTGATCAGCTTTAGATATAAAGAAGATCATGGATTTTGCCCAAAAAGTTCCATTGAAACAAATAGGAGAGGATTAACATCAACTATATAGTTCCAAATTGACAAGGAAAGATCAGGAACACTAGACTCAATTGAATGGGAAATAGAGAGGAACAAGTATCTAAGAGAATGGATTTTCCCAAAGGAAATAACTGGAATTATTGCCTGCACATTCACTCATTCCACTGTATAGGATTCCTGTTAATAATCCTTTGATCAACTTTACATATACAGAAGATGATGGATTTTGCCCAAAAAGTTCCATTGAAGCAAATAGGAGAGAATTAACATCAACTATATAGTTCCCAATTGAAAAGGAAACAGCAGTAACACTAGACTCAATTGAATGGGAAATAGAGAGGAACAAGTATCTAAGGGAATGGATTTTCCCAAAGGAAATAACTGGAACTTTTGCCTGCACATTCACTCATTCCACTGTATAGGATTCCTGTTAAGAATCCTTTGATCAGCTTTAGATATAAAGAAGATGATGGATTTTGCCCAAAAATTTCCATTGAAACAAATGGGAGAGAATTAAAATCAACTATATAGTTCCCAATTGAAAAGGAAACATCAGGAACACTAGACTCAATAGAATGGAAAATAGAGAGGAACAAGTATTCAAAGGAATGGATTTTCCCAAAGGAAATAACTGGAATTGAAGCAAATGGGAGAGAATTACCATCAAATCTATAGTAACCAATTGAAAAGGAAACATCAGGAACACTAGACTCAATAGAATGGAAAATAGAGAGGAACAAGTATCCAAAGGAATGGATTTTCCCAAAAGAAATAACTGGAAATATTGCCTGCACATAAACTTATTCCACTGTATAGGATTCCTGTTAATAATCCTTTGATCAACTTTACATATACAGAAGATGATTGATTTTGCCCAAAAAGTTCCATTAAAGCAAATAGGAGAGATCTAACATCAAGTATATAGTTCCCAATTGAAAAGGAAACATCAGTAACACTAGACTCAATTGAATGGGAAATAGAGAGGAACAAGTATATAAGGGAATGGATTTTCCCAAAGGAAATAACTGGAACTATTTCGTGAACATTCATTCATTCCACTGTATAGGATTCAAGTTAAGAATCCTTTGATCAACTTTACATAGACAGAAGATGATGGATTTTGCCCAAAAAGTTCCATTGAAGCAAATAGGAGAGAATTAACATCAACTATACAGTTCCAAATTGAAAAGGAAACATCAGTAACACTAGACTCAATTGAATGGGAAATAGAGAGGAACAAGTATCTAAGGGAATGGATTTTCCCAAAGGAAATAACTGGAACTTTTGCCTGCACATTCACTCATTCTCCTGTATAGGATTCCTGTTAAGAATCCTTTGATCAGCTTTATACATACAGAAGATGTTGGATTTTGCCCAAAAAGTTCCATTGAAGCAAATGGGAGAGAATTTACATCAACTATATAGTTCCCAATTGAAAAGGAAAAATCAGGAACACGAGACTCAACTGAATGGGAAATAGAGAGGAACAAGTATATAAGGGAATGGATTTTCCCAAAGGAAATAACTGGAACTATTTCGTGCACATTCACTCATTCCCCTGTATAGGATTTCTCTTAAGAATCCTTTGACCAGCTTTAGATATAAAGAAGATCATGGATTTTGCCCAAAAAGTTCCATTGAAGCAAATGGGAGAGATATAACATCAACTATATAGTTCCCAATTGAAAAGGAAACATCCGGAACACTAGACTCAATAGAATGGGAAAGAGAGAGGAACAAGTATCCAAAGGAATGGAATTTCCCAAAGGAAATAATTGGAAATATTGCCTGCACATTCACTCATTCCACTGTATAGGATTCCTGTTAAGAATCCTTTGATCAGCTTTAGATATAAAGAAGATCATGGATTTTGCCCAAAAAGTTCCATTAAACCAAATAGGAGAAAATTATCATCAACTGTAAAGTTCCCAATTGAAAAGGAAACATCAGGAACACAGAATCAATAGAATGGGAAATAGAGAGGAACAAGTATCCAAAGGAATGGATGTTCCCAAAGGAAGTAACTGGAATTATTGCCTGCACATTCACTCATTCCACTGTATAGGATTCCTGTTAAGAATCCTTTTATCAGCTTTAGATATAAGAAGAGGATGTATTTTTGCCCAAAAAGTTCCAATGAAGCAAATAGGAGAGAATTATCATAAACTATAATGTTCCTAAATTAAAAGGAAACATCAGGAACACAGACTCAATAGAAAGGGAAATAGAGAGGAACAAGTATCCAAAGGAATGGATTTTCCCAAAGGAAATAACTGGAATTGAAGCAAATGGGAGAGAATTAACATCAAATATATAGTAACCAATTGAAAAGGAAACATCAGGAACACTAGACTCAATAGAATGGGAAATAGAGAGGAACAAGTATCCAAAGGAATGGATTTTCCCAAAAGAAATAACTGGAAATATTGCCTTCACATTCACTCATTCCACTGTATAGGATTCCTGTTAATAATCCTTTGATCAACTTTACATATACAGAAGATGATTGATTTTGCCCAAAAAGTTCCATTGAAGCAAATAGGAGAGATCTAACATCAACTATATAGTTCCAAATTGAAAAGGAAACATCAGTAACACTAGACTCAATTTAATGGGAAAGAGAGAGGAACAAGTATCTAAGGGAATGGATTTTCCCAAAGGAAATAACTGGAACTATTTCGTGAACATTCATTCATTCCACTGTATAGGATTCCTGTTAAGAATCCTTTGATCAGCTTTAGATATAAAGAAGATCATGGATTTTGCCCAAAAAGTTCCATTGAAGCAAATGGGAGAGAATTAACATCAACTATATAGTTTCCAATTGAAAAGGAAACATCAGGAACACTAGACTCAATTGAATGGGAAAGAGAGAGGAACAAGTATCCAAAGGAATGGATGTTCCCAAAGGAAATAACTGGAATTATTGCCTGCACATTCACTCATTCCACTGTATAGGATTCCTGTTAAGAATCCTTTTATCAGCTTTAGATATAAGAAGAGGATGTATTTTTGCCCAAAAAGTTCCAATGAAGCAAATAGGAGAGAATTATCATAAACTATAATGTTCCTAAATTAAAAGGAAACATCAGGAACACAGACTCAATAGAAAGGGAAATAGAGAGGAACAAGTATCCAAAGGAATGGATATTTCTAAAGGAAATAACTGGAACTATTGCCTTCACATTCACTCATTCCACTGTATAGGATTCCTGTTAAGAATCCTTTGATCAGCTTTACATACAAACAAGATGATGGATTTTGCCCAAAAAGTTCCATTGAAGCAAATAGGAGAGAATTAACATCAACTATATAGTTCCCAATTGAAAAGGAAACATCAGTAACACTAGACTCAATTGAATGGGAAATAGAGAGGAACAAGTATCTAAGGGAATGGATTTTCCCAAAGGAAATAACTGGAACTTTTGCCTGCACATTCACTCATTCCACTGTATAGGATTCCTGTTAAGAATCCTTTGATCAGCTTTAGATATAAAGAAGATCATGGATTTTGCCCAAAAATTTCCATTGAAGCAAATGGGAGAGAATTAACATCAACTATATAGTTCCCAATTGAAAAGGAAACATCAGGAACACTAGACTCAATAGAAAGGAAAATAGAGAGGAACAAGTATCCAAAGGAATGGATTTTCCCAAAGGAAATAACTGGAATTGAAGCAAATGGGAGAGAATTAACATCAAATATATAGTAACCAATTGAAAAGGAAACATCAGGAACACTAGACTCAATTGAATGGGAAATAGAGAGGAACAAGTATCTAAGGGAATGGATTTTCCCAAAGGAAATAACTGGAACTTTTGCCTGCACATTCACTCATTCCACTGTATAGGATTCCTGTTAAGAATCCTTTGATCAGCTTTAGATATAAAGAAGATCATGGATTTTGCCCAAAAATTTCCATTGAAGCAAATGGGAGAGAATTAACATCAACTATATAGTTCCCAATTGAAAAGGAAACATCAGGAACACTAGACTCAATAGAATGGAAAATAGAAAAGAACAAGTATCCAAAGGAATACATTTTCCCAAAGGAAATAACTGGAATTGAAGCAAATGGGAGAGAATTAACATCAACTATATAGTTCCCAATTGAAAAGGAAACATCAGTAACACTAGACTCAATTGAATGGGAAATAGAGAGGAACAAGTATCTAAGGGAATGGATTTTCCCAAAGGAAATAACTGGAACTTTTGCCTGCACATTCACTCATTCCACTGTATAGGATTCCTGTTAAGAATCCTTTGATCAGCTTTAGATATAAAGAAGATCATGGATTTTGCCCAAAAATTTCCATTGAAGCAAATGGGAGAGAATTAACATCAACTATATAGTTCCCAATTGAAAAGGAAACAGCAGTAACACTAGACTCAATTGAATGGGAAATAGAGAGGAACAAGTATCTAAGGGAATGGATTTTCCCAAAGGAAATAACTGGAACTTTTGCCTGCACATTCACTCATTCCACTGTATAGGATTCCTGTTAAGAATCCTTTGATCAGCTTTAGATATAAAGAAGATGATGGATTTTGCCCAAAAATTTCCATTGAAACAAATGGGAGAGAATTAAAATCAACTATATAGTTTCCAATTGAAAAGGAAACATCAGGAACACTAGACTCAATAGAATGGAAAATAGAGAGGAACAAGTATTCAAAATAATGGATTTTCCCAAAGGAAATAACTGGAATTGAAGCAAATGGGAGAGAATTACCATCAAATCTATAGTAACCAATTGAAAAGGAAACATCAGGAACACTAGACTCAATAGAATGGAAAATAGAGAGGAACAAGTATCCAAAGGAATGGATTTTCCCAAAAGAAATAACTGGAAATATTGCCTGCACATAAACTTATTCCACTGTATAGGATTCCTGTTAATAATCCTTTGATCAACTTTACATATACAGAAGATGATTGATTTTGCCCAAAAAGTTCCATTAAAGCAAATAGGAGAGATCTAACATCAAGTATATAATTCCCAATTGAAAAGGAAACATCAGTAACACTAGACTCAATTGAATGGGAAATAGAGAGGAACAAGTATCTAAGGGAATGGATTTTCCCAAAGGAAATAACTGGAACTTTTGCCTGCACATTCACTCATTCTCCTGTATAGGATTCCTGTTAAGAATCCTTTGATCAGCTTTATACATACAGAAGATGTTGGATTTTGCCCAAAAAGTTCCATTGAAGCAAATGGGAGAGAATTTACATCAACTATATAGTTCCCAATTGAAAAGGAAAAATCAGGAACACGAGACTCAACTGAATGGGAAATAGAGAGGAACAAGTATATAAGGGAATGGATTTTCCCAAAGGAAATAACTGGAACTATTTCGTGCACATTCACTCATTCCCCTGTATAGGATTTCTCTTAAGAATCCTTTGATCAGCTTTAGATATAAAGAAGATCATGGATTTTGCCCAAAAAGTTCCATTGAAGCAAATGGGAGAGATATAACATCAACTATATAGTTCCCAATTGAAAAGGAAACATCCGGAACACTAGACTCAATAGAATGGGAAAGAGAGAGGAACAAGTATCCAAAGGAATGGAATTTCCCAAAGGAAGTAACTGGAATTATTGCCTGCACATTCACTCATTCCACTGTATAGGATTCCTGTTAAGAATCCTTTGATCAGCTTTAGGTATAAAGTAGATGATGGATTTTGACCAAAATGTTCCATTAAACCAAATAGGAGAAAATTATCATCAACTGTAAAGTTCCCAATTGAAAAGGAAACATCAGGAACACAGAATCAATAGAATGGGAAATAGAGAGGAATAAGTATCCAAAGGAATGGATGTTCCCAAAGGAAGTAACTGGAATTATTGCCTGCACATTCACTCATTCCACTGTATAGGATTCCTGTTAAGAATCCTTTTATCAGCTTTAGATATAAGAAGAGGATGTATTTTTGCCCAAAAAGTTCCAATGAAGCAAATAGGAGAGAATTATCATAAACTATAATGTTCCTAAATTAAAAGGAAACATCAGGAACACAGACTCAATAGAAAGGGAAATAGAGAGGAACAAGTATCCAAAGGAATGGATTTTCCCAAAGGAAATAACTGGAAATATTGCCTTCACATTCACTCATCCACTGTATAGGATTCCTGTTAATAATCCTTTGATCAACTTTACATATACAGAAGATGATTGATTTTGCCCATAAAGTTCCATTGAAGCAAATAGGAGAGATCTAACATCAACTATATAGTTCCAAGTTGAAAAGGAAACATCAGTAACACTAGACTCAATTTAATGGGAAAGAGAGAGGAACAAGTATATAAGGGAATGGATTTTCCCAAAGGAAATAACTGGAACTATTTCGTGAACATTCATTCATTCCACTGTATAGGATTCCTGTTAAGAATCCTTTGATCAGCTTTAGATATAAAGAAGATCATGGATTTTGCCCAAAAAGTTCCATTGAAGCAAATGGGAGAGAATTAACATCAACTATATAGTTTCCAATTGAAAAGGAAACATCAGGAACACTAGACTCAATTGAATGGGAAAGAGAGAAGAACAAGTATCCAAAGGAATGGATGTTCCCAAAGGAAATAACTGGAATTATTGCCTGCACATTCACTCATTCCACTGTATAGGATTCCTGTTAAGAATCCTTTTATCAGCTTTAGATATAAGAAGAGCATGTATTTTTGCCCAAAAAGTTCCAATGAAGCAAATAGGAGAGAATTATCATAAACTATAATGTTCCTAAATTAAAAGGAAACATCAGGAACACAGACTCAATAGAAAGGGAAATAGAGAGGAACAAGTATCCAAAGGAATGGATATTTCTAAAGGAAATAACTGGAACTATTGCCTTCACATTCACTCATTCCACTGTATAGGATTCCTGTTAAGAATCCTTTGATCAGCTTTACATACAAACAAGATGATGGATTTTGCCCAAAAAGTTCCATTGAAGCAAATAGGAGAGAATTAACATCAACTATATAGTTCCCAATTGAAAAGGAAACATCAGTAACACTAGACTCAATTGAATGGGAAATAGAGAGGAACAAGTATCTAAGGGAATGGATTTTCCCAAAGGAAATAACTGGAACTTTTGCCTGCACATTCACTCATTCCACTGTATAGGATTCCTGTTAAGAATCCTTTGATCAGCTTTAGATATAAAGAAGATCATGGATTTTGCCCAAAAATTTCCATTGAAGCAAATGGGAGAGAATTAACATCAACTATATAGTTCCCAATTGAAAAGGAAACATCAGGAACACTAGACTCAATAGAATGGAAAATAGAGAGGAACAAGTATCCAAAGGAATGGATTTTCCCAAAGGAAATAAATGGAATTGAAGCAAATGGGAGAGAATTAACATCAAATATATAGTAACCAATTGAAAAGGAAACATCAGGAACACTAGACTCAATAGAATGGAAAATAGAGAGGAACAAGTATCCAAAGGAATGGATTTTCCCAAAAGAAATAACTGGAAATATTGCCTGCACATTCACTCTTTCCACTGTATAGGATTCCTGTAAAGAATCATTTGATCAGCTTTAGATATAAAGAAGATCATGGATTTTGCCCAAAAATTTCCATTGAAGCAAATGGGAGAGAATTAACATCAACTATATAGTTCCCAATTGAAAAGGAAACATCAGTAACACTAGACTCAATAGAATGGAAAATAGAGAGGAACAAATATCCAAAGGAATGGATGTTCCCAAAGGAAATAACTGGAAATATTGCCTGCACATTCACTCATTCCACTGTATAGGATTCCTGTTAATAATCCTTTGATCAACTTTACATATACAGAAGATGATGGATTTTGCCCAAAATGTTCCTTTGAAGCAAATAGGAGAGAATTGACATCAACTATATAGATCCCAATTCAAAAGGAAACATCAGGAACACTAGACTCAATAGAATAGGAAATAGAGAGGAACAAGTATCCAAAAGAATGGATTTTCCCATAGGAAATAACTTGAACTATTGCCTTAACATTCACTCATTCCACTGTATAGGATTCTTGTTAAGAATTCTTTGATCAGCTTTAGATATAAAAAAGATGATGGATTTTGCTCAAAATGTTCCACTGAAGCAAATAGGAGAGAATTAACATCAACTATAAAGTTCCTAAATGCAAAGGAATCATCAGTTCCACAGACTCCATAGATTGGGAAAAAGAGAGGAACAAGTATCCAAAGTAATGGATTTTCCCAAAGGAAATAACTGGAACTATTGCATGCACATTCACTCATTCCACTGTATAGGATTCCTGTTAAGAATCCTTTGATCAGCTTTAGATATAAAGAAGATCATGGATTTTGCCCAAAAAGTTCCATTGAAACAAATAGGAGAGGATTAACATCAACTATATAGTTCCAAATTGACAAGGAAAGATCAGGAACACTAGACTCAATTGAATGGGAAATAGAGAGGAACAAGTATCTAAGAGAATGGATTTTCCCAAAGGAAATAACTGGAATTATTGCCTGCACATTCACTCATTCCACTGTATAGGATTCCTGTTAATAATCCTTTGATCAACTTTACATATACAGAAGATGATGGATTTTGCCCAAAAAGTTCCATTGAAGCAAATAGGAGAGAATTAACATCAACTATATAGTTCCCAATTGAAAAGGAAACAGCAGTAACACTAGACTCAATTGAATGGGAAATAGAGAGGAACAAGTATCTAAGGGAATGGATTTTCCCAAAGGAAATAACTGGAACTTTTGCCTGCACATTCACTCATTCCACTGTATAGGATTCCTGTTAAGAATCCTTTGATCAGCTTTAGATATAAAGAAGATGATGGATTTTGCCCAAAAATTTCCATTGAAACAAATGGGAGAGAATTAAAATCAACTATATAGTTCCCAATTGAAAAGGAAACATCAGGAACACTAGACTCAATAGAATGGAAAATAGAGAGGAACAAGTATTCAAAGGAATGGATTTTCCCAAAGGAAATAACTGGAATTGAAGCAAATGGGAGAGAATTACCATCAAATCTATAGTAACCAATTGAAAAGGAAACATCAGGAACACTAGACTCAATAGAATGGAAAATAGAGAGGAACAAGTATCCAAAGGAATGGATTTTCCCAAAAGAAATAACTGGAAATATTGCCTGCACATAAACTTATTCCACTGTATAGGATTCCTGTTAATAATCCTTTGATCAACTTTACATATACAGAAGATTATTGATTTTGCCCAAAAAGTTCCATTAAAGCAAATAGGAGAGATCTAACATCAAGTATATAGTTCCCAATTGAAAAGGAAACATCAGTAACACTAGACTCAATTGAATGGGAAATAGAGAGGAACAAGTATATAAGGGAATGGATTTTCCCAAAGGAAATAACTGGAACTATTTCGTGAACATTCATTCATTCCACTGTATAGGATTCAAGTTAAGAATCCTTTGATCAACTTTACATAGACAGAAGATGATGGATTTTGCCCAAAAAGTTCCATTGAAGCAAATAGGAGAGAATTAACATCAACTATACAGTTCCAAATTGAAAAGGAAACATCAGTAACACTAGACTCAATTGAATGGGAAATAGAGAGGAACAAGTATATAAGGGAATGGATTTTCCCAAAGGAAATAACTGGAACTATTTCGTGCACATTCACTCATTCCCCTGTATAGGATTTCTCTTAAGAATCCTTTGACCAGCTTTAGATATAAAGAAGATCATGGATTTTGCCCAAAAAGTTCCATTGAAGCAAATGGGAGAGATATAACATCAACTATATAGTTCCCAATTGAAAAGGAAACATCCGGAACACTAGACTCAATAGAATGGGAAAGAGAGAGGAACAAGTATCCAAAGGAATGGAATTTCCCAAAGGAAATAATTGGAAATATTGCCTGCACATTCACTCATTCCACTGTATAGGATTCCTGTTAAGAATCCTTTGATCAGCTTTAGATATAAAGAAGATCATGGATTTTGCCCAAAAAGTTCCATTAAACCAAATAGGAGAAAATTATCATCAACTGTAAAGTTCCCAATTGAAAAGGAAACATCAGGAACACAGAATCAATAGAATGGGAAATAGAGAGGAACAAGTATCGAAAGGAATGGATGTTCCCAAAGGAAGTAACTGGAATTATTGCCTGCACATTCACTCATTCCACTGTATAGGATTCCTGTTAAGAATCCTTTTATCAGCTTTAGATATAAGAAGAGGATGTATTTTTGCCCAAAAAGTTCCAATGAAGCAAATAGGAGAGAATTATCATAAACTATAATGTTCCTAAATTAAAAGGAAACATCAGGAACACAGACTCAATAGAAAGGGAAATAGAGAGGAACAAGTATCCAAAGGAATGGATTTTCCCAAAGGAAATAACTGGAATTGAAGCAAATGGGAGAGAATTAACATCAAATATATAGTAACCAATTGAAAAGGAAACATCAGGAACACTAGACTCAATAGAATGGGAAATAGAGAGGAACAAGTATCCAAAGGAATGGATTTTCCCAAAAGAAATAACTGGAAATATTGCCTTCACATTCACTCATTCCACTGTATAGGATTCCTGTTAATAATCCTTTGATCAACTTTACATATACAGAAGATGATTGATTTTGCCCAAAAAGTTCCATTGAAGCAAATAGGAGAGATCTAACATCAACTATATAGTTTCCAATTGAAAAGGAAACATCAGGAACACTAGACTCAATTGAATGGGAAAGAGAGAAGAACAAGTATCCAAAGGAATGGATGTTCCCAAAGGAAATAACTGGAATTATTGCCTGCACATTCACTCATTCCACTGTATAGGATTCCTGTTAAGAATCCTTTTATCAGCTTTAGATATAAGAAGAGCATGTATTTTTGCCCAAAAAGTTCCAATGAAGCAAATAGGAGAGAATTATCATAAACTATAATGTTCCTAAATTAAAAGGAAACATCAGGAACACAGACTCAATAGAAAGGGAAATAGAGAGGTACAAGTATCCAAAGGAATGGATATTTCTAAAGGAAATAACTGGAACTATTGCCTTCACATTCACTCATTCCACTGTATAGGATTCCTGTTAAGAATCCTTTGATCAGCTTTACATACAAACAAGATGATGGATTTTGCCCAAAAAGTTCCATTGAAGCAAATAGGAGAGAATTAACATCAACTATATAGTTCCCAATTGAAAAGGAAACATCAGTAACACTAGACTCAATTGAATGGGAAATAGAGAGGAACAAGTATCCAAAGGAATGGATTTTCCCAAAGGAAATAACTGGAATTGAAGCAAATGGGAGAGAATTAACATCAAATATATAGTAACCAATTGAAAAGGAAACATCAGGAACACTAGACTCAATAGAATGGAAAATAGAGAGGAACAAGTATCCAAAGGAATGGATTTTCCCAAAAGAAATAACTGGAAATATTGCCCGCACATTCACTCTTTCCACTGTATAGGATTCCTGTTAAGAATCCTTTGATCAGCTTTAGATATAAAGAAGATCATGGATTTTGCCCAAAAATTTCCATTGAAGCAAATGGGAGAGAATTAACATCAACTATATAGTTCCCAATTGAAAAGGAAACATCAGGAACACTAGACTCAATAGAATAGGAAATAGAGAGGAACAAGTATCCAAAAGAATGGATTTTCCCATAGGAAATAACTGGAACTATTGCCGTAACATTCACTCATTCCACTGTATAGGATTCTTGTTAAGAATTCTTTGATCAGCTTTAGATATAAAAAAGATGATGGATTTTGCTCAAAATGTTCCATTGAAGCAAATAGGAGAGAATTAACATCAACTATAAAGTTCCTAAATGCAAAGGAATCATCAGTTCCACAGACTCCATAGATTGGGAAAAAGAGAGGAACAAGTATCCAAAGTAATGGATTTTCCCAAAGGAAATAACTGGAACTATTGCATGCACATTCACTCATTCCACTGTATAGGATTCCTGTTAAGAATCCTTTGATCAGCTTTAGATATAAAGAAGATCATGGATTTTGCCCAAAAAGTTCCATTGAAACAAATAGGAGAGGATTAACATCAACTATATAGTTCCAAATTGACAAGGAAAGATCAGGAACACTAGACTCAATTGAATGGGAAATAGAGAGGAACAAGTATCTAAGAGAATGGATTTTCCGAAAGGAAATAACTGGAATTATTGCCTGCACATTCACTCATTCCACTGTATAGGATTCCTGTTAATAATCCTTTGATCAACTTTACATATACAGAAGATGATGGATTTTGCCCAAAAAGTTCCATTGAAGCAAATAGGAGAGAATTAACATCAACTATATAGTTCCCAATTGAAAAGGAAACAGCAGTAACACTAGACTCAATTGAATGGGAAATAGAGAGGAACAAGTATCTAAGGGAATGGATTTTCCCAAAGGAAATAACTGGAACTTTTGCCTGCACATTCACTCATTCCACTGTATAGGATTCCTGTTAAGAATCCTTTGATCAGCTTTAGATATAAAGAAGATGATGGATTTTGCCCAAAAATTTCCATTGAAACAAATGGGAGAGAATTAAAATCAACTATATAGTTCCCAATTGAAAAGGAAACATCAGGAACACTAGACTCAATAGAATGGAAAATAGAGAGGAACAAGTATTCAAAGGAATGGATTTTCCCAAAGGAAATAACTGGAATTGAAGCAAATGGGAGAGAATTACCATCAAATCTATAGTAACCAATTGAAAAGGAAACATCAGGAACACTAGACTCAATAGAATGGAAAATAGAGAGGAACAAGTATCCAAAGGAATGGATTTTCCCAAAAGAAATAACTGGAAATATTGCCTGCACATAAACTTATTCCACTGTATAGGATTCCTGTTAATAATCCTTTGATCAACTTTACATATACAGAAGATGATTGATTTTGCCCAAAAAGTTCCATTAAAGCAAATAGGAGAGATCTAACATCAAGTATATAGTTCCCAATTGAAAAGGAAACATCAGTAACACTAGACTCAATTGAATGGGAAATAGAGAGGAACAAGTATATAAGGGAATGGATTTTCCCAAAGGAAATAACTGGAACTATTTCGTGAACATTCATTCATTCCACTGTATAGGATTCAAGTTAAGAATCCTTTGATCAACTTTACATAGACAGAAGATGATGGATTTTGCCCAAAAAGTTCCATTGAAGCAAATAGGAGAGAATCAACATCAACTATACAGTTCCAAATTGAAAAGGAAACATCAGTAACACTAGACTCAATTGAATGGGAAATAGAGAGGAACAAGTATCTAAGGGAATGGATTTTCCCAAAGGAAATAACTGGAACTTTTGCCTGCACATTCACTCATTCTCCTGTATAGGATTCCTGTTAAGAATCCTTTGATCAGCTTTATACATACAGAAGATGTTGGATTTTGCCCAAAAAGTTCCATTGAAGCAAATGGGAGAGAATTTACATCAACTATATAGTTCCCAATTGAAAAGGAAAAATCAGGAACACTAGACTCAACTGAATGGGAAATAGAGAGGAACAAGTATATAAGGGAATGGATTTTCCCAAAGGAAATAACTGGAACTATTTCGTGCACATTCACTCATTCCCCTGTATAGGATTTCTCTTAAGAATCCTTTGACCAGCTTTAGAAATAAAGAAGATCATGGATTTTGCCCAAAAAGTTCCATTGAAGCAAATGGGAGAGATATAACATCAACTATATAGTTCCCAATTGAAAAGGAAACATCCGGAACACTAGACTCAATAGAATGGGAAAGAGAGAGGAACAAGTATCCAAAGGAATGGAATTTCCCAAAGGAAATAATTGGAAATATTGCCTGCACATTCACTCATTCCACTGTATAGGATTCCTGTTAAGAATCCTTTGATCAGCTTTAGGTATAAAGAAGATGATGGATTTTGACCAAAATGTTCCATTAAACCAAATAGGAGAAAATTATCATCAACTGTAAAGTTCCCAATTGAAAAGGAAACATCAGGAACACAGAATCAATAGAATGGGAAATAGAGAGGAACAAGTATCCAAAGGAATGGATGTTCCCAAAGGAAGTAACTGGAATTATTGCCTGCACATTCACTCATTCCACTGTATAGGATTCCTGTTAAGAATCCTTTTATCAGCTTTAGATATAAGAAGAGGATGTATTTTTGCCCAAAAAGTTCCAATGAAGCAAATAGGAGAGAATTATCATAAACTATAATGTTCCTAAATTAAAAGGAAACATCAGGAACACAGACTCAATAGAAAGGGAAATAGAGAGGAACAAGTATCCAAAGGAATGGATTTTCCCAAAGGAAATAACTGGAATTGAAGCAAATGGGAGAGAATTAACATCAAATATATAGTAACCAATTGAAAAGGAAACATCAGGAACACTAGACTCAATAGAATGGGAAATAGAGAGGAACAAGTATCCAAAGGAATGGATTTTCCCAAAAGAAATAACTGGAAATATTACCTTCACATTCACTCATTCCACTGTATAGGATTCCTGTTAATAATCCTTTGATCAACTTTACATATACAGAAGATGATTGATTTTGCCCAAAAAGTTCCATTGAAGCAAATAGGAGAGATCTAACATCAACTATATAGTTTCCAATTGAAAAGGAAACATCAGTAACACTAGACTCAATTTAATGGGAAAGAGAGAGGAACAAGTATCTAAGGGAATGGATTTTCCCAAAGGAAATAACTGGAACTATTTCGTGAACATTCATTCATTCCACTGTATAGGATTCCTGTTAAGAATCCTTTGATCAGCTTTAGATATAAAGAAGATCATGGATTTTGCCCAAAAAGTTCCATTGAAGCAAATGGGAGAGAATTAACATCAACTATATAGTTTCCAATTGAAAAGGAAACATCAGGAACACTAGACTCAATTGAATGGGAAAGAGAGAGGAACAAGAATCCAAAGGAATGGATGTTCCCAAAGGAAATAACTGGAATTATTGCCTGCACATTCACTCATTCCACTGTATAGGATTCCTGTTAAGAATCCTTTTATCAGCTTTAGATATAAGAAGAGGATGTATTTTTGCCCAAAAAGTTCCAATGAAGCAAATAGGAGAGAATTATCATAAACTATAATGTTCCTAAATTAAAAGGAAACATCAGGAACACAGACTCAATAGAAAGGGAAATAGAGAGGAACAAGTATCCAAAGGAATGGATATTTCTAAAGGAAATAACTGGAACTATTGCCTTCACATTCACTCATTCCACTGTATAGGATTCCTGTTAAGAATCCTTTGATCAGCTTTACATACAAACAAGATGATGGATTTTGCCCAAAAAGTTCCATTGAAGCAAATAGGAGAGAATTAACATCAACTATATAGTTCCCAATTGAAAAGGAAACATCAGTAACACTAGACTCAATTGAATGGGAAATAGAGAGGAACAAGTATCTAAGGGAATGGATTTTCCCAAAGGAAATAACTGGAACTTTTGCCTGCACATTCACTCATTCCACTGTATAGGATTCCTGTTAAGAATCCTTTGATCAGCTTTAGATATAAAGAAGATCATGGATTTTGCCCAAAAATTTCCATTGAAGCAAATGGGAGAGAATTAACATCAACTATATAGTTCCCAATTGAAAAGGAAACATCAGGAACACTAGACTCAATAGAAAGGAAAATAGAGAGGAACAAGTATCCAAAGGAATGGATTTTCCCAAAGGAAATAACTGGAATTGAAGCAAATGGGAGAGAATTAACATCAAATATATAGTAACCAATTGAAAAGGAAACATCAGGAACACTAGACTCAATTGAATGGGAAATAGAGAGGAACAAGTATCTAAGGGAATGGATTTTCCCAAAGGAAATAACTGGAACTTTTGCCTGCACATTCACTCATTCCACTGTATAGGATTCCTGTTAAGAATCCTTTGATCAGCTTTAGATATAAAGAAGATCATGGATTTTGCCCAAAAAGTTCCATTGAAGCAAATGGGAGAGATATAACATCAACTATATAGTTCCCAATTGAAAAGGAAACATCCGGAACACTAGACTCAATAGAATGGGAAAGAGAGAGGAACAAGTATCCAAAGGAATGGAATTTCCCAAAGGAAATAATTGGAAATATTGCCTGCACATTCACTCATTCCACTGTATAGGATTCCTGTTAAGAATCCTTTGATCAGCTTTAGGTATAAAGAAGATGATGGATTTTGACCAAAATGTTCCATTAAACCAAATAGGAGAAAATTATCATCAACTGTAAAGTTCCCAATTGAAAAGGAAACATCAGGAACACAGAATCAATAGAATGGGAAATAGAGAGGAACAAGTATCCAAAGGAATGGATGTTCCCAAAGGAAGTAACTGGAATTATTGCCTGCACATTCACTCATTCCACTGTATAGGATTCCTGTTAAGAATCTTTTTATCAGCTTTAGATATAAGAAGAGGATGTATTTTTGCCCAAAAAGTTCCAATGAAGCAAATAGGAGAGAATTATCATAAACTATAATGTTCCTAAATTAAAAGGAAACATCAGGAACACAGACTCAATAGAAAGGGAAATAGAGAGGAACAAGTATCCAAAGGAATGGATTTTCCCAAAGGAAATAACTGGAATTGAAGCAAATGGGAGAGAATTAACATCAAATATATAGTAACCAATTGAAAAGGAAACATCAGGAACACTAGACTCAATAGAATGGGAAATAGAGAGGAACAAGTATCTAAGGGAATGGATTTTCCCAAAGGAAATAACTGGAAATATTGCCTTCACATTCACTCATTCTACTGTATAGGATTCCTATTAATAATCCTTTGATCAACTTTACATATACAGAAGATGATTGATTTTGCCCAAAAAGTTCCATTGAAGCAAATAGGAGAGATCTAACATCAACTATATAGTTCCAAATTGAAAAGGAAACATCAGTAACACTAGACTCAATTTAATGGGAAAGAGAGAGGAACAAGTATCTAAGGGAATGGATTTTCCCAAAGGAAATAACTGGAACTATTTCGTGAACATTCATTCATTCCACTGTATAGGATTCCTGTTAAGAATCCTTTGATCAGCTTTAGATATAAAGAAGATCATGGATTTTGCCCAAAAAGTTCCATTGAAGCAAATGGGAGAGAATTAACATCAACTATATAGTTTCCAATTGAAAAGGAAACATCAGGAACACTAGACTCAATTGAATGGGAAAGAGAGAGGAACAAGTATCCAAAGGAATGGATGTTCCCAAAGGAAATAACTGGAATTATTGTCTGCACATTCACTCATTCCACTGTATAGGATCCCTGTTAAGAATCCTTTTATCAGCTTTAGATATAAGAAGAGGATGTATTTTTGCCCAAAAAGTTCCAATGAAGCAAATAGGAGAGAATTATCATAAACTATAATGTTCCTAAATTAAAAGGAAACATCAGGAACACAGACTCAATAGAAAGGGAAATAGAGAGGAACAAGTATCCAAAGGAATGGATATTTCTAAAGGAAATAACTGGAACTATTGCCTTCACATTCACTCATTCCACTGTATAGGATTCCTGTTAAGAATCCTTTGATCAGCTTTACATACAAACAAGATGAAGATTTTGCCCAAAAAGTTCCATTGAAGCAAATAGGAGAGAATTAACATCAACTATATAGTTCCCAATTGAAAAGGAAACATCAGTAACACTAGACTCAATTGAATGGGAAATAGAGAGGAACAAGTATCTAAGGGAATGGATTTTCCCAAATGAAATAACTGGAACTTTTGCCTGCACATTCACTCATTCCACTGTATAGGATTCCTGTTGAGAATCCTTTGATCAGCTTTAGATATAAAGAAGATCATGGATTTTGCCCAAAAATTTCCATTGAAGCAAATGGGAGAGAATTAACATCAACTATATAGTTCCCAATTGAAAAGGAAACATCAGGAACACTAGACTCAATAGAATGGAAAATAGAGAGGAACAAGTATACAAAGGAATGGATTTTCCCAAAGGAAATAACTGGAATTGAAGCAAATGGGAGAGAATTAACATCAACTATATAGTTCCCAATTGAAAAGGAAACATCAGTAACACTAGACTCAATTGAATGGGAAATAGAGAGGAACAAGTATCTAAGGGAATGGATTTTCCCAAAGGAAATAACTGGAACTTTTGCCTGCACATTCACTCATTCCACTGTATAGGATTCCTGTTAATAATCCTTTGATCAGCTTTAGATATAAAGAAGATCATGGATTTTGCCCAAAAAGTTCCATTGAAACAAATGGGAGAGAATTAACTTATCAACTATATAGTTCCCAATTGAAAAGGAAACAGCAGTAACACTAGACTCAATTGAATGGGAAATAGAGAGGAACAAGTATCTAAGGGAATGGATTTTCCCAAAGGAAATAACTGGAACTTTTGCCTGCACATTCACTCATTCCACTGTATAGGATTCCTGTTAAGAATCCTTTGATCAGCTTTAGATATAAAGAAGATGATGGATTTTGCCCAAAAATTTCCATTGAAACAAATGTGAGAGAATTAAAATCAACTATATAGTTCCCAATTGAAAAGGAAACATCAGGAACACTAGACTCAATAGAATGGAAAATAGAGAGGAACAAGTATTAAAAGGAATGGATTTTCCCAAAGGAAATAACTGGAATTGAAGCAAATGGGAGAGAATTACCATCAAATCTATAGTAACCAATTGAAAAGGAAACATCAGGAGCACTAGACTCAATAGAATGGAAAATAGAGAGGAACAAGTATCCAAAGGAATGGATTTTCCCAAAAGAAATAACTGGAAATATTGCCTGCACATAAACTTATTCCACTGTATAGGATTCCTGTTAATAATCCTTTGATCAACTTTACATATACAGAAGATGATTGATTTTGCCCAAAAAGTTCCATTAAAGCAAATAGGAGAGATCTAACATCAAGTATATAGTTCCCAATTGAAAAGGAAACATCAGTAACACTAGACTCAATTGAATGGGAAATAGAGAGGAACAAGTATATAAGGGAATGGATTTTCCCAAAGGAAATAACTGGAACTATTTCGTGAACATTCATTCATTCCACTGTATAGGATTCAAGTTAAGAATCCTTTGATCAACTTTACATAGACAGAAGATGATGGATTTTGCCCAAAAAGTTCCATTGAAGCAAATAGGAGAGAATTAACATCAACTATACAGTTCCAAATTGAAAAGGAAACATCAGTAACACTAGACTCAATTGAATGGGAAATAGAGAG
Source organism: Sminthopsis crassicaudata (assembly GCF_048593235.1). Taxonomy (NCBI): domain Eukaryota; kingdom Metazoa; phylum Chordata; class Mammalia; order Dasyuromorphia; family Dasyuridae; genus Sminthopsis; species Sminthopsis crassicaudata. Next base: position 137,062,298 of record NC_133622.1, on the reverse strand, counting down.
GAACAAGTATCTAAGGGAATGGATTTTCCCAAAGGAAATAACTGGAACTTTTGCCTGCACATTCACTCATTCTCCTGTATAGGATTCCTGTTAAGAATCCTTTGATCAGCTTTATACATACAGAAGATGTTGGATTTTGCCCAAAAAGTTCCATTGAAGCAAATGGGAGAGAATTTACATCAACTATATAGTTCCCAATTGAAAAGGAAAAATCAGGAACACTAGACTCAACTGAATGGGAAATAGAGAGGAACAAGTATATAAGGGAATGGATTTTCCCAAAGGAAATAACTGGAACTATTTCGTGCACATTCACTCATTCCCCTGTATAGGATTTCTCTTAAGAATCCTTTGATCAGCTTTAGATATAAAGAAGATCATGGATTTTGCCCAAAAAGTTCCATTGAAGCAAATGGGAGAGATATAACATCAACTATATAGTTCCCAATTGAAAAGGAAACATCCGGAACACTAGACTCAATAGAATGGGAAAGAGAGAGGAACAAGTATCCAAAGGAATGGAATTTCCCAAAGGAAATAATTGGAAATATTGCCTGCACATGCACTCATTCCACTGTATAGGATTCCTGTTAAGAATCCTTTGATCAGCTTTAGGTATAAAGAAGATGATGGATTTTGACCAAAATGTTCCATTAAACCAAATAGGAGAAAATTATCATCAACTGTAAAGTTCCCAATTGAAAAGGAAACATCAGGAACACAGAATCAATAGAATGGGAAATAGAGAGGAACAAGTATCCAAAGGAATGGATGTTCCCAAAGGAAATAACTGGAATTATTGCCTGCACATTCACTCATTCCACTGTATAGGATTCCTGTTAAGAATCCTTTTATCAGCTTTAGATATAAGAAGAGGATGTATTTTTGCCCAAAAAGTTCCAATGAAGCAAATAGGAGAGAATTATCATAAACTATAATGTTCCTAAATTAAAAGGAAACATCAGGAACACAGACTCAATAGAAAGGGAAATAGAGAGGAACAAGTATCCAAAGGAATGGATTTTCCCAAAGGAAATAACTGGAATTGAAGCAAATGGGAGAGAATTAACATCAAATATATAGTAACCAATTGAAAAGGAAACATCAGGAACACTAGACTCAATAGAATGGGAAATAGAGAGGAACAAGTATCCAAAGGAATGGATTTTCCCAAAAGAAATAACTGGAAATATTGCCTTCACATTCACTCATTCCACTGTATAGGATTCCTGTTAATAATCCTTTGATCAACTTTACATATACAGAAGATGATTGATTTTGCCCAAAAAGTTCCATTGAAGCAAATAGGAGAGATCTAACATCAACTATATAGTTCCAAATTGAAAAGGAAACATCAGTAACACTAGACTCAATTTAATGGGAAAGAGAGAGGAACAAGTATATAAGGGAATGGATTTTCCCAAAGGAAATAACTGGAACTATTTCGTGAACATTCATTCATTCCACTGTATAGGATTCCTGTTAAGAATCCTTTGATCAGCTTTAGATATAAAGAAGATCATGGATTTTGCCCAAAAAGTTCCATTGAAGCAAATGGGAGAGAATTAACATCAACTATATAGTTTCCAATTGAAAAGGAAACATCAGGAACACTAGACTCAATTGAATGGGAAAGAGAGAGGAACAAGTATCCAAAGGAATGGATGTTCCCAAAGGAAATAACTGGAATTATTGCCTGCACATTCACTCATTCCACTGTATAGGATTCCTGTTAAGAATCCTTTTATCAGCTTTAGATATAAGAAGAGGATGTATTTTTGCCCAAAAAGTTCCAATGAAGCAAATAGAGAATTATCATAAACTATAATGTTCCTAAATTAAAAGGAAACATCAGGAACACAGACTCAATAGAAAGGGAAATAGAGAGGAACAAGTATCCAAAGGAATGGATATTTCTAAAAGAAATAACTGGAACTATTGCCTTCACATTCACTCATTCCACTGTATAGGATTCCTGTTAAGAATCCCTTAATCAGCTTTACATACAAACAAGATGATGGATTTTGCCCAAAAAGTTCCATTGAAGCAAATAGGAGAGAATTAACATCAACTATATAGTTCCCAATTGAAAAGGAAACATCAGTAACACTAGACTCAATTGAATGGGAAATAGAGAGGAACAAGTATCTAAGGGAATGGATTTTCCCAAAGGAAATAACTGGAACTTTTGCCTGCACATTCACTCATTCCACTGTATAGGATTCCTGTTAAGAATCCTTTGATCAGCTTTAGATATAAAGAAGATCATGGATTTTGCCCAAAAATTTCCATTGAAGCAAATGGGAGAGAATTAACATCAACTATATAGTTCCCAATTGAAAAGGAAACATCAGGAACACTAGACTCAATAGAATGGAAAATAGAGAGGAACAAGTATCCAAAGGAATGGATTTTCCCAAAGGAAATAACTGGAATTGAAGCAAATGGGAGAGAATTAACATCAAATATATAGTAACCAATTGAAAAGGAAACATCAGGAACACTAGACTCAATAGAATGGAAAATAGAGAGGAACAAGTATCCAAAGGAATGGATTTTCCCAAAAGAAATAACTGGAAATATTGCCCGCACATTCACTCTTTCCACTGTATAGGATTCCTGTTAAGAATCCTTTGATCAGCTTTAGATATAAAGAAGATCATGGATTTTGCCCAAAAATTTCCATTGAAGCAAATGGGAGAGAATTAACATCAACTATATAGTTCCCAATTGAAAAGGAAACATCAGGAACACTAGACTCAATAGAATGGAAAATAGAGAGGAACAAGTATCCAAAGGAATGCATTTTCCCAAAGGAAATAACTGGAATTGAAGCAAATGGGAGAGAATTAACATCAACTATATAGTTCCCAATTGAAAAGGAAACATCAGTAACACTAGACTCAATTGAATGGGAAATAGAGAGGAACAAGTATCTAAGGGAATGGATTTTCCCAAAGGAAATAACTGGAACTTTTGCCTGCACATTCACTCATTCCACTGTATAGGATTCCTGTTAAGAATCCTTTGATCAGCTTTAGATATAAAGAAGATCATGGATTTTGCCCAAAAATTTCCATTGAAGCAAATGGGAGAGAATTAACATCAACTATATAGTTCCCAATTGAAAAGGAAACATCAGGAACACTAGACTCAATAGAATGGAAAATAGAGAGGAACAAGTATCCAAAGGAATGTATTTTCCCAAAGGAAATAACTGGAATTGAAGCAAATGGGAGAGAATTAACATCAACTATATAGTTCCAAATTGAAAAGGAAACATCAGTAACACTAGACTCAATTGAATGGGAAATAGAGAGGAACAAGTATCCAAAGGAATGGATTTTCCCAAAGGAAATAACTGGAACTTTTGCCTGCACATTCACTCATTCTACTGTATAGGATTCCTGTTAAGAATCCTTTGATCAGCTTTATACATACAGAAGATGATGGATTTTGCCCAAAAAGTTCCATTGAAGCAAATGGGAGAGAATTTACATCAACTATATAGTTTCCAATTGAAAAGGAAAAATCAGGAACACTAGACTCAAAAGAATGGGAAATAGAGAGGAACAAGTATCCAAAGGAATCGATTTTCCCAAAAGAAATAACTGGAACTATTGCCTGCACGTTCACTCATTCCACTGTATAGGATTTCTATTAAGAATCCTTTGATCAGCTTTAGATATAAAGAAGAGGATAGATTTTGCCCAAAATGTTCCATTGAAGCAAATAGGAGAGGATTATCATCAACTATAATGTTCCTTAATCCAAGTAAACATCAGTGACACAGACTCAATAGAATGGGAAATAGAGAGGAACAAGTATCCAAAGGAATGGATTTTCCCAAAGTAAATAACTGGAACTATTGCCTGCACATTCACTCATTCACTGTATAGGATTCCTGTTAAGAATCCTTGGATGAGGTTTAGATATAAAGAAGAGGATGGATTTTGCCCAAAATGTTCCATTGAACCAAATAGGAGAGAATTTTCATCAACTATAAAGTTCCCAATTGAAAAGGAAACATCAGGAACACAGACTCAATAGAATGGGAAATAGAGAGGAAGAAGTATCCAAAGGAATGGATTTTCCCAAAGGAAATATCTGGAATTATTGCCTGCACATTCACTCATTCCACTGTATAGGATTTCTATTAAGAATCCTTTGATCAGCTTTAGATATAAAGAAGAGGATAGATTTTGCCCAAAATGTTCCATTGAAGCAAATAGGAGAGGATTATCATCAACTATAATGTTCCTAAATCCAAGGAAACATCAGTGACACAGACTCAATAGAATGGGAAATAGAGAGGAACAAGTATCCAAAGGAATGGATTTTCCCAAAGGAAGTAACTGGAACTATTGCCTGCACATTCCCTCATTCCACTGTATAGGATTTCTATTAAGAATCCTTTGATCAGCTTTAGATATAAAGAAGAGGATGGATTTTGCCCAAAATGTTCCATTGAAGCAAATAGGAGAGGATTATCATCAACTATAATGTTCCTAAATCCAAGTAAACATCAGTGACACAGACTCAATAGAATGGGAAATAGAGAGGAACAAGTATCCAAAGGAATCGATTTTCCCAAAAGAAATAACTGGAACTATTGCCTGCACGTTCACTCATTCCACTGTATAGGATTTCTATTAAGAATCCTTTGATCAGCTTTAGATATAAAGAAGAGGATAGATTTTGCCCAAAATGTTCCATTGAAGCAAATAGGAGAGGATTATCATCAACTATAATGTTCCTAAATCCAAGTAAACATCAGTGACACAGACTCAATAGAATGGGAAATAGAGAGGAGCAAGTATCCAAAGGAATGGATTTTCCCAAAGGAAATAACTGGAACTATTGCCTGCACATTCACTCATTCCACTGTATAGGATTTCTATTAAGAATCCTTTGATCAGCTTTAGATATAAAGAAGAGGATGGATTTTGCCCAAAATGTTCCATTGAAGCAAATAGGAGAGGATTATCATCAACTATAATGTTCCTAAATCAAAGGAAACATCAGTGAAAAAGAGTCAATAGAATGGGAAATAGAGAGGAACAAGTATCCAAAGGAATGGATTTTCCCAAAGGAAATAACTGGAACTATTACCTGCACATTCACTCATTCCACTGTATAGGATTTCTATTAAGAATCCTTTGATAAGCTTTAGATATAAAGAAGAGGATAGATTTTGCCCAAAATGTTCCATTGAAGCACATAGGAGAGGATTATCATCAACTATAATGTTCCTAAATCCAAGTAAACATCAGTGACACAGACTCAATAGAATGGGAAATAGAGAGGAACAAGTATCCAAAGGAATCGATTTTCCCAAAGGAAATAACTGGAACTATTGCCTGCACGTTCACTCATTCCACTGTATAGGATTTCTATTAAGAACCCTTTGATTAGCTTTAGATATAAAGAAGAGGATAGATTTTGCCCAAAATGTTCCATTGAAGCAAATAGGAGAGGATTATCATCAACTATAATGTTCCTAAATCAAAGGAAACATCAGTGACACAGACTCAATAGAATGGGAAATAGAGAGGAACAAGTATCCAAAGAAATGGATTTTCCCAAAGGAAATAACTGGAACTATTGCCTGCACGTTCACTCATTCCACTGTATAGAATTCATGTTAAGAATCTTTGGATCAGCTTTAGATATAAAGAAGATGATGGATTCTGCCCAAAATGTTTCATTGAAGCAAATAAGAGAGAATTAACATCAATTATAAAGTTTCCAACTGAAAAGGAAACATGAGGAACACTAGACTCAATAGAATGGGATGTAGAGAGGAACAAGTATCCTAAGGAATGGATTTTCCCAATTAAATGACTGGAACTATTGCCTGCACATTCACTCATTCCACTGTATAGGATTCCTGTTAAGAATCCTTTGATTAGCTTTAGATATAAAGAAGAGGATGGATTTTGCCCAAAATGTTCCATTGAAGCTAATAGGTGAGAATTATCATCAACTATAATGTTCTTAAATGCAAAAGAACCATCAGGAACACAGACTCAATAGAATGGGAAATAGAGAAGAACAAGTAGCCAAAGGAATGGATTTTTCTAAAGGAAATAACTGGAACTATTTCCTGCACATTCACTCATTCACTGTATAGGATTCCTGTTAAGAATCCTTTGATGAGCTTTAGATACAAAGAAGAGGATGGATTTTGCCCCAAAATTCAATTGAAACAAATAGGAGAGAAGAAACATCAAATATAAAGTTCCCAATTGAAAAGGAAACTACAGGAACACTAGACTCAATAGAATTGGAAATAGAATCCTTTGATCAGCTTTAGATATAAAGAAGAGGATGGATTTTGCCCAAAATGTTCCATTGAAGCTAATAGGTGAGAATTATCATCAACTATAATGTTCTTAAATGCAAAGGAACCATCAGGAATACAGACTCAATAGAATGGGAAATAGAGAGGAACAAGTTGAACAAGTGGAACTGTTGCCTGCACATTCACTCATTCCACCGTGTAGGATTCCTCTTAAGAATCCTTTGATCTGCTTTAGATATACAGTAGAGGATGGATTTTTCCCAAAAAGTTCCATTGAAGGAAATAGGAGAGAATTAACATCAAGTATAAAGTTCCCAATTGAAAAGGAAACATCAGGAACACTAGACACAATTGAATGGGAAATAGAGAGGAACAAGTATCCAAAGGAATGGATTTTCCTAAAAGAAATTACTGTATCTATTGCCTGCACATTCACTCATTCCACTGCATAGGATTTCTGTTAATAATCCTTTGATCAGCTTTAGATATAAATAAGATGATGGATTTTGCCCCAAAAGGTCCATTGAAGCAAATGGGAGAGAATTAACATCAACTATATAGTTCCCAATTGAAAAGGAAACATCAGGAACACTAGACTCCATTGAATGGGAAATAGAGAGGAACAAGTATCCAAAGGAATGGATTTTCCCAAAGGAAATAACAGGAACTATTGCCTGCACATTCACTGATTTCACTGTGTAGGATTCCTGTTAAGAATCCTTTGATCAGATTTAGATATATAGAAGATGATGGATTTTGCCCAAAAAGTTCCATTGAAGCAAATAGGAGAGAATTAACTTCAATTATATAGTTCCCAATTGAAAAGGAAACATCAGGAATACCGACTCAATATAATGGGAAATAGATAGGAACAAGTATCCAAAGGAATGTATTTTCCCAAAGGAAATAACTGGAACTCTTGCCTGCGCATTCACTCATTCCACTGTATAGGATTCCTTTTAAGAATCCTTTGATCAGCTTTAGATATACAGAAGATAATGCATCTTGTACAGAAAGTCTAGTTGAAGCAAATAGGAAAGAATTAACATAAACTATAAAGTTCCCAATTGAAAAGGAAACATCAGGAACACTAGACTCAATAGAATGGTCAATAGAGAGGAACAAGTATCTAAAGGAATGGATTTTTCCAAAGGAAATAACTGGAACTATTGGCTGCACATTCACTCAATCACTGTATAGGATTCCTGTTAAGAATCCTTTGATCAGCTTTAGATATAAAGAAGAGGATGGATTTTGCCCAAAAATTTCCATTCAAGCAAATAGTAGAGAAGAAACATCAAATATAAAGTTGCCAATTGAAAAGGAAACTACAGGAACACTAGACTCAATAGAATGGGAAATAGAGATGAACTAGTATCCAAAGGAATGGATTTTTCCAAAGGGAATAACTGGAAGATTTGTTTGCACATTTACTCTTTGCACTGACGAGGATTTGGAAAAGTATCTTTTCATCTAGCTTAAAATATGAAGAAGATCAGGCATTATGTCCAAAAAGTTCAAATAAGCAAATTTGAAAGTACCGATATCAACAGAAGTATCCCAAAGTATAAAAGTAACAAACGGAAATCTACTCTCAACAAAATGGGGAATAGAGAAGAACAAGTATGAAAAGGACTTATTTTTCCAAAAGGGAATAACCGGAACATTGCTTTCGACTTAAACTATTTAGATTGAAATGGATTGTGTTTATGAAACATTTGATCAAGCTTCAAATATAAAGAGAATGATGCATCGTGCACAGAACGGTCAATTGAAGCAAATAAGAGAGAATTAACATCAAGTATAATGTTCCCAATTGCACAGCAAACAATGGGAAAACTAGACTCAATTGAATGGGAAACAGTCAGGAATAAGTATCCAAAGGAATTGATTTTTCCAAAAAGAATAACTGGAAGATTTGTTTGCACATTTACTCTATCCACTGATGAGGATTTTGATAAGAATCTTTTGATGTAGCTTTAAATATGAAGATCATGCATTGTGCCCAAAAAGTTCAAAAGAAGCAAATTCAGAAGTACTGATATCAACAATATCCCAAACTGTAGAAGTAACAGACGGAAATCTACTCTCAATAAAATGGGGACTAGAGAAGAACAAGTAAGAAAAGTTATTATTTTTCCAAAAGGGAAAAACCGGACCATTTCTTTGGACGTAAACTTTTTAGACTGAAAAGGATTGCGGTTATGAAACATTTGATCAAGCTTTAAATATAAAGACATTGATGTATTGTGCCCAAAAGTACCATTGAAGCAATTACGAGAGAACTAACATAAACTATAATATTCCGAAGTGCACAGAAACAATGGGAAAACTACAATCAATAAATTGGGGAATAGAGGTGAACATGTAAGAAAAGGAATTATTTTTCCAAAAGGGAATAACCGGAACATTGCTTTGGACTTAACCTATTTAGATTGAAATGGATTGCTGTTATGAAACATTTGATCAATCTTCAAATATAAAGAGAATGATGCATCGTGTACAGAACTTCAATTGAAGCAAATAAGAGAGAATTAACATCAAGTATAATGTTCCAAATTGCACAGGAAACAACGGGAAAACTAGACTCAATTCAATGCGAAATAGTCAGGAACAAGTATCCAAAGGAATTGATTTTTCCAAAGGGAATAACTGGAAGATTTGTTTGCACATTTACACTTTCCACTGACGAGGATTTTGATAAGAATCTTTTGATCCAGCTTCAATTATGAAGAAGATCATGCATTGTGCCCAAAAAGTTCAAAAGAAGCAAATTCGGAAGTACTGATATCAACAATAATATCCCAAACTGTAGAAGTAACAGACGGAAATCTACTCTCAATAAAATGGGGAACAATGCATTATCTTCTTTATATTTAAAGCTGGATCAAACGATTCTTAATAGGAATCCTCTTCAGTGGAAAGAGTGAATTGCAGACAAGCCTTCCAGTTATTCCCTTTTGAAAAAGCCATGCCTTTGGATACTTTTTCCTCTCTATTTCCCATTCTATTGAGTCCAAGTTTTCCTTTGATTCCTGTGCATTTTGGATCATTATAGTTGATGTTAAGTCCCTCTCATTTGCTTCAATGGAACTTTCTGGATATGATGCATTATCTTCTTTATATTGAAACTTGATCAAAGGTTTGTTAACAACAATCCTTTTTAGTCCAAAGAAATTATTCGGTTATTTCCTTTCAACGAAAACATTCCTTTTCTTACTTGTTCTTCTCTATTTCACATTCTATTGAGTCTAGTTTTCCCTTCGTTTCTTTTGCAGTTTGGGATATTATAGTTGATATCAATTCTCTCCTATTTGTTCCAATGGACCTTTTTTTGTACAATGCACAATCTTCTTTATATTTAAAGCTGGATCAAAGGATTTTAGCAGGAATCCTCTTCAGTGGAAAGATGAATTGCAGACATCTTCCAATTATTCCCTTTTAAAAAATCCATGCATTTAGATACCTGTTCTATTCTATTTCCCCTTCCATTGAGTATAGTTTCCCCTTTGATTCCTTTGCATTTTGGATCATTATACTTGATGTCAATTCTCTCGTATTTGCTTCATTGGAACTTTTTTTGTACAATGCATTATTTTCTTTATATTTAAAGCTGGATCAAAGGACTCTAAGAAAGGAATCCTATTCAGCAGAAAGAGTGAAGTTCAAACAAACCCTTTGACAAATCCATTCTTTTCGATATTTGTTCTTCTCTAGTTCCCATTCTATTTAGTCCAGTTTTCCCTTTTATTCCTGTGCATTTTAGATCATTATAGTTGATGTTAAGTCCCTCGCATTTGCTTCAATGGAACTTTCTGGATACGATGCATTATTTTCTTTATATTGAAACTTGATCAAAGGTTTGTTAACAACAATCCTTTTCAGTCCAAAGAAATTATTCGGTTATTTCCTTTCGACGAAAAAATTCCTTTTCTTACTTGTTCTTCTCTATTTCACATTCTATTGAGTCTAGTTTTCCCTTCGTTTCTTTTGCAGTTTGGGATATTATAGTTGATATAAATTATCTCTATATGCTTCAATGGAACTTTTTTGTACACTGCATTATCTTCTTTATATTTAAAGCTGGATCAAAGGATTCTTAACAGGTATCCTATTCAGCGGAAAAAGTGATTGACAGACAAATCGTCTAGTTATTCCCTTTTGAAGAATCAATTCCTGTGGATACTTGTTCGTGTCTCTTACCCATTCTATTGAGTCTAGTTTTCCCTTTCATTCCTGTGCATTTTGGATCATTATAGTAGATGTTAATTCTCTCGCATTTGCTTCAATGGAACTTTCTGGACAGACTGAATTATCTTCTTTATATTTAAAGCTTGATCAAAGGTTTTTTTTTTAACAGCAGTGCTTTCCGTTCTAAATAGTTTACGTCCAAAGAAAGGATCCCGTTACTTCCTTTTGAAGAAAAAAATTCCTTAACTTACTTGTTCTTCTCTATTTAACATACTATTGAGTCTAGTTTTCCCTTCTTTTCTATTGCAATTTGGGATATTATAGCTGATATAAATATTCTCATATTTGCTTCAATGGAACGTTTTTGTACAATGCATTACGTTCTTTGTATTTAAAGCTGAATCAAAGGATTCTTAACAGGAGTCCTATTCTCAGTGGAGAGAGTGAATTGCAGAAAAATCTTCTAGTTATTCCCTTTTGAAAAATCCATTCTTTTGGATACTTGTTCTTCTCTATTTCCCATTCCATTGAGTCTAGTTTTCCCTTTTGATTCCTGTGTATTTTGGATCATTATAGTTGATGTTAACCCCCTCGCATTTGCTTCAATGGAACTTTCTGGACACAATGAATTATCTTCTTTATATTTAAAGCTTGATCAAAGGTTTTTTTTTTTGTTTGTTTGTTTGTTTTTTTAACAACAATTCGTTTCGTTCTAAAATAGTTTATGTCCAAAGAAATGATCCGGTTATTTCCTTTCGACTAAATATTTCCTTTACTTACTTGTTCTTCTCTATTTCACATTCTATTGAGTCTAGTGTTCGTTTTGTTTCTTTTGCAGTTTGGGATATGATAGTTGATATCAATTCTCTGGTATTTGCTCCAATGGACCTTTTTTTGTACAATCTTCTTTATATTTAAAGCTGGGTCAAACGATTTTTAATAGGAATCCTCTTCAGAGGAAAGAGTGAATTACAGACAAACCTTCCAGTTATTCCCTTTTAAAAAATCCATGCCTTTGGATACTTTTTCTTCTTTATTTCGCATTCTATTGAATCTACTTTTCCCTTTGATACCTGTACATTTTGGATCATTACATTTGATGCCAATTCTCTGTTATTTTCTTCATTGGAACTTTCTGTAAACCATTCATTATCTTCTTTATATTTAAAGCTTTATAAAAGTTTTCATAACAGCAATCCTTTTCAGTATAAATAGTTTACGTCCAAACAATTGTCCAATTATTCACTTTTGAAAAAAACAATTCCTTTTCTCCCTTGTTCTTCTCTATTTCACATTCTATTGAATCTAGTTTTCGTTTTCTTTCTTTTGCAGTTTGGGATATGGTAGTTGATATCAATTCTCTGGTATTTGTTCCAATGGAACTTTTTTTGTACAATGCATTATCTTCTTTATATTTAAAGCTGGATCAAACGATTCTTAATAGGAATCCTCTTCGGCGGAAAGAGTGAATTGCAGACAAACCTTCCAGTTATTCCCTTTTGAAAAATCCATGCCGTTGGATACTTATTCCTCTCTATTTCCCATTCTATTGAGTCCAGTTTTTACTTTGATTCCTGTGCATTTTGGATTTCTAGAAAATTTTCTGCATTCTCCCTCTAGAAAGAATTCTTTACTCGATCCTTTTCTAGAGCCTTAACTAAGAACACATCGTTTTCTAGATCTATCTAGAAACAAGTTTTTTCTAGGTTCTTTTCTAGATTCCCATTCTAGGAAACATTTTTATAGATTCTTTTCTGTATCCTCACTCCAGAAACAATAATTTTCTAGATTCTTTTCTAGAGCCTCACTCTTAAAAAACGTTCTTTTCTAGATTATTTTATGAATCATATCATCTGAAACAATGTTTTTTTTGTTAGGATCTTTTCTGCAGCTTCATTCAAGAGAAGGTTTTTAGATACTTTTGTAGTTGTTCTCTGTAGAAAAGAGTCTTTTCTAGATTCTTTCCGAAAACCTCAATCTAGAAAAAAAAAATTTTTACAGACTTTTCTAGATACTCTCTCTAGAAAGAATTCTTTACTAGATCCTTTTCTAGAGCCTCAACTTAAAAAACATAGTTTTCTAGTTGTTCTATCTAGAAACAAGTCTTTTCTTGATTCTTTTCTAGATCCCCATTTTAGGAAACATTTTTCTAGATTGTTTTCTGGATCCTCTCTCTAGAAACAATTCTTTTTAGATTATTTTCTAGAGCCTCAAGCTAAAGAAACGTTCTTTTTTAGATTATTTTATGAGTCCTATCTTCTGAAACAATGTTTTTTTTGTTAGGTTCTTTTGTGCAGCTTCATTAAAGAGAACATTTTTTAGATACTTTTCTAGTTGTTCTCTTTAGAAAAGAGTCTATTCTAGATTATTTTCGAAAAACTCAATCTAGAAAATAATCTTTTTGAGAAACTTTTCTAGGTACTCTCTCTAGAAACAATTCTTTTCTAGATTCTCAATCTAGAAATAATACTTTTCTAGATTCTTTTATGTATCATCTGTCCTGAAACAAAGATTTTGTAGATTCTTTTCTAGAGCCTCATTCTGGAAAATATTTTTCTAGATACTTTTCTAGTTCTGTCTAGAAGCAAGTCTTTTCTAGATGATATTCTAGAACCTCAATACAGACAAAAATCTTTCTAGAAAATTTTCTGCATCCTCTCTCTAGAAAGAATTCTTTACTCGATCCTTTTCTAGAGCCTCAACTAAAAAAAACATCGTTTTCTAGATCTTCTATCTAGAAACAAGTCTTTTCGAGGTTCTTTTTTAGATCCCCATTCTAGGAAACATTTTTATAGATTCTTTTCTGTATCCTCCCTCCAGAAAAAATTATTTTATAGATTCTTTTCTAGAGCCTCACGATAAAAAAATCGTTCTTTTCTAGATTATTTTATGAATCATATCTTCTGAAACAATGTTTTTTTTTTTTTTGTTAGGATGTTTTCTGCAGCTTCATTAAAGAGAACATTTTTTTAGATACTTTGATAGTTGTTCTCTTTAGAAAAGAGTCTTTTCAAGATTCTTTTCGAAAACCTCAATCTAGAAAAAAAATTGTTTTTACAAACTTTTCTAGATACTCTCTCTAGAAGCAATTTTTTTATTAGATCCTTTTCTATAGCCTCAACTTAGAAAACATCGTTTTATAGATCTTCTATGTAGAAACATGTCTACTCTGGATTCTTTTCTAGAGTCCCATTCTAGGAAACATTTTTCTAGATTCTTTTCTGAATCTTCTCTCTAGAAACAATTCTTTTCTAGAGCCTCAATGTAAAAAAAAGTTCGTTTCTGGATTACTTTATGGATCATATCTTCTCAATTTTTTTTGTTAGGTTTTTTTCTGCAGCTTCATTAAAGAGAACATTTATAGATACTTTTTTAGTTATTCTTTTTAGAAAAGAGTCTTTTCTAGATTCTTTTCGAAAACCTCAATCTAGAAAATAATATTTTTTAGAAACTTTTCTAGATACCCTCTCTAGAAACAATTCTTTTCAAGATCATTTGCTGGATCCTCAATCTAGAAACCTTACTTTTTAAGATTCTTTTATGTATCATGTCTACTGAAACAAAGTTTTTGTAGATTCTTTTTAGAGCCTCATCCTAGAAAAGATTTTTCTAGATATTTTTCCAGTTCTTAACTCTAGAAACAAGGCTTTTCTAGATGATTTTCTTTATCCTCAATCTAGACAAAAAAATGTTCTAGAAACTTTTCTGCATCTTCTCTCTACAAAGAATCCTTTTCTAGATCCTTTTCTAGAGCCTCAACTTAAAAAAGCATAGTTTTCTTGAAGTTCTATCTAGATACAAGTCTATTCTAGATTCTTTTCTAGATTCCCATTCTAGGAAACATTTTTCTAGATTTTTTTTCTGTATCCTCCCTCTACAAACAATACTTTTCTAGATTCTTTTCTAGAGCCTCAATCTAAAAAAACATTCTTTTCTAGATTATTTTATGGATCATATCTTCTGAAACAATGGTTTTTTTTTGTTTGTTTGTTAGGTTCTTTTCTGCAGCTTCATTAAAGAGAACATTTGTAGATACTTTTCTAGTTGTTCTCTTTAGAAAAGAGTCTTTTCTAGATTCTTTTCGATAAACTCAATCTGGATAAAATCTTTTTTAGAAACTTTTCTAGATACTCTGTGTAGAAACAATTCTTTTCTAGATCATTTTCTAGAACCTTAATCTAGAAAATATTCTTTTCTGGACCCTCTAACTAGATACAGCTCTTATCTAGATTCTTTTCTAGAGCCTCAACCTAAAAAACGTTCTTTTTTAGTCTATGTTATGGATCATATGTTCTGAAACAATGTTTTTTTTTTGTTACTTTCTTTTCTGCAGCCTCATTAAAGAGAACATTTTTAGATACTTTTGTAGTTGTTCTCTTTAGAGAAGAGTCTTTTCTAGATTCTTTTCGATAAACTCAATCTGGAAAAAAATCTTTTTTACAAACTTTTCTAGATAATCTCTCTAGAAGCAATTCTTTATTAGATCATTTTCTAGATCCTCAATCTAGAAATCGTACTTTTTAAGTTTCTTTTATGGATCAAACAAAGTTTTTGTAGATTCTTTTCTAGAGCCTCATTCTAGAATATATTTTTCTAGATAGTTTTCCAGTTCTTAACTCTAGAAACAAGTTTTTTGTGTATGATTTTCTGGAACGTTAGTCTAGACAAAAGTATTTTCTAGAAACTTTTCTGCATCCTCCCTCTAGAAAGATTTCTTTTCTAGATCCTTTTCTAGAGCCTCAACTTAGAAAACATCATTTTCTACATCTTCTATATAAAAACAAGTCTATTCTAGATTCTTTTCTAGATCCCCATTCTAGGAAACATTTTTTCTAGATCTAGATTCTTTTCTAGAGCCTCACAATAAAAAAACGTTTCTTTTCTAAATTATTTTATGAATCATATCTTCTGAAACAATGTTGTTTTTTTTGGTTAGGATCTTTTCTACAGCTTCATAAAAGAGAACATTTTTTTAGATACTTTTGTAGTTGTTCTCTTTAGAAAAGAGTCTTTTCTAGATTCTTTTTGAAAACCTCAATCTAGAAAAAAAATTTTTTTACAAACTTTTCTAGATACTCTCTCTAGAAGCAATTCTTTACTAGATCCTTTTCTAGAGCCTCAACTTAGAAAACATTGTTTTCTAGATCTTCTATCTAGAAACAAGTCTGTTCTGGATTCTTTTCAAGAGGCCAATTCTAGGAAACATTTTTCTAGATTGTTTTCTGGATCCTCTCTCTAGAAACAATTCTTTTCTAGAGCCTCAATGTAAAAAAAACGTTCGTTTCTGGATTACTTTATGGATCATATCTTCTCAATTTTTTTTTTTTTTTTTTTTTTTTTTGGTTAGATTTTTTTTCTGGAGCTTCATTAAAGAGAACATTTATAGATACTCTTTTAGTTGTTCTCTTTAGAAAAAGAGTCTTTTCTAGATTCTTTTCGAAAACCTCATCCTAGAAAAAAATCTTTTTTACAAATTTTTCTAGATATTCTCTCTAGAAACAATTCTTTTCTAGATAATTGCCCAGATCCTCAATCTGGAAATCATACTTTTTAAGATTCTTTTATGGATCAACTCTCTTGAAACAAAGTTTTTTAGATTCTTTCCTAGATCCTCATTCAAGAAAATATTTTCTAGATATTTTTCCAGTTCTTAACTATAGAAACAAATCTTTTCTAGATGATTTTCTATATCGTCAATCTAGACAAAAATATTTTCTAGAAACTTTTCTGCATCCTCTCTCTAGAAAGAATTCTTTTCTAGATCCATTTCTAGAACCTCAACTTAAAAAAACGTAGTTTTCTAGATTTTCTATCTAGATACAAGTCTATTCTAGATTCTTTTCTAGATCCCCATTCTAGGAAACATTTTTCTAGATTTTTTTTCTGTATCCTCCCTCTACAAACAATACTTTTCTAGATTCTTTTCTAGAGCCTCACAATAAAAAAACATTTCTTTTCTAGATTATTTTATGAATCATATCTTCTGAAACAATGTTTTTTTTGGTTAGGATCTTTTCTACAGCTTCATAAAAGACAACATTTTTTAGATACTTTTGTAGTTGTTCTCTTTAGAAAAGAGTCTTTTCTAGATTCTTTTCGAAAAGCTCAATCTAGAAAAAAAAATTTTTTACAAACTTTTCTAGATACTCTCTCTAGAAGCAATTCTTTACTAGATCCTTTTCTAGAGCCTCAACTTAGAAAACATCGTTTTCTAGATCTTCTATCTAGAAACAAGTCTGTTCTGGATTCTTTTCTAGATCCCAATTCTAGGAAACATTTTTCTAGATTGTTTTCTGGATCCTCTCTCTAGAAACAATTCTTTTCTAGAGCCTCAATGTAAAAAAACGTTCGTTTCTGGATTACTTTATGGATCATATCTTCTCAATGTTTTTTTGTTTTGTTTTGTTTTGTTTTTTTTGGTTAGATTTTTTTTTCTGCAGCTTCATTAAAGAGAACATTTATAGATACTCTCTTAGTTGTTCTCTTTAGAAAAAGAGTCTTTTCTAGATTCTTTTCGAAAACCTCATCCTAGAAAAAAAATCTTTTTTACAAATTTTTCTAGATATTCTCTCTAGAAACAATTCTTTTCTAGATAATTGCCTAGATCCTCAATCTAGAAATCATACTTTTTTAGATTCTTTTATGGATCAACTCTCGTGAAACAAAGTTTTTTAGATTCTTTCCTAGATCCTCATTCAAGAAAATATTTTCTAGATATTTTTCCAGTTCTTAACTATAGAAACAAATCTTTTCTATATGATTTTCTATATCGTCAATCTAGACAAAAATATTTTCCAGAAACTTTTCTGCATCCTCTCTCTAGAAAGAATTCTTTTCTAGATCCATTTCTAGAGCCTCAACTTAAAAACATAGTTTTATAGATTTTCTATCTAGAAACAAGTCTTTTCTAGATTCTTTTCTAGAGCCTTGTTCTAGGAAGCATTTTTCTACATTCTTTTATGGATCCTCTCTCTATAAACAGTTATTTTCTAGATTCTTTTCTAGAGCCTCAATCTAAAAAAGACGTTCTTTTCAAGATTATTTTATGGATCAGATCTTCCCAATGTTTTTTTTTTTTGTTGTTGTTGTTGTTGTTAGATTCTTTTCTGCAGCTTCATGAAAGAGAACATTTTTAGATACTTTTCTAGTTGTTTTCTTTAGAAAAGAGTCTTTTTCTAGATTATTTTCGATAAACTCAATCTAGAAAAAATATTTTTTAGAAACTTTTCTAGATACTCTCTATAGAAATAATTCTTTTCTAGATCATTTTCTAGTACCTTAATCTAGAAAATATTCTTTTCTAGACCCTCAAACTAGAAACAGCTCTTATCTAGATTCTTTTCTAGAGCCTCAACCTAAAAAACGTTCTTTTTTAGACTATTTTATGGATCATATGTTCTGAAAAAATTTTTTTTGTTAGATACTTTTCTGCAGCTTCATTAAAGAGAATATTTTTGAGATAATTTTTAAGTTGTGCTCTTTAGAAAAGTCTTTTCTAGATTATTTTTGAAAAACTCAATCTAGAAAATAATCTTTTTTAGAAACTTGTCTAGGTACTCTCTCTAAAAACAATTCTTTTCTAGATCCTCAATCTAAAAATAATACTTTTCTAGATTCTTTTATGTATCTCTCTCCTGAAACAAAGATTTTGTAGATTCTTTTCTAGAGCCTCATTCTAGAAAATATTTTTCTAGATACTTTTCTAGTTCTGTCTAGAAGCAAGTCTTTTCTAGATGATATTCTAGAACCTCAATCTAGACAAAAATCTTTCTAGAAACTTTTCTGCATCCTCTCTCTAGAAAGAATTCTTTACTCGATCCTTTTCTAGAGCCTCAACTAAGAAAACATCGTTTTCTAGATCTTCTATCTAGAAAAAGTCTTTTCTAGGTTCTTTTCTAGATCCCCGTTCTAGGAAACATTTTTATAGATTCTTTTCTGTATCCTCCCTCTAGAAACAATACTTTTCTAGATTCTTTTCTAGACCCTCACTCTAAAAAAACCGTTCTTTCTAGATTAATTTATGAATCATATCTTCTGAAACAATGTTTTTTTTGTTAGTCTGTTTTCTGCAGCTTCATTAAAGAGAACATTATTTAGATTCTTTTGTAATTGTTCTCTTTAGAAAAGTCTTTTCTAGATTCTTTTCGAAAACCTCAATCTAGAAAAAAAATTGTTTTTACAAACTTTTCTAGATACTCTCTCTAGAAGCAATTTTTTTATTAGATCCTTTTCTATAGCCTCAACTTAGAAAACATCGTTTTATAGATCTTCTATGTAGAAACATGTCTACTCTGGATTCTTTTCTAGAGTCCCATTCTAGGAAACATTTTTCTAGATTCTTTTCTGAATCTTCTCTCTAGAAACAATTCTTTTCTAGAGCCTCAATGTAAAAAAAAGTTCGTTTCTGGATTACTTTATGGATCATATCTTCTCAATTTTTTTTGTTAAGTTTTTTTCTGCAGCTTCATTAAAGAGAACATTTATAGATACTTTTTTAGTTATTCTTTTTAGAAAAGAGTCTTTTCTAGATTCTTTTCGAAAACCTCAATCTAGAAAATAATATTTTTTAGAAACTTTTCTAGATACCCTCTCTAGAAACAATTCTTTTCAAGATCATTTGCTGGATCCTCAATCTAGAAACCTTACTTTTTAAGATTCTTTTATGTATCATGTCTACTGAAACAAAGTTTTTGTAGATTCTTTTTAGAGCCTCATCCTAGAAAAGATTTTTCTAGATATTTTTCCAGTTCTTAACTCTAGAAACAAGGCTTTTCTAGATGATTTTCTTTATCCTCAATCTAGACAAAAAAATGTTCTAGAAACTTTTCTGCATCTTCTCTCTACAAAGAATCCTTTTCTAGATCCTTTTCTAGAGCCTCAACTTAAAAAGCATAGTTTTCTTGAAGTTCTATCTAGATACAAGTCTATTCTAGATTCTTTTCTAGATTCCCATTCTAGGAAACATTTTTCTAGATTTTTTTTCTGTATCCTCCCTCTACAAACAATACTTTTCTAGATTCTTTTCTAGAGCCTCAATCTAAAAAAACATTCTTTTCTAGATTATTTTATGGATCATATCTTCTGAAACAATGTTTTTTTTTTGTTTGTTTGTTAGGTTCTTTTCTGCAGCTTCATTAAAGAGAACATTTGTAGATACTTTTCTAGTTGTTCTCTTTAGAAAAGAGTCTTTTCTAGATTCTTTTCGATAAACTCAATCTGGATAAAATCTTTTTTAGAAACTTTTCTAGATACTCTGTGTAGAAACAATTCTTTTCTAGATCATTTTCTGGAACCTTAATCTAGAAAATATTCTTTTCTGGACCCTCTAACTACAAACAGCTCTTATCTAGATTCTTTTCTAGAGCCTCAACCTAAAAAGCGTTCTTTTTTCGATTATATTATGGATCATATGTTCTGAAACAATGTTTTTTTTTTTTGTTACTTTCTTTTCTGCAGCCTCATTAAAGAGAACATTTTTAGATACTTTTGTAGTTGTTCTCTTTAGAAAAGAGTCTTTTCTAGATTCTTTCCGAAAACCTCAATCTAGAAAAAAATTTTTTACAAACTTGTCTAGATACTCTCTATAGAAGCAATTCTTTATTAGATCATTTTCTAGATCCTCAATCTAGAAATCGTACTTTTTAAGTTTCTTTTATGGATCAAACAAAGTTTTTGTAGATTCTTTTCTAGAGCCTCATTCTAGAATATATTTTTCTAGATAGTTTTCCAGTTCTTAACTCTAGAAACAAGTTTTTTGTGTATGATTTTCTGGAACGTTAGTCTAGACAAAAGTATTTTCTAGAAACTTTTCTGCATCCTCCCTCTAGAAAGATTTCTTTTCTAGATCCTTTTCTAGAGCCTCAACTTAGAAAACATCGTTTTCTACATCTTCTATATAAAAACAAGTCTATTCTAGATTCTTTTCTAGAGGCCCATTCTAGGAAACATTTTTCTAGATTCTTTTCTGGATCCTCTCTCTAGAAACAATTCTTTTTAGATTATTTTCTAGAGACTCAACAACAAAAAAAAAAACGTTCTTTTCTAGAATATTTTATGGATCATATTTTCTGAAACAATGTTTTCTTTTGTTCCATTCTTTTCTGAAGCCTCATTAAAGAGAACATTCTTTAGATAATTTTCTAGAGTCTTTTCTAGATTCTTTTCGAAAACCTCAATCTAGAAAAAAATCTTTTTTACAAACTTTTCTAGATACTCTCTATAGAAACAATTCTTTTCTAGATCATTTTCTAGATCCTCAACCTAGAAATCATACTTTTTAAGATTCTTTTATGGATCAACTCCCTTGAAACAAAGTTTTTGTAGATTCTTTTCTAGAGCCGCATTCTAGAAAATATTTTTCTAGATATTTTTCCAGTTCTTAACTCTAGAAACAATTTCTAGATTATTTTCTATATCCTCAATCTAGACAAAAATATTTTCTAGAAACTTTTCTGCATCCTCTCTCTAGAAAGATTTCTTTACTCGATCCTTTTCTAGAGCCTCAACTAAGAAAACATCGTTTTCTAGATCATCAATCTAGAAACAAGTCTATTCTTTTCTAGAGCCTCAATTTTTTAAAAAACGTTCTTTTCAAGATTATTTTATGGATCATATCTTCTCTATGTTTTTTTTTTTTGTTAGATTCTTTTCTGTAGCTTCATTAAAGAGAACATTTATAGATACTTTCTTAGTTGTTCTTTTTAGAAAAGAGTCTTTTCTAGATTTTTTTCGAAAAACTCAATCTAGAAAAAAATCTTTTTTAGAAACTTTTCTAGATACTCTCTCTAGAAACAATTCTTTTCTAGATCATTTTCTGGATCCTCAATCTAGAAATCGTACTTTTTTAGATTCTTTTATGTATCATCTCACTTGAAACAGAGTTCATGTAGTTTCTTTTTACAGCCTCATTCTAGAAATTATTTTTCTAGATATTTTTCCAATTCTTAACTCTAGATACAAGTCTTTTCTAGATGATTTCCTATGTCTTCAATCTAGACAAAAAATATTTTCTAGAAACTTTTCTGCATCCTCTCTAGAAAGAATTCTTTTCTAGATCTTTTCTAGAGCCTCAACCTAAAAAGCATAGTTTTCTTGATATTCTATCTTGATTCAAGTCTTTTCTAGGTTCTTTTCTAGATCACCATTCTAGAAAACATTTTTATAGATTCTTTTCTGTATCCTCCCTCTACAAACAATTCTTTTCTAGAGCCTCAATCTAAACAGACGTTCTTTTCTAGATTATTTTATGAATCATATCTTCTGAAACAATGTTTTTTTCCCTTAGGTTCTTTTCTGCAGCTTCATTAAATAGTACATTTTTAGATACTTTTTTCGTTGTTCTCTTTAGAAAAGAGTCTTTTCTAGATTCTTTTCGAAAAACTCAATCTAGAAAATAAGCTTTTTTAGAAACTTTTCTAGACACTCTCTCTAGAAACAATTCTTTTCTAAATCTTCCATCTAGAAATAATAATTTTCTAGATTATTTTATGTATCATCTCTCCCGAAACAAAATTTTTGTAGATTCTTTTCTAGAGCCTCATTCTAGAATATATTTTTCTAGATACTTTTCTTTTCTTTTTTTTTTTTTTTAATTCATTTTTCCAAATTATCCCCTCCCTCCCTCAACTACCTCCCCCTGAAGGCAGGTAATCCCATACATTTTACATGTGTTACAATATAACCTAAATATAATATATGTGTGTAGATACCTTTTCCTTATTGCACATTAATTATTAGCTTCCGAAGGTATAAGTAACCTGGGTAGATAGACAGTAATGCTAACAATTTACATTCGCTTCCCAGTGTTCCTTCTCTGGGTATAGTTATTTCTGTCCATCATTGATCAACTGGAAGTGAGTTGGATCTTCTTTATGTTGAAGATTTCCACTTCCATCAGAATACATCCTCATACAGTATTGTTGTTGAAGTGTATAGTGATCTTCTGGTTCTGCTCATTTCACTCAGCAACAGTTGATTTAAGTCTCTCCAAGCCTCTCTGTATTCCTCCTACTGGTCATTTCTTACAGAGCAATAATATTCCATAACCTTCATATACCACAATTTACCCAACCATTCTCCAATTGATGGACATCCATTCAACTTCCAGTTTCTAGCTACAACAAAAAAAGCTGCCACAAACATTTTGGCACTTACAGGTCCCTTTCCCTTCTTTAGTATTTCTTTGGGATATAATCCCAATAACAGCAATGCTGGGTCAAAGGGTATGC
Organism: Sminthopsis crassicaudata; assembly: GCF_048593235.1. NCBI lineage: Eukaryota > Metazoa > Chordata > Mammalia > Dasyuromorphia > Dasyuridae > Sminthopsis > Sminthopsis crassicaudata. The sequence continues at coordinate 137,039,576 of NC_133622.1, read as the reverse complement.
ACAGTTTGACAAGTTTTGGGGCATAGTTCCAAATTGCTCTCCAGAATGGCTGGATTCTTTCACAACTCCACCAACAATGTATCAGTGTCCCAGTTTTCCCACATCCCCTCCAACATTCATCATTATTTGTTCCTGTCATCTTAGCCAATCTGACAGGTGTGTAGTGGTACCTCAGAGTTGTCTTAATTTGCATTTCTCTGATCAGTAGTGATTTGGAACACTTTTTCATATGAGTGGAAATAGTTTCAATTTTATCATCTGAGAATTGTCTGTTCATATCCCTTGACCATTTATCAATTGGAGAATGGTTTGGTTTCCTATAAATCAGGGTCAGTTCTCTATATATTTTGGCAATGAGACCTTTGTCAGAACCTTTACTTTTAAAAGTATTTTCCCAATTTGTTACTTCCCTTCTAATCTAGATACTTTTCTAGTTCTCTCTAGAAGCAAGTCTTTTCTAGATGATATTCTAGAACCTCAATCTAGACAAAAATCTTTCTAGAAACTTTTCTGCATCCTCTCTGTAGAAAGAATTCTTTACTCGATCCTTTTCTAGAGCCTCAACTAAGAAAAAATCATTTTCTAGATCTTCTATCTAGAAAATAGTCTTTTCTAGTTTCTTTTCTAGAGCCCCATTCTAGGAAACACTTTTGTGGATTCTTTTCTGGATCCTCTCTCTAGAAACAATTCTTTTCTATATTATTTTGTAGAGCCTCAACCTAAAAAATCTGTCTTTTCTAGATTACGTTATAGATCATATCTTCTGAAACAATGTTGTTTTTGTTACTTAGATTCTTTTCATCAGCTTCATTAAAGAGAATATTTTTAGATTCTTTTGTAGTTGTTCTCTTTAGAAAAGAGTCTTTTCTAGATTCTTTCAAAAACCTCAATCTAGAAAAAAAAATCATTTTAAGAAACTTTTCTAGATACTCTCTCTAGAAACAGTTCTTTTCTAGATCATTTTCTCGATCTTCATTCTAGAAATCATACTTTTTTAGATTCTTTTATGTATCATCTCTCCTGGAACAAATTTTTATAAATTTTTTTTAACACCTTCATTTGATAAAATATTTTTCTAGATATTTTTCCAGTTCTTAACTCTAGAAACAAGTCTTTTCTAGATGATTTCCTATATCTTCAATCTAGACAAAAGTATATTCTAGAAAATTTTCTGCATCCTCTCTCTGTAAAGAATTCTTTGCTGGATCCTTTTCTAGAGCCTCAACTTAAAAAGCCTGGTTTTCTTGATGTTCTATCTAGATACAAGTCTTTTCTAGGTTCTTTTCTAGATCCCCATTCTAGGAAACATTTTTATAGATTCTTTTCTGTATCCTCCCTCTAGAAACAATTCTTTTCTAGATTCTTTTCTAAAGCCTCAATCTATAAAAACGTTGTTTTCTAGATTATTTTATGGATCATATCTTCTGAAACAATATTTTTTGTTAGGTTCTTTTCTGCAGCTTCATTAAAGAATTGAGAAGAACAAATAAAAAAAGGAAATTTTTTAGTCAAAAGGAAATAACTGGATTATTTCTTTGGATGTAAACTATTTAGAAAGAAAAGGATTGTTGTTACAAATTTTTTTCATCAAGCTTTAAATATAAAGAAGATAATTCATTGTGTCCAGAAAATTCCATTGAAGCAAATGGGTGGGACTTTACTTTAATTATTTAATTAACTATAATGATCCAAAAAGCAAAGGAATCAAAGGGAAAACTAAACGCAATAGAATGGGAAAGAGAGGAGAACAAATATCCAAAGGATTGGATTTTTCAAAGGAAAAAACTGGAAGGTTTGTCTGTAATTCACTCGTTCTTTTGATAGGATTCTTGTTAAGAATCCTTTGATCCAGGTTTAAATATCAAAAAAGACAATACATTGTACAAAAACATTTCCCTTGAAGTTAATACGAGAGAATTTATATGAACTATAATATCCCAAACTGCAATAGAAACAAAGGGAAAACTAGACTCAATAGAATGTGACATAGAGAAGAACAAGTAAGAGAAGGAATTTTTTCATCAAAAGGATATAACATGATCATTTCTTGGGAAGAAAACTATTTAGACTGAAAAGAATTGTTGTTAACAAACCTTTAATCAAGTTTAAATATAAAGAAGAAAATGCATAGTATCCACAAAGTTCTATTGAAGCAAATGGCAGAAAATTAATATCAACTATAATGATCCAAAATACCCAGCAATCAAAGGGAAAACTAGACTCATTGGAATAGAAAATAGAGAAGAACAAGTATAAAAAAGAGTGGATTTTTCAAAAGGGAAAAGCTGGAAGATTTGTATGCAATTAAATCTTCCCACTGATAAGGACTCTTATAAAGAATCCTTTGATACAGCTATAAATATAAAGAAGATAATGCATTGTACAAAAAAAGTTCCAAGGAAACAAATACGAGAGAATTTATATCAGCTATAATATCCCAAACTGCAAAATAAACAAAGGGAAAACTAAACTCAATAGAATCTGAAATAGAGAAGAACAATTATCCAAAGGAATGGCTTTTTCAAAAGGGAATAACTGGAACATTTGTCTGCAATTCACTCTTTCCACTGAATAGGACTCCTATTAAGAATCCTTTGAGGGGCGGAGCCAAGATGGCGGAGAAGATACACGCCACTGTGTAAGCTCCTTTCTTCCCTCACAACCAACTAGATTTAATCAGCCTCAGAAATAGCGTTGGACTGATAGAATCCACAAGGACTGGAAGCACGACTTACCAGCTGAAGAGAATCTGGAGTTTCAGCTGGAAAGGTAAGCTCCCAGGGGAGGAAGAAGAGAGGCCAGCACAGATGGTGGAGTAGTGGCACACTGCGCCGGTCGCCCTGGGGAGTGCTCTGGGATCAGAGAATCCACTGACATAAAAGAATCTGGCACAGGCTGTTAACTCTTCTCTGCTTATAAAACAGCAGTTCAGAGGAGAAATATAAGCCACTTTAAAATTTAAAACTAGATTGGATCTTCCCGGATCCCAGGGGTGACTCAGCAGATCTCGGCACCGGGGGTGTGGCCGACATAGGCAATCCAGGCTTTCGCCTCGGGGTAGTTAAGAGATTGAAGAGTGGGCGGGGTGGTAACTCATAGTGCCTGGCTCCACTGGCTGGAGGCTGTGGAAGGGAAGTCCCAGAGAAGTGGAAACTTGGAACTAGGGACCACGGTTTCTGGCAGACACTTCCCAGTTTGAGCGCAGGGGATTTTCACGTCACTTGCTGCAGACATCCACGCCCCAGTGGGACGCATAGGCTAGGCTTTGAGTCACCTTTACTGTTCAGTCTCAACCTCAGGGAAGCCACTAGAACACAGCGCCTTCAAAGCACAGCAGTGCTGATCACCTCTGAGGCACTTCCAGGGAGGGGGTGGGGAACTCTCTCCCAGAGCTCTCTCTTAGCTCAGGTGCAGGGGCCGTTGCATCCATCCTGTCTGGGAGGAAGCTGATAAAGAAATAAATAAATAATTTCCTACCCCAGGGACAGACCCCAAAAGATTTTTTAAGTATGAGCAAGAAGCCCAAAAAAACCATAGATTCCTTCTACACAGAGAAAGAGCGGGTATCCAACCCCAAGGAAGTTAACAGCAGAGAGTCAGCAGATAACAACCTAAAGGGGAACGATTCCTACCCCCCAACACATAACTCTCTCCATGAAGAGACTATTAAAAAGTTAAGAGAGTTTGAAGAAAAATGGGGAAAGGAAAGGGAAGCTATGATAGAGAATAACAACGTTCTGAAATTGGAGTTGGAAAAAATAAAGAATTCACAGGAGATGCAGGGAAACAAAATTAGTGAATTAGAAAAGGTAAAAAAATCACAGGAAAATAGGATTTCTGAATTGGAGAAGATAAAAAAGTCCCAAGAAAATAGGATTTCTGAATTGGAAAAAGAAAATAATTCTCAAAAAAAGAAAATTAGGGAAATGGAAAAAAAAATTCAATAGAGCAAAATAATTCATTTAAAAACGAAATTGGGCATTTACAAAAAGAACTAAAAACTGTGAAAGAAGAAAATACCTCCTTAAAAGTCAGGATGGAACAATTAGAGATGAATGATTCACAGAGAACCCAAGAATCAGTCAAACAAAACAAAAAAAATGAGAAGTTGGAGAACAATATCCAATACTTACTGGGAAAATCTATAGACCTGGAAAATAGATCTAGGAGAGATAATCTGCGGATCATTGGACTTCCAGAAAACTATGACCAAAAAAAGAGCCTAGATTCTATTTTACAGGAAATTATCAAAGAGAACTGTCCAGAGATAATAGAAACAGAGGGGAAAGTAGATGTTGAAAGAATTCATCGAACTCCTTCAGAAATAGACCCTAAAAAAAAGACCACCATGGAATATTGTGGCTAAGCTGCAGAATTACCACACAAAGGAGAAAATCCTGCAAGCAGCTAGAAAAAAACAATTTAAATACCAAGGTGCCACAATAAGGGTCACCCAAGATCTGGCTGTCTCCACATTAAAAGATAGAAGGGCTTGGAACCTGATATTCCTAAAGGCAAAAGATCAAGGATTGCAACCAAGAATAAACTACCCAGCTAAGTTTAGCATCTTTTTCCATGGAAGAAGATGGTCATTCAATGAAATAGAGGAATTCCATATGTTTCTAAGAAAAAAACCAGACTTAAACAAAAAATTTGTTCTACATCCACTAGACTGAAGAGAAACAGAAAAAGGTACACAGAACCCTTGAGAACTGTAACTCTGTTGTGGGTATATAGAAAGTACGCATGGATAATTTGATTTTACTGATATAAAAGGAAAAAAAAGGAGGGGGAGTAGTAAAGGGAAGGGGGTAGTATCAGAAAAAGGGGAGGGTGTGATAAAAAGAGGGAAACTACATCCCAGGAAGAGGCATAGAAAATACACCATATCTAAGGGAATTTAGAGAGGGGGAGAATCATTGTGTAAATCTTACTCTCATCAGAAGAGGCTCAAAGAGTAAATAATTGTCACATTTGTTTTTCAGAGAATTCTCTCTCACCTCATTAAAAGGGGTGAGAGGAAAAGGGAAAAGGAAAAGGAGAATAAGGGAAGGGACGTGGAGGGAGGGGGGAGGGATACTAAAAAAAAAAAGGGAGGGCTGTGTGTCACAAGGGGGGTCTATAAATTAAATATTGGGGAAGGGGTTCAGGGGGGTCAAGGGAAAAAGCATAATCTGGGGATAATATGATGGCAGGAAATAGAGAAAAAGTAATTTTAACTGTAAATGTGAATGGGATGAACGTTCCCATCAAACGGAGATGGATAGCAGACTGGATCAAAAATCAGAACCCTACAATATGTTGTTTACAGGAAACACACTTAAAGCAGGGAGATACATATAGAGTAAAGGTAAAAGGTTGGAGCAGAATCTATTGTGCTTCAGGTAAAGCCAAAAAAGCAGGGGTAGCTATCCTTATCTCAGATCAAGCAAAAGCAGAAGTTGATCTAATTAAAAGAGATAAGGAAGGAAACTATATCCTGCTGAAAGGTAGCATAAATAATGAAGCCATATCAATACTAAACATATATGCACCAAGTGGTATAGCATCTAACTTTCTAAAGGAAAAGTTAAGAGAGTTGCAAGAAGAAATAGACAGTAAAACTATAATAGTGGGAGATCTCAACCTTGCACTCTCAGATTTAGACAAATCAAACCACAAAACAAACAAGAAAGAAATTAAAAAAGTAAATAGAACATTAGAAAAACTAGGTATGATAGACCTTTGGAGAAAACTGAATGGCAATAGAAAGGAATATACTTTCTTCTCAGCAGTTCATGGATCCTATACAAAAATTGACCATATATTAGGACATAAAGATCTCAAAATTAAATGTAGGAAGGCAGAAATAATAAATGCCTTCTTCTCAGACCACAATGCAATAAAAGCTACATTCAGTAAAATGTTAGGGATAAATAGACCAAAAAGTAATTGGAAACTGAATAATCTCCTCTTAAAGAATGACTGCATGAAAGAGCAAATTATAGAAACAATTAATAATTTCACCCAAGATAATGACAATGATGAGACATCATACCAAAATCTGTGGGATGCAGCTAAAGCAGTAATAAGGGGAAATTTTATATCTTTGGAGGCTTATTTGAAGAAAATAGAGAAAGAGAAGATTAACGAATTGGGCTTACAACTTAAAAGGCTAGAAAAAGACCAAATTATAAACCCCCAACCAAAAATTAAACTTGAAATACAAAAATTAAAAGGAGAAATCAATAATATTGAAAGTAAAAAAACTATTGAATTAGTAAATAAAACCAAGAGTTGGTTTTATGAAAAAGCCAATAAAATAGATAAACCTTTGGTAAATCTGATCAGATAAAAGAAAGAGGAAAATCAAATTGTTAGTCTTACAAATGAAAAGGGGGATCTTTCCACCAATGAAGAGGAAATTAGAGAAATAATGAGTTACTTTGCCCAACTTTATGCCAATAAATTTGATAACTTAAGTGAAATGGATGACTTCCTCCAAAAATATAGGCTTCCGAGATTAACAGAGGAGGAAATAAATTGCTTAAATAGTCCCATTTCAGAAAAAGAAATAGAACAAGCTATTAATCAACTCCCCAGGAAAAAAATCCCCTGGACCAGATGGATTTACATGTGAATTCTACCAAACATTTAAAGAACAATTAGCCCCAATGCTATATAAACTATTTGAAAAAAATAGGGAATGAAGGAGTCCTACCAAACTCCTTTTATGACACAGACATGGTACTGATACCTAAACCAGGTCGATCGAAAACTGAGAAAGAAAATTATAGACCAATTTCCTTGATTAATATTGATGCTAAAATCTTAAATAAGATGTTAGCAAAAAGACTTCAGAAAATCATCCCCAGGATAATACACTATGATCAAGTAGGATAAATGCAGGGATGGTTTAATATTAGGAAAACTATTAGTATAATTGACCATATTTATAATCAAATTAATAAAAACCATATGATCATCTCAATAGATGCAGAAAAGGCATTTGACAAAATCCAACATCCATTCCTACTAAAAACTCTTGAGAGTATAGGAATAAATGGATTATTCCTTAGAATAATCAGGAGCATATATTTAAGACCTTCAGTAAGCATAATATGCAATAGAAATAAACTGCAACCTTTCCCAGTAAGATCAGGAGTGAAACAAGGTTGCCCACTATCACCATTACTATTCAATATAGTACTAGAAATGCTAGCCTCGGCAATAAGAGCCGAGAAAGAGATTCAAGGAATTAGAGTAGGAAATGAGGAAATCAAACTATCACTCTTTGCAGATGACATGGGTATACTTAGAGAACCTCAAAGACTCTGCTAAAAAACTATTAGAAATAATTCAGAATTTTAGCAAAGTGGCAGGATACAAAATAAATCCATATAAATCCTCAGCATTCTTATATATCACCAACAAAATGCAACAGCAAGAGATACAAAGAGAAATTCCATTCCAAACAAATGTTGAGAGTATAAAGTATTTGGGAATCCATCTACCAAAGAATAGTCAGGAATTATATGAGAAAAATTACAAAACACTTGCCACAAAAATAAAGTCAGATTTAAATAATTGGAAAGACATTCAGTGCTCTTGGATAGGCCGAGCGAATATAATAAAGATGACAATACTCCCCAAACTAATCTATTAATTTAGTGCTATGCCAATCAGACTCCCAAGAAACTATTTTAATGACCTAGAAAAAATAACAACAAAATTCATATGGAAGAATAAAAGGTCGAGAATTGCAAGGGAACTAATGAAAAAAGTCAGAGGAAGGTGGTCTAAGTGTAACTGATCTAAAGCTATATTATATAGCAGCAGTCACCAAAACCATTTGGTACTGGCTAAGAAATAGAACAGTAGATCAGTGGAACAGATTAGATACAAAGGACAAAAAAGGGTACATCTATAGCAATCTAATCTTTGACAAACCCAAAGATACCAACATTAGGGACAAAAATTCATTATTCGGAAGAAACTGTTGGGAAAACTGGAAATTAGTATGGCAGAAATTAGATATGGACCCACACTTAACACCATATACCAAGATAAGATCAAAATGGGTCCATGATTTAGGCATAAAGAATGAGATCATAAATAGATTAGAGGAACAAAGAATAGTCTACCTCTCAGACCTGTGGAGGAGGAAGGATTTTATGACCAGAGGAGAATTAGAGATCATTATTGATCACAAAATAGAAAAGTTTGATTACATCAAACTAAAAAGTTTCTGTACAAACAATACTAATGCAAACAAGATTAGAAGGGAAGTAACAAATTGGGAAAATATTTTTAAAAGTAAAGGTTCTGACAAAGGTCTCATTTCCAAAATATATAGAGAACTGACCCTGATTTATAGGAAACCGAGCCATTCTCCAATTGATAAATGGTCAAGGGATATGAACAGACAATTCTCAGATGATAAAATTGAAACTATTTCCACTCATATGAAAAAGTGTTCCAAATCACTACTGATCAGAGAAATGCAAATTAAGACAACTCTGAGATACCACTATACACCTGTCAGATTGGCTAAAATGACAGGAACAAATAATGATGAATGTTGGAGGGGATGTGGGAAAACTGGGACACTGATACATTGTTGGTGGAGTTGTGAAAGAATCCAGCCATTCTGGAGAGCAATTTGGAACTATGCCCCAAAACTTGTCAAACTGTGCATACCCTTTCACCCAGCATTGCTGTTATTGGGATTATATCCCAAAGAAATACTAAAGAGTGGAAAGGGACCTGTATGTGCCAAATGTTTGTGGCAACTCTTTTTGTTGTAGCTAAAAACTGGAAGTTGAATGGATGTCCATCAATTGGAGAATGGTTGGGTAAATTGTGGTATATGAAGGTTATGGATTATTATTGCTCTGTAAGAAATGACCAGTAGGAGGAATACAGAGAGGCTTGGAGAGACTTAAATCAACTGTTGCTGAGTGAAATGAGCAGAACCAGAAGATCACTATACACTTCAACAACAATACTGTATGAGGATGTATTCTGATGGAAGTGGAAATCTTCAACATAAAGAAGATCCAACTCACTTCCAGTTGATCAATGATGGACAGAAATAACTGCACCCAGTGAAGGAACACTGAGAAGCGAATGTAAATTGTTAGCATTACTGTCTATCTACCCAGGTTACTTATACCTTTGGAAGCTAATAATTAATGTGCAACAAGAAAAAGGTATTTACACACATATTTTGTATCTAGGTTATATTGTAACACATGTAAAATGTATGGGATTACCTGCCATCGGGGGGAGGGAGTGGAGGCAGGGAGGGGATAATTTGGAAAAATTAATAAAAAAATTATAATAATAATAATAAAAAAAGAAATTTTAAATAGATTGTTTTCACAGGAGTGGTGAATTGCCTATTACTGAAGATATTTAAGAATAAAGTGGAAGAAAAAAAATTGCCAGGGGTGTCATGGAAATGTTTCATTTATCAGGCAAAAAGTCGTTCAAGATGACCCCTTTGGCTGCATAATTCATTATTTTCCATTCATTCAACCCATTTCATTTATGTTAAAGTTCATATTTTTTTAAATGTCCTCATGTATATTCTTATTTGGGCAACTGTTTTCTTATGAAAATATCTATTGCCTAAAAAAAAAAAAAATCTTATCTTCCTTTCAAACTAGGCATGTTGAAAGTTTCTGATATATATGGGCTTCTGAGAGAAGAGTAGAGCCAGAGAGTTTTAACTTTTGAGATTAATACATAGTTGTTATGGTGACTAGGATCTTGCTGAGGAAAATTATGCCCTAGACCATGAATATGATCACTGTTCTATATGCAGTAATTACTATAATAGATTTTCTGCTCACTGAGTACAAAATAGCCATATGAAACTCCAAGAACACTCTGATACTTGATTAAAAGACTACTGTTGGCAATTTGAGGTAGGGGGCGATCCATGCAGCTCAGTAAAACAGAGGTGCCCTCAAATGCCAATCTTATTGAATATTTTTCCCCTGTTATGGCTAAGTCCCCTCTGATTTACTTCTGTTCAGTCATTTTTCAGTCATGTCTAACTCTTTGTGACCCCACTTTTTTTATTTTGACAAAGATCTGAAGGAGACTGTCATTTCCTTTTCTAGTTCATTTTACAGATGAAAAAGTGAGACAAACAGGATAAAGCCACTTGCTTCAGATCACACAGTCAGTAAATGTCTGCATTTGAACTTATTAAGATGGGGGCTCCTGACTCCATGCCCAGTACTTTATCCCTTGTGCCATCAGATGCCCAGAATGATCTACTAAATTCTCATTTAATTTTAACATTGAGTATAAATTTCCAGTGAAAAGATCTGAATTAGGCCCAGCCTCAAACATTTCATATCCTCACAATATCTTGAGCAAAAGATTCAATAAATTGATATCATGAAAGTGGTACTAAAGTAAGGCTAAGGATTTTCATGGGTTGTGACAGTCTCTATTACTGATATCAGTAATATTCCCAAGAGTAAGGAAAGAAGAGCTTCCAAACTAAGTCAAAATTCACTTCTTCAGCACATCCAAGAGACACAATTGTCAAAGACCAGAGCTGTAGTTAGAAGTTAACTCTTTATTTCTTTGCTTCTGTTTTGCAGTTTGTATTTTTATATCAGCTATAATAAAGAGCTGATTGATAAATTAATAAAACAATAAATAAATAATATATAAATAAAAGCAAATTTTAATTAATTAGGATTAATTAATTAAATAAATTAAGAAGCATTTACTACTATGTGGCAGGCATTGGTCTGGGTTCTAGCAATACTAAGACAATAATGAAACATTCTCTACCTTTGAAGAACAGTCTTTCCAATGATTCCATTTCTGATGAGAATTTCCATGAGTTCTTATTCTTGGGATTCTGATGATCAGGGATGATTTCTTGTCTTGATTTCAAGACAATTTGCATGAGATGTTTAGATAATGTTTTGCTATGTTTTCCTTCTGAAAAGTCGATATTACTTAGCTGAATATATCATTTTAGCAGCTATTATATCCAATCTATTGTTTCACCTTATAAAGTTCAATCAGATACTTTATAATAGGATCTGTTTATTTCCTCTCAGTTCAATATCTCTGTAATTGGGACAACCAAATATTTTTAATGTCACTCCTTAGACGACTTTCTCTTCATTCATAGCACAAACTCAGATGGACACTCTTCTTCATATATATATATATATATATATATATATATATATAATGTATGGTGAACCAAATCTCTGCAGTACCAAATTGCTTCTCTAGTCTTTGCAAGAAGGAGAAAAAGAATAGAATAAACACTTATTAAGTACTTATTGTATGCTAGGCATTGTGCTAGGCATCATTTGATCCTCATAATATCTCTGCAAGGTAGGTGCTATTGTGATCCCCATTTTACACTGAAGAACCTAAACAAGATGGAGATAAGATGACTTTTTCAAGGACAGACAACTAGCATCTGAAACTGGATTTGGACTCCCATCTTCCTGACTCCAGGCTGATGGGTCTATCAGATATCCCACTTTTACAAGCATTCCAATCCTGTTCCAATTACAATGCTGTTTATCCTTCATTTTTGAAAAAGACTGATGACATCATGGGGTGATGTATGAATTGGATTTAAGTTACGTAGAGATGCACAAAGGCATCAAGCTTAATCTCTTTTTCAGAGTCAGTTAGGGTCAAGAGAAAAGTTAAGATGACTGGCGAAAGCCTGGGATACAATAGATGACCTTGACTTATTCAGTCTCTCACCAAGCTTGAGGTGCTGCACAGTACCTGCTTCAACTGCCTTCATGATTGTTGGAACAAATGAATCTCATCTGATCATTCTACCAGGAGAATTTTTCACATACATGGGGTAGACATTCCCCTAATTTGCTGACAGGTTTGAGGCTTCTCAGTTGTCCTCAAGCTGAATTAGGCCATCTACTAAGATGGTTTTACTAAGATGTGGCCCTTGAGCAATGTATATTGGAGCCATTAATGAGAGTTGGGTGAAAGGTGAATACCAAAGAAGGATAAGCAATCCTGAAAAGGGCTCATTAAACCCTAATCCCAGAGGTTCTGGTCCTCTTTGAACACTTGATACATTCCAAACATTTCTATACTATGAACTCATTACTGTTTACTTTCAGACAATACACCAAATTGAAGTTGGCCCCTCTCTTTCTTCATATTGTTCACCTACCACTGTTATTTCTTTAACATATCCTACTTTTAGAAATTGAATAGCTCCTCATAAATTGACTTCAGCAATTCTTCTCCCCAAAGAACTGATTGCCAAAATTAAACCATTGCATCCACGTTCCTCTCTACTTCCAGTTGTCATTTCTCCCCTCTTCACAATGCATTGCATTATAATTTTATTACATTATTCTATTTGAAAAAAAAGTCCTACCTCATCCTTATCTGTTTCTCATCAGTGATGGATTTACTAACTAGTTGCCCATGTAAACTTCCTATTATATCTTTAAGGATATTGTTAATTTAAATAATTTACAGGCCACTGCCTCCCCTATAACATGCAATAAACATCTCCCCATGTCATCTATACCCCACTTAAGTTCTCCTCTATTACTTTGTCTTCAATGCTGTTAGTCAGGACTATCATGTGAGGTTAAGTTTTAATATCCATACTGTTCATTTCGTTTAAATAAAACTCATTGTGCATATAGTAACATAACAAACATCAATAATAAAGACTACAACAATTAAACTGAAGAATTAGTCCAAGATCAGAGCACAATTTCAATGTGCAGCAAAATTATGAAAATTTAGACAATTATACATAATTGTCCTATAATTAGTGTCCTATAAAGTTAGATCATTAGTAAACATTTAAGTGTCCAGGGGAAGGCTTCTTGGAGGTGTTAGGACATGGGGTCCAGGTGTCAGGACATGACTTGGTTCTCAGAGGACCGTAGGGCACAACAGGTGCCTAGCTCTACATTTCAGGATGTCATGTGATCTCTATACTCAAAAGGCTGTAGGGTAGAAAATATGAGACCCAAGGCCTAAGTTTCAGGAAGTCAAATTGTGAGGAATAGAGTGAGATAAGGTGAAGAACTTACAAGAATATGTGAATTCTTTTTGCATTTTATTTTCATTATTTCTTTGTTTCTCCTATGACCTGTATAATACGTGCAGGCCCATATTTACTCGAGCCTTGGCCAGCTATAAGTACATTTACTTAACCTGAGCTGATGACATTTATCAGTATTTGACATTTATGGGTATTTAGTCTACTAGCTATCGGCTTGATTAAACCTGAATTGTCCATAATTAGTGTCCTATAAAGTTAGATCATTAGTAAACATTTAAGTGTTATGAAACACAAAAACTTAATTCAAAAGAGGATTCCCAGCAGAATGAAATAAAAAAAAAAAAATAATTATATACCCCAAATAACAAAATATACTTGAAAAAAATTCCATGCAAACCCAGAAAATTTCAGAAAGGTCTTAAGCAACTTGAAAAAAAACCCACACAAGAAACACTGATTTTCTCCTTACATTTTGGATCTCTTGTTTTGTTTAGAAGTAGGCATTTGAAAAGGGCACAAAGGAATCAGTGAGACAAATGAATTACTGAGCAATCTTATTGTGTATCCTCTTTAATCATAGGCATGGCTGTTTAAAAAAAAGGGATAAATCATTATATAGGCAGCTTGGTGTTATAGTAGATAAGAGTGTTGTGACTAAGGTCAGGAAGACTCATCTTCATAAATTTGAATCTGGCTTCAGACACTTACTATCTTTGTGACCCTGGGTAAATCATTTAAATCTGTTTGCCTTAGTTTTCTCATCTGTAGAATGAACTGGAATAGGAAACAGCAAACTATTGGGGGATTTCCAGGCTTTATGGTATGTGAGAACAGGCGAGGGTGAAGTAAAAGAATTTACTCAATTAAAAGTAAAACGTTTGTTTTAAATCACGGAGAGATCTCAGGTGGACAGGAACTCCCAGATGGGATTAGAGAGTTCTGTCTATTCTGCCCACTCTGGTACAGTCAAGAGTACTTAGTTATATGAGCTTAGTTATATTAGGTCTTGAGGGCTTTTGAGACAATAGAGAGGTTTTGGGTTTGAATAGGCTTCAGTAAAGTTATAGAAAGTTTGATTAGTGATAGTTCAAATTATAGAAAGCTTAAGTGGTGGTACTTAACATTAATTCAGTTCTATTGAAAGTTAAGTAGGAGTACTTAGCTTTAGTTCAGCTCTATAGAAAACTTGGTTAGTGTCAGCTGAATTCTATAGAAAGGTTAATTAGTGGTACTTAACAAAGGTGGGATTGGCTTCTAGGTCGAGCTAAGGTTAACTTTTTAGGGTCTCTGACCTCAGTTTCCCTCGTCAGATTCCCCCCTGAGACAAGTCCCTCCAAATGCTTTTGGGGAAAAGGGACAAAGGTCTCATCTTCTATAGCTTCAAGCTGGCAAGGGTTGTAGAGCTGTCCCTAGTTCATTTGGGGGGGTCCATGTCAGGAAGGGAAACACAGGATCTGAAGATGGGAGCAGCTGAGTCTAGAGGGTGTGTGTCTCCTTGAGTCCCAGAGTCTGCAGGCTGTAGAAGCAGCTCAAAGTTTGAAGCTTGAAGCCTAGAAGAAATGACTCTCACCAGTAGTCTGAAAATACAAGGACCAAATATGAGTAATAAGACAATTATTAAAAGTGGATTTAGGATGGGGGTTAAGAGAGACCATATTCAGGAGCCCCACCCAGAGGAAGAGTCGGGAGGAGTAAGGATTTTCTCTTGAATGTCCTTCATCCAGCCAGCTTTTTCTAAAATTCTTTCAGTGCTAAGTTCAATTTCCCTGGAATAATTAATATACATACAGCAAGAAGTATTGACCAGGGTACAAATTCCGCCACTAGAAGCTAGGAGATAATCTAAGGCCAGACAATTATCCAGAACATGTTGGCAAGGGAGTCCAGAGATTCTTGAATCTCCTGGAGAGAATGTGCAGTCTCATTTGCCAGCTGGTTAATAGGGGCCGTTAGGTTGGAAAGAACATTTTCATGTTCTAAGTACCCTACGAAGGGCACTAGCATTGAAGTGCCTTTCCATAAGTACCATAGAACATTTTCCCAAAGCCCTCTCCTTGGTCTATTTGAAGGGGTGGGATCGGAGGTGCTGGCATTATATACCGTGAAAGGGGTGCTTAGGTAACCCAGGGTTTAAAGGGTGTAAGGCAGCAAGTGGACAAAATCACAGGTGGGGGAGGGTTCCAGTCAGAGGTGTTTTTTCTAACAGGACCCTCAGAAACCTTAAGGTGGAGTGGAAGACTTACTTTACAGAGGAATGTATACCTCCTTGGCGCACAGATGGTCCCCGAAGTTTTATTTTGTAGCAGTGTCCTGGTTGCTTGTCCCCACGGATGATTATAATCGCATAACAGCCTATTGATTGGAATGTTAGTCCTGAGGAGGTTATGGAGAAGTTTCAAGGAAGGTGCTATATAACACTGTAGGTGAGCTTGCCAGGATAATCCCTAAATGGGTTCCCTACAATTACCTTCTTGGGGGGTGCGTAATCATAACTGCACTTGGCTTGTGTCCCACCTATGCAGCTCGTGCAAGTTGCCAAGGTGAAATTTCGGCAGTTTTGAAACGAGTCACACTCGCTGGCACCCACAGTATTGGTGGTAGAGGTCAATATTCCCACATCAGGGATTTGAATATGGCCATTAGGCGCCACGGTGACAACCACTGTGGTGTGGTGATGGGTAGATATGAGATCCTTCCCAGCCAGAAAGCAGGGAACAGTTGGATCAGAGTAGTTTCCCTGGGGGTTGGCTAGTACAAAGGGGGTGGCATCTACTGAGGAGCTGGTGGCACATGGGAATGGAGCCTTTGCAAAGAATGCATTAGGCCGCATCTGTGACCCACCCTGGGGGTGGTGATAGCACACCCAGCAGTCCTGGACACCCCCATTCCCCGCAGAGTTCCCAAGTCTGACTAGGAAGTTGTGACCCAATTTCCCAGGACCCACAGAGTAGGACCAAGAAAGCTAGAGAGAAAATATCAAGAGTAGAGTCCTCATAAGGAGAAAGAAAGATTAGCATGAGAGGCTTCTTTCTCCAGAGTCTTTCCCAGGCGTCTTGCAAAAGAGTAACTTCAGGTCCTCTATGGGCTCACAGGAATAAACTGGATTATCTGAAACAGAAGCAACATTTTTAATCCTAGAAATATGAGTCCAGCTGGGGGACCCTTACAGTTTAACTGCATTTGGAGCAGTTAAGATGACCTTGTATGGCCCTTTCCACTTCATGCCTAGGGGGTCAGACCCCTGGGGTTTCCAGTTCTTTAATATACCATATCCCCAGGATTTACAGGGGAGTTAACCTGAGCAGGAGCATCTGTAGGTTTAGGGAGATGCTTGATTGCATATTCAGAAAGGGCCTTCTGGATTGCACTCAGTCTTGAAGCAAATCGAGTGACCAGATGCTATTTGGGGTCAACAAGATAATTAGTTGTTAGAAAAGGCTGTCCATAGAAGAGCTCAAATGGACAAAGCTTAATAGCTTCCCTGGGGGCAATTCTGATTTTAAGAAGCCAGATTGGGAGATTTTTAATCCAATCTTCTCGAGTCTCAAGACATAATTTAGAGAGGACTCACTTAAGGGTATGATTCATTTTCTCCACCTTCCCTGAGGCTTGGGGTCTCCATGACGTGTGGAGATAGTAAGTAATTTTAAGAGCTTTTGCTACAATTTGGGTCACCTGGGAAATAAAGGCACACCCATTATTGCTCTGTAACGAGGCAGGTAAACCAAAGCGAGGTATAATTTCGTTTAACAGGCAAAATTTGGATACCTCGTGGGCTTTCTCAGTCCTGCAAAGAAATGCTTCTACCCAGTTAGTAAATGTGTCCACGAACACTAGAAGCAACCTGAAACCTCTACGGGGGGCATATGCGTGAAATCTAGTTGCCAGTCCTCGCCAGGGTAAGTGCCTTTCCTCTGAATTGGCTTCAGGAGAGATGGGAGCTTTAACAGCTCCCCTCAGGATTCATTTGGGCACAAATTGGACAGGCCTGGCAGACTTGTCTGATTGTTTCCCCCAGTTTATGGCCAGTGAAAACGAGTTTCAAACAAGGATTGGAGGGCACTCCTCCCCAGATGAGTAGCCTGGTGCAGAGCAGATATCAGTTTCTACTGATTTGCCTCTGGAACAAAGAAGTGCTCTGTATTATGATTTTAAAGAAAAGTTCGGATTCGCTCCTATAAATGATGCTCTCAAGCTCAGTTAAAAAATAAAAGTAAAAAGTTTTAATCAAATAAGACAAGGTACAGACAATTTAGATTTACACAAAAAAACAAATAGAAATAAGAACAATTAACAACATGACAAGTATAGCAGATAGAGGAAGAGAATACATCACCAATTCAAGGAAACCTCAAAAATTCAAATGGCTGGGAGCCCCGTTTCAACTTCAATCAACTTGAATTGTGTAAACATTTTTCCAGGCGAAGTGTCCTCCTCGTGGCTGAAGCTTGACGGCTGATATAGAACACTAGCCTTTTATATGTTTTTTTTAGACAAAGAAGACCCTTAGTCAAGAAGTTTGGCACGTATACATGTGCAGAGTACGTGACAATCTGGTATGTTGACTCATTCCATATTGCCTATACCTTGACGTGTTTCCTTATCAATTGTATATGCTCGGGGAGGAAGCCACCCAGCCCTAAGCATAGACATTCCCAGGGATGGCTAGTTCCTGGTACCTATTGTCAAGGACATATAGAGTTCATGGAATGGTCAAATTCCCATAATTTAGAAGCTTAGGCCTGTTAGATTTGAGTGAGTTTACAATTCTAATATGAAATCTTAATTTCTTATTCATTTGGCCTTAAGATCACGAAAATAATAAGAGGACTGAGCTAATGGGATAAAATTAGAATAAATTGTTTTCATCTTCCAATACATATAACAATTACACATACAGTATTACCAAAAGAACAATAAAAATAATATGGTTATGGCTAAACTATTAAAATAAATGGTAGCGCTACCTGATCTAAGTAAGAAGCCATACCAATGATGATTAGTATCTGATGTCACTAAATGAGAGGCCTCGATAAGTTGTCCTGCAGCTATATGAGTCTGTATTCGATGTTCATTTAACGCACGCTAATTAGACTAACAGTTTCTTCATAACTAAAGACTTGTTCAGGATATTGATAAGAGGTTGTAGTGACAGGGAGACATGGGGTAAAGGAAGAAGCTTGGGTACCCAGGTTATTAGAAGCTATACATATATGTTGCGAAGATACCTCATATATCATGGAGAAGTTATTCACAGGACACAATGTTAAATCACACAAATTGGATGAATGTGATAGAAGGGAGGGTTCCATCTGCCGAATCATCATCCCACAAACAATCCCCCTATCAGTTGCAGTTACAGACAAAGTGTGGGTTACATTATTCAAATCTATGTAGTTTCCTTATATATGAGGTAAAGCAAAGTAATTAGGTAAGACAAAAGGTAACACATGAAAGTGACACATAACAGCCCATATCTTAATTTGATAATACACAATAGTTCCAGTACACCAAAGAGAAGTACACATAGTATTTTCAGGTCATTGTTTTTTCCATGCTTCTGGTAAATTAAACATATGATCCCACATTGCAACAATCTCTGAGCATTTTCTTTTTGTATCAAGGTATACATATTTTGTAAAGAGCATTTGGGCCAATTAAGTAATTTACTAATATTTCCAGTAAAACCTAAACTAGTAATAATACTCTCATTAAAAATCTGTAGAAATTGGCCTTGATATTTTAAAGTATTTTGGTGGGGTAGGATCGTCGTGAGCAACCATGGAGCATTTACAGTCAAAGCTTGAGAAACATCTTGCCCAGCACTGCAGAGTCTGCTGGCCAAGGCCTCAAGATCTATAGAATTAACTATACCCAAACCAGTTCCAACACCACCAAATAGGGTATCATACCAGGTTCTTTTTCTTTCTAACACAATTCATCAGAGGAGGAAAAGTTACATTATTGGTACAAGTTTTTAGGAACTCTTATGATTGATGGAGGATGTTTTGTAGGAGGGGGAGGTGTCAGTAGTAGATATTTTATCTAATAGTGAGGCTTCAATACCGCTATCAAGATTTTACATGCACAGTTCATCAGTTGCTTTTCAATGCTTGTCTCAGGTTGTTCTCTGCATTCAGTTGGGAAGTCCATACCCTCGGAGTCCACCAGTCCTTTAATTCTGGTATGCTGAGTCCACCCTCTTTCCTGTGCAGCACTGCTGTATCTGGATCTGGGTCAGTCCTTTCCAGCTCAGGGTCAGCTTGTCCTCCTTCCATGTCCGAACCAGGACCCCATCTCCAAGCTAGAACTCATGCACTGTTGAAATCCTAAGGGAGGAGTCTGAGCAATAAGCCTGTTTAGTTGTAAAGTTTTCAGATGTTACAGTAAAGATATAACATATTTTCTTAAAAACAAATCCTTGGTTTCAAATATTGGATAGAAGGAAGAATTTTGAATCCCTTTTGGATAAGGGTGACCATACAATAATTCATAAGGTGACAATTCCACATCTCTTCAGGGATTTTGTTTTAATTCTTAATAAGGCAAGGGGAAGGCACTTGGTCCAGGGCAATTGTGTCTCTATGCCAATTCAGTCAGTTGCTGTTTAATTTCCTTATCCATCCTTTCCACTTTACCTGATGAGGGAGGATGCTATGGGGTGTGTAAGTCCTATCATATTTCTAGAGCTTGGGCCACAGATTGGAAGATCTTAGCTGTGAAACAGGTGCCTTGGCCTAAATGTGCCTGCTCCACCATCCCATACCCTGGAATGATTTGCTCAAGAAGTACTTTTACAATTACTGTGGCTGTTGCCCAGGCAAGGGGAATGGCCTCCACCCATAAGGTCAGATGGTCCACTACGACCAACAAGTATTTGAGATGCCCCACTGACAGCAGCTTGGTAAAGTCCACCTGTATGCTTTGGAAAGGCCTGATACCAGGGGCCTTCTTCCTTTTAGACTTATCATTGGGCCGCCCTATTCATCCTCTGACAAATAGGACGCCCACTGACCAGTTGCCTGCCAGTGCCACAAACCTAGTCAGCACCACATCACACAGGTCTCAGACATCCTAATGACTGCCCTGATGTAAATGTTGGGGTACATGTCTCATACCTGCTATGGTCAGTACCTCTCTGCCATTAGGGAGGAGCCAGTGACCTCTTTATCCTCCTAAAGCCAAGGCTTTAGATTTCCTACTTCTCTTCTAGGGTAAGGGAAAGTGGAGGCACTGGAGGCAGAAATGCCAAAATTAACACCATCATCTCCTCCGTACTTACAGATTCCTCTTCTCCAGGCCGCTTTGTCTCCTCATCTGCAAAGCAGTTTCTCCTTATCTCAAATGAATTTCCTCTTTGGTGCCCCTGCACATGAATCATTGCAACGTTCTTAGGTAACATAAGATTAGTCAAAATTTCAGAGACCAATGCCCTGTGTGCCAATCCCTTTCCTTTACTGTTTACCATTCCCCTTTCTTCCCCAAATATATGAACAATTCCCCAAGCATATTTTGAATCAGTCCTTCAAGCAATTTTAGGGCTTGATTTACTGCATATAATTCACAAATTTTGAGTTGACCACTCTTTTGGCAAGAATCCAGCTTGAACCAGAGTCAAATCTTCCCCATTAACAACAGCATAACCATTTTTCCTTTTCCCATTAACTATTTGTGAGGAACCATCTATGAACTATTCAGTGCCTTTCAACAAAGGGACCTCCTACAAATCTTCCCTAATCTTAGTTTGGTAATCAATCACATTTGGACAATCATGTTCAAGGGACACATGTTCCCCAGGGGAAGCAGATAAGAACATGGCTGGATTAAAGTTATGGTCTGGTGAGAGTGAATCAGTTAGCCACCTCCTGGCCCCTTTGATTCAGAATTGATTGAACCTGGTGCAGGACACTCACTATTAAACTACCCCCAAAGGTTAATTTCTGACTTTTCTTCTACCAAAAGTGCTGTGGCTGCCCTCCCCTTAATTGTGATAATACTCCTAAAGCCACATTGTTTACTGTATTTACATATAAAAGAAAAGCCTTTTCCAAAGAAGGCAAAAGTAAAACAGGGGCTGACATTTCAAAACTTTGTTCCCCTTTTGAATCCTATTGAACTATATCAGGCTTCCCTTTCAACAAATGAGTTAATAAATGCTTAGTTAATAATGCATATTCACCAATCCAGGTTCTATAATACCCCACCAATCCTAGAGATCTCTGGAGACTTTTTCGTTCTAGACTTAGTAATTTGAAGAATCCCCTCCACCTATACAGAATCTAGTTTCTTTTTCCCTAAGCTTATAAAATGGCCTAAATATTTTCCTCACCTTTTACAAATTGCAATTTGCCTTAAGAAATTCTCAGTCCCTGTGCTCCTAAATAATTTAACAAACTGATAGTGACCTGGACAAGGTCACTCTTTTTCTTCCTGTCACAAAAAGATCATCTACATTTTGTAAGACTTTTAACAATAAGAAATTTATCCCAGAATGTTCACATAATTCTTATATACCCAAGTAGATGTTTCATAAGTTCAACATTGTACCAATTATTTTGCTTTTAAAATACCCAATACACAGAAAAATCCCAAACTACATATTGCCATAACAAAAAATCTTCAAAAGGACAAAGGCAAAAACTATCATACTTGGAGTCCCTTCAAATAATTGGCATCAATACAATTAATTAAAACTTCTATTTTCACATAAAAGAATCTGAAAAGTTCTTAAAAACATCAATTAAACATTTTTAAAAAAATAAATAGCCTTTTCAGACTATATATCACATTTCTGATCATATTCTTTAAACACAAAAACCATTATGTATTTTAGAAACAAATGTTCACTCAATTAACATCTTGTAAGAGAGCAGCTTGACCCTTTATCAGTTTGCTTTCTTCAACCAAAAACAGCTGCAGCTTCCTACTGCTGCTCTCCCCCTGCAAAAAACACATCCTGTCTTAGAGTCATCTCTCCGTGACTCCCCTTTCCAACCAGTTCCTTCTTTTCCCCACTGATTTCTTCTTGAAATCATTTGCTCTCACTAACCAATCCTTCTTAAATCACTTTCATTCTCCTGTCCCATCTCTCTGTTTCTCTCCTCCCAATGCTTACTTACTTAAACCTAACACTTCCAAACCAATAACTCTTCTGATTTCATTTAAACTATTAATTGCTTTTGTAAATCAATCTCCCTTGTCCCTTTTCTTTAATCACCTTTTTTTTTAAACTTTAAACTTCAAGATTCATAACCCATAAGGATAAAAAATTACCCAATGTTTCAGAAGCAAACCAAATAGTTTCTTTTTTTTTTTTTTTTTCTTTCTTCTGCCTGAGTGCTTCAAGGCCATTAGTAAGAAGCTTCCCAGGTGGTATTAAGCAGATAAGATTGTATTGCCTTTACTCCTCTTTAGCAGACTTTGAAAATCTGCTTTTCAGAGAAAACTTCCCTACCAGTTTAAAATAGTCAAGTTTTTTTCTTTTGTTTTACTTACAGATTGGTACAACAGGTTAAAAAGTTTAAAATCACAAACAATTTTTAAGACCAATACATTTTTGAACCACTCTGAAAGAATTACTATTCTGAATGAATTCCAGTTTCCACAATTCAGCCTGATAGTTTTCTAAGCCTGTAACACAGAGGCTGAATTCTTATCTTATGAGCTTGCTAACTTTTAACACAGAACAAAAAATTCAAAGCAGACAAACATACACAGACAGACACAGAGATCTATTTTTCTTAAAGAGAGGCATTTATGCAGCGAATCCTGCCGACTACATGTATTATGATTTTAAAGAAAAGTTCGGATTCGCTCCTATAAATGATGCTCTCAAGCTCAGTTAAAAAATAAAAGTAAAAAGTTTTAATCAAATAAGACAAGGTACAAACAATTTAGATTTACACAAAAGAACAAATAGAAATAAGAACAATTAACAACATGGTCTGAGGGAGAAAATGTGTATCCCCTTTGTTCTGCGAGAGCTTTCTCCTGTGTGCTATAGGAAGGAGTAAAAGACTCAGTTAGCTGGGGAATTAAAGGTGTCAACAGGGGCGTAAGGGCAGCTGTTTTAGCAGCTGCATCTGCCAGCCTATTTCCCTTAGCCTGAAGTCACTCTCCCTTGTGGTGCCCTCTGCAAAATATAACAGAGACCTCCTTGGGTTCATGGACAGCTTGTAATAGACATAGAATTTCTCCCGAGTGTTTAATGGGAGAATTCCTTGCTGTTAACAAGCCCCTTTCTTTCCAAATAGCTCCATGAGCATGCAAAACATGAAAAACATATTTGGAATCAGTGTAAATATTGACTCTCATCCCCTTCCCCAGTTCTAAAGCCCTGGTTAATGCTATAAGTTCGGATTTCTGTGCCGAGGTGCCAGTAGGCAATGGCTTAGCTTCCAGGGTGTTATAAAGAGATACCACTGCATAACCCGCCTTTCTCTCCCCATCCTTGAGGAAATTAGACCCATCTGTGAAATATTCCTCCTCTGGGTTATCAAGAGGAATTTCCTTCAAGTCAGCTCTGCTAGAGTATACAGAATCTATAATTTCCTTGAAATTATGGACAATCTCTCCAGATTGAGAGATGTCAGGGAGGAGGGTGGCAGGATTTAGGGTGTGGCAAATTCGAAGAGTCAGGTCAGGGGTATCTAGCAGGAGAGCGTGGTATTTAGTAAGTCTCTCACTTGAGAGCCACTGATGGCCTTTGGATTCTAGAATGCTTTGGACCCTGTGGGGGGTTAAAACCTCTAATGGCGACCCCAAGGTCAGTTTAGAGGCTTCCTTTATTAAGAGGGTGGTCGAAGCTACTGCTCTAAGGCAGGAAGGCCATCCTAGAGAAACTGAGTCCAGCTTCTTTGAAAAATAGGCCACTGGCCTGGGATCTGGTCCCAGAGATTGAGTAAGGACTCCCAAAGCCTGCCCAGCCTTTCATCTACATACAGAGTGAAAGGTTTCTGTAAATCAGGCAGGGCAAGAGCAGGGACAGAGCTTAACTTAGCCTTCAAGGTTTTAAAAGCATTGGCCTACTCAGGTCCCCATTCGAGAGGGAGATTATCGGGACCTTGAATAGAATCATAGAGGGGTTTAGCAATAATCCCAAAGTTTGGAATCCAGATTCTACAGAAGCCTGCCATAGCTAAGAAGATTCTCAGCTGTTTCTTAGAAACAGGAGGGGGGATACTTAGAATAGCCTGCTTCCTCTCCTCAGTTAGAGAGTGAGAGGTGGGGGTGAGATTGTGACCCAAATATTTGACAGATTGGCAGGCAATGTGAGCTTTAGATAGAGAGACCCTGTAACCTCTTGAAGCTAAGAAATTCAAGGTCTTTACAGTCGCTGCCAGAGACTCCTCCCTAGTAGGGCTACAGAGCAAGATATCATCCACATATTGAATAAGGCTGCTGTCGGGCAGCTCAAGATCTCTCAAATCTTTAGCTAAGGCTTGCCTGAATAGATGTGGACTGTCTCGTAAATTGCCCAGTTTAATTGACCAGGAAGTCCACCTGGCTTTGCCCATTCAAAGGCAAAGAGAAATTGGCAGACCTCCTGCAGAGAAATACAAAAGAAAGCATCTTTTAAGTCCAGGGTGGTGAACCATTTAGTATTTCCTGGAATTTGTGTAAATATAGTGTAGGGATTAGGTACTATGGGATGGATTGGGATAACTGCTTCATTAATTGCCCTTAAATCATGTACCATAGGATAATCCCCGTTCCTTTCTTAACAGGAAGGATAGGAGTGATTGGCAGTGGACCAGAAGTTTAAACTTAAGAAACTTCTCAATCAAAGGTTGTAACCCAATCCTGTCTTCCTGCTTAATTGGATACTGCTGTCTATGTGGGAACACAGTAGAATCCTGTAGCTTAATGAGGGCTGGTGTAACAGAGTTGCCCTTCTGGGAATGCCCTGATCCCAGACGGAAGAGTCTATGTCCTCCCAGATTTCATAAGGAACATGGGAAGGTCTCAGAAGGAGCACAAATATATCACCTGGAGATTTGAGCAGAGAGAATTGGGTTCCCAGCTTTTCCATTAAATCCTGGCCTAATAGAGAAGTGGGACAGGAAGGAATAATTAAAAAGGAGTGTGGAAACAGCAAATCTCCCTATCTACAAGGTAAAGGAAAAGTTTCAAAGCACCTCTGGAGGTTCCCTTCAATCCCTATTACTTTACCGGGGGAGGGGCGCGTTGGACCAGAATGGGATAACAGAACTGAAAAAGAGGCCCCAGTATCAAATAGAAAATTAATGTGCTTACCTGCCACGTCTAGAGTCACCCTGGCTTCAGCTGCGCTGATAGAGAAAGGGGGGGGGCCTCGCCAAACCCCGGGCCCTGTCATTCCAAGTCCTGAGAGGACTGGAGGGTGAGGTTTGAGGCAGTGGCTCTACCCCTTTCTGGGCAGTCCCTTTTCTAGTGTCCTTCCTTGTGGCATTTAGGACAAGGACCTGGAGGCTTTTTCTGGGGGCATGTTCTCTCCCAGTGACCCTGTCTCTTGCATCTAAAGCACAAACGTGTCTGATCTCTAGAAATGGCAGCCACTAAAAGCTGAGCCTGTTCTTTATTTCTGGCTCTGGCCCTGCAATCCTTTTCCATTGCTGCTGCTTGGTCTCTATTATTAAACACCCCAAAAGCAACTTCTAATAATTGAGTCATGGGGGTTTGAGGCCCTAGGGCCAATTTTTGTAGCTTCCTTCTGATATCTGGGGCAGACTGGTTAATAAAATGCATGCTAAGAACTGTGGCACCCTCCTGAGAAGTGGGGTCCAGATTAGTGCATTTTCTCAGGGCCTCTTCCAATCAACTTTGGAAGAGGGTGGGATTTTCCTCAGCTGTTTGAAGTGATCTCCCTGAGCTTGTCATAATTGACTTGCTTTTTGATTCCTTTCCTCATGCCCTCAATGAGGCAGCTTAGTAGGTGGTCTCTCCTCTCTCTATCCCTGCTTCCCTCCTGATAGTTCCATGAGGGGTCTGATAGAGGTACAGCAACAGCCCCTGCCTGGTACCTAGCAGGGGAGGAGGAAGCCATATCGTCCCCGAATTTTTTTTTTTTTTTTTTTTTTTTTATTGTTTGTCCTTCATTTTTTTAAATTTTTATTTTATTTTATAATTATAACTTTTTTTTTTTGACAGTACATATGCATGGGTAATTTTTTACATTATCCCTTGCACTTACTTCTATTCAGATTTTTTCCCTTCCTCCCCCAACCCCCTCCCCCAGATGGCAGGCAGTTTTATATATGTTAAATATATTATAGTATATTCTAGATATAATATATATGTGTAGAACCGAATTTTTTGTTGCACAGGAAGAATTGGATTCAGAAGGTAAAAATAATAGTTTACACTCATTTCCCAGTGTTCCTTTTCTGGATGTAGCTGATTCTGTCCATCATTAATCAATTGGAATTGGATTAGCTCTTCTCTATATTGAAGATATCCACTGCCATCAGCATACATCCTCGTACAGTATCTCGTCCCTGAATTTCTGGGCTAAATCCCAGATTCGCATTTTCTCCTCTATGGTACAAGAAGAGGAGATTATATTAATATCTCCCCAGGAAAGATCATATTGGAGGGTGATGGCTTTGAATCCCTCAATATATTTATTAAGATCCTCAGAGTATCTGCCCAATTTTTCCTTGATTTGGGAGAGATCTGACATGGAAAAGGGCACTTGTACTCTGAGTATTCCTCCCTGAAGGTTGGCAATTTCCCTCAAGGGGAAGAGATTGGAAGGAGGCTTCTGATCCACAGCTGTAGCAGGATCAGGCTCCGGTGGAGGAGAAGGGGAATTTACAGCTTTAGCCCGAGGAGGGCAAAGGCCTTGAGATTGGCCAGCCTCAAAGGGAGGCTGGAGAGATTGGGTTGAGGAGAAAGGCAGCCCACTTCATGTATGAGAAGGACTAAGAAGTGGGGATTGGGCATTTCAGAACTCGACTCCCATGGAGAGGGGAGTCCTATATCTTGGGACCCCGATCCTGTTTCTGATAAGGAGGAGGTTCTGGAGTGCAAGCGTTCTGCTGAGAGCCGGAGGGAGAGTAGAAGCTTCTTGTGCCCCTGAGGGAGTGGAGAAGAAAGGATCCTTTAAAAAGTATTTGACAACTTGTTGAATTCAACCAGGGAAGCTAAGTACTCTATATCTTTTCTTACTTGGGGTATCAACTCCCTTTTTGTCACTCTTTCCATCTCCTCTCCTGTTTTCTGTCATGTTATAAATTCTTCCTGTTTGTAGTTGGGGCAAGCTGAATTTATGATGCAAACGCTTGGTACAGCTACATACTTCCTGCTCTATGCAAAGAGAGTAAGTGAACATCCCAAGCACAAATGGGTAATCCCTTTTCCTGCCTGTCCAATTTAGGTTAGTTAGTCTCTGCACCAGGGCAAACTTTTTTCTCATCTCATTCAGTGTAGTTCAGATTAAAATGTTCCTAGAACAAGTTCTATTTTACTATTATTTTACTATTTAATATTCTATGGAGTATTACCCAGGTTGATAAAATATTTGCTTTTAATAATTGAATGAATATACTGGAAGGTAAATGCATTTTCTGTACACTTGCTGAAAGAAAAAATAGCATATTAAGAATAATATGTACCTTGAATTATTACTAGCTAGAAAGCTCAGTGGATAGAATGTCAGATGTGGAGTAAGAAAGATTCATCTTATTTATGAGTTCAAATCTGGCTTCAGATACTTACTAGCTATGTGATCCAGCTCAAGTCATTTATCCCTGTTAGCCTCAGTTTCCTCATCTGTAAAATGAGCTGGAGAAGGAAATAGTAAATCAATCCAATATCTTTGCCAGGAAAATTCCAAAGGAAATCCAGAAAAGTGAAACATAAGCAAACAAGGGATAAATCATTAACATATGATTTAGATTTCTTTTTTTCTAGGCCTCCACATTTGATTTTTGTTCCACATATTTTGAAGATTATGAGCATTTTCTATTAAAATTCTGTTCAAAATATTTCTCCAGTTTTATGGATCAAGGGGGATAAATGTAAGTAAATAATGTGGAATCTATGATAATGCTCTAGTTACAATATAGTTTATTGATTGAATTCTCAAGAATATTTTCAGGTCTATATTTGTATCATGGAATCTGTTATTCATTATTTCATGATATACTGATTACATCTGATAAACATTTCTCTCCACTTGGCCATAATCTGCTAGATATTTGCTAGGTATTAGATTTGTATAGCTTCAAATGATATGATACAGTTTCTACCATTTTCTTCCATCTAGATAGTAATAACCTAATCCTGATTTGTTATGATAAATTACTCTTTTTTTTACAAAAAAAATTCACATGATTTAGGCATATGTTAGGCAGTGAACATATCATTGTCTGAGTTCATATGAATATCTTCATATGAATATCTCTGATTCTTAGATTTGCATCTTAGCTATTTTATAAGCTCTATCTGGATATAAACTAATTTTGATAAGTACCTGGTGTGTACTTTTTATTAACATTTACTATTGATTATTGAAATAATGTACAGCTATTCAAAAAGTATTTTTATAGATTTTTGACTAGTTTATCATACATTCTGAGAATGTTTATCAAGGCTTTTCCTCTTTTTTGGAGAGTGAGGATTTGCCTTGTGTTTTGTCAAAATTCTATGGATTCTTGTACTCTACTTTTCAAGTTTGCTAAGGTATATTTTGCAGTTCCCAATGTGTACATTAAAACAGGAATTATATAGTTTTTACTTGCTTTAAATGCATTATTATCATTTACTTTTTATTTCTGGATGCCAAAAGTCTCAACAAATTTACCTTCAGTTTCTCCTTGTCTGAAAGAAACCAAGATATTTCTAAGCATTCTTGTCCATTCCAATTTGACCTTTAGCTTCAAGCTCAGTACCTCAGTCTTTATTTCCCTGGTAGACACATTTAATGCTTTACATTTATCAAAACAACTGGAGAAAGATTCCATAAGATAAAGATATTTAATATATTATTTATTTTTAGTGGATCCATACAGATAGATGTCATCCATATACATCGAATACTTAGTGGTCTGTTTGATTTGAGTGTCTTTTAAATTTGGAAGTCGTATCTAGTTTTATATCCAAGCAGATCTTATTGAATAGGCAGAACAATAAGATTCGTAGGCTATATTCCTGAAATACACAATTAAAAATATCTTAATATTATTATGTTGTTAGCAGATATGAAATGGAAAATAACTTTTATAGCTTAATAATAGCAATGTTATTTTTTTCATTATCAATGGGATTCAGACAGATCTTAGTATTATTGTCTAATATTTATTGTTACTTGAATTGTATTGATCAAATAAAAATGCCTGCTTTTTATAGTCAAAATCCAGTCAACAAGTGTTTATTCAGTGTCTGCCATATACCTGGAACACTTTGTTTTAGTTTTGTCTTAAATATGGTTAACTTAATATAGTGCCTGGCACTGGAGACACTGAAATTCAATAAATACAAGGGTGACATGATCAGAATTACGTTTGAGGAAGATCAGTTTGACAGATAAGTGAAAGATGGACAGGAGTAGGAAGAGACTTTGGACATAGAGATCAACCAAGAGGCTATTGCAATAGTCTAAGCATGAGATGGTGAGGACCTGCATCAGTATTGTGATATAATGTCCAAGAGGATAAAGAGTATAGATGAGAGCTGTTACTAAAGTGCAATCATTAGGACTTGGCAATAGAGTGGATAAGAAAGATGAAAGTTGGAGCAGCTAGTTGGTGCAGTGGATAGAACAACCAGCCTTGAAGTCAGGAAGACCTGAGTTCAAATCTGACGTTAGACATTTAACATTTCTTGTCTGTATGACCTTGGCCAAGTCATTTAACCCCAATTGCCTCAGCAAAAAAGGAAAAAAAAAATAAAAGAAAATGATAGTGAGGAGACAAAGATGACTACATAAATTTTAGGCTTGAATGATTAAGAATGTTGGTGTCCTTGACAGTAATCAGGAAGTTAGGGAGAGGGAACAATTTTGGGAGAAAGATATTGAGTTTAAGATATCTATAGGAAATTTAGCTCAAGGTGTCTGATAGGCAGTTGTAAATATGAGACTGGAGGCCAAAAAAAAGGTATGAAATGAATTAAGTATATTTTAAAATTATCTTCATGGAGATGTTAATTGAAAAAAATACAAATCTTAGAATTTGAGTTCATTGTATACTCACTATAAATATGCTTGACATAACTGAAGAGGGATGCTAAATGCCTCTTCTTATTCCCAAACGATTTTAATCTTTTCTGTTTCTATGTTCTAGAAACGTTTAGTTCCTTTTAACTTAGAAATTATGAGTATTTGGCATAACAACATCAATTAAATAACTGTTTTTCAAGATTTTATGGGACAATGTTAAATACTGATGAATATGTACAATCGTCTAGTCTATGATAATGGGATATTTTATTGGCTGAATTCCCAAGAATATTTTGAAGTCTTTTATTTGCATTATGAGCTTTTGTGTGTCTATATTTGAAATATGGTGAGATTCTCATATATTAGTCTAGTTGCCAAATCATGCCTTATTATATATTATTATTTAATTTAATTTTTTTAAGTTCAACTTTTTTATTATAGCTTTTTATTTATTTATGTATTATGATTTTAAAGAAAAGTTTGGATTCGCTTCTATAAATGACGCTCTCAAGCTCAATTAAAAAATGAAAATAAAAAGTTTTAATCAAACAAGACAAGGTACAGACAATTTAGATTTACACAACAAAACAAATAGAAATAAGAACAATTAACAACATGACAATTATAGCAGATAGAGGAAGAGAATACATCACCAATTCAAGGGAACCTCAAAAACTCAAATGGGTGGGAGTCCCGTTTCAGCCTCAATCAACTTGAATTGTGTAAAGATTTTTCCGGGCGAAGCGTCCTCCCCACGGGTGAGACTCAGTGGAGATGTGAGATTCTCAATCTTATATACCTCTCTTAAACAAAGAGGGCTTTCAGCCAAGAAGTCTGACATGTGTGACCATTTAGTGTTTTAACTCATTCCATATGTTATGTATCAAGTATCTCACTTTATCTGTCATTTTGACATATGTATGTATCAAATATCTAGTATTTTGACTCATTCCATATTGTCTATACCTTGACGTATTTCCTTAGCAATAGTATATGCTCAAGGACGGAGCCACCCGCTGTAATCATAAACATTTCTAGAATTGGCTAGTTCCTGGTATCTATTGTCAAGGACATATAGAGTTCATGGAATGGTCAAATTCCCATAATTTAGAAGCTCAGGCCTGTTAGATTTGAGTGAGCTTACAATTCTAATATGAAATTTTAATTTCTTATTCAACAAGACATATGCATGGGTAATTTTTCAACATTGACCCTTGTAAACCCTTCTGTTCCAACTTTTCCCCTTCTTCCCCCCACCCCCTCCCTTAGATGAAAAGTAGACAAATACATGTTAAATATGTTAAAGTATATGTTAAATGCAATATATGTATACATATTTATACAGTTATCTTGCTGCACAAGAAAAATCAGATTTAGAAAGAAGGTAAAAATAACCTTAGAAGGAAAATAAAAATGCAAGTGTAAAGGTCAGAGGAGGAATCAGGCACTCCACAGTCATGAAGTAAACAGGCAAAGAAAGCCTGAGACCCTCAGATGTGATTTGCTGTGAGTAAACAGAGACCACCTCATGAGCAGCAGCTCTGATTACATTGAGATTGCATCATCTCCTTCTCTGATTATGTGTATGACCTTAAGCTGTGGGGAAGAGGAAGCAGGTCCTCTTTGACCTAGAGCTCATCAGGAGTTCACAGGGAGTCAGCAAAAGTTAGCTAGGAACAGGATGTGAACATGTGAATAAAAGATCTTGAGCTGTTCTAAAGGCTGTTCTCAAGTACTCTGTCATGTATTTAATTCATCTTTCCTATGAAATGATGGCCAGAGATCTCTGAAGACTTCAGACAGAGGCAAGCTTGGTAAAATTGGTTTAAACACTACAAAAGACAGTGACCAGAGATTTCTCTGAGGCCCTGGGAATTAGGAGAGACTGGCAATAGTGAATGCAGAGTGGGCATTAACAAGGGTATTCACAAAAGTAGTGAATGCTTTGTGGGCATTTACAAGTGGTGCCAGAATGAATGCATTGTAGATTGCCAGAGCCCCCATTTATCAGGAAGACAGTACTCCATCTGGGAGGGAAGCATTATGGATCTAGGCATAAGTCTACCTAAAATCAAGCTCAAGGATGATGAGGGTGTGATTTGGGGCAGGGATGGATCTGCTGTCCTTGTCTCCAAAGCTTTTGGGTGGGTCTGTAGCAAAAGAATTTCATGTAATCAAAGCTGTGATAAGAAAAGCTTTTATTGGTAAGAAAGGCACCAAGATGTCTTGGCAGGCAAATCACTCAAGAGAGAAGTGATTTTGCAAAGAAACATAATTTGAAGGCCTACTTTATACAGAAACAGAATAATAGAACAGAATAAGCAAGACTACTTAAGTTTGTATCTGAAAAGGTCTTCCTGCTTTCAGAGGATGTGGGGCCATTTAAGTTTGTATAATGTTTTGTTGGTGATTTTACAATAACTTTACAGGGCTGTCTGGTTTCCCTCTCATAAAAGGACATAGCTGTGCATGCAGCTCAAGTAAATAGGTGAAAGAGCCAGATGGATCACCTCTGAAGAATAGCAAGGAGCTTGCTTTCAAGCTGGGAGGTATTTGCTCCCACGCCTATTAAATATAGCTCAGCAAGGAAAAAATCTAAAGCTAATAGAGATGGTTGAGAGTATAGATCAAAAAATATAAGCATTAAAGGTTGAGTTAGAGGTAAAATGAAAAATTACATTACAGACAATAACAAAGAGAGATAAAAGAATTACAGGCTGAGTTACTGGTTGAGTTAGAGAAAAGACAAAAAGAACTGAAAGTTCAGCCTACTAGCTGAAACTGAGAAGGAAAAAAACAAGCAGAAAGTTGGTGAAGGTACCATGTGGAAGTTAACCAGAGAAATATTCTTTAGTATTTTGTTAATTTATCTCAGCTGCTATTGCTTTAGGGGATCTACAGAGAAAAGAATTAAATATCCTGCTAATGGGAAGGGGTTTGGATCTATTCATACACAAAACTTGGTTTTGGCTTTAATTCTGCCTACCACCAAGCATGCACCTTTGGGGAATTTCCCATTTCTTGATCTTCCTCCCTCAACTCCACCTTCATGGGTGGGAGGAGGAGGAAGAATGGGAGGGGTGATGATATTATCAGCACTGCTCACTAACCAATTCCAATCCCCATGAGGCTTCATGGCCAGAGGCAAAGGAGACTTGTGTTTTAAGTGTACCAGTTGTTATTATGCTCAGAGAGTTTTTGAAAATGCAGCACTCCAACCTGATCAGTTAGTCTCTAAGCAAGCCTGTGAGGATAAGAGATTGCAGTTAGAGAAAGTAGAGTTTTATGCCTACAAGACTACAAAGATATTATCTGGGGAGCTGAAACTTGCCTTTGTTCATCTTATAGATCTTTCTTTCGCTTTTGCACAGAGTTGAATGTCCTTTGTTCATTATCTGTATGAATGACATACCATTGAAAAGATTGTTAGACACAGATGTAGATCATACAGCTATTAGAAATGCCAGCTGGTCTAGTAATTGGCTAAAGATTACAGTAAACACCTATATGTCTGCCATAAAAGGCTCTATAGTAGCTAAAATTAGTGCTACCTCTTTGAGATGGGAATTTAAAGATAAGACAGAAGTTTATTTTTTTTTAATAATTAAAATAAGATATGATTTAATTAATTATAATGTGTATAATGTTCTTTTTTTTAATGACATAAGTAAGTAGTCTGCATAGGGTCTAGGAAAAGTAAAGGCAAATATTAATAAAGTTCTCTCATTACAGGCTGTCAGAAGTTCAGTTTTGGAATGTCCCTAAAGGTTGTCTAGTCAAAACTATAAGTCTTGTCAAGATAACATACATATATTAAGTGCTTACTGTATAGCAGAAATAGTGCAAAGTGATGGAAATACAAATAGGTAAAAACCCGTCCTTGCCATCAATGAGTTCAAAGGCAGTAGGCATTTCCTCTACTACATTCTCAACAAGTAAGCTTCTATCATTGTGTGAAACATTAAAGTGAAGCTCCAAAGGAGCCTCTTCCACTATAGTTAGTTCAAATTTATTGCAGGAAGTGAAATCTCTGTCTCTGAAATACCTACTCAGGATTCCTTTTTTTTTTTCTTCCATGTGGGGTAAGGTAAAACAAGTTTTTAATCGTTCAGTTCTTTTTTTTTTTTAATTAATTTTTATAATTATAACTTTTTTTTGACAGTACATATGCATAAGTAATTTTTTTTTTTTTTTTTACAACATTATCTCTTGTACTCCCTTCTGTTCCAAATTTTTCCCCTCCTTCCCTCCACTCCCTCCCCTAGATGGCAGGCATTCCCACACATATTAAATATCTTATAGTATATCCTAGGTACAATATATATGTGCAGAATCGAATTTTGTTGTTATTGTTGCAAAGGAAGAATTGTATTGGGAAGGTAAAAATAATCTGGGAAGAAAAAAAAAATAATGCTCACAGTTCACACTCATTTCCCAGTGTTCCTTTTCTGGATGTAGCTGATTCTGTCCATCATTGATCAATTGGAATTGGATTAGCTCTTCCCTATGTTGAAGATATCCACTTCCATCAGAATACATTCTCATACAATATCATTGTTGAAGTGTATAATGATCTCCTAGTTCTGCTCGTTTCACTCCGCATCTCTTCAAGCCTCTCTGTATTCCTCCTTTTGGTCATTTCTTACAGAACAATAATATTCCATAACATTCATATATCATAATTTATCCAACCATTCTCCCATTGATGGACATCCATTCATCTTCCATCTTCTAGCCACTATGAAAAGGGCTGCCACAAACATTTTGGCACATACAGGTCCCTTTCCCTTCTTTAGTATCTCCTTGGGATATAAGCCCAGTAGTAGCACTGCTGAGTCAAAGGGTATGCACATTTTGATAGCTTTTTGGGCATAATTCCAGATTGCTCTCTGGAATGGTTGGATTAAGACAGAAATTTTTATTTATTTTATAGTAGAAAGATTCCCCATCGGTGGGAGACATCTTACAAAGTGAAAAAATTCAGACCTTATTTTATATAGGACAGGAGCAACTTAACCAAGTACATTAACAAGCTTCTCTAAGTCCTTGGAATTCCCCTAAAT
This sequence comes from Sminthopsis crassicaudata, assembly GCF_048593235.1. Lineage (NCBI taxonomy): Eukaryota > Metazoa > Chordata > Mammalia > Dasyuromorphia > Dasyuridae > Sminthopsis > Sminthopsis crassicaudata. Next base: position 137,004,340 of record NC_133622.1, on the reverse strand, counting down.
TTGTTATGGATTTAAGATAAATAAATGGACAGATGGAGACAACGGAAGCTCTTCAGTTTGGGCTTCCATGTCCTCAACTGCCTCAAATAGTCTCTTTGGATTAAAGATTATTTCTATTCTATCCCTCTAGATAAGGAGAATATGAAGGGATTTGTCTTTTCAGTACCCAGCATTAATCTAGCTCAGCCTTATAAAGAATTTGAATGGACAGTTTTGCCATAGGGTATGAAGAATAGCCCTAGTATGTGTCAATGTGAATGTGACTGCTTACCTTATTCCTGTAAGAATAGCATCTCCAAAAGTTATATTGTAACCACCATTAAGAGAAGACAGTGCTTTAGACTCGCCATGCCAGCTTGTAAAAAAAATCTCAAGAGACTCTAAAAGAGATGAAAATATGAACCTCCCAGCACAATCAGAACAAAATTTTATTTCTTTTATTTCTTACCCAGTGTTTGTGGATAGAATTTCAATAAAAGCCATTAAGAGAGTACTACAATTTTCTGGTACAAGACCTGGCAAAATATATACCTCTCATGCCAGTGCAACATTGATGTGTGTTGTGGAACATTGATGTGTGTTCCCAGAGTGGAAAAATTTATTGTCCACAGCTCCAAGCCTTGCACATGGGTATGTAAATATAATTTTTAATATGGCTTATTCAGTAGATGTAGTACAAAGAATTGCCACAGCCTAAGTAAAATTTGTAGTTTTTAAAATATATCACAAGCTCTTTAAAGAAGTTCAAGAGCAAGTGAGAAGGCACTAAGGTAAGTATTATATCCTGCATGTCCATTTTCATACTGGACTTTCAAATCCTATCTTTTATCATCAGGCTGCTAGAGCTTTACATTTGCAAATCGTGATAACTAAAGAGGAAGCTAGCAGCACAGCAAAAGGATGTATAGCTTGCCTTTTCACATTCCTATGCTGCTCTATGGCAAATGGACATCACTCATGTTAAGAGAGTTAAGAGGTAGAGCATCTATGTAACCATGGATATAAAACCATGGATATACATTCTCAGTTCCTTATGGCTTCATTCCAATCAGGAGAAACAGTCAGCCATCTTTCCCTTGTAGGAATCTCACATGCACTTTAGATAGGTAATGTGCCAGCTTATACATCTTCTGCCTGTAGGTCCTTTTGCATTGAATCTGGCATTGCACATTCACTGGCATCCCATATCATCATTGGACAGACTATTTAAACCCCCAAGATATTCCTGTCCATGCCAGAGAAGGGAATTTTGGGATTTGTACGAGATGTAGCAATACCTACATGTAATTGCCTGCAATTTTTAAATTCTTTGGATTTTACCCCAGCAATGTGCTTCTGACACATGCAGAATGTGTGGCTAAACAACAGACTGGCTGACAAGGACAAGAACCCTTTCTCCACAGTGATATAGAAGGGCTTAGATGGTATCTGAAAGGGCTGGGTTGGGTCAAGGTTTGGAGTCCGGATATGTTCTTGTTATTCCAGGTGCAGACCCAACAGCAGAGAAATGAATCCCAACCAGACACATCAGTGACTTGGGGAAACAAGAAGAAAAGGATTGGACGACAGCCCAGAGGGATCGGCCAGAGGTTAGCAGCCTTCCAGACACTGATGGCAGCCATGTCCCTCCTGACCATGCACCAGAGACAGCAGATACAGCACTAGTGTAGAAGCTCAATTGGACTGTCTTGGGTGATGTGCAATACCTACAGACTGATCTAATTGGACAATGAGCTTGTGTGTTTCTCCCATGGCTACTCACTGTTCATATGGTGGCCTGGGGAGAGACTTCACCCTGTTTTCCACTTATAGACAATGCCTCTAAGTTAGTGGGTGAAAAACCAACACAGCCACCTGCCAAAGTTAGTGAGGCAGTGCTACAGGACATGATTTTTCTTGTATACACCTTCCTCTGTGCCTTTCTTTTACTAAAAGGTGTATACAATTGAAACTACAGACTTTGACATCCTACTTCATTGACGTCCCACCTTCTTGAGCATGACTTTATTGAATGGGTTGAACACCATGCTGCATGCTTGGTTTTGGCCACTGTTTGGCTTAGTTGTTATTGTTTTACTTTTGTTTGCCTTTGTTCTGTTATATACATTCTGTAATCTCATTGATTAGTCAAGCTATTGTTGATGCTAAAGTCAGTTTGATGTGATGAGTGGTCCCCCCAATTTATAAGAGAAGGAAATTGCAAGGGTCAGAGGAATCAGGCACTCTATAGTCAGGTAGTAAACGGTCAAAGAAAGCCTGAGACCCCCGGATGTGATTTGCTGTGAGTAAACAGAGACCACCTTATGGGCAGGAACTCTGGTCGAATTGAGATTGCATCATCAATGAGAAGTGTCTCCTTCTCTAATTGGCTGTGTGTTTGACTTCATAGACCCAATTAAAGCTGTGGGGACAAGGAAGCAGATTCTCTTTGACCTTGAGTTCATCAGGAGTTCACTGAAAGTCAGCAAGAGGTTAGCTAGAAACAGGATGTGAACACGTGAATAAAAGATCTTGAGTTGCACATAGCTGTTCTCAAGCACTCTGTCGTGTATTTAAACCATCTCTCCTATGAAATGATGGCCAGAGATCTCTGAAGACCTCAGACAGAGGTAAGCTTGGTAAAATTCTTGTAAGCACTGCAAAAGACTCTAGGTTCTCTGAGGGCCTGGGAATTAGGAGAGATTGGTAGTAGTGAATGCAGAGTGGGCATTAACAAGGGTATTCACAAAAGTAGTGAATGCCTTGTGAGCATTCACATGCAAGTGGACAATAAGAGAAGGAGTAGAAATGCTATGTGGTGGATCACACTCATTTCCCACAGTTCTTCCCTGGGTTCTCTTCATTACTGAACAACTGGAACTGATTTGGTTCATCTCATTGTTGAAGATGGCCATGTCCATCAGAATTGACCATCATATAGTATTGTTGTTGAAGTACATAATGATCTCTTACTTCTGCTCATTTCACTCAGCATAAGTTCATATAAGTCTCTCCAGGCCTTTCTGAAATCATGCTGCTGGTCATTTCTTACAGAACAATAATATTCCATAATATTCATATACCACAATTTATTCAGCCATTCTCCAATTCATGGGCATCACTTCAATTTCCAGTTTCTACCCACTATGAAAAGGGTTGCCACAAACATTTTTACACATACAGGTCCCTTTCCCTTCTTTAATATCTCTGGGATATAAGCCCAGTAGAAACACTGCTAGATCAAAGGATATACACATTTTGATAACTTTTTGAGCAAAGTTCCAAATTGCTCTCCAGAATTATATATTATTATTAAGATTATGATGTTGATACAAACAGGATTGGTCTAATAAAGAGACAGTGGGCCTTAGAAGATACTAGATACTAGAGATACCAGAGAGAAGGGAGAAGATATTAGGATTAGGTTTGCCATTTTCTCTTCCATTTATTTTACAGAGGAGAAAACATGATTGAGGGAGTTTACAACTAATAAATATCTGAAGTCAGATTTGAATTTGGAGGGATATATAAGTCTTCATGACTTCAGGCCTGGCACTCTATTCATTGTGCCAATTAGCTGGCAGGAAAGAGGGAGAGTCAGATTCAATGGCCACTTCTCACATTTATTTGCCAAGTGACACCAGGAAAGTCTTAATATCCTACTGCCCCCAGCATCTCTTTTAAAACTATATATTTCAGAGCAAGTGTTGAGCTGCATTAGTAAATAGCAGTTTCTCACTTGGAAGTTCCTTTACCAATGAAACCACAGAGCCAGTTCCTAAACTTGTATAATGATTATGATGATGATGATGATGATTGAAGTGAGGAACATAACTTGAGAAAGAAGTATCTGAAACAGGGAGGAGCCAATGGCAGAGACAAGATGGCAGAGAGGACACAGACATCTTCCTAAACTCTCCTTTGCCCTCAATCTATTTTAACAATATTCAGCCTTGTAATTAATGCTTGACTGTCAGAACTCATGAATATTGGGAGTACAGAAGATATTCTCAAAATTTTTCAGAAAAGGTCTGTTTTTGCTTGCTGGTGCAAACAGAACAAGGCTACGTCAGGTGCAGCCTTCAGGCAAGTTGGCAGTGAGAGCATAGGAAACAGACCACAAGGAGGGATGGGGTGTGGTCTCAGCTGAAAATCTGCAGGGCAGAATTTTCCACAGTGGACCTTCTTTGCCCTAGCAGCAAGCCAGTAGATCAGCATAAAAGCTATAAAAATAGGAAGTAAAGACTATAATCCCAAAACACTAGGGTCTCTCTGGACCTGGCCACACCTACCCAACACCCAGAGTGACTCAGTATGATCCCAAGCACAGCTGCAGTAGTTGGCTCCAGCAAAGTCCTAGTAGCTGCCTTTCTATTGCTGCTTATTTCAGCGTAACTGCTAATTCCAGCACAGCCAGTGGCTGTCCGACTGTCCCTTCACTGTCACTTCCTGCTGTCTGTAGAGGAAGCTTGGAAATACTTCACTGCTCCCGTAAGCAGGTCATAAGGCTTTTTTTTTTTTTTTTTTTTTTTTTCCCCAGTACAGAAAGAGAGCAGACTTCAAACCCTGAGGAGACTAAAAACAGTTTGTCTCTAGATTCAAAGGTGGATATGATCTGGTCCCCATCAAAAAAGGCTCTCATAGAAGAAATTAAAAAGGATCTTAAAAGAGAGCTAGATAAAAAATGGGAAAAGGAAAGGAAAGTTTTGCAAGAGGGTCAGAACAAGTGATTAAAAGATAGAGTGGATAAAGAAATCAATTCCCTGAAAAACAGAATTTGTGAATTGAAAAAAAAATAATTCTTTAAAAAAAATTGGCAAAATGGAAAAAAAAATTCCATAAAATAAAACAACTCATTTTAAAACTCAAATGGACAGATACAAAAAGAAATTTTAAAAAGCAAATGAAGAAAATAATTCATTAAAAATCAGACTTGAACAAATGGAAATGAATGACTTGAGACACTAAGTCAAGCAAAACCAGAAAAAAAGAAAAAAATTTTAAATACCTACTTGGAAAAACAATAGACCTGAAATATAGATCTAGGAGAAATAATCTAAGGATTATTAGACTCCCTGAAAAATCATGATTAAAAAAAGAGCCTTGACAATATTTTTCAGGAAATCATCAAAGAGAACTGCCCAGATGTTATAGAAACAGAAGGCAAAAGAGACATTGAAATAATTCCCTGATCACCTGTGGAAAGAAATCCCAAAATCAAAACTCCAAGAAATAGCATAGTTAAATTTCAGAACTATTAGACCAAGGACAAAATACTACAAGCAGCCAGAAAAAAAAAATTCAAATCCTGAGGAGCCTCTATAAGGACTACTCACGATCTAGCAGCATCCACATTAAAGGATTGAAGGGCCTAGAATCTGATATTCCGAAAGTCAAAAGAACTTTGTATGCAGCCAAGAATAAGTTACCCAGACAAAATGAGAATTTTCTTCCAAGGAATAAGATGGATATTCAGTGAAATAGGTGAATTCCATTTATTTCTGATGAAAAAACCAGACCTAAAGAAAAAAAAAAATATAGGACTCAAAAGAAGCTTAAAAAGGTAAAAAGAACTCTTGAGAATTGTATTTCTGTTATGGGTATACATAGAGAGTACATGTATAATTTGGTTTTATTGTTATAATATAAAAAAAGAACTAGAGGGGGAAAGGAAATTATACCAGAAAAAGGGGGAAATGGATGTAAAAAGAAGGAAACTACATCTCATGAAGAGGCAAAGGAAACCTATTATATCTGAGGGAATCAAGGAAAGGGGATTAACACAGTGTGAATCTTATTCTCATCAGATTTGGTTCAAAGAGAAAATATTAGACATATTGGTTTACATAGAAACTTCTCCCACCTCATGGAAAAGTGGGAGGGGAAAAGCAAAAAGGGAAAGGTGAAGGTAAATAGAAGAGAATACAGAAATAGTAAGGAAAAGGTTTAAGAAAAGGGAAGGGGGGATGGAGGGATTCTAAAGAGGGAAATCTGTGTGAGGCAAATGGTGCTCATAAGTCTAATACTAAGGAGAGGGGGTAAAGGGGAAAGAAAAGAGAAAAGAATAATCTGGGGATAATAAGATGACAGGAAAAATAGACTTAGTAGTTTTAACCATAAATGTGAATGGGGTAAACTCCCCGCATAAAACGTAGGCAAATAGCAGACTGGATTAAAAGCCAGAATCCTACAATATGTTGTTTACAGGAAACACACTTGAAGCGGGGTGATATATACAGAATAAAGATAAAAGACTGGGGCAGAATCTATTATGCTTCAGGTGAAGCCAAGAAAAAGAGGGGTACTAATCCTAATTTCAGATCAAGCAAAATCAAAAATTGATCTAATTAAAAGAGGTAAGGAAGGATACTATATCTTGCTAAAGGGAAGCATAGCTAATGAAGCAATATCAATATTAATATATATGCACCAAGTGGTATAGCATCTAAATTCCTAAAGGAGAAGTTAAAAGAGCTGCAAGAAGAAATAGACAGCAAAACTTCAATAGTTGGAGATCTCAACCTTGCACTCTTAGCACTAGATAAATCAAACCACAAAATAAATAAGAAAGAAGTTAAAAAGAAAAGTTAGGTATGATAGATATTTGGAGAAAACTGAATGGAGACAGAAAGGAGTACACTTTCTTCTTGGCAGTTCATGGAACCTATACAAAAGTTGACCATATATTAGGACATAAAGACCTCCAGTTCAAATACAGAAAGGCAGAAATAGTAAATGTGTCTTTCTCAGGTCACGATGCAATAAAAATTATATTCAGCAAAAAAGCCATGGGGAAATAGGCCAAAAAGCAATTGGAAACTAAATAAGCTCAATTAATAATTTCACCCAAGAGAATGACAATAATGAGACATCATACCAATATGTGTGGGATGAAGCCAAGGTGGTAATAAAGGGAAATTTTATTTCTCTAGAGATGTACTTGCATAAAATAGAGAAAGAGAAATTCTAATTCTCTCTAATTCAATGAATTAGACTTACAACTAAAAAAGCTAGAAAAAGAGCAAATATTAATTTGAAATTCTAAAAATAAAAGGAGAGATCAATAAAATTGAAAGTAAAAAAAACCTATTAATAAATAAAACTAAGAGTTGCTTTTATGAAAAAAACTAACTAAATAGATAAACCCTTAGTAAATTTGATTAGAAAAAGGAAAGAGAAAAATCAAATTGTTATTCTTGTGAATGAAAAGATAAAAATTTCTGCTAAGAAAGAGGAAATTAGAGCAATAATTAGGAGTTACTTTGCCCAACTTTATGCCAATAAATTTGATAACTTAAATGAAATAGATGAATACCTTCAAAAATATAGGTTGCTACATTAACAGAGGAAGAAGTAAATTGGTTAAATAATCCCACTTTAGAAAAAGAAATAGAACAAGCTATTAATCAACTCCCCCCCCCCAAAAAAAAAAATCCACAGGACCAGATGGATTTACATGGGAATTCTACCTAACATTTAAAAAACAATTAACTCCAATGCTATATAAACTATTTGAAAAAATAGGGAATGAAGGAGTCCTACCAAATTCCTTTTATGATACAGACATGGTACTGATACCTAAACCAGGTAGGATAAAAGCAGCGAAAGAAAATTGTAGACCAATCTCCCTAATGAACATCACCTAATGAACATCAATGCAAAAATCTTAAATAAAAGATTAGCAAAAAGATTACAGAAAATCATCTCCAGGATAACACACCAGGACCAAGTAGGATTTATATCAGGAATGCAGGGCTGGTTCAATATTAGGAAAACTACTAGCATAATTGACTATATCACAGTAACCAAATTAGCAAAAGCCATGTGATCATTTCAATAGATGCAGAACAATCTTTTGATAAAATCCAACACTCATTCCTATTAAAAACACTAGAGAGTATGTGAATAAATGGACTTTTCCTTAAAATAGCCAATAGCATCTATTTAAGATCATCAGTAAGCATCATATGTAATGGTGATAAACTAGAACTATTCCCAGTAAAATCAGGAGTGAAACAAGGTTGCCTACTATCACCATTACTATTCAGTATTGCATTAAAAATGCTAGCTTTAGCCATAAGAGATAAAAATAAAGTAAAGGAATTAGAGTAGGTAATGAGGAAATCAAATTATCACTCTTTGCAGATGATATGATGGTATACTTAGAGAACCTCAAAGATTCTACTAAAAAGCTATTAGAAATAATCCACAACTTTAGCAAAGTTGTAGGATACAAAATAAGTCCACATAAATCATCAGCATTTTTATACATCGTTAACAAAATCCAACAGCAAGAGATACAAAGAGAAATTCCATTTAAAATAACTGTCGATGTATACGTATATTGTATTTAACTTATGCTTTAATATATTTAACTTGTATTGGTCAACCTGCCATCTGGGGAAAGGGGTAGGGAGAATGAGGGGAAAAGTTGGAACAAAAGATTTTGCAATTGTCAATGCTGAAAAATTACCCATGCATATATCTTGTAAATATAAAGCTATAATAAAAAATAAAAGTAAAATAACTGTCGATACTATAAAATATTTGGGAATTTATCTGCCAAGGGAAAGTCAGGTACTATATGATCAAAGCTACAAAACACTTTTTGCACAAATAAAGTCAGATGTAAACAATTGTAAAAATATTAAGTGCTCCTAGATAGGTGGAGCGGATACAATAATGACAATACTAACCAAACTAGTCTATTCACTTAGTACTATTCCAATCAGACTCCCAAAACATTATCTTAATGACCTAGAAAAATAACAAAATTCATCTGGAAGAACAAAAGGTCAAGAGTTTCAAGGGAAGTAATGAAAAAAAAAATCAAATGAAGATAACCTAGCTGTACCTGATCTAAAACTATATTATAAAGCAGTGGTCACCAAAACCATTTGGTATTAGCTAAGAAATAGACTGGTTGATCAGTGAATAGGTTAGGTTCTCAGGACAAAATAGTCAATAACTATAGTAATCTAGTGTTTGACAAACCCAAAGACCCCAGCTTTGGGGATAATAATTCATTATTTGACAAAAACTGCTGGAAAATTGGAAATTAGTATGGAAGAAACTAGACATTGACCCATACACCATACACCAAGATAAGATCAAAATGGGTTCATGATCTAGGCATAAAGAATGAGATTATAAGTAAATTAGAAGAACATAGGTTCATTTACCTCTCAGACCTTGGAGAAGGAAGGAATTTGTGACCAAAGAAGAACTAGAGGTCATTATTAATTACAAAATAGAAAATTTTGATTATATTAGGATAAAAAGCTTTTGTACAAATAAAACTAATGTGGACATGATTAGAAGGGAAAACATTTTTGCAGCTAAGGGTTTTGATAAAGGCCTCACATCTCCAAAATATGTAGAGAATTGACTCTAATTTATAAGAAATCAAGCCATCCTCCAATTGATAAACGATCAAAGGATATGAACAGACTGTTTTCAGATGATGAAATTGAAACTATTTCTAGTTATATGAAAAGGTGTTCCAATCCTTGCTGATCAGGGAAATGCAAATTAGGGCAGCTCTGAGATACCACTCTGCCATACATATCTGAGATATGTATCTGCTATATGTATCTCTGAGATACATATCTGCCAGATTGGCTAAGATTGGCAGGAAAAGATAATGATGAATGTTGGAGGGGATGTGGGACAACAGTTCACAGATGCATTGTTGGTAGAGTTGTGAATGGATCCAATCGTTCTAAAGAGCAATTTGGAACTATACTCAAAAAGTTATCAAGCTGTGCACACCTTTTGATCCACTAGTGTTACTACTAGGCTTACTTATATCCCAAAGAGATATTAAAGAAGGGAAAGGGACCCGTATGTGCAAAAATGTTTATGGCAGCCCTTTTCATAGTGGGTAGAAACTGGAAATTGAAGAGATGCCCACCAATTGGAGAATGGCTTGAATAAACTGTGGCATATGAATGTTATGGAATATTATTGTTCTATAAGATGATCAGACGCATGAATACAGAAAGGCTTAGAGAGACATACATGAACTGATGCTAAGTGAAATGAGCAGAATCAGGAGATTATACACTTCAATAACAATACTACATGATGATGAGTTCTGACACATATGGCTCTCTTCAACAGTGAGAGGATCCAAACCAATTCAAATTGATCTGTAATGAACAGAACCACCTACACCCAGAGAAAGAAGACTGGGAAATGAGTATGGACCACAACACAATATTTCTATTCTTTCTGTTATTGTTTGCTTGCATTTTTTTCTTCTCAGCTTATTTTTATCTTCTTTCTAAATCTAATCTTTCTTGTGCAACAAGATAATTGTATAAATATGTATACATATATTGCATTTAACATATACTTTAACACATTTGATATGTATGGGACTACCTGCCATATAGGGGAGGGGGAGTGGAGGAAATGAGGAAAAAAAGTTGAAAGAGAAGTTTTTTCAAGGGTCAATGTTGAAAAATTACCCATGTATATGTTTTACATATAAAAACCTATAATAAAAATAAAAGTTTAAAAAATATCTAAAGTATGGATTCATAGAAATATAAATAAGTGGGAAGAAACATTCATATGTCCATAGTTTGGGGGGTAAATCATGAAATAATATCTGAATAGTTATGCAATAATCAATTCAGAGTGAGAGAAAGCCATTGGAAGCTAATGAAATTTTATCTGAAAATTTTACATACATCAATTTTTAAAAATCTTTGGTAAAAAATTTTGTTTCTTTTGTTAGCAACAGACCTCTAGATTGGTACTTTAGATAAGGAATTGATTCCAATAGGATACAATTGTGGTAACCAAATGTTAGAATGAAATCTTGGCCATAGAGTTTCCAGAGAATTATCTGGCAGTGTTATGCAGAGTGAATTAGTAGATGGAGACTCTAAAGACAATGAAGAAAAATACCAATTTATAATTCCAGAAAAATTTAGAGTCTTTCCACAAATGCTAGGACTCTTAAAAATAGCTGTCAGATGCCAGCCATGAAGTCAGGAGGATGTGAGTTCAAATCTGCTCTCAGACACTTAACATTTCCCTGGGAAAGTCACTTAACCCCAATTGCCTCAGTAAAAAAAAAAAACAAAAAAAAAAAAAACAGCTGTCATAGCAGAAACTCAAGGAATTTTAATGTATGTATTAGCAATTAACCACATAAGTCATACTGACACATTTGCACTATAAGCACAGAATTCTTTACACTGGAAAAACACAGGTTTGTCTGTGATTTTGCTGATGTAAATGACTACTGAATGAAAAAAAACAATTAGCTATCAAATACTTATTAAGCATTTTTTATGATCCTCTCATCTAATACACTGGATGTGAGCAGTACAGATACAAAGAGTGAAATAGTCTTCAGAAGAAAAGAGCAAATTTTCTAATCAAAAAGACTGATACATTAATAGAAAAGTATATACAGAATAAATTTAAAGTTGATTCATCTAGCATAACTATAAGGTAAATATATATTTCACACGTGTTTATAGTTGGAAAATGTAAAATATAAAGGCACAGACGTTTTGGGGGAATCAAAGAAAGTTTCATAAAGAAAATGATGTCTAAGCTAAATCTTAAAGGAAGAGAGCAACTCTAGGAGGCAAAGAGTAGAGATTGCACTCCAGTCATGATGGCTAGTCAATAAAATGTCAAGGGAGACAGATGGGAACTAGAAGTGACATGAATTCTAGTTTGGCTGAATTGAAAAGACCAACACTTGGGAAATAATCTTTAATGAGGATAGAAAGATAGGTTGCAGTCAAATTGAATATGGATTTAAAAGCTACGATAGAAGATTATATTTTAACTAAGAGGTCATTGAGTAGGAGAGGCATGTGATCACATTTTCACTAAAGAAAATTCACTTTGTTGAATGCATAGGATGGACTTCAGTGGTGAGAGAATTAAGTTGGGGTGACCAAATATGCCTATTGTAATAATCTACACCAGAGCTGTTCTGAGTTTAAACTAAGTTAGTTACTATGAGTTCAAAGAAGGGGTTAGATACAAGAATGTGAAGGCAGAGACAGCAATAACTGGCAACTGACTGGATATGTGGAGTCAAGTAGAGTGAGAATAAAGACATGATAAACCAGAAATACAGGAAGGCTATTAATATCTTTGACAGGGAAGCTTGAAAGGGAGGATATAGAAGGAAAGATGATATGTTTAGTATTGGACATATTGAGTTTAAGTTATATGTATAAAGTCTTTATAATATTCAATAAACAATTGGTAGTGAGAGAATATAGGTCAGGGTAAAGAACTGGATTATAATTCTGAAAATCTTCTACATAGAAACAATAATTAAACTTATGGGATCTGATGAAGTTCCCTAGTAAAGAGAGTATAAAGGATGAAGAGAAGATGACCCAAAACAGAATCTTAAGTAAAACTAAAATCCATTCAGAAAGAGAATATGATATGGATGATGAGCTAGCAAAAATATAGAGAAGATGAAATCAGGTAGGTAAGAAGTCATAGAGGAAAGAATAATGTCATGAAAACTCAGAGAAGGGAAAATATTAAGGAGAAAATGGTAAACCGTATATATGTAGCAAACATATCAAGACAAATTAAGACTTAAGAGATTGATAACTAAGGAAAGAATAGTTTCAGTTGAATGATAAGGTCCAAAGCCAAATCATACTGTTGAAGAACTACTGAGAAAGAAGAAGGAGCAAGAATAGACAATTTTTTCAAAAAGTTTGGCTGAGAATAGGTGAAGGAATATAGAACAAGATTTTTAGAAGATGACAGAGTCTAGGAAAGTTCATACTTTTGAAAATTAGAGAAATTGGAATACTTGAAATGGTTAGATAAGGAGAGGTTAAAGATTTGAGAATGCTGATGTTTAAGGATGTCTGCTGTAGAGGATAAGAGGGTATGTGATTACTTTCTGTGCCAGTAACACATTTTCTGTATATGTGAATACTTACATGTTATACAACATATATATATGTGTGTGTGTGTATATAAATTTTAAGAAAATTGAATGGACATGGACTGTAGGAAATTATAGGGTTTTTTGCTTTTAAAATACATTTTGTTATCTTTTGCTCTGCATTATATAAATTTCTTCCTCTATCCCTTCTCTTCTCTCATTCCAGAAAAATTAAATCATTCTATATATATAATTTTAAAAAAATACATCAAATACAGCAATACATTAAAAGAAGATCATGAAACTATATAGACAGTATTCATACCTATATACTATCAACTCTGAAAAGATGTGGTTTCTAATAACTCTTCTTTAGGGGCAGATTTGTTCTTTATTATTTTTTCAATAATAATTTTGTATTTTTTGATGACTTTTCTTTCCATTTACATTTTCCAGTCATTTTGTATTTTGTTTTCTTGGTTCAACTTATTTCATGTATTTTTATGCTTTTTTTTTACTTACCACATTCATACTTTCTTACAAATAATATTCTGTTGCATTCATGTAAGGAGGATTATGGATAGAGGTAAAGGGGAATTTCTTTGGTACCCAAATTCAGGTCTCCCTAATTCTTATTATAGTAATCTGCTTTTCACCTTTTAATAAGTTATAACTTGATAAATAATCCAAATAATAAATGTCATACTATAAAAAAATAACAGTAGTTTTTACAACTATTTGTTCACAACTATATGTGGATAAGAAGTTATAACAGGATGATGTAATCTTAATTTGCTGTCTTTAATAATTCGGTATATTGTTCTTTTGAATTTTATTTTTCCCTTTTGTATTATTTCAGAAAAGACTTTTCATGTTTCTCTTAATTCTTCAATTTGTCCTTAATTGAAGTATAGTGAATATTAAATTACATCTATACACAAGTTGTGTAGTTATTCCCCAATTGTAGGGCATATATATCTAAGCTTTTGCTATAATTAACAGTTTCACAGATGCATGTTTTCTTTCTGTCATTAATCTTAAATTAAAAGCTCAGTTTTGATACCTCTTAATCAAAGGAATAATTATCATTAATATTATTTCATTATTTTAAAACTGTATCTTGTAAAATTCCATATTGTTTTTTAGAATGAATTAGACTAATGCTTTCCCATCAGTTAAAGCATAAATATGCATTGAATGTCTCCATTCTTAACCATATTTGTTGATTTGATGGGTGTGAGGCCCCAGGTTTATAGGTTTATTAACGTTGAGTTGGAGTGGATATGAGAGGTCATATAGTATAATCCATTTATTTTATAGGTAAAGAATCTGAGGACCAGAAAGCTTAAGTGACACGTTTCAGGTTACACAGATAGGATAGAACAGTTAGAATGTTCCCACAGTTCCAATCTAAATTTACAATTCTTTCATCTATATAATATATTATGCCTCAGGTTTTTAATTTATACACATACACATACATATCATTATCAGTGATTTGGAGAAGTTTTGTAGTTGGTTGCAATAAAATATTTCTCATTTACTTGGAGCTATTTTCATCCTAAATATTTATTTTAAAAATACTCAGAAATTTAAAATGTTATACTTCTTTTTTTTTGCTGAGGCAATTGGGGTTAAGTGACTTGTCCAGGGTCACACTGCTAGGAAATATTAAGTGTCTGAGGCCAGATTTAAACTCAGGTCCACCTATTTCAGGGCTGGTGCTCCCACTACACCACCTAGCTGCCCCTAAATATTTTACTTTTAATAGAGAATGTAAATGCAGATCTTTTCCAAACATATATTCATATATATATATATAAATATATATATATATATATATATATATATATATATATATATACACACACATATATATGCACACACACGCACACACACATACACACACACACACACACACACATATATATATATATATATTTATATATATATATATATACTTCTAATTATACTAATTTTAATCTTTCAGAATATTTTTACTTTATTGCAATCAAGATGATCTATGTTGTTGGTGGCTTATTGAATCAAACACTGGACTGGGATTCTGGAAAACTTGAGTTCAAATCCTATCTTAGACTAACTATATGACCCAGCTTCAGTTTCTCCTATATAAAATTAGTCTAAGGATAACACCTTCTTCATGGGGTTATTGTCAGGATCAAATTAGATAAAATGTGTAAAGTGCTTTGCAAACGTTAAATTTTGAGGATATTCTTTTTTATTTTTTTAAATTTAATTTTTATTTAATTTTATAATTATAACTTTTTTTTTGACAGTACATATGCATGGGTAATTTTTTACAACATTATCCCTTGCACTTACTTATATTCAGATTTTTTCCCTTCCTCCCCCAACCCCCTCCCCCAGATGGCAGGCAGTCTTATACATGTTAAATATATTATAGTATATTCTATATACAATATATGTGTGTAGAACCGAATGTCTTGTTGCACAGGAAGAATTGGATTCAGAAGGTAAAAATAACAGTTTACACTCATTTCCCATTGTTCCTTTTCTGGATGTAGCTGATTCTGTCCATCATTAATCAATTGGAAGCAAACGTTAAATTTTTATAGAAATGTGATTATGCTTTTGTCTCCATCTATGTTTGTGAACCTTTTAATCTTGTTACAATTTTTGGATATTTTATCCACTTGTAAGTTATTATGATGAGAGGCAGATTTGCTTAGTGGATACTATCCTTAAAATCAGAATCACCTTAAAGTTCAAGTTCTAAATCTGACCCATATTAATTGTGTAATCTTGGTAAGTGTCTCAACTTCTCAATGCTTCCAGAAAAAATCCTTCTAATTTCCTATTTCTATGAAAGGCACTTCCAGCACTTGAGTTTGCAATTACACATCATCCTTGACTCTTTACAGAACCCTCTGAATCTAGTTATTTGCTAGTTCTTATCTGTTATTTTACCTCAACATCTCTTTGCATATATCTATCTATTCATCCTGCCATTCATCAATTCTATAATCTTTATAAACTTGGCTCTCACAATCTCTTACTTGTTTCAAAAGGTTCCTACTTTTCTTCTGTATCTATTCTTTCTCTTCCCTGATCCATCATCCTAAACCTGCCAAATTGATCTTGCTATAGATCAACTACTTCTCTCTTCTGTTCAAGAGGCATCTGTAGCCTTCCATTAACTTAAAAATGAAATATAAACTCCCATATTTGGTTTACAAATTTCTTTGCAATCTGCTGCCAGCCTATATTCCCAAACTGAATTTACATTCTTTTCTTTACTCTACCCTCCAGCCAATAGCTAAACTGACCTCTGTGTTCACATCAGTGGGCTGCCATTCTATTTCCCTTTGTACAAAATGCCCTTTAAATTTGGGTATTTTCCCCTCTGCCTCTAGGAAAATCTAACTCCCTTCAAGGCTCAGAACAAGTGTCACTTCCTTCGAAATTCCTTTTCTGTTGAACCCTCATGTTAGTGCCCCACTTCCATCATTTTGCATGTGAGAAGGTGACTAATCATTTGTCAATTCTTTACTAAAAGATATATTCCAGGATAATCACAAAACTCCTCTCTGGGATTCAGTATAAGTCTAATAAATATGTTCAGGAAATTGTGAGAAATTAGTAACCAGTTCAAAAGTAGTACATTCTCCCTCTGTCCCTCTCTCCCTTCCTCCCTCCATCCCTTCTTCCCTCCCTCTCTTCATCTCTCTCTCTCACTAACTTTCTCTCTCTGTCCCTCTCCCTCTCCCTCTCCCTCTCCCTCTCCCTCTCCCTCTCCCTCTCCCTCTCCCTCTCCCTCTCCCTCTCCCTCTCCCTCTCCCTCTCCCTCTCCCTCTCCCTCTCCCTCTCCCTCTCCCTCTCCCTCTCCCTCTCCCTCTCCCTCTCCCTTTTCCTCTTCCTCTCCCTCTCCCTCTCCCTCTCCCTCCCTGGATAAATGAGGAGTGAAAGAAGATTCATGCTAGATTTGATTTCAGTTGCTCTCACCAACCACAGCAGCCAGTTTTGCCACATATTCTCGCCTATATTCTTAGAGTCAGTCAACTTCTGCTTCTTCCAGTTTCTTCAAGCTCACTTCCAGTTCACTCACAACCTCATATTCATCCTTAGTAATTTTGTTCCATTTTATTCTGCTTGTTCTCTCTATGACAATGTATATCTTATCTTGCTTCCTGCAATATAAGAAAAGAATAGTATTACAGAGTGGCTGATCCTTCTTCTTATATTCTAGTTATGGGTAGACATGCCTTCAAGGTCAAAGGACTGAAACTAATGAATCTGAGAAATGTGGTAAAACACTCCCACACATTCCAACTCCCCAAATGATGCTCTGGCTTTTCTGGGCATTAACCATATTCATATGAATATGGCCTTTCATCTCAAAAGATTGCAAGATGCTTGAGGCTAGTTTATCTTACTTCTGTTATATTCCTAACATATAGAACAATATGTTGCATAAAAATCCTTGCTGATTAAGTCACATTTCAAGACACCAAATTCAGTCTATAGAATGAATTAGTAATAAAGTTCATTTAGCAGTCAATAAATAAAAAGTGTTTCTACAGGAATGGTAGAGAGAGATTGGAATGGGATTGTCAGTGTCCAATTGCCTGAAATAATTATTAGTCTGTTCCCCTAAGCACCTGTCAGACTGGCAAACTAAAAGAATGAGTCAGTTTCCCAAGATAAGTAATTGGTTGCTATTAGAAATGTCCTGAGAAAAGTTTTTACAAGTAAAAAAGGCTGCATACAGAAGATTCTGTTTAATTTGAATAGATACAAGTGATGAATTCAGTCCATGTTAGATTAAAAAAAAAAGTTATAACAGTGGATTTTATTCTTTTTCTGAAATAAGAGCTGTTCATAATATTGATGGCTTATGATTTCTGTGGCCAAAATAGTTTTTCCTATCTAAATATAATCATCAAGGGTACATCTGAAGAAGAAAAAAAAAAGCAATGATCTAGGAAGTCTCCTAATGAACCAAAATTATTTAATGAAAAGGCAGCAAAAGGAGAGAAGGAGCTGTTTTCTCTAATGAAAAGATAGTAAAAGGAGAGAAGGAGCTGTTTTCACAACTGGAAAGTTGGCAAATGACAAGTTTATATTGATTATCTTGTTTCTTTTCCTTTTCCCTGCAGTAAAGACAATTCACACATATAAGCATCTCTCCAAAGAGGAAAGAAAGTTAAAAAAAAAGACAAAAATTAAGTCAATTTTCTTCAGTTAGCAGTGAGAAGTACTCATCAGAATTATGAAAAAGTAGATGGAAACTAAAAGTTGGAGTGAGATTTCAGATTTTTCATATAAAATTGTCTTTTTTTTTTTTTCTGGAAAAACAATTTGGAGTGATAGAGAGCTGGCCTTACACTGAGGAAGACCTCAGTTAAAGTGTCACTTCTGATTTGCTGATTGTTATGAAACCTCTCAATGCCTTTTATAATTTTTAAAAAATTTTGTTTTACATTTACAATTTTATTTTCCCAATTCACATGTCAAAACATTATCTAACATTCATTTTACAGATTCTTAGTTCTTTCCCCCATACTCCTTTCTTGAAGGCAATTAATAAAATATTTTAATATATAATCATGTAAAACATTTTCATAATACTCATGTTGTGAAAGAAAACAGGAAAAAAACTCAAAATAATAAAAAAATGCTTCAATCTGTATTCAGAAACCATCAGTTCTTTCTCTGGAAATGATATCAGTTTTCAACACAAGTCCTTCAGAGTTGTCTTAGATCATTATATTGCTGAGAATGGCGGTCATTCACAGCTGATCATTTTACAGTATTGCTGTTTCTTTGTACACAGTAAATTTCACTTTGTATCAGCTCATGGAAGTTTTTCTGGGGTTTTCTGAAAGGATCCTACTCATCATTTCTTATAGCACAATGATAATATAATAGTAATAATATTCACATGCCACAATTTATTCAACTATGTCTCAGTTGCTGATTATCTCCTCAATTTCCAATCCTTTGCCACCAGAAAAAAGCTGCTCTAAAGATTTTTGTACATATAGATCCTTTTTGTTGTCTTTTTTTGGAATATAGACCTAATAGTAGTTTTTCTAGGTCAAAGTGTATGCATGATTTTATAGTTCTTTGTGTATAGTTCAAAAATGCCATATAATGTGGTTGAATCAGTGTACAGCTCCACCAAGAGCAACAAATGCCTAATTTGTACCACATCTCCTCCCACACTTGTCATTTTCCTTTGCTGTCCCATTAACCAGTCTAATAAGTAAGAAGCAGTACTTCAGAATTCTTTTAATTTTCAATTCTGCAATTGATAGTGAGTCAGAGCTTTTTATTTTTTAATATGGCTATAGAAAACTCTTATTACTGCATCTGAAAACTATATCCTTTGATCATTATACATTGGGAAATTTTCTTATTTTTATAAATATGACCCAGTTCTCTATATGTTTGAAAAATGAGGACTTTATAGGAGAAACTTGCTTCAATTTTTTTCATATTTACTATTGCTAATTGTATTTCCCTTCATCATATTTTCCTCTGTGTTTCTATTCTTTCTCTCCTTTCCCCTGTCCCTCAAAAGTATTTTTCTTTTGAATATCACCTTTCCCAATATACCCTCAATATCTCTTTCTCTTATCCTTCTCTTACTACTTTCCTATAGAATAAATTAGATTTCCATACTCAATTAAATGTTCATGTTATTCCTATGTTGAGCCAATTGAGCAATAAAGTTCACTTAGTACTCCTTACCTTCCCACTCTTCCTCTCCACAGTAAAAGATTTCTCTTGCCTCTTTTATGTGAGATAATTTATCCTATTATGCCCCTCCTGTTCTCTTTCTATGGATGCATTCTTCTTTCTTACCCCTTAGTTTTATTTTAGGTATCATTCCTTCCTGTTCAACTAATATCTGTGCCCTCTATATATGGTTCTGCCTGCCCCTAAAAGGGAGAAAATTTTTATAAGTTACAAATATCATCTTTCCATGTAGGAATATAAGTACTTTAACCTTATTGAATTCCTCATGATTTCCCATTGTACTTAAAAACAAAATCATCTATTTTTTTCCCCTCAGAGTACTTGAAAGTTCTCTATTTCATGGAATATTCAGTTTTCCACTAAAGTATTGTATTGCTTTGTTCGGTAGGTTATTCTTGGTTGTAATTCTTTGCAAGCCCTCTGACTCTTTAATGATAAGTCTTGTGTTATTTTGACTGTGGTTCCATTATATTTGAATTTTTTTCTGATTGTTTGCCACATTTCTCCTTAATCTGGGAGCTCTAGAATTTGTCTATAATATTTATGGAAGTTATCATTTTGGGATCTCTTCTAGGAGGCAATTAGTGGGTTCTTTCAATTAATATTAAATCTCTGGTTCTAGAAATTTTCCCTGGCAATTTTGAAAGATGATACCAACCCAGGGAAACCCTTGGAACCCAGGGAAAAAGTAAATACAGAGAAAAACTTGGCAAATAGTGGTTAGTTTCAAAGTTCACTTTTTAATTCTTTATCATCACATCTAATTTTGTATCCAACAATATTCCAGTGAACAAATACATGCACATATATCCACTGTAATGTCCGGGCTAGTTTTCTGGAGGGTCCCAGGACAGTCCTTGGTATTTAGGTGGAGAAGTGAAGGAGGCAGGAGAGCTACCCCATGGCTGGTCAAAGATGGAGTCTGGAATTTTTAGTCTGGAGCCTGAAGTCTTCTCTGTGTCTGTGGCTGAGAGAGTCTTCTGTGTCTGAGACTCCCCTAAATATCTCAGTATTATTACATCACTGCAGCACATTGAGCATGTTAGAAGAGCCATTATATCACCATATGGAGAACTATTATCTCACATTGAGTAGGTGCTTCATTATAAGTACTGTGCCGTCCTTGATTCAAGTACACCTTTTCAGATTTCTAGCCCTCTACAATATACTATACTATACTACATTCAGATCAATTAACAAATTCCCTAAAAACAATGAAAACTATTGAATATGTCTTAATTATGGGGTTCTATCACTAATATTCAAAGCAGGAAAAAGTATTGAACAAATTAATAAATTTTTAATCTATTTATATGCCCCAAGTTAATCATTTGGTAGCTTAAATAAGCTTTTTGTTATGATAAGCAGACTGAGCTGTATTGTTTTTTTTTGTTTGTTTGTTTATTTTTTTTTCCTTTAATGTTCCTTAGTCTTTCAGCTGTGAGCTACTTAAATCCTGACTTTTTGCATATCAGTCTTTAGGATGGCTAATGTCCAAACAGTAGGGAATATAAAAGGACCTTGGCCAGGTGGTCTGTGAATTTATATGAATTCAGCTTTGCTCTTCTACTCTGATTTTTTTTCCCAATATCAATTACTAAGATTGTATTTTTTACCTTGTGACCAATTCTCTACCTCTTACTGTTGGTCCAGTTAATTTTTTCCAGTCTTATTAGAGATTGAGTCTGACCTCCTAGTCTAGACACATAGCCCTAGCATCTCCCCAGAACAATTTTGAACTTTAAGAGGAGAAAGTATATGAACTATGACTTTCCTATAGCACATAAACATAACAATTGTGGACTTTTTCTCCCACTCTGGACTCTGTACTGTTGGGAAAAGCAGTAAATATTGTGATCACACTGAGAAAGGCATATGTTCATAGTACATTGATATATGATCAATTTTTAATTAAATACACTAATAGATTGGCTTAGTGACACAGATAGTTTAAAATAGTTGATAATTCAAATTAAAAAATTGTGTTTTTTGGAATGGTAAATCCTTTTTTTTTTCCATTTTGGCAATAGACTTCTCTTGATAACTATGCTATTTTTAGTTCATTTACCATGATGTCCTCCATCTTTTCTTTTAACAAAGAAAAATATGAGAGGAAATGTGGTGAAGTAGATATGACTGGCTTCAGAGTCAGTAATATGTGGACCACAACATAGTGTTTTCACTCTTTTTGTTGTTGTTTGCTTGCATTTCTCTCTCTCTCTCTCTCTCTCTCTCTCTCTCTCTCTCTCTCTCTCTCTCTCTCTCTCTCTCTCTCTCTTTGGATCTGATTTTTTTTGTGCAGCATGATATTTGTAGAAATATATAGAGAGAAATTGAACATGTTTATCATATATTGGATCATTTTCTAACTGGGAGAGAAGAGGAAGAAAGGGAAAGAATTAGCATACATGGTTTTGTAGAAGTGAATGCCAAAAATTATCCATGTACATATTTTTAAAATAAAATGCATAATTAAAATTGAGAGAGAAGGAGAGAGAGAGAGAAAGAGAGAGACAGAGAGACAGACAGACAGACAGACAGACAAGCAGACGGAGGGAGGGAGGAAGAGAGGGAGAGGGAGAGGAAGAGAGAAATTGGGTCTGAGTCCAGATTGGAAAATACATTGGTATGAATCCTTTCCTCAAAGAATACTAGCTGTATGCCACTGACTAAATCACTTAGCTTTTCTTCAATTATAATTAGGAGTATGCAATGGATTTAGAGCTGCAAGTAATCTTGGGAGTTTAATCACCTTCAGCTTTTTTTTTTTCTTTAAATATTTTTTTCCCAATAATATGTCAAAAGAAAAAAATTTTCCATTTATTTTTGCAAGAATTTGAATTTCAAATTTTTTCCCCTCCTTCTTCTTCCTTCACCTCTTCTGAAAATGTTAGGCAATATGATGTAGGTTATACATATTACTAATAAATCGTGATTGGGAAAGAAGAAACAGATTAAAAGGAAAAAAAAATGAAATAATAAAATAAGGAAAAAGGTAAGCTTCAATCTACTTTTAGAATCAATCAGTTCTTTATCTGGATGTGAATGGCATTTTCCTTTGTGAAGCTATTGTAATTGTCTTGGATTATGATTCTAAGAAGAGCTGAGTTATTTATTGTTGAACACACGGTGTTGTTGATACTATGTACACTATTTTCCTAGTCCTGTTCACTTCACTTTGTATTAGTTCATACAAGTCTTTCCAGGTTTTGCTGAAATCTGTCTCCTCATCATTTCTTACTACACAATAGTATTCCATTACATTCATATACTGTAGCTTGTTCAGCCATTTCCCAAAAAATGGGCATCCCCTCAATTTCAATATTTTTGCCACCATGAAAAGGGCTGACATGAATATTTTTATACATGCAAGTCCTTTTCCCTTTTTTGGGGATGTCTTTCGGAAACAGACCTATTAGAGGTATTGTTGGATATTTATTTTTAGATTAGGAGTGACCTGAGCATGTTCCTCACATACCATACATCACTACTAATCCTGGTAACTTTGAACTGCCTATCAACACATCTAGAATGTTCTCACTCCTCACTATTATCTGTTGGAATATCTGAGTTAAAAACAAACAAACACATAAAAACAAAACATCAAAATAAAAAACAAAAACAAACTCAGGTGCCAGCTTTTTTCAAGGAAGCTTTTTCTGATCTGTTCAGCTCCTAGTATCATTCTCTTCTAAAGATTGTGATAAAGATTAAGATGTCTTAGTTTTTTCTTATTATTTTAGTGCTTGGCATAATACCAGGTATATAGTGGGCTCTAAATAAATGCTTGCTGATTGATTAAGGAGGACACAGTAGAGAGGAGAAGGTTGATAATGTAGAGAAAAGGGGAGATTATGAATAGAGCAAAGTCTTGGAGGAAACAGGAAGGGATGGGCTCAAGGACATAGATTAGAAAAAGGAAAGCCACCTAGTCAAAGACTGGAGAGAATGAGCAGAGAAGAAACCTGAGAAGAAAGATAGGAATAGAAAATTAGGAGAATAGAATTGAAGGATTTCATATAAAGTATTTTCATCTAAGTAAATTAAGAGTCAAGTCTGGCCCAAAGTGAAAATGGAGCAGGTAAAGTTGGGACTTGAGGAGGAGAAAAGGTTGAAATAGCCACTGTGGTGTTTCCAGGTATCAAAGATGCAAAATGTTCTGGACCATCATCTCTAATATTTCTGTACTAAAAATCAATTGAATTGAGAGCCAAAATGATTTTACTATTTTCCCTTTATCTTTTCCCATACATGCTTTCTGATTCATCCAATAAGACTGATTTACCTGGTCACAGTACTATTAATTAAAAAATGCACTATGCTCTAAGTTCTGACTTTGTTTCATTCTTGATATTCCCAGATTCTGAGAAGCTTTAATGATATCTGAGAAATTTAGGTCTAGAAACTAAACTTTGAAATGATTTGTATGCCAAAGAACTGAACCTGTAATTAATATACACTACCACTAGGTGACAATGGTGAATGCTTTGTTATAAATAAGTTTAAATATCACTAACAGAACATTTAAAACACTTTATCCATGTGGAATGCTTTTAAAGTCATAAAACCTAGGTACAACTCAATACATTTTTTATTAATCTTTAGCTATGAACAATTTAAAAATGCATTCTTATTCAATGACTTTGACTAGGATTTTATTGTTCAACAAACCTGCTTTTCTTAGAGTCAAAAGCCAAACTACAGGCCATCTCAGCATCAAAAGACCTTGTGCTAATTTCCTCCATTCACCAGTGGCCTTCCTTCTTTTCCTGATAATAATAATTTCTATTTACTTGTCAGAGAGAAATTTTAATTTCCTTTTCTACCATCTTGATTTTCCTCTTTCCTTGTATGGGGTAGAACTTCATTTGTCTATGTTACTGTGTGTATAAAACAGCATGAATATATTTTTATTTTTCAAAATCTGAAGGAAATAGTTTTTCATATTTTACAGCATACTTTTTATTTGTTTCTTTACCAACAGTTCTAACTCTCAGATCTAGTTCATACACACACACACACACACACACACACACACACACACACACACACACACACACATACACATCCCTTTTAAAGGAATACAACCTTTTCTGTAGTTGAACAGATCAGAAAAGGCTTCATATAAAAAAGACTTTTCTCAGTGGAGATGCCCCAACTATGAGTTCTCTAATTGAGGGGAATGCCCAATGCTTGGACACATTAAACCAGATACCCTATCTTTTCATTTAGGAAACCAAAGTTTGAATACTCAGATTTAACAAACCAATGGAAGTTATTAATGACAACAGCCTTGAAGCGGGATCTTTAGAAGCAATTTCTGAGGGTCCAGACTCAAAATGTATTCAACTCATTGTTGGATACAAGGGCCCCATTATAAACAATCTAAGTTTAAATTTTTTGAATACAAATATTTTTCTGATGATGTGTGGCACTATGAAACATTACAATTCCTGAAGAGTTAAAGATAAAGTGATAGATCTGGGCAATTTCCAGTCACCTGATCTATCTCTTGCCACTGAGCCAAAATGACTCCGGAAGAGAAAGTGAAACAGGCCTCCCTCACTTCAATCCAATTCACTTGCATGCCATGGCATCCCCTCCTTGAAGTCATTGTCCTTTTCAAGAAAAAAAAAAAAAAAAAAAAAAAAAACCTTCTGTGAGAAGCAATAGGAGCCCCCCCACTGGGGACTCAACTGAAACTGGCCAGTTGGGCAACATAGTTCATTTTTTTTCCTCTTCTCTTCTCTTCAACTCTTCTCTCTTCTCTTTCTTCTTCTTTCCCTTCCCTTTTCATTATTATAACTTCATCTTTAGGTGCTGTAAATATAAGGAATATAAATCTTGATTGCTGAAGGAAGCCTTCCAAGATAGCTTGGAGGTTTATAGGCTAGGACCATGCCTTAAATCCAAATCATTTTTGTGCTTGTTGATTGAACAACTATTGGTCCCAGGCCAAAACTCACTTAGTCATTGTTTGACCCTTGATTAGCTCAGAGTGAGTTTTCTTCTGTTTTGGCCAGAATTCTAAGGGTCTTCTCCTCCCTTGATTTTTTTTTTCTGACTAGGGAAAAGAGGTCATTCTCTCCCTTATTTCTTACTTATCCTTACTCAATCACTGGCCTTTACCTTGTCATACCCTGAGATCTGAGAAATATCTTAATGAGACCAATGTTTCTTACTGTATCCAGGGCCATCTGTAGTTATCCTGTTCTATATTGGCTCTGGATAAAGTGAGACTGGTGACCTTGCATAAGCCTGTCATACTTTAATTTAATATACTTGTATGTCATAGCATTATTTTCTTAATGCCATGGTCCTCTTCAAAATAGTACAAGCAGCAACAACAAAGATAAGGTTCACTCAAACATCAATTTTGATCTCCTTGATGTTACCAGGCTATGATTCATTATATGACAGGACTTACACAAAAGATGTAGTATGAATGATGTTATCAAATAAATGTGTAAGTGAAAAAATAAGTAAAGTTGCTCATATTGCAATAGTAAAGGATGACTGGAAAAACCACATGCTTCGCTGGTATTCTCATATCAAGGGTCTTCTTTAAGACCCATGCATCTTGGGTACTCATTGGGTAGAGACATATATTTTTTTTAATTTGCCAATGACTACTTCCTAAACCCTCTCAATATTATAGGCAATATAACATTATATAAAGAATTAAAAACTTCAGTGCCAACAAATAAAATTTCCATTTTTATCTAGATTATAATTTATTTTCATAGGAAGATACATTCTATTTTACAGTAAAAATAGTATATGCTTTTTGTACATATAAGCTCCAAAGCTATTCCCTCAAATTTCCATTCACACCATCCCCTAAGGGCTATCAAAATGTGTATACTCTGATCCAGCAGTGTTTTTACTGGGCTTATATACCAAAGATATCTTAAAGGAAGGCAAGGAATCCAGATGTGCAAAAATGTTTGTGGAAGTCCTTTTTTGCAGTGTCAAGAAATGGGAAAATGAGTCGATACCCATCAGTTGGAGAATGAATAAATTATGCTATATGAATATTATGGAATATTATTGTTATATAAGAAACTATCAGCAGGATAATTTCAGAGAGGTCTGGAGGGATTTACATGAACTAACGCTAAGTGAAATGAACAGAACAATATTATATAATGATCAATTCTGATGGACGTTGCTTTTTTCAACTATGAGATGATCAAGGTCAGATCCAATGACATATCAAGATAATTATATAAATATGTATGCATATATTGGATTTAACATGTATTTTTACCATGTGTAACATATATTGAATTACTTTCAAATAAGGGGAGGGGAGGGGGAAGAGAGGGGAATTGGAACACAAGATTTTGCAAGGGTTAATGTTGAAAAATTATCCATATATATGTTTTGAAAATTAAAAAGGTTTAATAAAAAAATTTCCATCCACACTGTCAGGTCTTATTTCCAGAGATCAGATTGCCAAATATCCCCTCATCGTTTTAGGAATAGCCCTGAAAAATTAGGCATATCTATTTTTAATGTTATTTTAGTTCATGAGCTCCTAATGGCTCCTATAAATCATTATCAGCTAATTAGTTAGATTTTTGTAAAGGTCACTTACTAAGGTATTATAGCAGATCAGTTGTTACAAACTAACCATTCCAAAGTCTTTTCCACAAATATGTATAAAGTCAAAAGGAGAGTGGTCTTGAGCTTAGAACACATGTGGTAAAGATATGGCTCACAAATCTGAGAAGTCCTTTTGCTCAATTATCAACATGTTTTACTTAGGTATGCTGAATTCAGTTTTTTGGTTGGAATTTTTGTGGAATCTTGAACCTGCCTTTCCTAATTTATCTTAGGATTGCAATACAGACCTTACAGAATGTGATTCCTCCAGGAATTTTGATGCAATGCTAATTTGGAAAAATTGTAATTCCTTGGTCTTCTAAAGTCCATAGTTCTTTTCTAGACAAGGTCAGAGGAAGCTGAGACCTATGGCATAGACCTCTCCACTCCAATGATTCCTTTTCAAAGGCTTTAGCTAAAAAGTCTTTAATTTACCATGAACAAAACAAACTTCAAAACAAAAACTGGTTAGCTGTTTTAGAAAGGACTTGTTGCTTGTGGCCAATTCCATAAACCAATTCAAATTGACTTAACAAACCCTGTTCACACTTAGATCACACTTTCAACTGATTGATTCAAAGGTAACTGGAATTAGTGTCTTCTTATAACTTTAAAGGAATGGAATAATTGTCTACACTGATCCTACCTCCTCTCTTAAATATTCATTGAAATACCAACTTTCATGAAAACAGTCTATGTCTCATTGGGACACAGAGTTTCTACTGGGCTTTCATCCTTCCGTAGGGAATACACTTGGAAGTTTTACTAAGCTGCAAAGATTTTGAGTATGAGCAGATGGATGGCTATGAACCTATCATATGAATAACTAAAAATCCACCCAAGAATGGAAAGAAACTGTGTTGACAGACTGTGTAAATGAGATTTGGCCTTGCCACCATTCGGGAGCACTGGGTTTATTCAATTCCAATTTTCCTTTCATAGAAACAACTGTGTGTGTGGTGCAGGTGGGATTGTCAACTCCCACAGAAATGAAATGCCTTATCATTCAACTGCAACCACTTTGGATGAGCAAAGAGTGAGATATCGGTGGGCTCTGCACAAGAGAGCAAGGGAATGGCATCCAAAACCCTGAATGAAAACGTTGTGATGTAGAAAAAAGGTAAGGATAATAATAATGTATTGTGCTGACTGAAAACATCTTTTCTTTGACCATCTTGTGGTCTGTCCTCAGTTGCATAAAATAAGAGAAGTACCATTCTGCTAGAAAAAGAAAAACAAAACGGGCTGGGAAAGAGTCATGACAGAGTCTTGAGGGGCAACCATGATTAGTGGGCAAGACTTAGATGTCAATCAGGAAATATTAATCATATCTCTTTACATACTTGAGACTTAGGAATTAGAAACTATTATCTTCATTTTATAGATGAGAAAACTTATGGTCTTACCACTAGTGTCTAAATCTGGATTTGAACTTAGGTCTTGCTCTATGTCCAGTGCTCCATCCATTTGACCCCTAGTTACTTTATTAGAAATCAGGAACAAAGTCATATAGAAAGTTTTGGATGAACTGAACTGAATTGTAAAGGAACCAAAGGATTCTTAGGGAGAAATATGAGAAAATAAGGATGTAGAATGAGGACAAAGGCACTAAGATGTGTGAGGAAAAATAGGGAGAACAGTTTGGCTGGACTGTAGTATGGAAAGTAATGTGTAACACGGTTGTAAAGATAGATGGGGGTCAGGTGGTGAAGAGCTTTACATATCAACAGGAGAGTTTATGTTAGCTGCTAGAGGTAATGGAAAGCCATTGCAGTTTATTGAATAGTGGAATAACATAGTCAGACCTTTGTTTTTGGAAAATCACTTTGTCATTTGTGAAGAGAGGATGGATCAGACAGTCATGAGGCAGGAAACCTAATTAAGAGGTTAGTTATTGCTCTAGTCTATGCAAATAATGCTATAAGTCTGAAATAAGATGTTGGCTGTGTGAGTAGAAAGGGAGGGGATGTATATGAGAGATTCAATGAAGCTAGGAATGACAAGATTTGACAAATACAGGATATATGTGGTGAAAGGAATGAAGGATGATATCAGGTTGTGGCCCTGAATCTTGGCTAATAGGGAAATTGGGAAGAGGGGTGGGTTTGTGGGAAAATCATTCTATTTTAGATATATTGAGTTTGAGATGAGAGTCAGTTTATAAATCTTTATTAAGTGCCTCTGCCATGCCAGGCACTATGCTAAACATGGAGGATACACAAGAAGGTTAAAGACAATTCTTGTCCTCAAGGGTTCACAATCTAAAGAAGAAGACAAATATGTAAAAACAAGCTACGTACAGAAGAAATAGGAAATGAATATGAGAGGGAAGGCTCTGGAATTGAGAGGGATTAAAAAAAGTTTCTTGTAAATGAAATTTTAGTTGATACTTGGAGGAAGCCAGGGAAGTCAATAGGCAGAGATGAAGAGAGAGAGTGTTCTAAGTATCGCCAAGAAAATGCTCAGAGCCAAGAGATGGAATAGCTTGTTTGTGAAGCATCAAAGAGATCAATGCCAGTGGGTCAAAATTATGTGGGTGTGTCTAACCTGTGAGAAAATTAGAAAGGTTGGTTTGAAGGGTGGGAAAGCTGGTTTTAAAATATTTTGAATGACAGAGGGTTTTGTATTTTTTCCAGTAAGTATTAAAGAGTCACTGAAATTGCTTGAATGGGAAGGTGAATGGAAGGAGACATGTACTTTAAGAAAAGTACTTTGGTAGCTGGATCAATGCTAATTGGCTACAGGAAGAAACTTGAGAAAAATAGACCCACTAGCAGATTATCACTACAGTCTAACCTACACAATGGTGATAGTAATATCAAAGGAGAGAAAAATTTGAGAGATATTGAGAATTGAAATTGACAGGCCTTAGCAATAGATTGGATATGAAGGGTGAGAAATACATAATATGGAGGAAGATACCCGTGTTACAAATCTGAGGAAATGGGAGCTCTTCACAGAAATTGCTCTTAACAAAAATAGGGGAGTTAGGGCAGGGGTCTGGTTTAGAGGTAAGAGAATGAGTTCACTTTTGGACATGTTGAATTTGAGTTGTCTTCTGAACATCCATTTTGAGATGTCTGAAAGGCCATTAGAGATTCAAGATTGGTAGTCAGCAGAGTTTTATGGAAAATAATATAAAGATTTGAGGAACATCAGCATAGTGATGATAATTAAATCCATGGGAGCTGATAATCAGGTGAAGAAGTATAGAAAAACAAGAGAAGAGGAGTCTGAGGGACACCTTTCGTTAGAGGTCATGACCTGGATTAGAATCTACCAAAGAAAACTGAGAAAGAATGGTCTGAGAGGTAAGAGAAAAACCAGGAAAGAAGGAGGTCCTAAAAAAGGACCTAAAAAAAGGGGAAAAAAAGAAAGAAGAGGAGAAGAGGGTGATCAATAGTGTGAAAGGCTTTAGAGAGGTTAAAAAGGAGTGTTAATAAAAATTGGATTTGGAGATAGAATGGAATGGGATTGCTAGAAGCAGGTGGGTCTTAGTAAGAAGCAGAGCCACTTCTTCATATAAGGAAAAAGTGAAGAAGAAAGAGGAGTGATACAAAAAAGGAAAATGGGAGAGGAAGGAACTCATGGTGAATGGTCTCAATTGTTCTGAGACAAGCTCTTCAGTTGAGAGATTGTCAGGAAGGGAAACTATTATATTTTGAGGAAGGAAAAAACGGTTTGGAAGAACTACTGTGAAGAGTAGCATAGTGAACTGATGTGTAGCAGAATAACCTAGTGGCAGTGAGGATCCAGTTAAGGTTATATAACAAATTAAAATTGACACAGAACTGTGTGATTTTTCTCCCCTGGCATTTAGTAACATACTCAAGAACGAAGATGGCAGATAGAAGATGGGAGTCATCCAAAAGTGAGACAAGGTGTAATTGATATTATAATAATATTTGAGCTGATCAAGATGTAGAGTTGGGGGAAAGAAAAGTTAGTGCAGGGGAGATAGCCTAGGATAAAATGAAAGGGTTAAGGGATTGGATATGGTATGGTGTGGATAAAGGGTTGGGTTTGGTAAGGGAAAGCAAAGCAAGGGTAGAAAGCCAATAAATTATAGTCAGATAAAGATATCTCAGGGCTTTGGAACATGAAGGTGATGCATTTGTGGATAATGAAAAGCGCAAGAGTCTTTGTGTGTAGCTGAGATGGGGTGGAGGAGTAAGTCATGGGAAGTGAGTAGGCTGACAAACTGAGTGATTAGGGTAGGTATTTGAGGAAGAGTCAATGTATATTAGATGTCTCCAGGATGGCTAATTCAAGATCTTCCTGCCTGTAATATAGACAAGATGTAGAGATAAGGACTAGAGCAGGTCTTAAGTTTTTTCTATTCACAATCCCTTTTCACCCAAGAAATTTTTACACAACTCCAGGTACATAAGAATATAAAATAGGTATGCAAATTATACATTTGTGGACAATAAATCACAAACAAATCTATTTAAAAACAATTCTTTAGTATATATATATAATTTTACCATTTATTAAAGACAAAATAAAATTTGCATACTAATGAGATGATGCACTTTACTTTTTTTTTTTAAATACAAAGAATTAAATCTTGATGAAATATTTGACTGTTGCCAAACTTATCATGACCCCAACATTCAATTATATGATCCACAGTTTAAGAAACTTTGGGTTAGATGTCAATTTAAATAAATTGATTCAAAATTGGTTAAATGACTTCTACTAAGACTAGTCATAAATGGTTCAACTTCACTTAAAGGAAGGGCTTCAGTAGACTGCTTCAGGGTATCTAGTTGGTCTAGTTTTATTTATCATCTCTTCAACCTGATCACCCTTTTTCTGACTCTTTCTTGACTATCCAGTCTATTCTATATTCACACCAATCTCTCATCATGAAGATGTTTCTGACTCATCAGTCTTCCCCATTGCCAAATTCCTAAGACCACTATTTCTTGACTGGTCCAGGTCTTAATATGCTCACCTATCTCTTGGCTCCACCCTTGACTTTGCCTCTCCATACAATAGTACCTCTTTACATGTTATTTTCCCTTATTCATCTGTAACATTCTGGGGAGTTGGAAGAGTTTTTTTTTTTAATTTAAGTTAAATTTGTATTCCCAGAAACTGTCACATGGTAAATGCTTAATAAACACATTATCTCTCAATGATTTAGTTAAAGGTATAGATGGCATGCTCATCAAATTTGTGGATGACATAAAGTTTGAAAGGGTCACTTTGAGGAGATAATGGGTGAAATACCAAGAAGGAACATAAGCACTCAAGAATCACAACTCAGTCAGTTGATTATTCACAGACATTCACGCATATAGTTCCTTGGTCCTTCAGTTCCACAATCACAGCAATGTCAGAGAAGTACAGTAGTATATGTACCTTGATTGAGGAAAGTATAGAACTCAAGGTCTCTGCCTTATTGTCTAGTTATATGGTTATTGGTGCTGAATAGATACACATGGACCAAGTGGAATGGGGGCCTTAGGAAGAATCAATCAGCAGATGGCCTGTACCATGATCCCTATGGCTTTATCTTCCATAATGTAATTAGGAAAATTTGCTAATCTAAATACCTGGATTAGCTTGTTTGCTGAACTGATTTTGAGCAGAGAAGCCTTGCATTCATTACTAAAATGAAGATGACAAAATCAGTTACTGAGTACATTGGAACTTCCCAGGATGTATAATGGTCAATTAATAGTGGCATGATATCATTTTTGTTAGCTAGACCCTAGCTAGCAAAAGGCCAATATTCCTAGCAGCTAATGTTGGGTTGCAGCATTTAGATTCAAAAAGAATCAATTTTTAAAAATGATAAATCAAAAAAAAATTAGGAACAACTCCCCAGTACTCCAATACCCCAATGTATAATATTAAGATTAAGTTAACAGGAAAAAAATATTAAATCTTACATTTGAATAAAAATGTCAGCTTCACAAGTATAAGATGATGAAGGCATGGCTAGACAGCAGGAAATCTGAAAAAAAATTGTGGAAATTTAGTTGACTGAAAACATTAGCTTAATATATACCAATAGTGAAATATGTCAGCCAAAAATCTAACTTGAATTTGGGCTGCATTATGAGATGCATATTTTTCTTAAATCAGATATTCACTTTGCATATCTGTTTTTCTTTTCTAAAGTCCTTATTTCTGATGGGCAATGTGATGAAAACACCCCTTGTGTGCCTAAAGTCTTCCACTGACTGACTCAAATGTCCTAATCTTTAGTAATGGATCCTAAATTCTTTGTGTAAGTATAATTTATGTCCTTCTAAATCATTAGAAACAGAGACTAATCATCTATTCTGACAAGTCTTAGAAGTTTCTATTTCATATTTTTGATTCTTCCCAAGGAAGACAATGGACCTCTCTATTGTGATTATCAGATTAAAAAAAAAAATTGGTAGTCCTCAGCAAGCAAAAAAACTACTTCTCTCTTCTCCTCTTGAATCTTAGTAAAAATATATCTTGCCTGATGGTATCCCTGGAGCCATAGTATAATTTTTTGGAGGCAAGCAGTTTATTTCTCTTCAAAATATATATCTCTCTCTTCTCTGGCAATAGCCACACATGTTTCTTAGTCTAAAATGCTCAGTAGTCCTTCTCCATGGACTCTGGGTAACAATAAAGGATCTCAACATCCTGAAATAATTTGCTTAATGTGATGAGACAACATTGGTGCAAATAGCATGTAAGAGCAGAAAGAGAATTAGACTGGGAATAATTTAGAGATATGGGTTCCATTCCCAGCTCTTGATAGTGCCTTGCAGTGTAGTCTTGCATGAGTTAATCACTTTGGGTCCATGTCTTCATCAAGGATAGTCAAGGATAGAGGAGAAGAAGAGAAAATATCTCTCTGATCAACTTCGTGAGATTTTTTCACATGCATCATAACAAGAGATATAGGATATAACTTGTATAGAAATATTTTGGAGAATTGCAAGTGCTATATATATAAATTTACAGCAGTATAATGCCCTAGAGTGAGATAATAAACCACCTCAGGGGGCTTGGTTGAATTCTGATGATTGTGTATAAAATTCTCAAAAAGTATGGGGAAAAGTATGTGTATAAAATTCCTCAAAATATAAAATATTTAGTGCTGGAAGAGCTGTTAGAAGCCATCTAGTCTGTTCCCTGTTTTACAAATGAAGAAACTGAATTTCTGAAGGAAAGTGAACTTACCTCAGGTCCCTCATCTAATAGGGACCAGAATCAAAAGTGAACCCAAATCTTATGATTCTAAATTGAAGGCCAGTGTCATTGTGTCATGCTACTCTTTTGAATTTGAAGTCATATTCTAGAATTATTTCAAGCTGAGTTACTGAAGAATTTTATCCCCTATAACACTTTCAAAGTTCGAATTTCTCAGAAATTTAGTATGAATGACTGCAAAACTGAAGCATATACAAAAACAGTCCTTAAAAACATGAACAAAACACTACCGACTACTCTTACTCCAACCAGAACATAAATTGGGTTTTGGACTGTTTGTTTAGAGCATGGTTTATTGGAACAGGAAGTATGTTTCTTCTTTTCTGTCCCTCTCCCTGTTTCTCTCTTTGAATTTACTCAGGGTTGGGTTGTATTTGCACAGAGCATTAATAAGTTTAAATTAGATAGGTCTGCTTTAGAACTCTTTAACACATATCCATCAAATATTCTCTCTGGTTCTCTGATTGTAAGAAGGAGTGTGGTTAAAATTCTGTTCTGGTTTACTTTGGGGGACGAGCTAATAACTCTTTATACACATAAATCATATTACTTACACTTTAAGTTACTTGAGGAAATAGACAAATTTCCTTCATATTGAATGGCTGTTGAATGTTATTTCTCATATTTGTGTGATTGGCCAATGAAAAAACAATCCTTATGAGCCTGTGCAGAGTGCTTGGATTGTATCAAGACTTGATACAATCTCTCATTGAATATTTTGGAGCATGTATTGGATCCATTCACTGAAGGTCCTTTTTGATTAGTTTCTAGGATGAAATTGGATATGTGTAAAAAAGATTCCCACTCAGCTGTTAACTTCTTAGTTACATTTGTGTAAGGGAGCAATAACTTTTGTAAAATCTGGGGAAGAAGAGGACCAAAATATACCTTTTCCATGATTAAAATGGAATGATGAACACATGGCTTTACTGGTATTTCTATCTGTTGTGTAAGGCTATTTTTTTTTGCCTGAAGAAATATTGGAGATAACTGAGACTTGGCAAATTTTGAGACTGGAAGTTTGGGAACTGGTGTCCATGCCAGAGTTTGAAAACTCTACACCATTGAGGCCTGGAGGAGGGACCTGTTTGACCCAGTCCAGCAATAGATTAACATCAAGAATTCTGTGGTCTGCTTCAGTAAGACATCAGTTTTTTTTTTCCATTGGTTTTGCTGTATTTGCAAGACAATTTGAAAAGTTTGAGTTATATTTCCCATATACTGAGGTGGTGACTCATTGGTATTTGAAAGAATTGTTTATACTTTAGTTCTTGCTATGCCTTTTCAATACAAATTATTTTGCAAAATCTTAATTAATGTTAATTGATTAAAGCATACCAGGGCACTAATCACTAAATTAATCAATGATATAAGAAAGATAAAGAAAGAGGAAACTGATATTGGAAATATACCCCAATCCTTCAAGGATACTTTTAAAATCTTGAGACGTGCTCCTGAGGGACTAAACTCCCCTGTGTGAGTAGATGTTGAGATGAGAACTCCCAGAGTTCATGTATGGGTATATATGCATTCTGATTCTTTGCTTGTCTATTATTGAAACTTAGGGGGCCTTTTAGCTCTAATTGTTAAGAGATTGTTTTGTTCCAAGCCTACTTTTTACCTCTTTGTAATGTATATATAAGATATTTAAGGCTCTATTTTCAAAGACTTAAAAAGTAATAAGGGAAGGAGAGTTTGGGAAGTGAAGAGAATATATATTCTAAATAACTTTGAAGGAAGAGACAGGTAAGTATAAAGAAGTTTAGGCAAAATGATTTGAGAAATTCAGGCAGGTGGAGACTTCTTTTACCTAGAATTGGAAGATGTCCATGAACAGCTCTATAAAGTAAGTAATCTGAGTCAAGCTTTAAAAGCAGAGGACATCAATAAATGGAGATAGAAAATGAAAGATAATTTTTCAGATTTAGAGAACAGAATGATCAAAGGCGCAGAGTTGGAAGATAACAGGATGAGAATGGGGGCTTAGAAAATAAGAAGAGTAGTAACCTTGGATAAATTCAAGCTAGCTTATTGGGGCCTCCATACCAGGATCAGGTCCTATTCATACTTAATTAAATAGGTAAGGGGGGTGAAACAAAACGTTTTCAAGTCAATTTATATGATTTTTAACAATGAATAGAGAAGATACAGCAATGTTAATGATGGGAGGGGGTAAGCCAAAGACAAGAAAATCAGTTAAGAGGCTACTGACAAGTGAAAATATGTGAGAATCTGAACTAAGGCAGTTGCAGTTCAAGTGGGAAGGAGGATGGTGTCTTGGCAATTTATCAATTGATTAAATGTATGGGATAAGATAAAGGGAAAAGTCAAAAATAATTTCTAATTAGGATTAATTAGGTAAGTTGTGAAAGGAAAGTTTAAGGAGGAAGATGGTGAATATAGGTCTAGATAAATTGAGTCTGAAATACCAACAAAATATTCTGGTGATTGTGAATATAGGAATAGAGATATAGAAAGATATAGATATGGAGATACAGATTTGGAAGCTATCTGCTTAGAGTTAATAATTGGATTGATAGGCATGGATGAAATGACTAAAGGGAAGAGAGTAAAGAGATAAGAGAAAAGGTACATGAACAGGATAGTGGGGAAATACCCATGTTTAAGTGGGAAGTGAGGAGAAAGGAAAAGATAGAGGAATAGTCAGAGAAGTAGGAAGATCCTAAAAGAGTAAGATCAAGGGAGCAGATGTGTATCAAGTTGAAAAAGGGTGTCCATAGTATGATACCTTCCAATGTCATTGAGGAGGATTAAAAAATGGTTTTAGCAATAAGGAAATAATTTGTAACCTTGTAGAGAACTCTTTCCATAGAGTGGTGGTAGAGATAGAAGCCATATTGCAGAGGTTTGTGTATGTATATGTACGTGTGTACACAAGTATACATGTTAGAGAACAAAGCTAGTGTTAGAGAACAAAATTACAAAGGTAAATTTATTTTAAAGTATTTTGTGATATATTTTCTTTTACTAAAAACACACCTATAACTCGGCCCCAACTTCTACACTCATTTAACTTGAACTTGTAAGTTTTACTTAATTTTAGACTTTTAATACAAATGATTACTTTGTTTTAAACCACAGCAATATAGTCAATTCACATTGAAGGGCAATTTGAGATACATATATGAAAATTCATGACTCTGGTAGTTGCTATTCAGTTTTAGGATCAGAGACTCAAAACTGGAAGGAACTGCAGAAGCTGACTCCTTATTTTACAGATGAGGAAACTGAGGTCCAAGGTGGTTGTAACTTGTCCAGGGTTCCATAGGGAATTAAGTACCAGATGCTCTGGCTGTAGTCAGTGATTCTCCTATTATGTCTTTTTCACTAATTCCTATTTATCGTGTATACATCTTGTTTGTGCATAGTTGTTTGTCTATTGTCTTCCCTATTAAATTGGGAATTAATTTCCTTTACCTTTTGCACAGTGCTTGATATGTAGCAGTCATTTAATAAATGCTTGTTGACTGACTGACTGTGCTATTTTGGCAGTGAACAATTTACTTAAACGATGTGAGTGCTAGATTTAGAATCCAAATTTCTGGATTTAAACTCCAACCATGTCAGCATTTATTTCCTATGTGACCTCAGGTAACTGATAACTTTTCCAAATCTCAGTTTACTAGGTGGTAAAATGAGAGATTTGATCTGCAGCAACTCTACAATTCCTTTTAGCTCCATTTTACTGATCCTGTTATCAGTAAAATAAGGACAAATAAACTTTTAATTTCCTCTTTCATGAAGAAATTGTAAAGAAAATATTTAATAAAGCCTCAAACATCATACCACAAGCCATTTTTATTATTGTCTATAATAATAAACTTGAAACAGACTAGTCTCTTATGCTAAAATGAGCATAACTTGTCCTCCCCCTCCATTTTTCCTAATTTGAAATCAAATTTTTACCATATAAAAGTACATATGATGGTTACAATTTAACCATTTATTGTCTATTAATAATACACTTTAGTATACCCTTTTCCAACTACATTATGTAACATATAGAGAATACCCAAAATAATATCACTTAATTAAGTGTATGAAACAAACCAAAAAGAGACTGCTAAAATTTTCTAATACTATGTTTAGTTTTATGAGTTTCTTTTTCAACCTCCTAGTTAGAGATTTGAGTAAGAACTATGTTAAGTTCCATAGGTGTGTTGGAGTTGGGGAAGAAGGGAGATCATCAATATTTATGGAAACAGGGCAGTCTAGGAGAGGGGCTGGAACCAAACTTTCAAATAATCACTAATTTAGTTTAATTTAGTGCAGTAATAACATTCCACTTATTTCTTAATCATTGGATGTTTGACCTGAGGATATCAGCCTAAGGCTGGAATAATGAAATTGGAGATATGCTACAATATGCTATTAATTTAGAGAGAAAAAAAAAAACAATTTGTCTGGATGCTTAAAAATTCGGTCATGATTTCTATGCTGTCCGCTTTGTCTAAAGGTGATGTTGGAGTAGATGCGTATGCCCAGAATGTGTACAGAAGATTTATTTACATTCAAAATCTTAATTACTAAAGTATCAATGAATTTAAAGTGACATTTAGCCATTTGATTTACCCTATTAATTTTTTAATCATTCATTCAACAACCATTTATTGAATGGTTTCTATGTATAGAGATATAATTATGATCCTTTCCTTACCCTCATCCAATTTATTTTTTTATTTTTAATTTTTTAAAATTAATTTTGTAATTATAAATTTTTTGACAGTACATATGCATGAGCAATTTTTTTTTATAACATTATCCCTTGTATTCAAGTTTCCAAATTTTCCCCTCCCTCCGTCTACTTCCTCCCCTACATGACAGGCAATCCCATACATTTTACATGTGTTACAGTATAACCTAGATACAATGTATGTGTAAATCCAATTTTCTTGTTGCACATTAAGAATTGGATTCCAAAGGTATAAGTAACCTGGGTAGAAAGACAGTAGTGCTAACACTTTACATTAAATTCCTAGTGATCCTTCTTTGGGTGTAGCTGTTTCTGTCCATCATTGATCAACTGGAAGTGAGTTGGATCTTCTTTATGTTGAAGATTTCCACTTCCATCAGAATACATCCTCATACAGTATTGTTGTTGAAGTGTACAGTGATCTTCTGGTTCTGCTCATTTCACTCAGCATCAGTTCATGTAAGTCTCTCCAAACCTTTCTGAATTCATCCTGCTGGTCATTTCTTACAGATCAATAATATTCCATAACCTTCATATACCATAATTTACCCAACCATTCTCCAATTGATGGACATGCGTTCATTTTCCAGTTTCTAGCCACTACGAAAAGAGCTGCCACAAACATTTTGGCACATACAGGTCCCTTTCCCCTCTTCAGTATTTCTTTGGGATATAAGCCCAGTAGTAGCACTGTTGGATCAAAGGGTATGCACACTTTGATAACTTTTTGGGCATAGTTCCAAATTGCTCTCCAGAATGGCTGGATTGTTTCACAACTCCACCAACAATGCATTAGTGTCCCAGTTTTCCCACGTCCCCTCCAGCATTTATCATTATTTGTTCCTGTCATCTTAGCCAATCTGAGAGCTGTGTAGTGGTATCTCAGAGTTGTCTTAATTTGCATTTCTCTGATCAGTAGTTATTTGGGACGCACTTTCATATGAGTGGATATAGTTTCAATTTCATCATCTGAGAATTCTCTGTTCATATCCTTTGACCATTTATCAATTGGAGAATGGTTTGATTTCTTATAAATTAGGGTCAGTTCTCTATATATTTATTTTCTAGATTCTTTTATGGATTCTCAAATTTTTCTAGATTTTTTTTTCTGGATCCTCTCTCTAAAAACAACTCTGCTAGAATCTTTTCTAGAGCCTCAATTCAGAAATTTTTTTACAGCTTCTATTCTGCTTTGTCTCTCTAGAAAAAACTCTTTCCTAGATCATTTTCTGAAGCCTCAGTCTTTTCTAGATTATTTTCTGGAACTTCAATCTTTTCAGATCCTTTTCTGGATTTTCAAGCCAGAAAACATTCTTTACTAGCGTCTTTCCTGGACCTTCAACCTATCAGAACCTTTAGCTATAAAAATATTTAACAAATTTGTTACTTCCCTTCTAATCTTGTTTGCATTAGTTTTGTTTTTACAGAAACCTTTTAGTTTGATGTAATCAAAATCTTCTTCTATTTTGTGATCAATAATGATCTCTAGTTCTCTTCTGGTCATAAATTCCTTCCTCTTCCACAGGTCTGAGAGGTAGACTATCCTCATTTCCTCTAATCTATTTATGGTCTCATTCTTATGGGCCCATTTTAATCTTTTCTTGATATATGGTGTTAAGTGTGGGTCCATATCTAATTTCTGCAATACTAATTTCCAGTTTTCCCAACAGTTTTTTTCAAATAATGAATTTTTATGCCAAATGTTGGTATCTTTGGGTTTGTCAAACACTAGATTACTATAGTTATACCCTTTTTTGTCCTTTGTACTTAATCTGTTCCACTGATCGACTGGTCTATTTCTTAGCCAATACCAAATAGTTTTGGTGACTGCTGCTATATAATATAGCTTTAGATCAGGTACACCTAGACCACCTTCATCTGACTTTTTTTTCATTAATTCCCTTGAAATTCTCGACCTTTTATTCTTCTATATGAATTTTGTTGTTATTTTTTCTAGGTCATTAAAATAGTTTCTTTGGAGTCTGATTGGTATAGCACTAAATAAATAGATTAGTTTGGAGAGTATTGTCATCTTTATTATATTCACTTGGCCTATCCATGATAATTTTTGGAAGCCTCAATCTTTTCTTGATCATTTTCTGGAACTTCAATCTTTTCAGATACTTTTCTGGATTTTTAAGCAAGAAAACATTCTTTACTAGCGTCTTTCCTCGAGCTTCAACCTTTTCTAAACCCTTTTCTATGGCTGCAATCTAATAAAAGAGTTTTCTAGATTCTTTTCTGGATTCTATCTTTAGAAACGTGTTTTCTAGATTATTTTCTAGAGTCTCATTCTAGAAAGCGTTACTTTCTAGATTCTTTTATGCATCATCTCTCTTGAAATCATGTTTTTCTAGATTCTTTTCTACAGCCTCAGTCTAGAAAACACTTTTCTAGATTATTTTCTCGATCTTCACTCTAGAAACCAGACTTTTCTAGATTATTTTCTAGAAGTTCAGTGTAGAAAACATTCCTTTCTAGAATCACTTCTGGATCCTCTCTCTAGAGAATAATTTTTTTCTAGATTTTTTTTCTATTGCCTAAATCTAGAAAATATCCCTTTCTACTTTTTTTCTGGATCCTCTCTCCAGAAACAACTATTTTCTAGGTTCTATCCTTGAGCCTCAATTCAGAAAAAAACATTCTTTTTTAGATTCTTTTATGAATCCTATCTCTAGAAAAAAACCTCTTTTCTACATTCTTTTCTGGAGCATCAATCAACATTTTCTATATTGTTGTCTAAACCCTCAATCCAGAAAAGTCTTTTCCAGATCCTATAATAGAGCCTTAGTCCAGAAAATGATATTTTCTATATTGTTTTCTGGATGCTCTCTCTATAAACATCTTTTTTTCTAGATTCTTTTCTCGAGGCTCAATCAAGAAAACATTTTTTTTTTTTTTGTAGATTCATTTCTAGATGCCCACACCTTTCTAGATTATTTTTGAAGCTTCAATCTTTTCTAGCGCCACAATAAAATAACACTCAGTGTTTTCTAGATTATTTTCTGGTTCCTCAATCTTTTCTAAATTCTTTTCTGGATCTGCTCTGTATAAACGACTCTTGTATAGTTTCTTTTCTATAGCGTCAATTAAAAAAATTCTTCTAGATTATTTTTCTGGATACTCTCTCTAGAAAGCATTCTTTTCTAGATTCTTTTATGGATTCTCAATATTTTCTAGATTTTTTTTCTGGATCCTCTCTCTAAAAAACAACAGTTCTAGAATCTTTTCTAGGGTCTCAATTCAGAAAATTTTTTCTAGCTTCTTTTCTGCTTTGTCTCTCTAGAAAAAACTCTTTTCTAGATTATTTTCTGGAACTTCAATCTTTTCAAATTCTTTTCTGGATTTTCAAGCCAGAAAACATTTTTTGCTAGCATCTTTCGTGGATCTTCAACCTTTTCTTGATCCTTTTCTATAACTGTAATCCAGAAAAAGTCTTTTCTAGATTTTTTTTCTGGATTCTTGCTTTAGAAAGTAATCTTTTCTAGATTCTATTCTAGAACCCCAATCTAGAAAACAATCTATTCTAGAATCTTTTCTGGATTTCCTCTCTAGAAAAAATTCTTTTCTAAGTCCTTTTCTAGACCCTCAATCTAGAAAACATTCTTTTCTAGGGTCTTTCTTGGATCTTATCTCTAGAAACTACCCTTTTCCAGAGCCCCAATCCATTAAACAATCTCTTCTAGATTTTTTTTCTGGATCCTCGATATTTTCTAGAACCTTTTTTGGATACTCTCTCTAGAAACAACTCTTTTCTAGTTCCTATTCTAGAGCCTCCATCCAGAAAAAACAATGTTTTCTAGATTATTTTATGAATCCTCTCTCTAGAAAAAAAAAAAAACCCTCTTTCTATATTCTTTTCTGGTGCATCAGTCTTTTCTATATTGTTGTCTAAATCCTCAATCCAGAAAACATTCTTTTTTAGATCCTATAATAGCACCTCAATTTAGAAAACAATCTTTTCCACATTTTTTTCTGCATCCTCTCTCTAGAAATATCTTTTTTTCTAGATTCTTTTCTAGAACTTCAATCAAGAAAACATTTTTTTCTAGATTCATTTGTAGTCCCCCAAACCATCCTAGATTTTATTTGGAGCCTCAGTGTTTTCTAGAGCCTCAGTAAAATAACCCTCACTGTTTTCTATATTATTTTCTGGATCCTCTCCTCTGGATCCTTTTCTAAATCCTTTTCTGCATCTGCTTTCTATAAACGATCCTTGTATAGTTTCTTTTCTACAGCCTCAATCTAAAAAAAATTATTCCAGATTTTTTCTGGATCCTCTCCCTAGAAAACATTCTTTTCTAGATTCTTTTATGGATTCTCAAATTTTTCTAGATTTTTTTTTCTGGATCCTCTCTCTAAAAACAACTCTGCTAGAATCTTTTCTAGAGCCTCAATTCAGAAATTTTTTTTTACAGCTTCTATTCTGCTTTGTCTCTCTAGAAAAAACTCTTTCCTAGATCATTTTCTGAAGCCTCAATCTTTTCTAGATTATTTTCTGGAACTTCAATCTTTTCAGATCCTTTTCTGGATTTTCAAGCCAGAAAACATTCTTTACTAGCATCTTTCCTGGACCTTCAACCTTTTCTAGATCCTTTTTTATAGCTGTAATGCAGAAGATGTCTTTTCTAGATGCATTTCTCGATTCTATCTTTAGAAAAAGTTTTTTCTAGATTATTTTCTGGAATCTCAATTTAGAAAACTTTCTTTTCTAGATTCTTTGATGGATCATCTATTTTGAAACAATGTTTTTCTAGATTCTTTTCTACATCCTCCTTCCAGTAATCGTTTAATAGATTCTTTTCTAGACCTTCTTTCTAGAAACCAGCCTTTTCTAGATTCTTCTCTAGAACCTCAGTCTAGAAAACATTATTTTTTTAGAATATCTTCTAGATCCTGTCCCTCAGAAACAATTCTTTTCTAGATCCTTTTCTAGAGCCTGAATCTAGAATATATTCTTTTCTCCATTCTTTTCTGGATCGTCTCTCTAGAAACTAGT
Source organism: Sminthopsis crassicaudata (assembly GCF_048593235.1). Lineage (NCBI taxonomy): Eukaryota > Metazoa > Chordata > Mammalia > Dasyuromorphia > Dasyuridae > Sminthopsis > Sminthopsis crassicaudata. The sequence continues at coordinate 136,960,195 of NC_133622.1, read as the reverse complement.
CTTTTGTGGATTTTTTTCCAGTGCCTCAATCCAAAAAACATTCTTTTCTAGATCCTATAATAAAGCCTTAATTCAGAAAACAATCTTTTCTACATTCCTTTCTATATCCTCTCTCTCAAGACATCCTTTTTCTTGATTCTTTTCTAGAGCCTCAATCAAGAAACATTTTTTTCTAGTTCACTTCTAGACCCCCAAACCTTTCTAGATAATTTTTGGAGCCTCAATTATGTCTACAGCCTCAATAAACAAAAAATCCTCACTGTTTTCTAGATTATTTTCTGTACCTCAATCTTTCTAAATTTTTTTCTCGATCTCTTTTTATAAACAAACCTTATATAGTTTCTTTTTTACAGCCTCAGTTAAAAAAATGTTCTAGTAATTTTACTCGATCCTCTCTCTAGAAAACATTCTCTTTGAAATTCTTCTATGGATTCACTATACTTTCTAAATTTTTTTAGATTTTTTTCTAGATCATCTCTCGAAAAAGAGCTTTGCTAGAAACTTTTCCAGAGCCTAATGAAGAAATATTTTTTCTAGCTTTTTTTCTCGTTCGTCTCTCTAGAAAAAAAAAAAAACACACAACTTTTCTGAATCATTTTCTGGAGCGTCAATCTTTTCTAGATTATTTTCTGGAACTTCAGTCTTTTCAGATCTTTTTCTGGATTGTAAAGCCAGAAAACATTTTTTACTAGCGTCTTTCCTGGAGCTTCAACCTTTTCTAGATCCTTTTCTATAGCCTCAATCTATCAAAAGACTTTTCTTGTTTCTTTTCTTGATTTTGTCTTTATAAAGAAGTCTTTTCTAGATTCTGTTCTAGAGCCGCAATCTAAAAATCGTTCTTTTCTAGATTCTTTTACGGATCATCTCTCTTGAAACAATGTTTTTCTACATTCTTTTCTAGAGCCTCATTTTAGAAAACATTTTTCTAGTTTCTTTTCTAGATTTTATCCCTAGAAATAAATCTTTTCTAGGACATCAATCTAGAAAACATTCTTTTCTAGAATCTTTTCTGGAACCTCTCTCTCTAGAAACATGTTTTTTTCTAGATTCTTTTCTACAGCATCAATGTAGAAAAAATATTTTCTAGGAACTTATTTGGATCCTCTCTCTAGAAACAACTCTTTTCCAGAGCCTCAATCCATAAAACAATCTCTTCCATATTTTTTCTGGATCCTCAGTCTTTCCTAGATGCTTTTATGGATACTCTCTCTAGAAAAATTCTTGCCCAGATTCTATTCTAGAGCCTCAATCCAGAAAAAAAAAAGAAAAAACAAAAACAAAAACAAAACAAAACAAAACAAAACTTTTTTTCTCCATTCTTTAATGAATCCTCTCTCTAGAAAAAATCCTCTTTTCTACATTCTTTTCTGGAGCACCTACTTTTACATATTGTTGTCTAAATGCCCAATACAGAAAACATTCTTTTCTAGATCCTAAAATAGAGCTTCAATAGAGAAAACAATCTTTTCTATATTCTTTTCTGGATTCTCTCTCTATAAACATCTTTTTTTCTAGATTCTTTTCTATTCCCTCAATCAAGAAAACATATTTTTCGAGATTCATTTCTAGACCTCCAAACCTTTTTAGATTATTTTTGAAGCCTCAATCTTTTCTAGAGCCTCAGTAAAAAAAAAAAAAAAAAAAAAAAAAAAAAAAAAACCCTCTCTGTTTTCTAGATTATTTTCTGGTTACAAAAACTTTTCTAATTCTTTTCTGGATTTCCATTCTATAAACAACCTTTCTATAGTTTCTTTTCTACAATCTCAATCTAAAAAAAATATTCTAGATTTCTTTTCTGGATCCTCTCTTTAAAAACAACTTTGCTAGAATCTTTTCTAGAGCCTCAATTCAGAAAATTTTTTTCTAGCTTCTTTTCAGCTTTTTCTTTCTAGAAAAAACTCTTTTCTAGATCATTTTATGGAGCCTCAATCATCTAGATTATTTTCTGGAACTTCTATCTTTTCAGACCCTTTTCTGGATTTTCAAGCAAGAAAACATTCTTTGCTCACGTCTTTCCTGGAACTTCAACCTTTTCTAGATCTTTTTCTATAGCTGCACTCCAGAAAAAGTCTTTCTAGATTGTTTTCTTGATTCTATCTTTAGAAACGAATCTTTTCTAAATTCTTTTCTAGAGCCTGAATCTAGAAAACTTTCTTTTCTAGATTATTTTATGGATCATATCTCTTGAAAAAATGTTTTTGAAGATTCTTGTCTAGAGCCTCATTCTAGAAAACATTTTTCTAGATTCTTTTTCTAGATCTTCTCTCTAGAATCCAGTCTTTTCTAGATTCTTTTCTAGAACCTCAGTCTGGAAACCATTTTTTCTAGAATCTTGTCTGGATCCCTCTCTAGAAAAAAGTCTTTTCTATTCTAGAGCCTCAATCTAGAATATATTCTTTTCTAATTCTTTTCTGGATCCTCTCCCTACAAACAAGTCTTTTCTAGATTCTTTTCTAGTACAACAATTTAGAAAACATTTTTTTTCTAGAATCTGTTCTGGATCCTCTCTCTAGAAACAACTCTTTTCCAGAGGCTCAATCCATAAAACAATCACTTCTAGATTTTTTTCAGGATCCTCTATCTTTCCTAGATCCTTTTCTGGATACTCTCTCTAGAAACACCTCTTTTTCTAGATCCTATTATAGACCCTCAATCCAGAAAACATTCTTTTCTAGATTTTTTTGTAAATCCTCTCTCTAGAAAAAAAACCTCTTTTCTACATTTTTTTCTGGAGCATCAACCTTTTCCATATTGTTTTCTAAAACTTCAATCCAGAAAACATTCATTTTTCGATACTATAATAAAATCTCAATCCAGAAAACTATTTTCTAGAATCTTTTCTGGGTCTTCTTTCTAGAAAAAAACCTCTTTTCTACATTGTTTTCCATATTGTTTTTTAAATTAATTTTATAATTATAACATTTTTTTGACAGTACATATGCATAGTTAATTTTTTTTACAACATTATCCATTTTACTCCCTTCTGTTCTGAATATTTCCCCTCCTTCCCTCCACTCCTTCCCTCAACTAGATGGCAGCTATTCCCATACATATTAAATATCTTATACTATATCCTAGGTACAATATATATGTGCAGAACCGAATTTTGTTGTTGTTGCAAAGGAAGAATTGTATTCAGAAGGTAAAAATAATCTGGGAAGAAAAACAACAACAACAACAAAAAACGGATATAAAATGCTCACAGTTTACACTCATTTCCCAGTGTTCCTTTTCTGTGTGTAGCTGATTCTGTCCATCATTGATCAAATGGGATTGAATTAGATCTTCTTTACGTTGAAGATATCCACTTCCATCAGAATACATCCTCACACAGTATCATTATTGAAGTGTATAATGATCTCCTAGTTCTGCTCGTTTAACTCAGCATCAGTTGATGTAAGTCTCTCCAAGCCTCTCTGTATTCCTCCTATTGGTCATTTCTTATAGAACAATAATATTCCATAACATTCTTATACCATGATTAACCCAACTATTCTCCAATTGATGGACATCCATTCATTTTCCAGTTGCTAGCCATTATAAAAAGGGCTGCCAAAAACATTTTGGCACATAAAGGTCCCTTACCCTGCTTTATTATTTCCTTGGGATATAAGTGCAGTAGTAACACTGCTAGGTCAAAGGGTATGCTTATTTTGATAACTTTTTGGGCATAATGCCAGATTGCTATCCAGAATGGTTGAATTCTTTCACAACTCCACCAACAATGCATCAGTGTCCCAGTCCTATTGAAACATCAATTCCTTTTCTTACTTGTTCTTCTCTATTTCCCATTCTATTGAGTCTAATTTTCCCTTTGTTACTTTTGCAGTTTGGGATATTATTGTTGATATCAGTTCTCTCGTATTTGTTTCAAAGGAACTTTTTTTGTACTATGCATTATTTTCTTTATACTTAAAGCTGTATCAAAGGATTCTTATTCAGCGGAAAGGGTGAATGTGCAAGCAGTCTTCCAGTTATTCCCTTTTGCAATGTCCATTCTTTTGCTTACTTGTTCTTCTCTATTACCCATTCTATTAAGTCTAGGTTTCGATTTGTTTCCCTTGCATTTGGGATCGTTATACTTAATGTTAATTCTCTCCCATTTGCTTCAGTGGAACTTTCTGTACAAGTTGCATTACCTTCTTTATAATTAAAGCTTGATCAAAGGTTTTGTAACAGCAATCCTTTTCAGTCATAAAATTTACGTCCAAAGAAATGAACCAGTTATTCCCTTTTGAAAAAACAATTCCCTTACTTAGTTGTTTTTCTCTCTGTCACATTCTATTGAGTCTAATTTTCCCTTTGTTTCTTTTGTAGTTTGGGTATTATAGTTGATATCAATTCTCTGGCATTTGCTTCAATAGAATTTTTGTGCACAATGCCTTATGTTCTTTATATTTAAAGATGTATCAAAGCATTCTTAACAGGAGTCCTATTCAGCGGAAAGGGTGAATCTGCAGAGAAATAGTCCAGGTATTCCCTTTGGAAAAGCTATTCCTTTGGATACTTGTTCTCCATTTCCCATTCTATTGGGTCTAAGTTTCCCTTAGTTTCCCTTCCATTTTGGATCATTATAATTGATGTTAATTCTCTCCCATTTGCTTCAATAGAACTTTCGGGAAAAAGTTGCATTAACCTCTTTATATTTATAGCTGGTTCAAAGGTTCCGTAACAGCAATCCTTTTCAGTCTAAAAAGTTTTTCTCCAAAGCAATGTTCCGGCTATTTCCTTTTGAAGAAATAATTCCCTTACTTACTTGTTTTCCTCTATGTCACATTCTATTGAGTCTAATTTTCCCTTTGTTTCTTTTGCAGTTTGGGATATTATAGTTGATATCAATTCTCTCGCATTTGCTTCAATAAAAATTTTTTGCACAATGCATTATCTTCTTTATATTTAAAGCTGTATCAAAGGATTATTAACAGGACTCCAATTCAGCGGAACTTGTGAATGTGCAGAGCAGTCCTCCAGTTATTCCCTTTTGAAAAATCCATTCATTTGCTTACTTGTTCTTCTCTATTACCCATTCTATTGAGTCTAGGTTTCGCTTTGCATCCCTTGCATTTGGGATCTTATAAGTGATGTTAATTCTCTCCCATTTGCTTCAGTTGAACTTTCTGTACAAGTTGCATTATCTTCTTTATATTTAAAGCTTGATCACAAGTTTCATAACAGCAATCGTTTTCAGTCTAAATACTTTACGTCCAAAGAAATGATCCAGTTATTCCCTTTCGAAAAAACAATTCCTTTTCTTACTTGTTCTTCTCTATTTGACAATCTATTGATTCTAGTTTTGCCTTTTTTTTTTTTTTTTTAACATTTTAGGATATTATTGTTGATATCAGTTCTCTCGTGTTTGCTTCAATGAAACTTTTTGTGCACAATGCATTATCTTCTTTATATTGAAGCTCGATCAAATGTGTCTTAACAGGAGTCCTTTTAAGTGGAAAGAGTGAATTGCAGAGAAATCTTCCAGTTATTTCCTTTTAAAAAATGCATTCCTTTTGATACTTGTTCTTCTCTATTTCCCCTTCTATGTAGTCAAGTTTTCCCTTTGATGTAAATTCTCTCCCATTTGATTCAATGGAACTTTCCATACACGATGCATTAACCTCTTTATATTTAAAGCTTGATCAAAGGTTTTGCAAAAGGAATCCTTTTCAGTCTAAAAAGTTTTTGTCCAAAGCAATGTTCCAGTTATTTCCTTTTGAAGAAAAAATTCCCTTACTTACTTGTTCTCCTCTATGTCACATTCTATTGAGTCTAATTTTCCCTTTGTTTCTTTTGCAGTTTGGGATATTATAGTTGATATAAATTCTCTGACATTTCCTTCAATAGAATTTTTGTGCATAATGCATTAGCTTCTTAATATTTAATGCCATATCAAAGGATTCTTATTCAGCAGAAAGGCTGAATGTGCAGAGAAATCTTCTAGTTATTTCCTTTTGAAAAATCCATGCTTTTGGATACTTGTTCTACTCTATTTCCCCTTCTATTGTGTCAATTTTCCCTTTGATTCCTGTGCATTTTGTATCATTATAGTTGATGTTTATTCTCTCCCATTTGATTCAGTGGTACTTTCTATACAAAATGCATTACCTTCTTTATATTTAAAGCTTGATCAAAGGTTTTGTAACAGCAATCCTTTGCAGTCTAAAAAGTTTCTGTCCACAGCAATGTTCCGGTTATTCCCTTACGAAAAAAAATCCTTTTCTTGCTTGTTCTCTATTTCACATTCTATTGAGTCTAGTTTTTCCTTTGTTTCTTTTGCAGTTTGGGATATTATAGTTGATACCAATTCTCTCGTATTTGCAGCAAAGGAACTTTTTTGTCACAATGCATTACCTTCTTGATATTTAATGTTGGATTAAAGGATTCTTAACATAATCCTATTCAGTGTAGAGAGTGAATTGCAGACAAATCTTCCAGTTATAGCCTTTTGAAAATTTCATGCTTTTGGATAATTGTTCTTCTATACTTCCCCTTCAATTGAGTCAAGTTTTCCCTTTGATTCCTGTGCATTTTTGATCCTTATAGTTGATGTTAATCCTCTCCCATTTGATTCAATGGAACTTTCCCCAAATGATTAATTATCTTCTTCATATTTAAAGCTTGATCAAAGGTTTTGTAGCAGCAATCCTTTTCAGTCTAAATAGTTTTTGTCCAAAGCAATTTTCCGATTATTCCCTTACGAAAAAAACAATTCCTTTTCTTACTTGTACTTCTCTATATCACATTGTATTGAGTCTAGTTTTCCCTCTGTTTCTTTTGCAGTTTGGCATATTAGAGTTGATCAATTCTCTCGTATTTTCATCAATGGAACATTTTTGGTACAATGCATTACCTTCTTTATATTTGGTGCTGGATCAAAGGATTCTTAACAGAATCTTATTCAGTGGAAAGAGTGAATTGCAGACAAATCTACGAATTATTCCCTTTTGCAAAATCCATGCCTTTGGATACTTGTTCTTCTCTATTTGCCCTTCTATTGAGTCAATTATTTCCTTTGATTCCTGTGCATTTTCGATCCTTATAGTTGATGTTAACTCCTCCAATCTGATTTAGGGGAATTTCTGTAAATGATTCGTTATCTTTTTTATATTTAAAGCTTGATCAAAGGTTTTCTAACAGCAATGCTTTTCAGTCTAAAAAGTTTTTGTCCAAAGCAATGTTCTGATTATTCCGTTATGCAAAAACAATTCCTTTTCTTAGTTGTTCTTCTCTATTTCACCTTCTATTGAGTCTAGTTTTCCTATTGTTTCTTTTGCAGTTTGGGATATTAGAGTTGATCCCAATTATCTCTTATTTTCTTCAATGGAATGTTTTTGGTACAATCCATTACCCTCTTTATATTTAATGCTGGATCAAATGATTCTTAAGAGAATCCTATTCAGCAGTAAGGGTGAATTGCCGACAAATCATCCAGTTATTCCTTTTTGAAAAATCCATTCTTTTGGATACTTGTTCTACTCTATTTCCCCTTCTATTGTGTCAATTTTCTCTTTGATTCCTGTGCATTTTGCATCATTATAGTTGATGTTTATTCTCTCCCATTTGATTCAGTGGTACTTTCTATACAAAGTGCATTTCCTTCTTTATATTTAAAGCTTGATCAAAGGTTTTGTAACAGCATTCCTTTGCAGTCTAAAAAGTTTCTGCGCACAGCAATGTTCCGGTTATTCCCTTATGAAAAAAAATCCTTTTCTTGCTTGTTCTCTATTTCACATTCTATTGAGTCTAGTTTTTCCTTTGTTTCTTTTGCAGTTTGGGATATTATAGTTGATACCAATTCTCTCGTATTTGCAGCAAAGGAACTTTTTTGTCACAATGCATTACCTTCTTGATATTTAATGCTGGATTAAAGAATTCTTTTTTTTTTTTTTTTTTTTGGGGAGTTTTTTTTTTCTTTTTTTTTATTATATATATATATATATATTTTATAATATTATCCCTTGTATTTATTTTTCCAAATTGCCCCCCCTCCCTCTATTCCCTCCCCCCGACGACAGGCAATACCATACATTTTACATGTGTTACAATATAGTCTAAGTACAATACATGTGTGTGAATATCATTTTCTTGTTACACAATAAACATTAGAATCCGAAGGTACATGCAACCTGGGCAGACAGATATTAGTGCTAACAATTTACATTCACTTCCCAGTGTTTCTTCTCTGGGTGCAGCTACCTCTGTCCATCATTGATCAACTGGAAGTGAGTTGGATCTTCTTTATGTTGAAGATTTCCACTTCCATCAGAATACATCCTCATACAGTATTGTTGTTGAAGTATACAGTGATCTTCTGGTTCTGCTCATTTCACTCAGCATCAGTTGATTTAAGTCTCTCCAACCCTCTCTGTATTCCTCCTGCTGGTCATTTCTTACAGAGCAATAATATTCCATAACCTTCATATACCACAATTTACCCAACCATTCTCCAACTGATGGACATCCATTCATCTTCCAGTTTCTAGCTACAACAAAAAGAGCTGCCACAAACATTTTGGCACATATATGACTCTTTCCGCTCTTTAGTATTTCTTTGGGATATAATCCCAGTAGTAGCGCTGCTGGGTCAAAGGGTATGCACAGTTTGATAACTTTTTGGGCATAATTCCAGATTGCTCTCCAGAATGGCTGGATTCTTTCACAACTCCACCAGCAATGTATCAGTGTCCCAATTTCCCCACAACCCCTCCAACATTTGTCATTATTTGTTCCTGTCATCTTGGCCAATCTGACAGGTGTGTAGTGGTATCTCAGAGTGGTCTTAATTTGCATTTCTCTGATCAGTAGTGATTTGGAACACTCTTTCATGTGAGTGGATATAGTTTCAATTTCTTCCTCTGAGAATTGTCTGTTCATATCCTTTGACCATTTATCAAGTGGAGAATGGTTCGGTTTCTTATAAATTATGGTCAGTTCTCTATATATTTTGGAAGTGAGACCTTTGTCAGAACCTTTATTTTTAAAAATATTTTCCCAATTTGTTACTTCCCTTCTAATCTTGTTTGCATTAGTATTATTTGTACAGAAACTTTTTAGTTTGATGTAATCAAAATCTTCTATTTTGTGATCAATAATGATCTCTAGTTCTCCTCTGGTCATAAATTCCTTCCTCCTCCACAAGTCTGAGAGGTAGATTATCCTCTGTTCCTCTAATCTATTTATTATCTCCCTCTTTATGCCTAAATCATGGACCCATTTTGATCTTATCTTGGTATATGGTGTTAAGTGTGGATCCATATCTGATTTCTGCCATACTAATTTCCAGTTTTCCCAACAGTTTTTTCCGAATAATGAATTTTTATCCCTAATGTTGGAATCTTTGGGTTTGTCAAAGATTAGATTGCTATAGATGTACCCTTTTTTGTCCTTTGTATCTAATCTGTTCCACTGATCTACCGGTCTATTTCGTAGCCAATACCAAATGGTTTTGGTGACTGCTGCTATATAATATAGCTTTAGATCAGGTACACTTAGACCACCTTCCTCTGAGTTTTTTTTCATTAGTTCCCTTGCAATTCTTGACCTTTTATTCTTCCATATGAATTTTGTTGTTATTTTTTCTAGGTCATTAAAATAGTTTCTTGGGAGTCTGATTGGTATAGCACTAAATAAATAGATTAGTTTGGGGAGTATTGTCATCTTTATTATATTCGCTCGGCCTATCCAAGAGCACTGAATGTCTTTCCAATTATTTAAATCTGATTTTATTTTTGTGGCAAGTGTTTTGTAATTTTTCTCATATAATTCCTGACTTTTCTTTGGTAGATGGATTCCCAAATATTTTATACTCTCAACAATTGTTTGGAATGGAATTTCTCTTTGTATCTCTTGCTGTTGCATTTTGTTAGTGATATATAAAAATGCCGAGGATTTATGTGGATTTATTTTGTATCCTGCCACTTTGCTGAAATTTTGAATTATTTCTAGTAGCTTTTTAGCAGAGTCTTTGGGGTTCTCTAAGTATACCATCATGTCATCTGCAAAAAGTGATAGTTTAATTTCCTCATTTCCTACTCTAATTCCTTGAATCTCTTTCTCGGCTCTTATTGCCGAGGCTAGCGTTTCTAGTACTATATTGAATAGTAATGGTGATAGTGGGCAACCTTGTTTCACTCCTGATCTTACTGGGAAAGGTTGCAGTTTATTTCTATTGCATATTATGCTTACTGACGGTCTTAAATATATACTCCTGATTATTCTAAGGAATAATCCATTTATTCCTATACTCTCAAGAGTTTTTAGTAGGAATGGATGTTGGATTTTGTCAAATGCTTTTTCTGCATCTATTGAGATGATCATATGGTTCTTATTAATTTGATTATTAATATGGTCAATTATATTAATAGTTTTCCTAATATTAAACCAGCCCTGCATTCCTGGAATAAATCCTACTTGATCATAGTGTATTATCTTGGAGATGATTTTCTGAAGTCTTTTTGCTAATATCTTATTTAAGATTTTAGCATCAATATTCATTAAGGAGATTGGTCTATAATTTTCTTTCTCAGTTTTCGATCTACCAGGTTTAGGTATCAGTACCATGTCTGTGTCATAAAAGGTGTTTGGTAGGACTCCTTCATCCCCTATTTTTTCAAATAATTTATATAACATTGGGGCTAATTGTTCTTTAAATGTTTGGTAGAATTTACATGTGAATCCATCTGGCCCTGGGGATTTTTTCCTGGGGAGTTGGTTAATAGCTTGTTCTATTTCTTTTTCTGAAATGGGACTATTTAAGCAATTTATCTCCTCCTCTGTTAATCTAGGGAGCCTATATTTTTGGAGAAAGTCATCCATTTCACTTAAGTTATCAAATTTATTGGCATAAAGTTGGGCAAAGTAACTCCTTATTATTTCTCTAATTTCCTCTTCATTGGTGGAAAGATCCCCCTTTTCATTTGTAAGACTATCAATTTGATTTTCCTCTTTCTTTTTTTTGATCAAATTTACCAAAGGTTTATCTATTTTATTGGCTTTTTCATAAAACCAACTCTTGGTTTTATTTATTAATTCAATAGTTTTTTTACTTTCAATTTTATTGATTTCTCCTTTTAATTTTTGTATTTCGAGTTTAATTTTTGGTTGGGGGTTTATAATTTGGTCTTTTTCTAGCCTTTTAAGTTGTAAGCCCAATTCGTTAATCTTCTCTTTCTCAATTTTCTTCAAATCAGCCTCTAAAGATATAAAATTTCCCCTTATTACTGCTTTAGCTGCATCCCAAAGATTTTGATATGATGTCTCATCATTATCATTATCTTGGATGAAATTGTTAATTGTTTCTATAATTTGCTCTTTCACCTAGTCATTCTTTAAGATGAGATTATTCAGTTTCCAATTACTTTTTGGTCTATTTACCCCTAACTTTTTACTGAATGTAGCTTTTATTGCATTGTGATCTGAGAAGAAGGCATTTATTATTTCTGCCTTCCTACATTTAATTTTGAGATCTTTATGTCCTAATATATGGTCAATTTTTGTATAGGATCCATGAACTGCTGAGAAGAAAGTATATTCCTTCCTATTGCCATTCAGTTTTCTCCAAAGGTCTATCATACCTAGTTTTTCTAATGTTCTATTTACTTTTTTAATTTCTTTCTTGTTTGTTTTGTGGTTTGATTTGTCTAAATCTGAGAGTGCAAGGTTGAGATCTCCCACTATTATAGTTTTACTGTCTATTTCTTCTTGCAGTTCTCTTAACTTTTCCTTTAGAAAGTTAGATGCTATACCACTTGGTGCATATATGTTTAGTATTGATATGGCTTCATTATTTATGCTACCTTTCAGCAGGATATAGTTTCCTTCCTTATCTTTTTTAACGAGATCTACTTCTGCTTTTGCTTGATCTGAGATAAGGATAGCTACCCCTGCTTTTTTGGCTTTACCTGAAGCATAATAGGCTCTGTTCCAACCTTTTACCTTTACTCTGTATGTATCTCCCTGCTTTAAGTGTGTTTCCTGTAGGCAACATATTGTAGGGTTCTGCTTTTTGATCCAATCTGCTATCCGTCTCCGTTTGATGGGATCGTTCATCCCATTTACATTTACAGTTAAAATTACTAATTCTGTATTTCCTGCCATCGTATTATCCCCAGATTATGCTTTTTTCCCTTGACCCCCCTGATCCCCCTCCCCGATATTTAATTTACAGACCCCCCCTTGTGACGCGCAACCCTCCCTCTTTTTTTTTTTTTTTAGGATCCCTCCCCCCTCCCTCCAAGTCCCTTCACTTATTCTCCTTTTCCTTTTCCCTTTTCCTCTCCCCCCTTTTAATGAGGTGAGAGAAAATTCTCTGAAAAACAAATATGTTAATTATTTACTCTTTGAGCCTCTTCTGATGAGAGTAAGATTCACACAATGATTCTCCCCCTCACTAAGTTCCCTCAGATATGGTGTATTTTCTATGTCTCTTCCTGGGATGTAGTTTCCCTCTTTTTATCACTCCTTCCCCTTTTTCTGAACCGACCTCCTTCCCTTTACTACACCCCCCTTTTTTTCTTTTATATCAGTAAAATCAAATTATCCTTGACTATTTTTTATATACCCACAACAGAGTTACAGTTCTCAAGGGTTCTATGTACCTTTTTCTGTTTCTCTTCAGTCTTGTGGATGTAGATCAAATTTTTTGTTTAAGTCTGGTTTTTTTCTTAGAAACATATAGAATTCCTCTGTTTCATTGAATCACCATCTTCTTCCATGGAAAAAGATGCTAAACTTAGCTGGGTAGTTCATTCTTGGTTGCAGTCCTTGATCTTTTGCCTTACGGAATATCAGGTTCCAGGCCCTTCTATCTTTTAATGTGGAGGCAGCCAGATCTTGGGTGACCCTTATTGTGGCACCTTGGTATTTAAATTGTTTTTTTCTAGCTGCTTGCAGGATTTTCTCCTTTGTGTGGTAATTCTGCAGCTTAGCCACAATATTCCGTGGTGTTCTTTTTTTAGGGTCTATTTCAGAAGGAGTTCGATGAATTCTTTCCACATCTACTTTCCCTTCTGTTTCTATTATCTCTGGACAGTTCTCTTTGATAATTTCCTGTAAAATAGAATCTAGGCTCTTTTTTTGGTCATAGTTTTCTGGAAGTCCAATAATCCGCAGATTATCTCTCCTAGATCTATTTTCCAGGTCTATAGATTTTCCCAGTAAGTATTTGACGTTGTTCTCCAGCTTCTCATTTTTTTTGTTTTGTTTGACTGATTCTTGGGTTCTCTGTGAATCATTCATTTCTATTTGTTCCATCCTGACTTTTAAGGAGTTATTTTCTTCTTTCACAGTTTTTAGTTCATTTTGTAAATGCCCAATTTCGTTTTTAAATGAATTATTTTGCTCTATTGAATTTTTTTTCCATTTCCCTAATTTTTTTTTTGAGAATTATTTTCTTTTTCCAATTCAGAAATTCTATTTTCTTGAGACTTTTTTATCTTTTCCAATTCAGAAATCCTACTTTCCTGTGTTTTTTTAACCTTTTCTAATTCACTAATTTTGTTTCCCTGCATCTCCTGTGAATTCTTTATTTTTTCCAACTCCAATTTCAGGACGTTGTTATTCTCTATCATAACTTCCCTTTCCTTTCCCCATTTTTCTTCGATCTCCCTCAATTTTTTAAGAGCTTCTTCTAGGAGAGAGTTATGTGATGGGGGGCAGGAATCGTTCCCCTTTAGGTTGTTGTCTGCTGATTCTCTGCTGTCAACTTCCTCGGGGTTGGATACCCGCTCTTTCTCTGTATAGAAGGAATCTATAGTTTTTCTAGCTTTTTTGCTCATACTTAAAAAAATCTTTTGGGGTCTGTCCCTGGGGTAGGATATTATTTACTTCTTTACCAGCTTCCTCCCAGACTGGATGGATGCAGCGGCCCCTGCGCCTGAGCTAAGAGAGAGCTCTGGGAGAGAGTTCCCCACCCCCTCCCTGGAAGTGCCTCAGAGGTGATTAGCACTACTGTGCTTCCAGGGCGTAGAATAGTGAAGACAGCACGAAGCCCAGCCTATGTGTCCGGGTGGGGAGTGGATGTCTGCAGCAGGTGACGTGAGAAGCCCCTGCGCTCAAACTGGAAGTGTCTGCCAGAAACCGCGGTCCCTAGTTCAAAGGTTCCGCTTCTCTGGGACTTCCTGGAGCTGAGTTCCACTCCCTCCAGCTAAGCTAGGCAGTGTGTGTTGCCTTGGGCCGTATCCACCCACTTGTCAATCTCTTAACTATTCTCAGGAGGTAGCTGAGGCCACACCCCCTGGTGCCAAGAGTTCTGCTGAGTCACCCCCAGGATCGGGGAAAATCTAATTTGAGTTTTAAAATATTTTGGCTTTCTCTTCTGAACTGCTAAATAATTAGCAGAGAAGAGCTAACAGCCTGTGCCAGATTCCTTTACCTCAGTGGCTTCTCTGATCCCAGAGCCCTTCCCAGCGCAATGGGCGCAGTGTGCCCCTACCCCACCGTCTGTGCTGGTCTCTCTTATTCCTCCCCTGGGGACTGACCTTTCCTGTTGAAACTCCAGATTCTCTTCAGCTGGTAAGTTGTGCTTCCAGTCCTTGTGGTATCTATCAGTCCTGAGCTAATTTTGAGACTTAATTTATCTAATTGGTTGTGAGGGAGTGAGGACGTTCACTGAGTCGTGTGTTTCTTCTCCGCCATCTTGGCTCCGCCCCCCTGCATTAAAGAATTCGTAACATAATCCTATTCAGTGTAGAGAGTGAATTGCAGACAAATCTTCCAGTTATTGCCTTTTGAAAATTTCATGCTTTTGGATAATTGTTCTTCTATACTTCCCCTTCAATTGAGTCAAGTTTTCCCTTTCATTCCTGTGCATTTTTGATCATTATAGTTGATGTTAATCCTCTCCCATTTGATTCAGAGGAAGTTTTTGTAAATGATTCATTATTTTCCTTATATTAAAACTTGATCAAAGGTTTTGTAACAGTAATCCTTTGCAGTCTAAAAAGTTTCTGTCCAAAGCAATGATCCGGTTATTCCCTTACGAAAAAACAATTCCTTTTTTTACTTGTCCTTCTCTCCTTCACATTCTATTGAGAGTAGTTTTCCTTTGTTTCTTTTGCAGTTTGGGATGCTAGAGTTGATCCCAATTCTCTCGTATTTTCATCAATGGAACTTTTTTTGGTACAATGCATTACCTTCTTTATATTTAATGCTGGATCAAAGGATTCTCAACAGAATCCTATTCAGCAGAAAGAGAGAATTGCAGACAAATGCTCCAGTTATTCCCTTTAGAAAAATTCATGCTTTTGGATACTTGTTCTCTATTTCCCCCTCTATTGGGTCGTTTTCCCTTTGATTCCTGTGCATTTTCGATCCTTATAGTTGATGTTAATCCTCTCCCATTTGATTGAGTGGAACTTTCTGTTAATTATTCATTATCTTCTTTATATTTAAGGTTGATCAAAGGATTTGTAACAGCAATCCTTTTAAGTCTAAAAAGTTTCTATCCAAAGCAATGTTCCGGTTATTCCCTTACGAAAAAACAAATCCTTTTTTTACTTGTCCTTCTCTACTTCACATTCTATTGAGTCTAGTTTTCCTTTGTTTCTTTTGCAGTTTGGGATGTTAGAGTTGATACCAATTCTCTCATATTATCATCAATGGAACTTTTTTGGCACAATGCATTACCTTCTTTATATTTAATGCTGGATAAAAATATTCTTAACAGAATCCTATTCAGGGGAAAGGGTGAATTGCAGACAAATCATCCAGTTATTCCCTTTTGAAAAATCCATGCCTTTGGGTCCCTGTTCTTCTCTATTTCCCCTTCTATTGAATCAACTTTTCCCTGTGAATCCTGTGCATTTTCGATCCTTATAGTTGATGTTAATTCTCTCCCATTTGATTCAGTGGAACTTTTTATACAAGATGCATTATCTTTTTTATATTTAAAGCTTGATCAAAGGTTTTGTAAAAGCAATCCTTTGCAGCCTAAAAAGTTTTTGTCCAAAGCAATGATCCGGTTATTCCCTTAGGAAAAAACAATTCCTTTTCTTACTGTTTCTGTATTTCACATTCCATTGAATCTATTTTTCCCATTGTTTCTTTTACTGTTTGGGATATTAGAGTTGATCACAATTCTCTCGTATTTACTTCATTGGACCTTTTTTGGTACAATGCATTACCTGCTTTATATTTAATGCTGGATCAAAGGATTCTTAACAGAATCCTATTCACCAGAAAGAGAGAATTGCAGACAAATGCTCCAGTTATTCGCTTTTGAAAAATCCATGCCTTTGGATACTTGTGCTTCTCTATTTCCCCTTCTGTTGTGTCAACTTTTGCCTTTGATTCCTGTGTATTTTGGATCAATATAGTTGATGTTAATTCTCTCCCATTTGATTCAGTGCAGCTTTCTTTACAAGGTGCATTATCTTTTTTATATTTAAAGCTTGATCAAAGGTTTTGTAAAAGCAATCCTTTGCAGCCTAAAAAGTTTTTGTCCAAAGCAATGATCCGGTTATTCCCTTAGGAAAAAACAATTCCTTTTCTTACTTTTTCTGTATTTCACATTCCATTGAATCTATTTTTCCCATTGTTTCTTTTACTGTTTGGGATATTAGAGTTGATCACAATTCTCTCGTATTTATTCATTGGACCTTTTTTGGTACAATGCATTACCTGCTTTATATTTAATGCTGGATCAAAGGATTCTTAACAGAATCCTATTCACCAGAAAGAGAGAATTGCAGACAAATGCTCCAGTTATTCGCTTTTGAAAAATCCATGCCTTTGGATACTTGTGCTTCTCTATTTCCCCTTCTGTTGTGTCAACTTTTGCCTTTGATTCCTGTGTATTTTGGATCAATATAGTTGATGTTAATTCTCTCCCATTTGATTCAGTGCAGCTTTCTTTATAAGGTGCATTATCTTTTTTATATTTAAAGCTTGATCAAAGGTTTTGTAAAAGCAATCCTTTGCAGCCTAAAAAGTTTTTGTCCAAAGCAATGATCCGGTTATTCCCTTAGGAAAAAACAATTCCTTTTCTTACTGTTTCTGTATTTCACATTCCATTGAATCTATTTTTCCCATTGTTTCTTTTACTGTTTGGGATATTAGAGTTGATCACAATTCTCTCGTATTTACTTCATTGGACCTTTTTTGGTACAATGCATTACCTGCTTTATATTTAATGCTGGATCAAAGGATTCTTAACAGAATCCTATTCACCAGAAAGAGAGAATTGCAGACAAATGCTCCAGTTATTCGCTTTTGAAAAATCCATGCCTTTGGATACTTGTGCTTCTCTATTTGCCCTTCTGTTGCGTCAACTTTTGCCTTTGATTCCTGTGTATTTTGGATCAATATAGTTGATGTTAATTCTCTCCCATTTGATTCAGTGCAGCTTTCTTTATAAGGTGCATTATCTTTTTTATATTTAAAGCTTGATCAAAGGTTTTGCAAAAGCAATCCTTTGCAGCCTAAAAAGTTTTTGTCCAAAGCAATGATCCGGTTATTCCCTTAGGAAAAAGCAATTCCTTTTCTTACTGTTTCTGTATTTCACATTCCATTGAATCTATTTTTCCCATTGTTTCTTTTACTGTTTGGGATATTAGAGTTGATCACAATTCTCTCGTATTTACTTCATTGGACCTTTTTTGGTACAATGCATTACCTGCTTTATATTTAATGCTGGATCAAAGGATTCTTAACAGAATCCTATTCACCAGAAAGAGAGAATTGCAGACAAATGCTCCAGTTATTCGCTTTTGAAAAATCCATGCCTTTGGATACTTGTGCTTCTCTATTTCCCCTTCTGTTGTGTCAACTTTTGCCTTTGATTCCTGTGTATTTTGGATCAATATAGTTGATGTTAATTCTCTCCCATTTGATTCAGTGCAGCTTTCTTTATAAGGTGCATTATCTTTTTTATATTTAAAGCTTGATGAAAGGTTTTGTAAAAGCAATTCTTTTCAGTCTAAAAAGTTTCTGTCCCAAGCAATGTTCCGGTTATTCCCTTACGAAAAAACAATTCCTTTTTTTACTTGTCATTCTCTACTTCACATTCTATTGAGTCTGGTTTTCCTTTGTGTCTTTTGCAGCTTGGGATGTTAGAGTTTTCTCGTATTTTCATCAATGAAACTTTTTTGGTACAATGAATTACGTTCTTTATATTTAATGCTAGATCAAAGGAATCTTAACACAATCCTATTCAGTGGAAAGAGTGAATTGCAGACAAAACTTCCTGTTATTCGCTTTTGAAACATCCATGTCTTTGGATACTTGTGCTTCTCTATTTCCCCTTCTGTTGTGTCAACTTTTCCCTTTGATTCCTCTGTATTTTGGATCAATATAGTTGATGTTAATTCCTCCCATTTGATTCAGTGGAACTTTCTATACAATGTGGATAATCTTTTATATATTTGAGGCTTGATCAAAGTTTTTGTAATAGCAATCCTTTGCAGTCTAACAAGTTTTTGTCCAAAGCAATGATCCAGTTATTACCTTATGAAAAAACAATTCCTTTTCTTACTGTTACTCTATTTCACATTTTATTGAGTCTAGTTTTCCCTTTGTTTCTTTTACAGTTGGGGATATTAGAGTTGATCCCAATTCTCTCGTATTTGCATCAATGGAACTTTTTTGGTACAATGCATTACCTTCTTTAAATTTAATGCTGGATCAAAGGATTCTTAACAGAATGCTATTCAGCGGAAAGACTCAATTGCAGACAAATCTTCCAGTTATTCCCTTTTGAAAATTTCATACCTTTTAACAATTGGTCTTCTCTATTTCCCCTTCTATTGAGTCAACTTTTCCCTTTGATTCCTGTGCATTTTGGATTTTTATAGTTGATGTTAATTCTCTCCCATTTGATTCAGTGGATCTTTCTATACAAGGTGTATTTTATATTTTAAGCTTCATCAAAGGTTTTGTAACGGCAATCCTTTGCAGTCTAAAAAGTTTTCTCCAAAGCATTGTTCCCGTGATTCCCTTATGAAAAAAAAAAAAAAAAAAAAAAAAAAAAACAATTCCTTTTCTTAGTTGTTCTTTATTTCACATTCTATTGAGTCCAGTTTTCCCTTTGTTTCTTTTGCAGTTTGGGATATTTTAGTTGATACCAATTTTCTCGTATTTACTTCATTGGAACTTTTTTGGTACAATGCATTACCTACTTTATATTTAATGCTGATCAAAGGATTCTTAACAGAATCCTATTCAGCAGAAAGTGAGAATTGCAGACAAATTATCCAGTTATTCCCTTTTGAAAAATTCATGCTTTTGGATACTTGTTCTCTATTTCCCCCTCTATTGAGTCGTTTTCCCTTTGATTTCTGTGCATTTTTCGATCCTTATAGTTGATGTTAATCATCTGCCATTTGATTCAGTGGGACTTTCTGTAAATGATTCATTATCTTCTTTATATTTAAAGCTTGATGAAAGGTTTTGTAACAGCAATCCTGTTCAGTCTAAAAAGTGTCTGTCCAAAGCAATGTTCTGGTGATTCCCATATGAAAAAACTATTCTTTTTCTTCGTTGTTCTTCTCTATTTCACATTCTATTGAGACTAGTTTTCCTTTGTTTCTTTTGCAGTTTGGGATGTTAGAGTTGATACCAATTCTCTCATATTATCATCAATGGAACTTTTTTGGTACAATGCATTACCATCTTTATATTTAATGCTAGATCAAAGGAATCTTAACACAATCCTATTCAGTGGAAAGAGTGAATTGCACACAAATCATCCAGTTATTCGCTTTTGAAAAATCCATGCCTATGGATACTTGTTCTTCTCTATTTCCCTTTCTATGTAAAGTTTTCCCTTTGATGTTAATTCTCTCAAATTTGATTCAGTGGAACTTTCTGTACAAGTTACAATAACTTCTTTATACTTAAAGCTTGATCAAAGGTTTTGTAACAGCAATCCTTTTAAGTCATAAAATTTACATTCAAAGAAATGATTCAAGTTATTCCATTTCGAAAAACAATTCCTTTTTTACTTGTTCTTCTCTATTTCACATTCTATTGATTTTAATTTTTTCTTTGTTCCTTTTGCATTTGGGGATATTATAGTTGATATATATTGTCTCATATTTGCTTCAAGGAAACATTTTGTGCACAATGCATTAACTTCTTTATATTTAAAGCTGTGTCAAAGGAATCTTATTCAGCGGAAAGGGTGAACATGCAGAGCAGTCTTCCAGTTGTTCACTTTTGAAAAGTCAATTCCTTTGCTTACTTGTTCTTTTCTATTACCCATTCCATTGTTGTCTATATTTCGCTTTGTTTCCCTTGCATTTGGGTTCATTATACTGGATGTTAATTCTCTCAAATTTGATTCCGTGGAACTTTCTGTAGAATTTACAATAACTTCTTTATTTTTTAAGCTTGACCAAAGGTTTTGTAACAGCAATCCTTTTCAGTCATAAAATTTACATTCAAAGAAATGATCCAGTTATTCCCTTTCAAAGAAACAATTCCTTTGCTTACTTGTTCTTCTCTATTTCACATTCTATTGAGTCTCGTTTTCCCTTTGTTCCTTTTGCATTTTGGGATATTATAGTTGATATCAAATCTGTCATATTTGTTTCAATGAACCATTTTGTGCACAATGCATTATTTTCTTTATATTTTAGCTGGATAAATTGCTTCATAACAGGTGTCCTATTAAGTGGAAAGAGTGAATTGCAGAGAAATCTTCCAGTTATTTCCTTTTGAAAAATCCATTCCTTTTGGATATTTTTTCTTCTCTATTTCCTTTTCTATTTAGTTAAATTTTCCCTTTGATGTTAATTCTCTCAAATTTGATTCAGTGGAACTTTCTGTACAAGTTACAATAACTTCTTTATACTTAAAGCTTCATCACAGGTTTTATAACAGCAATCCTTTTCAGTCATAAAATTTACATTCAAAGAAATGATCCAGTTATTCCCTTTCGAAAAACAATTCCTTTTTTACTTGTTCTTCTCTATTTCACATTCTATTGATTTTAGTTTTTTCTTTGTTCCTTTTGCATTTGGGGATATTATAGTTGATATATATTGTCTCATATTTGCTTCAAGGAAACATTTTGTGCACAATACAGTACCTTCTTTATATTTTAGCTGGATCAAAGGCTACATAACAGGAATCCTATTAAGTGGAAAGAGTGAATTCCAGAGAAATCTTCCAGTTATTTCCTTTTGAAAAATCCATTCCTTTTGGATATTTTTTCTTCTCTATTTCCTTTTCTATTTAGTTAAATTTTCCCTTTGATGTTAATTCTCTCAAATTTGATTCAATGGAACTTTCTGTACAAGTTACAATAACTTCTTTATATTTAAAGCTTGATCAAAGGTTTTGTAACAGAAATCCTTTTAAGTCATAAAATTTACGTTCAAAGAAATGATCCAGATATTCCCTTTCAATGAAACAATTCCTTTGCTTACTTGTTCTTCTCTATTTCACATTATATGAGTCTAGTTTTCCCTTTGTTCCTTTTGCATTTTGGGATATTATAGTTGATATCAATAATCTCTTCTTTGTTTCAATGAAACATTTTGTGCACAATGCAATATCTTCTTTATATTTTAGCTGGATAAAAGGCTTCATAACAGGCGTCCTATTAAATGGAAAGAGTGAATTGCAGAGAAATCTTCCAGTTATTTCCTTTTGAAAAATCCATTCCTTTTGGATACTTGTTCTTCTTTATTTGTTTTCTATGTAAAGTTTTTCCTTTGATGTTTATTCTCTCAAATTTGATTCAGTAGAACTTTCTGTACAAGTTACAATAACTTCTTTATACTTAAAGCTTGATCCAATGTTTTGTAACAGCAAACCTTTTAAGTCATAAGATTTACATTCAAAGAAATGATCCAGTTATTCCCTTCCGAAAAACATTTCCTTTGCTTACTTGTTCTTCTCTATTTCACATTCTATTGATTTTAGTTTTTTCTTGCTTCCTTTTGCTTTTGGGGATATTATAGTTGATATATATTGTCTCATATTTGCTTCAAGGAAACATTTTGTGCACAATGCATTATTTTCATTTTATTTTAGCTGGATCAAAGGCTTCATAACAGGCGTTCTATTAAGTGGAAAGAGTGAATTACAGAGAAATCTGCCAGGTATTTCCTTTTGAAAATCCATTCCTTTTGGATACTTGTTCTTCTCTATTTCCCTTTCTATGTAAAGTTTCCCCTTTGATGTTAATTCTCTCCAATTTGATTCAGTGGAACTTTCTGTACAAGTTACAATAACTTCGTTATAATTAAAGCTTGATCAAAGGTTTTGTAACAGAAATCCTTTTAAGTCATAAAATTTACGTTCAAAGAAATGATCCAGATATTCCCTTTCAATGAAACAATTCCTTTGCTTACTTGTTCTTCTCTATTTTCCATTCTATTGATTTTAATTTTTTCTTTGTTCATTTTGCATTTGGGGATATTATATTTGATATATATTCTCTCATATTTGCTTCAAGGAAACATTTTGTGCACAATGCATTAACTTCTTTATATTTAAACCTTTGTCAAAGGAATCTTATTCAGCGGAAAGGGTGAACTTGCAGAGCAGTCTTCCAGTTGTTCATTTTTGAAAAGTGCATTCCTTTGCTTACTTGTTCTTCTCTATTACCCATTCCATTGTGTCTCGGTTTCGCTTTGTTTCCCTTGCATTTCGGTTCATTATACTTGATGTTAGTTCTCTCAAATTTGATTCAGTAGAACTTTCTGTACAAGTTACAATAACTTCTTTATTTTTTAAGCTTGATCAAAGGATTTGTAACAACAATCTTTTTAAGTCATAAAATTTACGTTCAAAGAAATGATCCAGTTATTCCCTTTCAAAAAACAATTCCTTTGCTTACTTGTTCTTCTCTATGTCACATTCTATTGAGTCTAGTTTTCCCTTTGTTCCTTTTGCATTTGGGGATATTATAGTTGATATATATTGTCTCATATTTGCTTCAAGGAAACATTTTGTGCACAATGCATTAACTTCTTTATATTTAAAGCTGTGTCAAAGGAATCTTATTCAGCGGAAAGGGTGAACATGCAGAGCAGTCTTCCAGTTGTTCACTTTTGAAAAGTCAATTCCTTTGCTTACTTGTTCTTTTCTATTACCCATTCCATTGTGTCTCGGTTTCGCTTTGTTTCCCTTGCATTTGGGTTAATTATACTTGATGTTAGTTCTCTCAAACTTGATTCAGTGGAACTTTCTGTACAAGTTACAATAACTTCTTTATTTTGAAAGCTTGATCAAAGGTTTTGAAACAGAAATCTTTTTAAGTCATAAAATTCACATTCAAAGAAATGATCCAGTTATTCCCTTTCAAAGAAACAATTCCTTTGCTTATTTGTTCTTCTCTATTTCACATTCTATTGAGTCTCGTTTTCCCTTTGTTACTTTTGCATTTTGGGATATTATAGTTGATATCAATTCTCTCATATTTGCTTCAAGGAAACATTTTGTGCACAATGCATTAACTTGTTTATATTTAAAGCTGTGTCAAAGGCATCTTATTCAGCGGAAAGGGTGAAAGTGCAGAGCAGTCTTCCAGTTGTTCACTTTTCAAAAGTCCATTCCTTTGCTTCCTTGTTCTTATCTATTACCCATTCCATTGTTGTCTATATTTCGCTTTGTTTCCCTTGCATTTGGGTTCATTATACTGGATGTTAATTCTCTCAAATTTGATTCCGTGGAACTTTCTGTAGAATTTACAATAACTTCTTTATTTTTTAAGCTTGACCAAAGGTTTTGTAACAGCAATCCTTTTCAGTCATAAAATTTACATTCAAAGAAATGATCCAGTTATTCCCTTTCAAAGAAACAATTCCTTTGCTTACTTGTTCTTCTCTATTTCACATTCTATTGAGTCTCGTTTTCCCTTTGTTCCTTTTGCATTTTGGGATATTATAGTTGATATCAAATCTGTCATATTTGTTTCAATGAACCATTTTGTGCACAATGCATTATTTTCTTTATATTTTAGCTGGATAAATTGCTTCATAACAGGTGTCCTATTAAGTGGAAAGAGTGAATTGCAGAGAAATCTTCCAGTTATTTCCTTTTGAAAAATCCATTCCTTTTGGATATTTTTTCTTCTCTATTTCCTTTTCTATTTAGTTAAATTTTCCCTTTGATGTTAATTCTCTCAAATTTGATTCAGTGGAACTTTCTGTACAAGTTACAATAACTTCTTTATACTTAAAGCTTCATCACAGGTTTTATAACAGCAATCCTTTTCAGTCATAAAATTTACATTCAAAGAAATGATCCAGTTATTCCCTTTCGAAAAACAATTCCTTTTTTACTTGTTCTTCTCTATTTCACATTCTATTGATTTTAGTTTTTTCTTTGTTCCTTTTGCATTTGGGGATATTATAGTTGATATATATTGTCTCATATTTGCTTCAAGGAAACATTTTGTGCACAATACAGTACCTTCTTTATATTTTAGCTGGATCAAAGGCTACATAACAGGAATCCTATTAAGTGGAAAGAGTGAATTCCAGAGAAATCTTCCAGTTATTTCCTTTTGAAAAATCCATTCCTTTTGGATATTTTTTCTTCTCTATTTCCTTTTCTATTTAGTTAAATTTTCCCTTTGATGTTAATTCTCTCAAATTTGATTCAATGGAACTTTCTGTACAAGTTACAATAACTTCTTTATATTTAAAGCTTGATCAAAGGTTTTGTAACAGAAATCCTTTTAAGTCATAAAATTTACGTTCAAAGAAATGATCCAGATATTCCCTTTCAATGAAACAATTCCTTTGCTTACTTGTTCTTCTCTATTTCACATTATATGAGTCTAGTTTTCCCTTTGTTCCTTTTGCATTTTGGGATATTATAGTTGATATCAATAATCTCTTCTTTGTTTCAATGAAACATTTTGTGCACAATGCAATATCTTCTTTATATTTTAGCTGGATAAAAGGCTTCATAACAGGCGTCCTATTAAATGGAAAGAGTGAATTGCAGAGAAATCTTCCAGTTATTTCCTTTTGAAAAATCCATTCCTTTTGGATACTTGTTCTTCTTTATTTGTTTTCTATGTAAAGTTTTTCCTTTGATGTTTATTCTCTCAAATTTGATTCAGTAGAACTTTCTGTACAAGTTACAATAACTTCTTTATACTTAAAGCTTGATCCAATGTTTTGTAACAGCAAACCTTTTAAGTCATAAGATTTACATTCAAAGAAATGATCCAGTTATTCCCTTCCGAAAAACATTTCCTTTGCTTACTTGTTCTTCTCTATTTCACATTCTATTGATTTTAGTTTTTTCTTGCTTCCTTTTGCTTTTGGGGATATTATAGTTGATATATATTGTCTCATATTTGCTTCAAGGAAACATTTTGTGCACAATGCATTATTTTCATTTTATTTTAGCTGGATCAAAGGCTTCATAACAGGCGTTCTATTAAGTGGAAAGAGTGAATTACAGAGAAATCTGCCAGGTATTTCCTTTTGAAAATCCATTCCTTTTGGATACTTGTTCTTCTCTATTTCCCTTTCTATGTAAAGTTTCCCCTTTGATGTTAATTCTCTCCAATTTGATTCAGTGGAACTTTCTGTACAAGTTACAATAACTTCGTTATAATTAAAGCTTGATCAAAGGTTTTGTAACAGAAATCCTTTTAAGTCATAAAATTTACGTTCAAAGAAATGATCCAGATATTCCCTTTCAATGAAACAATTCCTTTGCTTACTTGTTCTTCTCTATTTTCCATTCTATTGATTTTAATTTTTTCTTTGTTCATTTTGCATTTGGGGATATTATATTTGATATATATTCTCTCATATTTGCTTCAAGGAAACATTTTGTGCACAATGCATTAACTTCTTTATATTTAAACCTTTGTCAAAGGAATCTTATTCAGCGGAAAGGGTGAACTTGCAGAGCAGTCTTCCAGTTGTTCATTTTTGAAAAGTCCATTCCTTTGCTTACTTGTTCTTCTCTATTACCCATTCCATTGTGTCTTGGTTTCGCTTTGTTTCCCTTGCATTTCGGTTCATTATACTTGATGTTAGTTCTCTCAAATTTTATTCAGTAGAACTTTCTGTACAAGTTACAATAACTTCTTTATTTTTTAAGCTTGATCAAAGGATTTGTAACAACAATCTTTTTAAGTCATAAAATTTACGTTCAAAGAAATGATCCAGTTATTCCCTTTCAAAAAACAATTCCTTTGCTTACTTGTTCTTCTCTATGTCACATTCTATTGAGTCTAGTTTTCCCTTTGTTTCTTTTGCAGTATGGGATATTATAGTTGATATATATTGTCTCATATTTGCTTCAAGGAAACATTTTGTGCACAATGCATTAACTTCTGTATATTTAAAGCTGTGTCAAATGAAATCTTATTCTGCGAAAAGGGTGAACGTGTATAGCACCCTTTCAGTTGTTCACTTTTGAAAAGTCCATTCCTTTGCTTCCTTGTTCTTCTCTGTTACCCATTCCATTGTGTCTAGGTTTCGCTTTGTTTCCCTTGCATTTGGTTTGATTATACTTGATGTTAATTCTCTCCCACTTGCTTCAGTGGAATATTTCTGTACAAGTTGCATTAACTTCTTTATATTTAAAGCTTGATCAAAGGTTTTGTAATAGCAATCCTTTTAAGTCATAAAATTTACATTCAAAGAAATGATCCAGTTATTCCTTTTCTTAAAAACAATTTCTTTTCTCACTTGTTCTTCTCTATTTCACATTCTATTGAGGCTAGTTTTCCCATTGTTCCCTTTGCCTTTTGGGATATTATAGTTGATATCAATTCTCTCATATTTGTTTCAATGAACCATTTTGTGCACAATGCATTATCTTCTTTATATTTTAGCTTGATCAAAGGCTTCATAACAGGCGTCCTATTAAGTGGAAAGAGTGAATTGCAGAGAAATCTTCCAGGTATTTCCTTTTGAAAAATCCATTCCTTTTGGATACTTGTTCTTCTTTATTTGTTTTCTATGTAAAGTTTTTCCTTTGATGTTTATTCTCTCAAATTTGATTCAGTAGAACTTTCTGTACAAGTTACAATAACTTCTTTATACTTAAAGCTTGATCCAATGTTTTGTAACAGCAAACCTTTTAAGTCATAAGATTTACATTCAAAGAAATGATCCAGTTATTCCCTTCCGAAAAACATTTCCTTTGCTTACTTGTTCTTCTCTATTTCACATTCTATTGATTTTAGTTTTTTCTTGCTTCCTTTTGCTTTTGGGGATATTATAGTTGATATATATTGTCTCATATTTGCTTCAAGGAAACATTTTGTGCACAATGCATTATTTTCTTTTTATTTTAGCTGGATCAAAGACTTCATAACAGGCGTTCTATTAAGTGGAAAGAGTGAATTACAGAGAAATCTGCCAGGTATTTCCTTTTGAAAATCCATTCCTTTTGTATACTTGTTCTTCTCTATTTCCCTTTCTATGTAAAGTTTCCCCTTTGATGTTAATTCTCTCCAATTTGATTCAGTGGAACTTTCTGTACAAGTTACAATAACTTCGTTATAATTAAAGCTTGATCAAAAGTTTTGTAACAGCTATCCTTTCAAGTAATAAAATTTACATTCAAAGAAATGATCCAGTTATTCCCTTTCAAAAAACAATTTCTTTTTTACTTGTTCTTCTCTATTTCACATTCTATTGATTTTAGTTTTTTCTTTGTTCCTTTTGCATTTGGGGATATTAAAGTTGATATCAATACTCTCATATTTGCTTCAATGAACTATTTTGTGCACAATGCATTATCTTCTTTATATTTTAGCTGGATCAAAGGCTTCATAACAGGCGTCCTATTAAGTGGAAAGAGTGAATTGCAGAGAAATCTTCCAGTTATTTCCTTTTGAAAAATCCATTCCTTTTGGATACTTTTTCTTCTCTATTTCCTTTTCTATGTAATTAAAATTTCCCTTTGATGTCAATTCTCTCAAATTTGATTCAATGGAACTTTCTGTAAAAGTTACAATAACTTCTTTATATTTAAAGCTTGATCAAAGCTTTTGTAATAGCAATCCTTTTAAGTCATAAAATTTACGTTCAAAGAAATGATCCAGTTATTCCCTTCCGAAAAACATTTCCTTTGCTTACTTGTTCTTCTCTATTTCACATTCTATGAATCTAGTTTTCCCTTTGTTCCCTTTGCATTTTGGGATATTATATTTGATATCAATTCTCTCATAGTTGTTTCAATTTAGCATTTTGTGCACAATACATTATCTTCTTTATATTTTAGCTGGATCAAAGGCTTTATAACAGCCGTCCTATTAAGTGGAAAGAGCGAATTGCAGAAAATCTTCCAGGTATTTCCTTTTAAAAAATCCATTCCTTTTAGATACTAGTTCTTCTCTATTTCCTTTTCTATGTAATTAAACTTTCCCTTTGATGTCAATTCTCTCAAATTTGATTCAGTGGAACTTTCTGTACAAGTTACAATAACTTCTTTATATTTAAAGCTTGATCAAAGGTTTTGTAACAGAAATCCTTTTAAGTCATAAAATTTACGTTCAAAGAAATGATCCAGATATTCCCTTTCAATGAAACAATTCCTTTGCTTACTTGTTCTTCTCTATTTCCCATTCTATTGATTTTAATTTTTTCTTTGTTCCTTTTGCATTTGGGGATATTATCTTTGATATATATTCTCTCATATTTGCTTCAAGGAAACATTTTGTGCACAATGCATTAACTTCTTTATATTTAAACCTTTGTCAAAGGACTCTTATTCAGCGGAAAGGGTGAACTTGCAGAGCAGTCTTCTAGTTGTTCATTTTTGAAAAGTCCATTCCTTTGCTTACTTGTTCTTCTCTATTACCCATTCCATTGTGTCTCGGTTTCGCTTTGTTTCCCTTGCATTTCGGTTCATTATACTTGATGTTAGTTCTCTCAAATTTGATTCAGTAGAACTTTCTGTACAAGTTACAATAACTTCTTTATTTTTTAAGCTTGATCAAAGGTTTTGTAACAGCTATCCTTTCAAGTAATAAAATTTACATTCAAAGAAATGATCCAGTTATTCCCTTTCAAAAAACAATTTCTTTTTTACTTGTTCTTCTCTATTTCACATTCTATTGAGTCTCATTTTCCCTTTGTTCCTTTTGCATTTTGGGATATTATAGTTGATATGAATTCTCTCATATTTGTTTCAATGAAACATTTTGTGCACAATGCATTATCTTCTTTATATTTAAGCTCGATCAAAGGCTTCATAACAGGCGTCCTATTAAGTGGAAAGAGTGAATTGCAGAGAAATCTTCCAGTTATTTCCTTTTGAAAAATCCATTCCTTTTAGATACTTTTTCTTCTCTATTTCCTTTTCTATGTAGTTAAGTTTTCCCTTTGATGTTAATGCTCTCAAATTTGATTCAGTGGAACTTTCTGTACAAGTTACAATAACTTCTTTATACTTAAAGCTTAATCACAGGTTTGGTAACAGCAATCCTTTTCAGTCACAAAATTTACATTCAAAGAAATGATCCAGTTATTCCCTTCTGAAAAACATTTCCTTTGCTTACTTGTTCTTCTCTATTTCACATTCTATTGATTTTAGTTTTTTCTTGCTTCCTTTTGCTTTTGGGGATATTATAGTTGATATATATTGTCTCATATTTGCTTCAAGGAAACATTTTGTGCACAATGCATTATTTTCATTTTATTTTAGCTGGATCAAAGGCTTCATAACAGGCGTCCTATTAAGTGTTAAAAGTGAATTGCAGAGAAATCTTCCAGTTATTTCCTTTTGAAAAATCCATTCCTTTTGGATACTTTTTCTTCTCTATTTCCTTTTCTATGTAGTTAAATTTTCCCTTTGATGTTAATTCTCTCAAATTTGATTCAATGGAACTTGCTGTGCAAGTTACAATAACTTCTTTATATCTTGATCAAAGGTTTTGTAATAGCAATCCTTTAAAGTCATAAACTTTACATTCAAAGAAATGATCCAGTTATTCCCTTTCAATGAAACAATTCCTTTGCTTACTTGTTCTTTTCTATGTCACATTCTATTGAGTCTAGTTTTCCCTTTGTTCCTTTTGCAGTTTGGAATATTATAGTTGATATATATTGTCTCATATTTGCTTCAAGGAAACATTTTGTGCACAATACATTAACTTCTTTATATTTAAAGCTGTGTCAAAGGAATCTTATTCTGCGGAAAGGGTGAACGTGTATAGCACCCTTTCAGTTGTTCACTTTTGAAAAGTCCATTCCTTTGCTTCCTTGTTCTTCTCTATTACCCATTCCATTGTGTCTAGGTTTCGCTTTGTTTCCCTTGCATTTGGTTTGATTATACTTGATATTAATTCTCTCCCACTTGCTTCAGTGGAATATTTCTGTACAAGTTGCATTAACTTCTTTATATTTAAAGCTTGATCGAAGGTTTTGTAATAGCAATCCTTTTAAGTCATAAAATTTACATTCAAAGAAATGATCCAGTTATTCCTTTTATTAAAAACAATTTTTTTTCTCACTTGTTCTTCTCTATTTCACATTCTATTGAGGCTAGTTTTCCCTTTGTTCCCTTTGCCTTTTGGGATATTATAGTTGATATCAATTCTCTCATATTTGTTTCAATGAACCATTTTGTGCACAATACATTATCTTCTTTATATTTTAGCTGGATCAAAGGCTTCATAACAGGTGTCCTATTAAGTGGAAAGAGTGAATTGCAGAGAAATCTTCCAGTTATTTCCTTTTGAAAAATCCATTCCTTTTGGATACTTGTTCTTCTCTATTTCCTTTTCTATGTAAAGTTTTCCCTTTGATGTTAATTCTCTCAAATTTGATTCAGTGGAACTTTCTGTACAAGTTACAATAATTTCTTTATACTTAAAGCTTGATACAAGGTTTTGTAACAGCAATCCTTTTAAGTCATAAAATTTACGATCAAAGAATTGATCCAGTTATTCCCTTTCAAAGAAACAATTCCTTTGCTTACTTGTTCTTCTGTATTTCACATTATATGAGTCTAGTTTTCCCTTTGTTCCTTTTGCATTTTGGGATATTATAGTTGATATCAATAATCTCTTATTTGTTTCAATGAAACATTTTGTGCACAATGCATTATCTTCTTTATATTTTAGCTTGATCAAAGGCTTCATAACAGGCGTCCTATTAAGTGGAAAGAGTGAATTGCAGAGAAATCTTCCAGGTATTTCCTTTTGAAAAATCCATTCCTTTTGGATACTTGTTCTTCTTTATTTGTTTTCTATGTAAAGTTTTTCCTTTGATGTTTATTCTCTCAAATTTGATTCAGTAGAACTTTCTGTACAAGTTACAATAACTTCTTTATACTTAAAGCTTGATCCAATGTTTTGTAACAGCAAACCTTTTAAGTCATAAGATTTACATTCAAAGAAATGATCCAGTTATTCCCTTCCGAAAAACATTTCCTTTGCTTACTTGTTCTTCTCTATTTCACATTCTATTGATTTTAGTTTTTTCTTGCTTCCTTTTGCTTTTGGGGATATTATAGGTGATATATATTGTCTCATATTTGCTTCAATGAAACATTTTGTGCACAATGCATTATTTTCTTTTTATTTTAGCTGGATCAAAGGCTTCATAACAGGCGTTCTATTAAGTGGAAAGAGTGAATTGCAGAGAAATCTGCCAGGTATTTCCTTTTGAAAATACATTCCTTTTGGATACTTGTTCTTCTCTATTTCCCTTTCTATGTAAAGTTTCCCCTTTGATGTTAATTCTCTCCAATTTGATTCAGTGGAACTTTCTGTACAAGTTACAATAACTTCGTTATAATTAAAGCTTGATCAAAGGTTTTGTAACAGCTATCCTTTCAAGTAATAAAATTTACATTCAAAGAAATAATCCAGTTATTCCCTTTCAAAAAACAATTTCTTTTTTACTTGTTCTTCTCTATTTCACATTCTATTGATTTTAGTTTTTTCTTGCTTCCTTTTGCTTTTGGGGATATTATAGTTGATATCAATACTCTCATATTTGCTTCAATGAAATATTTTGTGCACAATGCATTATCTTCTTTATATTTTGGCTGGATCAAAGGCTTCATTACAGACGTCCTATTAAGTGGAAAGAGTGAATTGCAGAGAAATCTTCCAGTTATTTTCTTTTTAAAAATCCATTCCTTTTGGATATTTTTCTTCTCTATTTCCTTTTCTATGTAGTTAAGTTTTCCCGTTGATGTTAATTCTCTCAAATTTGATTCAGTGAAACTTTCTTTACAAGTTACAATAACTTCTTTATACTTAAAGCTTGATCCAAGGTTTTGTAACAGCAATCCTTTTAAGTCATAAAATTTACGTTCAAAGAAATGATCCAATTATTCCCTTTCAAAGAAACAATTCCTTTGCTTACTTGTTCTTCTCTATTTCACATTCTATGAGTCTAGTTTTCCCTTTTATTCCTTTTGCAGTTTGGGATATTATAGTTGATATCAATAATCTCTTATTTATTTCAATGAAACATTTTGTGCACAATGCATTATCTTCTTTATATTTTAGCTGGATCAAAGGCTTCATAACAGGCGTCCTATTAAGTGGAAAGAGTGAATTGCAGAAAAATCTTCCAGGTATTTCCTTTTGAAAAATCCATTCCTTTTGGATACTTGTTCTTGTCTATTTCCCTTTCTATGTAAAGTTTCCCCTTTGATGTTAATTCTCTCCAATTTGATTCAGTGGAACTTTCTGTAAAAGTTACAATAACTTCTTTATACTTAAAGCTTGATCAAAGGTTTTGTAACAGCTATCCTTTCAAGTAATAAAATTTACATTCAAAGAAATGATCCAGTTATTCCCTTTCAAAAAACAATTCCTTTTTTACTTGTTCTTCTCTATGTCACATTCTATTGATTTTAGTTTTTTCTTTGTTCCTTTTGCATTTGGGGATATTAAAGTTGATATCAATTCTCTCATATTTGTTTCAATGAAACATTTTGTGCACAATGCATTATCTTCTTTATATTTTAGCTGGATCAAAGGCTTCATAACAGGCGTCCTATTAAGTGGAAAGGGTGAATTGCAGAGAAATCTTCCAGTTATTTCCTTTTGAAAAATCCATTCCTTTTGGATACTTGTTCTTCTTTATTTGTTTTCTATGTAAAGTTTTTCCTTTGATGTTAATTTTCTCAAATTTGATTCAGTAGAACTTTCTGTAAAAGTTACAATAACTTCTTTATACTTAAAGCTTGATCAAAGGTTTAGTAACAGCAAACATTTTAAGTCATAAAATTTACATTCAAAGAAATGATCCAGTTATTCCCTTCCGAAAAACATTTCCTTTGTTTACTTGTTCTTCTCTATTTCACGTTGTATTGATTTTAGTTTTTTCTTGCTTCCTTTTGCTTTTGGGGATATTATAATTGATATCAATTCTCTCATATTTGCTTCAATGAAACATTTTGTGCACAATGCATTATCTTCTTTATATTTCAGCTGGATCAAAGGCTTCATAACAGGCGTCCTATTAAGTGGAAAGAGTGAATTGCAGAGAAATCTTCCAGGTATTTCCTTTTGAAAAATCCATTCCTTTTGGATACTTGTTCTTCTCTATTTCCTTTTCTATGTAAAGTTTTCCCTTTGATGTTAATTCTCTCAAATTTGATTCAGTGGAACTTTCTGTACAAGTTACAATAATTTCTTTATACTTAAAGCTTGATACAAGGTTTTGTAACAGCAATCCTTTTAAGTCATAAAATTTACGTTCAAAGAATTGATCCAGTTATTCCCTTTCAAAGAAACAATTCCTTTGCTTACTTGTTCTTCTGTATTTCACATTATATGAGTCTAGTTTTCCCTTTGTTCCTTTTGCATTTTGGGATATTATAGTTGATGTCAATAATCTCTTATTTGTTTCAATGAAACATTTTGTGCACAATGCATTATCTTCTTTATATTTTAGCTTGATCAAAGGCTTCATAACAGGCGTCCTATTAAGTGGAAAGAGTGAATTGCAGAGAAATCTTCCAGGTATTTCCTTTTGAAAAATCCATTCCTTTTGGATACTTGTTCTTCTTTATTTGTTTTCTATGTAAAGTTTTTCCTTTGATGTTTATTCTCTCAAATTTGATTCAGTAGAACTTTCTGTACAAGTTACAATAACTTCTTTATACTTAAAGCTTGATCCAATGTTTTGTAACAGCAAACCTTTTAAGTCATAAGATTTACATTCAAAGAAATGATCCAGTTATTCCCTTCCGAAAAACACTTCCTTTGCTTACTTGTTCTTCTCTATTTCACATTCTATTGATTTTAGTTTTTTCTTGCTTCCTTTTGCTTTTGGGGATATTATAGGTGATATATATTGTCTCATATTTACTTCAATGAAACATTTTGTGCACAATGCATTATTTTCTTTTTATTTTAGCTGGATCAAAGGCTTCATAACAGGCGTTCTATTAAGTGGAAAGAGTGAATTGCAGAGAAATCTGCCATGTATTTCCTTTTGAAAATACATTCCTTTTGGATACTTGTTCTTCTCTATTTCCCTTTCTATGTAAAGTTTCCCCTTTGATGTTAATTCTCTCCAATTTGATTCAGTGGAACTTTCTGTACAAGTTACAATAACTTCGTTATAATTAAAGCTTGATCAAAGGTTTTGTAACAGCTATCTTTCAAGTAATAAAATTTACATTCAAAGAAATAATCCAGTTATTCCCTTTCAAAAAACAATTTCTTTTTTACTTGTTCTTCTCTATTTCACATTCTATTGATTTTAGTTTTTTCTTGCTTCCTTTTGCTTTTGGGGATATTATAGTTGATATCAATTCTCTTATATTTGCTTCAATGAAATATTTTGTGCACAATGCATTATCTTCTTAATATTTTAGCTGGATCAAAGGCTTCATTACAGACGTCCTATTAAGTGGAAAGAGTGAATTGCAGAGAAATCTTCCAGTTATTTTCTTTTTAAAAATCCATTCCTTTTGGATATTTTTCTTCTCTATTTCCTTTTCTATGTAGTTAAGTTTTCCCGTTGATGTTAATTCTCTCAAATTTGATTCAGTGAAACTTTCTTTACAAGTTACAATAACTTCTTTATACTTAAAGCTTGATCCAAGGTTTTGTAACAGCAATCCTTTTAAGTCATAAAATTTACGTTCAAAGAAATGATCCAATTATTCCCTTTCAAAGAAACAATTCCTTTGCTTACTTGTTCTTCTCTATTTCACATTCTATGAGTCTAGTTTTCCCTTTGTTCCTTTTGCAGTTTGGGATATTATAGTTGATATCAATAATCTCTTATTTATTTCAATGAAACATTTTGTGCACAATGCATTATTTTCTTTTTATTTTAGCTGGATAAAAGGCTTCATAACAGGCGTCCTATTAAGTGGAAAGAGTGAATTGCAGAGAAATCTGCCAGGTATTTCCTTTTGAAAATCCATTCCTTTTGGATACTTGTTCTTGTCTATTTCCCTTTCTATGTAAAGTTTCCCCTTTGATGTTAATTCTCTCCAATTTGATTCAGTGGAACTTTCTGTAAAAGTTACAATAACTTCGTTATACTTAAAGCTTGATCAAAGGTTTTGTAACAGCTATCCTTTCAAGTAATAAAATTTACATTCAAAGAAATGATCCAGTTATTCCCTTTCAAAAAACAATTCCTTTTTTACTTGTTCTTCTCTATGTCACATTCTATTGATTTTAGTTTTTTCTTTGTTCCTTTTGCATTTGGGGATATTAAAGTTGATATCAATTCTCTCATATTTGTTTCAATGAAACATTTTGTGCACAATGCATTATCTTCTTTATATTTTAGCTGGATCAAAGGCTTCATAACAGGCGTCCTATTAAGTGGAAAGAGTGAATTGCAGAGAATTCTTCCAGTTATTTCCTTTTGAAAAATCCATTCCTTTTGGATACTTGTTCTTCTTTATTTGTTTTCTATGTAAAGTTTTTCCTTTGATGTTAATTTTCTCAAATTTGGTTC
Source organism: Sminthopsis crassicaudata (assembly GCF_048593235.1). Taxonomy (NCBI): domain Eukaryota; kingdom Metazoa; phylum Chordata; class Mammalia; order Dasyuromorphia; family Dasyuridae; genus Sminthopsis; species Sminthopsis crassicaudata. The sequence continues at coordinate 136,924,379 of NC_133622.1, read as the reverse complement.
AGTAGAACTTTCTGTACAAGTTACAATAACTTCTTTATACTTAAAGCTTGATCCAAGGTTTAGTAACAGCAAACATTTTAAGTCATAAAATTTACATTCAAAGAAATGATCCAGTTATTCCCTTCCAAAAAACATTTCCTTTGCTTACTTGTTCTTCTCTATTTCACATTCTATTGATTTTAGTTTTTTCTTGCTTCCTTTTGCTTTTGGGGATATTATAATTGATATCAATTCTCTCATATTTGCTTCAATGAAACATTTTGTGCACAATGCATTATCTTCTTTATATTTCAGCTGGATCAAAGGCTTCATTACAGGCGTCCTATTAAGTGGAAAGAGTGAATTGCAGAGAAATCTTCCAGTTATTTTCTTTTTAAAAATCCATTCCTTTTGGATATTTTCCTTCTCTATTTCCTTTTCTATGTAGTTAAGTTTTCCCTTTGATGTTAATTCTCTCAAATTTGATTCAATGAAACTTTCTGTACAAGTTACAATAACTTCTTTATATTTAAAGCTTGATCAAAGCTTTTGTAATAGCAATCCTTTTAAGTCATAAAATTTACGTTCAAAGAAATGATCCAGTTATTCCCTTTCAAAGAAACAATTCCTTTGCTTACTTGTTCTTCTCTATTTCACATTCTATGAATCTAGTTTTCCCTTTGTTCTCTTTGCATTTTGGGATATTATAGTTGATATCAATTCTCTCATAGTTGTTTCAATTTAGCATTTTGTGCACAATACATTATCTTCTTTATATTTTAGCTGGATCAAAGGCTTTAATCTTCCAGGTATTTCCTTTTGAAAAATCCATTCCTTTTGGATACTTTTTCTTCTCTATTTCCTTTTCTATGTAGTTAAGTTTTCCCTTTGATGTTAATTCTCTCAAATTTGATTCAGTGCAACTTTCTGTACACGTTACAATAACTTCTTTATATTTAAAGCTTGATCCAAGGTTTTGTAACAACAATCCTTTTAAGTCATAAAATTTACGTTCAAAGCAATGATCCAGTTATTCCCTTTCAATGAAACAATTTCTTTGCTTACTTGTTCTAATCTATGTCACATTCTATTGAGTCTATTTTTCCCTTTGCTCATTTTGCAGTTTGGGATATTATAGTTGATATATATTGTTTCATATTTGCTTCAAGGAAACATTTTGTGCACAATGCATTAACTTCTTTATATTTAAAGGTGTGTCAAAGGAATCTTATTCAGCGGAAAGGGTGAACGTGCAGAGCAGTCTTCCAGTTGTTCACTTTTGAAAAGTCCATTCCTTTGCTTCCTTGTTCTTCAGTGGAATATTTCTGTACAAGTTGCATTAACTTCTTTATATTTAAAGCTTGATCAAAGTATTTGGAACAGCAATCCTTTTCAGTCTAAAAAAGGTTTTGTCCAAAGGAATGTTCCGGTTATTCCATTACCAAAAAACAATTGGTTTTGTTACTTCTTCTTCTCTATTTCACATTCTGAGTCTAGTTTTCCCTTTGTTTCTTTTGCAGTTTGGGATATTATAGTTGTTATCAATTTTCTCCATTTGCTTCAATGGAAGTTTTGTGCACAATGCATTATCTTATTTATATTAAAATTGTATGAAAGGATTATTTTTTTTAATTTTTCATTATATATATATTTTTTATAATATTTTCCCTTGTATTCATTTTTCCAAATTATCGCCCCCTCCCTCTATTCCCTTCCCTTGATGACAGGCAATCCCATACATTTTACATGTGTTACAATATAGTCTAGGTACAATACATGTGTGTGAATATCATTTTCTTGTTGCACAATAAACATTAGAATCCGAAGGTACATGCAACCTGGGCAGACAGATATTAGTGCTAACAATTTACATTCACTTCCCAGTGTTTCTTCTCTCGGTGTAGCTACCTCTGTCCATCATTGATCAACTGGAAGTGAGTTGGATCTTCTTTATGTTGAAGATTTCCACTTCGATCAGAATACATCCTCATACAGTATTGTTGTTGAAGTGTACAGTGATTTTCTGGTTCTGCTCATTTCACTCAGCATCAGTTGATTTAAGTCTCTCCAGGCCTCTCTGTATTCCTCCTGCTGGTCATTTCTTACAGAGCAATAATATTCCATAACCTTCATATACCACAATTTGCCCAACCATTCTCCAACTGATGGACATCCATTCATCTTCCAGTTTCTAGCTACAAAAAAAGAGCTGCCACAAACATTTTGGCACATATATGTCTCTTTCCGCTCTTTAGTATTTCTTTGGGATATTATAGTTGATATCAATTCTCTCGCATTTCCTTCAATAGAAGTTTTGTGCACAATGCATTATCTTCTTTATATTTAAATTGTATGACAGGATTCTTAATAGGAGTCCTATACAGTGGAAAGGGTGAATGGGTAGAGAAATCTTCCAGTTATTCCCTTTTGATAAATCCATTCCTTTGGATACTTTTTCTTCTCTATTTCCCATTTTATTGAGTCTAGGTTTCACTTTGTTTCCCTTGCATTTGGGATCATTGTAATTGATTTAAATTTTCTCCCATTTGCTTCAATGGAACTTTCTTTACAAGTTGCATAATCTTTTTTATATTTAAAGATTGATCAAAAGATTCGTAACAGCAATCCTTTTCAGTCTGAAAAAGGTTTTGTCCAAAGGAATGTTCCGGTTATTCTAGTACCAAAAAAAAATTGGTTTTCTTACTTGTTCTTTATTTCACATTCTATTGAGTCTAGTTTTCCCTTTGTTCCTTTTGCAGTTTTGGATATTATAGTTGATATATATATTCTCATATTTGCTTCAAGGAAACATTTTGTGCACAATGCATTATCTTCTTTATATTTTAGCTGGATCAAAGGCTTCATAACAGGCATCCTATTAAGTGGAAAGAGTGAATTGCAGAGAAATCTTCCATGTATTTCCTTTTGAAAAATCCATTCCTTTTGGATATTTTTCTTCTCTATTTCCTTTTCTATGTAGCTAAGTTTTCCCTTTGATGTTAATTCTCTCAAATTTGATTCAATGGAACTTTCTGTACAAGTTACATTAACTTCTTTATACTTAAAGCTTGATCAAAGGTTTTGTAACAGCAATCCTTTTAAGTCATAAAATTTACATTAAAAGAAATGATCCCTTTCAAAGAAACAATTCCTTTCCTTACTTGTTCTTTTCCATGTCACATTCTATTGAGTCTAGTTTTCTCTTTGTTCCTTTTGCAGTTTGGGATATTATACTTGATATATATTGTCTCATATGTGCTTCAAGGAAATATTTTGTGCAAAATGCATTATCTTCTTTACATTTTAGCTGGATCAAAGGCTTCATAACAGGCATCCTATTAAGTGGAAAGAGTGAATTGCAGAGAAATCTTCCATGTATTTCCTTTTGAAAAATCCATTCCTTTTGGATACTTTTTCTTCGCTATTTCCTTTTCTATGTAGGTAAATTTTCCCTTTGATGTTAATTCTCTCAAATTTGATTCAATGGAACTTTCTGTACAAGTTACAATAACTTCTTTATATTTAAAGCTTGATCAAAGGTTTTGTAATAGCAATCCTTTTAAGTCATAAAATTTACGTTCAAAGAAATGATCCAGTTATTCCTTTTCTTAAAAACAATTTCTTTTCTCACTTGTTCTTCTCTATTTCACATTCTATTGAGTCTAGTTTTCCCTTTGTTCCCTTTGCATTTTGGGATATTATAGTTGATATCAATTCTCTCATAATTGTTTCAATGAAGCATTTTGTGCACAATACATTATCTTCTTTATATTTTAGCTGGATCAAAAGCTTTATAACAAGCGTCCTATTAAGTGGAAAGAGCGAATTGCAGAGAAATCTTTCAGGTATTACCTTTTGAAAAATCCATTCCTTTTGGATACTTGTTCTTCTCTATTATCTTTTCTATGTAAAGTTTTCCCTTTCATGTTAATTCTCTCAAATTTGATTCAGTAGAACTTTCTGTACAAGTTACAATAACTTATTTATACTGAAAGCTTGATCCAAGGTTTTGTAACAGCAATCCTTTTAAGTCATAAAATTTACGTTCAAAGAAATGATCCAGTTATTCCCTTTCAAAGAAACAATTCCTTTGCTTACTTGTTCTTCTCTATGTCACATTCTATTGAGTCTAGTTTTCCGTTTGTTCCCTTTGCATTTTGGGATATTATAGTTGATATCAATTCTCTCATAGTTGCTTCAAGGAAACATTTTGTGCACAATACATTATCTTCTTTATATTTTAGCTGGATCAAAAGCTTTATAACAGGCGTCCTATTAAGTGGAAAGAGTGAATTGCAGAGAAATCTTCCAGGTATTTCCTTTTGAAAAATCCATTCCTTTTGGATACTTGTTCTTCTTTATTTGTTTTCTATGTAAAGTTTTTCCTTTGATGTTAATTCTCTCAAATTTGATTCAGTAGAACTTTCTGTACAAGTTACAATAACTTCTTTATATTTAAAGCTTGATCCAAGGTTTTGTAACAGCAAACCTTTTAAGTCATAAAATTTACATTCAAAGAAATGATCCAGTTATTCCCTTCCGAAAAACATTTCCTTTGCTTACTTGTTCTTCTCTATTTCACATTCTATTGATTTTAGCTTTTTCTTGCTTCCTTTTGCTTTTGGGGATATTATAGTTGATATCAATTCTCTCATATTTGCTTCAATGAAACATTTTGTGCACAATGCATTATCTTCTTTATATTTTAGCTGGATCAAAGGCTTTATTACAGGCGTCCTATTAAGTGGATAGAGTGAATTGCAGAGAAATCTTCCAGTTATTTTCTTTTTAAAAATCCATTCCTTTTGGATATTTTTCTTCTCTATTTCCTTTTCTATGTAGCTAAGTTTTCCCTTTGATGTTAATTCTCTCAAATTTGATTCCATGGAACTTTCTGTACAAGTTACATTAACTTCTTTATACTTAAAGCTTGATCCAAGGTTTAGTAACAGCAAACATTTTAAGTCATAAAATTTACATTCAAAGAAATGGTCCAGTTATTCCCTTCTGAAAAACATTTCCTTTGCTTACTTGTTCTTCTCTATTTCAAATTCTATTGATTTTAGTTTTTTCTTGCTTCCTTTTGCTTTTGGGGATATTATAATTGATATCAATTCTCTCATATTTGCTTCAATGAAACATTTTGTGCACAATGCATTATCTTCTTTATATTTCAGCTGGATCAAAGGCTTTATTACAGGCGTCCTATTAAGTGGAAAGAGTGAATTGCAGAGAAATCTTCCAGTTATTTTCTTTTTAAAAATCCATTCCTTTTGGATATTTTTCTTCTCTATTTCCTTTTCTATGTAGCTAAGTTTTCCCTTTGATGTTAATTCTCTCAAATTTGATTCAATGGAACTTTCTGTACAAGTTACATTAACTTCTTTATACTTAAAGCTTGATCCAAGGTTTAGTAACAGCAAACATTTTAAGTCATAAAATTTACATTCAAAGAAATGATCCAGTTATTCCCTTCCGAAAAACATTTCCTTTGCTTACTTGTTCTTCTCTATTTCACATTCTATTGATTTTAGTTTTTTCTTGCTTCCTTTTGCTTTTGGGGATATTATAATTGATATCAATTCTCTCATATTTGCTTCAATGAAACATTTTGTGCACAATGCATTATCTTCTTTATATTTTAGCTGGATCAAAGGCTTTATTACAGGCGTCCTATTAAGTGGAAAGAGTGAATTGCAGAGAAATCTTCCAGTTATTTTCTTTTTAAAAATCCATTCCTTTTGGATATTTTCCTTCTCTATTTCCTTTTCTATGTAGTTAAGTTTTCCCTTTGATGTTAATTCTCTCAAATTTGATTCAATGGAACTTTCTGTACAAGTTACAATAACTTCTTTATATTTAAAGCTTGATCAAAGCTTTTGTAATAGCAATCCTTTTAAGTCATAAAATTTACGTTCAAAGAAATGATCCAGTTATTCCCTTTCAAAGAAACAATTCCTTTGCTTACTTGTTCTTCTCTATTTCACATTCTATGAATCTAGTTTTCCCTTTGTTCTCTTTGCATTTTGGGATATTATAGTTGATATCAATTCTCTCATAGTTGTTTCAATTTAGCATTTTGTGCACAATACATTATCTTCTTTATATTTTAGCTGGATCAAAGGCTTTATAACAGCCGTCCTATTAAGTGGAAAGAGCGAATTGCAGAGAAATCTTCCAGGTATTTCCTTTTGAAAAATCCATTCCTTTTGGATACTTTTTCTTCTCTATTTCCTTTTCTATGTAGTTAAGTTTTCCCTTTGATGTTAATTCTCTCAAATTTGATTCAGTGCAACTTTCTGTACACGTTACAATAACTTCTTTATATTTAAAGCTTGATCCAAGGTTTTGTAACAACAATCCTTTTAAGTCATAAAATTTACGTTCAAAGCAATGATCCAGTTATTCCCTTTGAATGAAACAATTTCTTTGCTTACTTGTTCTACTCTATGTCACATTCTATTGAGTCTATTTTTCCCTTTGCTCATTTTGCAGTTTGGGATATTATAGTTGATATATATTGTCTCATATTTGCTTCAAGGAAACATTTTTGCACAATGCATTAACATCTTTATATTTAAAGGTGTGTCAAAGGAATCTTATTCAGCGGAAAGGGTGAACGTGCAGAGCAGTCTTCCAGTTGTTCACTTTTGAAAAGTCCATTCCTTTGCTTCCTTGTTCTTCAGTGGAATATTTCTGTACAAGTTGCATTAACTTCTTTATATTTAAAGCTTGATCAAAGTATTTGGAACAGCAATCCTTTTCAGTCTAAAAAAGGTTTTGTCCAAAGGAATGTTCCGGTTATTCCATTACCAAAAAACAATTGGTTTTGTTACTTCTTCTTCTCTATTTCTCATTCTGAGTCTAGTTTTCCCTTTGTTTCTTTTGCAGTTTGGGATATTATAGTTGTTATCAATTTTCTCCATTTGCTTCAATGGAAGTTTTGTGCACAATGCATTATCTTATTTATATTAAAATTGTATGAAAGGATTATTTTTTTTAATTTTTCATTATATATATATTTTTTATAATATTTTCCCTTGTAGGAAGTAACAAATTGGGAAAATATTTTTAAAAACAAAGGTTCTGACAAAGGTCTCATTTCCAAAATATATAGAGAACTGACCATAATTTATAAGAAACCGAACCATTCTCCAATTGATAAATGGTCAAAGGATATGAACAGACAATTCTCAGAGGAAGAAATTGAAACTATATCCACTCACATGAAAGAGTGTTCCAAATCACTACTGATCAGAGAAATGCAAATTAAGACCACTCTGAGATACCACTACACACCTGTCAGATTGGCTAAGATGACAGGAACAAATAATGACAAATGTTGGAGGGGATGTGGGGAAATTGGGACACTGATACATTGCTGGTGGAGTTGTGAAAGAATCCAGCCATTCTGGAGAGCAATCTGGAATTATGCCCAAAAAGTTATCAAACTGTGCATACCCTTTGACCCAACAGCGCTACTACTGGGATTATATCCCAAAGAAATACTAAAGAGCGGAAAGAGACATATATGTGCCAAAATGTTTGTAGCAGCTCTTTTTGTTGTAGCTAGAAACTGGAAGATGAATGGATGTCCATCAGTTGGAGAATGGTTGGGTAAATTGTGGTATATGAAGGTTATGGAATATTATTGCTCTGTAAGAAATGACCAGCAGGAGGAATGCAGAGAGGCCTGGAGAGACTTAGGTCAACTGATGCTGAGTGAAATGAGCAGAATCAGAAGATCACTGTTTACTTCAACAACAATACTGTATGAGGATGTATTCTGATGGAAGTGGAAATCTTCAACATAAAGAAGATCCAACTCACTTCCAGTTGATCAATGATGGACAGAAATAACTATACCCAGAGAAGGAACACTGGGAAGCGAATGTAAATTGTTAGCACTAATATCTGTCTGCCCAGGTTGCATGTACCTTCGGATTCTAATGTTTATTGTGCAACAAGAAAATGATATTCACACACATGTATTGTACCTAGACTATATTGTAACACATGTAAAATGTATGGTATTGCCTGTCGTCGGGGGGAGGGAATAGAGGGAGGGGGGGCAATTTGGAAAAATGAATACAAGGGATAATATTATAAAATATATATATAATAATAAAAAAAAATGCTAATTGTTGTCTATATTAAAAAAAATATATTTTCCCTTGTATTCATTTTTCCAAATTATCGCCCCCTCCCTCTATTCCCTTCCCTTGATGACAGGCAATCCCATACATTTTACATGTGTTACAATATAGTCTAGGTACAATACATGTGTGTGAATATCATTTTCTTGTTGCACAATAAACATTAGAATCCGAAGGTACATGCAACCTGGGCAGACAGATATTAGTGCTAACAATTTACATTCACTTCCCAGTGTTTCTTCTCTCGGTGTAGCTACCTCTGTCCATCATTGATCAACTGGAAGTGAGTTGGATCTTCTTTATGTTGAAGATTTCCACTTCGATCAGAATACATCCTCATACAGTATTGTTGTTGAAGTGTACAGTGATTTTCTGGTTCTGCTCATTTCACTCAGCATCAGTTGATTTAAGTCTCTCCAGGCCTCTCTGTATTCCTCCTGCTGGTCATTTCTTACAGAGCAATAATATTCCATAACCTTCATATACCACAATTTGCCCAACCATTCTCCAACTGATGGACATCCATTCATCTTCCAGTTTCTAGCTACAAAAAAAGAGCTGCCACAAACATTTTGGCACATATATGTCTCTTTCCGCTCTTTAGTATTTCTTTGGGATATTATAGTTGATATCAATTCTCTCGCATTTCCTTCAATAGAAGTTTTGTGCACAATGCATTATCTTCTTTATATTTAAATTGTATGACAGGATTCTTAATAGGAGTCCTATACAGTGGAAAGGGTGAATGGGTAGAGAAATCTTCCAGTTATTCCCTTTTGATAAATCCATTCCTTTGGATACTTTTTCTTCTCTATTTCCCATTTTATTGAGTCTAGGTTTCACTTTGTTTCCCTTGCATTTGGGATCATTGTAATTGATTTAAATTTTTTCCCATTTGCTTCAATGGAACTTTCTTTACAAGTTGCATAATCTTTTTTATATTTAAAGATTGATCAAAAGATTCGTAACAGCAATCCTTTTCAGTCTGAAAAAGGTTTTGTCCAAAGGAATGTTCCGGTTATTCTAGTACCAAAAAAAATTTGGTTTTCTTACTTGTTCTTTATTTCACATTCTATTGAGTCTAGTTTTCCCTTTGTTCCTTTTGCACTTTTGGATATTATAGTTGATATATATATTCTCATATTTGCTTCAAGAAAACATTTTGTGCACAATGCATTATCTTCTTTATATTTTAGCTGGATCAAAGGCTTCATAACAGGCATCCTATTAAGTGGAAAGAGTGAATTGCAGAGAAATCTTCCATGTGTTTCCTTTTGAAAAATGCATTCCTTTTGGATACTTTTTCTTCTCTATTTCCTTTTCTATGTAGGTAAATTTTCCCTTTGATGTTAATTCTCTCAAATTTGATTCAATGGAACTTTCTGTACAAGTTACAATAACTTCTTTATATTTAAAGCTTGATCAAAGGTTTTGTAATAGCAATCCTTTTAAGTCATAAAATTTACGTTCAAACAAATGATCCAGTTATTCTTTTTCTTAAAAACAATTTCTTTTCTCACTTGTTCTTCTCTATTTCACATTCTATTGAGTCTAGTTTTCCCTTTGTTCCCTTTGCATTTTGGGATATTATAGTTGATATCAATTCTCTCATAGTTGTTTCAATGAAGCATTTTGTGCACAATACATTATCTTCTTTATATTTTAGCTGGATCAAAGGCTTTATAACAGCCGTCCTATTAAGTGGAAAGAGCGAATTGCAGAGAAATCTTCCAGGTATTTCCTTTTGAAAAATCCATTCCTTTTGGATACTTTTTCTTCTCTATTTCCTTTTCTATGTAGTTAAGTTTTCCCTTTGATGTTAATTCTCTCAAATTTGATTCAGTGCAACTTTCTGTACACGTTACAATAACTTCTTTATATTTAAAGCTTGATCCAAGGTTTTGTAACAACAATCCTTTTAAGTCATAAAATTTACGTTCAAAGCAATGATCCAGTTATTCCCTTTCAATGAAACAATTTCTTTGCTTACTTGTTCTACTCTATGTCACATTCTATTGAGTCTATTTTTCCCTTTGCTCATTTTGCAGTTTGGGATATTATAGTTGATATATATTGTCTCATATTTGCTTCAAGGAAACATTTTTGCACAATGCATTAACTTCTTTATATTTAAAGGTGTGTCAAAGGAATCTTATTCAGCGGAAAGGGTGAACGTGCAGAGCAGTCTTCCAGTTGTTCACTTTTGAAAAGTCCATTCCTTTGCTTCCTTGTTCTTCAGTGGAATATTTCTGTACAAGTTGCATTAACTTCTTTATATTTAAAGCTTGATCAAAGTATTTGGAACAGCAATCCTTTTCAGTCTAAAAAAGGTTTTGTCCAAAGGAATGTTCCGGTTATTCCATTACCAAAAAACAATTGGTTTTGTTACTTCTTCTTCTCTATTTCACATTCTGAGTCTAGTTTTCCCTTTGTTTCTTTTGCAGTTTGGGATATTATAGTTGTTATCAATTTTCTCCATTTGCTTCAATGGAAGTTTTGTGCACAATGCATTATCTTATTTATATTAAAATTGTATGAAAGGATTATTTTTTTTAATTTTTCATTATATATATATATTTTTATAATATTTTCCCTTGTATTCATTTTTCCAAATTATCGCCCCCTCCCTCTATTCCCTTCCCTTGATGACAGGCAATCCCATACATTTTACATGTGTTACAATATAGTCTAGGTACAATACATGTGTGTGAATATCATTTTCTTGTTGCACAATAAACATTAGAATCCGAAGGTACATGCAACCTGGGCAGACAGATATTAGTGCTAACAATTTACATTCACTTCCCAGTGTTTCTTCTCTCGGTGTAGCTACCTCTGTCCATCATTGATCAACTGGAAGTGAGTTGGATCTTCTTTATGTTGAAGATTTCCACTTCGATCAGAATACATCCTCATACAGTATTGTTGTTGAAGTGTACAGTGATTTTCTGGTTCTGCTCATTTCACTCAGCATCAGTTGATTTAAGTCTCTCCAGGCCTCTCTGTATTCCTCCTGCTGGTCATTTCTTACAGAGCAATAATATTCCATAACCTTCATATACCACAATTTGCCCAACCATTCTCCAACTGATGGACATCCATTCATCTTCCAGTTTCTAGCTACAAAAAAAGAGCTGCCACAAACATTTTGGCACATATATGTCTCTTTCCGCTCTTTAGTATTTCTTTGGGATATTATAGTTGATATCAATTCTCTCGCATTTCCTTCAATAGAAGTTTTGTGCACAATGCATTATCTTCTTTATATTTAAATTGTATGACAGGATTCTTAATAGGAGTCCTATACAGTGGAAAGGGTGAATGGGTAGAGAAATCTTCCAGTTATTCCCTTTTGATAAATCCATTCCTTTGGATACTTTTTCTTCTCTATTTCCCATTTTATTGAGTCTAGGTTTCACTTTGTTTCCCTTGCATTTGGGATCATTGTAATTGATTTAAATTTTCTCCCATTTGCTTCAATGGAACTTTCTTTACAAGTTGCATAATCTTTTTTATATTTAAAGATTGATCAAAAGATTCGTAACAGCAATCCTTTTCAGTCTGAAAAAGGTTTTGTCCAAAGGAATGTTCCGGTTATTCTAGTACCAAAAAAAAATTGGTTTTCTTACTTGTTCTTTATTTCACATTCTATTGAGTCTAGTTTTCCCTTTGTTCCTTTTGCAGTTTTGGATATTATAGTTGATATATATATTCTCATATTTGCTTCAAGGAAACATTTTGTGCACAATGCATTATCTTCTTTATATTTTAGCTGGATCAAAGGCTTCATAACAGGCATCCTATTAAGTGGAAAGAGTGAATTGCAGAGAAATCTTCCATGTATTTCCTTTTGAAAAATCCATTCCTTTTGGATATTTTTCTTCTCTATTTCCTTTTCTATGTAGCTAAGTTTTCCCTTTGATGTTAATTCTCTCAAATTTGATTCAATGGAACTTTCTGTACAAGTTACATTAACTTCTTTATACTTAAAGCTTGATCAAAGGTTTTGTAACAGCAATCCTTTTAAGTCATAAAATTTACATTAAAAGAAATGATCCCTTTCAAAGAAACAATTCCTTTCCTTACTTGTTCTTTTCCATGTCACATTCTATTGAGTCTAGTTTTCCCTTTGTTCCTTTTGCAGTTTGGGATATTATACTTGATATATATTGTCTCATATGTGCTTCAAGGAAATATTTTGTGCAAAATGCATTATCTTCTTTACATTTTAGCTGGATCAAAGGCTTCATAACAGGCATCCTATTAAGTGGAAAGAGTGAATTGCAGAGAAATCTTCCATGTATTTCCTTTTGAAAAATCCATTCCTTTTGGATACTTTTTCTTCGCTATTTCCTTTTCTATGTAGGTAAATTTTCCCTTTGATGTTAATTCTCTCAAATTTGATTCAATGGAACTTTCTGTACAAGTTACAATAACTTCTTTATATTTAAAGCTTGATCAAAGGTTTTGTAATAGCAATCCTTTTAAGTCATAAAATTTACGTTCAAAGAAATGATCCAGTTATTCCTTTTCTTAAAAACAATTTCTTTTCTCACTTGTTCTTCTCTATTTCACATTCTATTGAGTCTAGTTTTCCCTTTGTTCCCTTTGCATTTTGGGATATTATAGTTGATATCAATTCTCTCATAATTGTTTCAATGAAGCATTTTGTGCACAATACATTATCTTCTTTATATTTTAGCTGGATCAAAAGCTTTATAACAAGCGTCCTATTAAGTGGAAAGAGCGAATTGCAGAGAAATCTTTCAGGTATTACCTTTTGAAAAATCCATTCCTTTTGGATACTTGTTCTTCTCTATTATCTTTTCTATGTAAAGTTTTCCCTTTCATGTTAATTCTCTCAAATTTGATTCAGTAGAACTTTCTGTACAAGTTACAATAACTTATTTATACTGAAAGCTTGATCCAAGGTTTTGTAACAGCAATCCTTTTAAGTCATAAAATTTACGTTCAAAGAAATGATCCAGTTATTCCCTTTCAAAGAAACAATTCCTTTGCTTACTTGTTCTTCTCTATGTCACATTCTATTGAGTCTAGTTTTCCCTTTGTTCCTTTTGCAGTATGGGATATTATAGTTGATATATATTGTATCATATTTGCTTCAAGGAAACATTTTGTGCACAATGCATTATCTTCTTTATATTTTAGCTGGATCAAAGGCTTCCTAACAGGCGTCCCATTAAGTGAAAAGAGTGAATTGCAGAGAAATCTTCCAGGTATTTCCTTTTGAAAAATCCATTCCTTTTGGATACTTGTTCTTCTCTATTTGTTTTATATGTAAAGTTTTTCCTTTGATGTTAATTCTCTCAAATTTGATTCAGTATAAATTTCTGTACAAGTTACAATAACTTCTTTGTACTTAAAGCTTGATCCAAGGTTTTGTAACAGCAAACGTTTTAAGTCATAAAATTTACATTCAAAGAAATGATCCAGTTATTCCCTTCTGAAAAACATTTCCTTTGCTTACTTGTTCTTCTCTATTTCACATTCTATTGATTTTAGTTTTTTCTTGCTTCCTTTTGCTTTTGGGGATATTATAGTTGATATCAATTCTCTCATATTTGCTTCAATGAAACATTTTGTGCACAATGCATTATCTTCTTTATATTTTAGCTGGATCAAAGGCTTCATTACAGACGTCCAATTAAGTGGAAAGAGTGAATTGCAGAGAAATCTTCCAGTTATTTTCTTTTGAAAAATCCATTCCTTTTGGATATTTTCTTCTCTGTTTCCTTTTCTATGTAGTTAAGTTTTCCCTTTGATGTTAATTCTCCCAAATTTGATTCAATGGAACTTTCTGTACAAGTTACATTAACTTCTATATATTTAAAGCTTTATTAAAGGTTTTGTAACAACAACCCTTTTAAGTCATAAAATTTACATTGTAAGAAATGATCCAGTTATTCCCTTTCAAAGAAACAATTCCTTTCCTTACTTGTTCTTCTCCATGTCACATTCTATTGAGTCTAGTTTTCCCTTTGTTCCTTTTGCAGTTTTGGATATTATAATTGATATATATATTCTCATATTTGATTCAAGGAAACATTTTGTGCACAATGCATTATCTTCTTTATATTTTAGCTGGATCAAAGGCTTCATAACAGGCATCCTATTAAGTGGAAAGAGTGAATTGCAGAGAAATCTTCCATGTATTTCCTTTTGAAAAATCCATTCCTTTTGGATACTTTTTCTTCTCTATTTCCTTTTCTATGTAGTTAAATTTTCCCTTTGATGTTAATTCTCTCAAATTTGATTCAATGGAACTTTCTGTACAAGTTACAATAACTTCTTTATATTTAAAGCTTGATCAAAGGTTTTGTAATAGCAATCCTTTTAAGTCATAAAATTTACGTTCAAAGAAATGATCCAGTTATTCCTTTTCTAAAAACAATTTCTTTTCTCACTTGTTCTTCTCTATTTCACATTCTATTGAGTCTAGTTTTCCCTTTGTTCCCTTTGCATTTTGGGATATTATAGTTGATATCAATTCTCTCATAGTTGTTTCAATGAAGCATTTTGTGCACAATACATTATCTTCTTTATATTTTAGCTGAATCAAAGACTTTATAACAGGCGTCCTATTAAGTGGAAAGAGTGAATCCAGAGAAATCTTCCAGGTATTTCCTTTTGAAAAATCCATTCCTTTTGGATACTTGTTCTTCTTTATTTCCTTTTCTATGTAAAGTTTTCCCTTTGATGTTAATTCTCTCAAATTTGATTCAGTGGAACTTTCTGTACAAGTTACAATAACTTCTTTATACTGAAAGCTTGATCCAAGGTTTTGTAACAGCAATCCTTTTAAGTCATAAAATTTACGTTCAAAGAAATGATCCAGTTATTCCCTTTCAAAGAAACAATTCCTTTGCTTACTTGTTCTTCTCTATGTCACATTCTATTGAGTCTAGTTTTCCCTTTGTTCCTTTTGCAGTATGGGATATTATAGTTGATATATATTGTCTCATATTTGCTTCAAGGAAACATTTTGTGCACAATACATTAACTTCTTTATATTTAAAGCTGTGTCAAAGGAATCTTATTCAGCGGAAAGGGTGAACGTGCAGAGCAGTCTTCCAGTTGTTCACTTTTGAAAACTCCATTACTTTCCTTACTTGTTCTTCTCTATTACCCATTCCATTGTGTCTAGGTTTCACTTTGTTTCCCTTTCATTTGGGTTCATTATACTTGATGTTAATTCTCTCCCATTTGCTTCAGTGGCATATTTCTGTACAAGTTGCATGAACTTCTTGATATTTAAAGCTTGATCAAAGGTTTTGTAATAGCAATCCTTTTAAGTCATAAAATTTACGTTCAAAGAAATGATCCAGTTTTTCCTTTTCTTAAAAACAATTTCTTTTCTTACTTGTTCTTCTCTATTTCACATTCTATTGAGTCTAGTTTTCCCTTTGTTCCCTTTTCATTTTGGGATATTATAATTGATATCAATTCTCTCGTATTTGTTTCAATGAACCATTTTGTGCACAATGAATTATCTTCTTTATATTTTAGAAGGATAAAAGGCTTCATAACAGGCGTCCTATTAAGTGGAAAGAGTGAACTAAAGAGAAATCTTCCAGGTATTTCCTTTAGAAAAATCCATTCCTTTTGGATACTTGTTCTTCTTTATTTCCTTTTCTATGTAAAGTTTTCCCTTTGATGTTAATTCTCTCAAATTTGATTCAGTGGATCTTTCTGTACAAGTTACAATAACTTCTTTATACTTAAAGCTTGATCAAAGGTTTTGTAACAGCAATCCTTTCAAGTCATGAAATTTACATTCAAAGAAATGATCCAGTTATTCCCTTTCGAAAAACAATTCCTTTTTTACTTGCTCTTCTCTATTTCACATTCTATTGATTTTAGTTTTTTCTTTGTTCCTTTTGCATTTCGTAATATTATAGTTGATATCAATTCTCTCATATTTGTTTCAATGAACCATTTTGTGCACAATGCTTTATATTCTTTATATTTTAGAAGGATAAAAGGCTTCATAACAGGCGTACTATTAAGTGGAAAGATTGAATTGCAGAGAAATCTTCCAGTTATTTCCTTTTGAAAAATCCATTCCTTTTGGATACTTTTTCTTCTCTATTTCCTTTTCTATGTAGTTAAGTTTTCCCTTTGATGTTAATTCTCTCAAATTTGATTCAATGGAACTTTCTGTACAAGTTACATTAACTTCTTTATATTTAAAGCTTTATTAAAGGTTTTGTAACAGCAATCCTTTTAAGTCATAAAATTTACATTAAAAGAAATGATCCAGTCATTCCCTTTCAAAGAAACAATTCCTTTCCTTACTTGTTCTTCTCCATGTCACATTCTATTGAGTCTAGTTTTCCCTTTGTTCCTTTTGCAGTTTGGCATATTATAGTTGATACATATTGTCTCATATTTGCTTCAAGGAAACATTTTGTGCACAATGCATTAACTTCTTTATATTTAAAGCTGTGTCAAAGGAATCTTATTCAGCGGAAAGGGTGAACGTCCATTTCTTTGCTTCCTTGTTCTTCTCTATTACCCATTACATTGTGTCTAGGTTTCGCTTTGTTTCCCTTGCATTTGGGTTCATTATACTTGATGTTAATTCTCTCCCATTTGCTTCAGTGGAATATTTCTGTACAAGTTGCATTAACTTCTTTATATTTAAAGCTTGATCAAAGTATTTGGAACAGCAATCCTTTTCAGTCTAAAAAAGGTTTTGTCCAAAGGAATGTTCCGGTTATTCCATTACCAAAAAACAATTGGTTTTGTTACTTCTTCTTCTCTATTTCACATTCTGAGTCTAGTTTTCCCTTTGTTTCTTTTGCAGTTTGGGATATTATAGTTGTTATCAATTTTCTCCATTTGCTTCAATGGAAGTTTTGTGCACAATGCATTATCTTATTTATATTAAAATTGTATGAAAGGATTATTTTTTTTAATTTTTCATTATATATATATTTTTTATAATATTTTCCCTTGTAGGAAGTAACAAATTGGGAAAATATTTTTAAAAACAAAGGTTCTGACAAAGGTCTCATTTCCAAAATATATAGAGAACTGACCATAATTTATAAGAAACCGAACCATTCTCCAATTGATAAATGGTCAAAGGATATGAACAGACAATTCTCAGAGGAAGAAATTGAAACTATATCCACTCACATGAAAGAGTGTTCCAAATCACTACTGATCAGAGAAATGCAAATTAAGACCACTCTGAGATACCACTACACACCTGTCAGATTGGCTAAGATGACAGGAACAAATAATGACAAATGTTGGAGGGGATGTGGGGAAATTGGGACACTGATACATTGCTGGTGGAGTTGTGAAAGAATCCAGCCATTCTGGAGAGCAATCTGGAATTATGCCCAAAAAGTTATCAAACTGTGCATACCCTTTGACCCAACAGCGCTACTACTGGGATTATATCCCAAAGAAATACTAAAGAGCGGAAAGAGACATATATGTGCCAAAATGTTTGTAGCAGCTCTTTTTGTTGTAGCTAGAAACTGGAAGATGAATGGATGTCCATCAGTTGGAGAATGGTTGGGTAAATTGTGGTATATGAAGGTTATGGAATATTATTGCTCTGTAAGAAATGACCAGCAGGAGGAATGCAGAGAGGCCTGGAGAGACTTAGGTCAACTGATGCTGAGTGAAATGAGCAGAATCAGAAGATCACTGTTTACTTCAACAACAATACTGTATGAGGATGTATTCTGATGGAAGTGGAAATCTTCAACATAAAGAAGATCCAACTCACTTCCAGTTGATCAATGATGGACAGAAATAACTATACCCAGAGAAGGAACACTGGGAAGCGAATGTAAATTGTTAGCACTAATATCTGTCTGCCCAGGTTGCATGTACCTTCGGATTCTAATGTTTATTGTGCAACAAGAAAATGATATTCACACACATGTATTGTACCTAGACTATATTGTAACACATGTAAAATGTATGGTATTGCCTGTCGTCGGGGGGAGGGAATAGAGGGAGGGGGGGCAATTTGGAAAAATGAATACAAGGGATAATATTATAAAATATATATATAATAATAAAAAAAAATGCTAATTGTTGTCTATATTAAAAAAATATATTTTCCCTTGTATTCATTTTTCCAAATTATCGCCCCCTCCCTCTATTCCCTTCCCTTGATGACAGGCAATCCCATACATTTTACATGTGTTACAATATAGTCTAGGTACAATACATGTGTGTGAATATCATTTTCTTGTTGCACAATAAACATTAGAATCCGAAGGTACATGCAACCTGGGCAGACAGATATTAGTGCTAACAATTTACATTCACTTCCCAGTGTTTCTTCTCTCGGTGTAGCTACCTCTGTCCATCATTGATCAACTGGAAGTGAGTTGGATCTTCTTTATGTTGAAGATTTCCACTTCGATCAGAATACATCCTCATACAGTATTGTTGTTGAAGTGTACAGTGATTTTCTGGTTCTGCTCATTTCACTCAGCATCAGTTGATTTAAGTCTCTCCAGGCCTCTCTGTATTCCTCCTGCTGGTCATTTCTTACAGAGCAATAATATTCCATAACCTTCATATACCACAATTTGCCCAACCATTCTCCAACTGATGGACATCCATTCATCTTCCAGTTTCTAGCTACAAAAAAAGAGCTGCCACAAACATTTTGGCACATATATGTCTCTTTCCGCTCTTTAGTATTTCTTTGGGATATTATAGTTGATATCAATTCTCTCGCATTTCCTTCAATAGAAGTTTTGTGCACAATGCATTATCTTCTTTATATTTAAATTGTATGACAGGATTCTTAATAGGAGTCCTATACAGTGGAAAGGGTGAATGGGTAGAGAAATCTTCCAGTTATTCCCTTTTGATAAATCCATTCCTTTGGATACTTTTTCTTCTCTATTTCCCATTTTATTGAGTCTAGGTTTCACTTTGTTTCCCTTGCATTTGGGATCATTGTAATTGATTTAAATTTTCTCCCATTTGCTTCAATGGAACTTTCTTTACAAGTTGCATAATCTTTTTTATATTTAAAGATTGATCAAAAGATTCGTAACAGCAATCCTTTTCAGTCTGAAAAAGGTTTTGTCCAAAGGAATGTTCCGGTTATTCTAGTACCAAAAAAAAATTGGTTTTCTTACTTGTTCTTTATTTCACATTCTATTGAGTCTAGTTTTCCCTTTGTTCCTTTTGCAGTTTTGGATATTATAGTTGATATATATATTCTCATATTTGCTTCAAGGAAACATTTTGTGCACAATGCATTATCTTCTTTATATTTTAGCTGGATCAAAGGCTTCATAACAGGCATCCTATTAAGTGGAAAGAGTGAATTGCAGAGAAATCTTCCATGTATTTCCTTTTGAAAAATCCATTCCTTTTGGATATTTTTCTTCTCTATTTCCTTTTCTATGTAGCTAAGTTTTCCCTTTGATGTTAATTCTCTCAAATTTGATTCAATGGAACTTTCTGTACAAGTTACATTAACTTCTTTATACTTAAAGCTTGATCAAAGGTTTTGTAACAGCAATCCTTTTAAGTCATAAAATTTACATTAAAAGAAATGATCCCTTTCAAAGAAACAATTCCTTTCCTTACTTGTTCTTTTCCATGTCACATTCTATTGAGTCTAGTTTTCCCTTTGTTCCTTTTGCAGTTTGGGATATTATACTTGATATATATTGTCTCATATGTGCTTCAAGGAAATATTTTGTGCAAAATGCATTATCTTCTTTACATTTTAGCTGGATCAAAGGCTTCATAACAGGCATCCTATTAAGTGGAAAGAGTGAATTGCAGAGAAATCTTCCATGTATTTCCTTTTGAAAAATCCATTCCTTTTGGATACTTTTTCTTCGCTATTTCCTTTTCTATGTAGGTAAATTTTCCCTTTGATGTTAATTCTCTCAAATTTGATTCAATGGAACTTTCTGTACAAGTTACAATAACTTCTTTATATTTAAAGCTTGATCAAAGGTTTTGTAATAGCAATCCTTTTAAGTCATAAAATTTACGTTCAAAGAAATGATCCAGTTATTCCTTTTCTTAAAAACAATTTCTTTTCTCACTTGTTCTTCTCTATTTCACATTCTATTGAGTCTAGTTTTCCCTTTGTTCCCTTTGCATTTTGGGATATTATAGTTGATATCAATTCTCTCATAATTGTTTCAATGAAGCATTTTGTGCACAATGCATTATCTTCTTTATATTTTAGCTGGATCAAAGGCTTCATAACAGGCATCCTATTAAGTGGAAAGAGTGAATTGCAGAGAAATCTTCCATGTATTTCCTTTTGAAAAATCCATTCCTTTTGGATACTTTTCTTCTCTATTTCCTTTTCTATGTAGCTAAGTTTTCCCTTTGATGTTAATTCTCTCAAATTTGATTCAATGGAACTTTCTGTACAAGTTACATTAACTTCTTTATACTTAAAGCTTGATCAAAGGTTTTGTAACAGCAATCCTTTTAAGTCATAAAATTTACATTAAAAGAAATGATCCCTTTCAAAGAAACAATTCCTTTCCTTACTTGTTCTTTTCCATGTCACATTCTATTGAGTCTAGTTTTCCCTTTGTTCCTTTTGCAGTTTGGGATATTATACTTGATATATATTGTCTCATATGTGCTTCAAGGAAATATTTTGTGCAAAATGCATTATCTTCTTTACATTTTAGCTGGATCAAAGGCTTCATAACAGGCATCCTATTAAGTGGAAAGAGTGAATTGCAGAGAAATCTTCCATGTATTTCCTTTTGAAAAATCCATTCCTTTTGGATACTTTTTCTTCGCTATTTCCTTTTCTATGTAGGTAAATTTTCCCTTTGATGTTAATTCTCTCAAATTTGATTCAATGGAACTTTCTGTACAAGTTACAATAACTTCTTTATATTTAAAGCTTGATCAAAGGTTTTGTAATAGCAATCCTTTTAAGTCATAAAATTTACGTTCAAAGAAATGATCCAGTTATTCCTTTTCTTAAAAACAATTTCTTTTCTCACTTGTTCTTCTCTATTTCACATTCTATTGAGTCTAGTTTTCCCTTTGTTCCCTTTGCATTTTGGGATATTATAGTTGATATCAATTCTCTCATAATTGTTTCAATGAAGCATTTTGTGCACAATACATTATCTTCTTTATATTTTAGCTGGATCAAAAGCTTTATAACAAGCGTCCTATTAAGTGGAAAGAGCGAATTGCAGAGAAATCTTTCAGGTATTACCTTTTGAAAAATCCATTCCTTTTGGATACTTGTTCTTCTCTATTATCTTTTCTATGTAAAGTTTTCCCTTTCATGTTAATTCTCTCAAATTTGATTCAGTAGAACTTTCTGTACAAGTTACAATAACTTATTTATACTGAAAGCTTGATCCAAGGTTTTGTAACAGCAATCCTTTTAAGTCATAAAATTTACGTTCAAAGAAATGATCCAGTTATTCCCTTTCAAAGAAACAATTCCTTTGCTTACTTGTTCTTCTCTATGTCACATTCTATTGAGTCTAGTTTTCCCTTTGTTCCTTTTGCAGTATGGGATATTATAGTTGATATATATTGTATCATATTTGCTTCAAGGAAACATTTTGTGCACAATGCATTATCTTCTTTATATTTTAGCTGGATCAAAGGCTTCCTAACAGGCGTCCCATTAAGTGAAAAGAGTGAATTGCAGAGAAATCTTCCAGGTATTTCCTTTTGAAAAATCCATTCCTTTTGGATACTTGTTCTTCTCTATTTGTTTTATATGTAAAGTTTTTCCTTTGATGTTAATTCTCTCAAATTTGATTCAGTATAAATTTCTGTACAAGTTACAATAACTTCTTTGTACTTAAAGCTTGATCCAAGGTTTTGTAACAGCAAACGTTTTAAGTCATAAAATTTACATTCAAAGAAATGATCCAGTTATTCCCTTCTGAAAAACATTTCCTTTGCTTACTTGTTCTTCTCTATTTCACATTCTATTGATTTTAGTTTTTTCTTGCTTCCTTTTGCTTTTGGGGATATTATAGTTGATATCAATTCTCTCATATTTGCTTCAATGAAACATTTTGTGCACAATGCATTATCTTCTTTATATTTTAGCTGGATCAAAGGCTTCATTACAGACGTCCAATTAAGTGGAAAGAGTGAATTGCAGAGAAATCTTCCAGTTATTTTCTTTTGAAAAATCCATTCCTTTTGGATATTTTCTTCTCTATTTCCTTTTCTATGTAGTTAAGTTTTCCCTTTGATGTTAATTCTCCCAAATTTGATTCAATGGAACTTTCTGTACAAGTTACATTAACTTCTATATATTTAAAGCTTTATTAAAGGTTTTGTAACAACAACCCTTTTAAGTCATAAAATTTACATTGTAAGAAATGATCCAGTTATTCCCTTTCAAAGAAACAATTCCTTTCCTTACTTGTTCTTCTCCATGTCACATTCTATTGAGTCTAGTTTTCCCTTTGTTCCTTTTGCAGTTTTGGATATTATAATTGATATATATATTCTCATATTTGATTCAAGGAAACATTTTGTGCACAATGCATTATCTTCTTTATATTTTAGCTGGATCAAAGGCTTCATAACAGGCATCCAATAAGTGGAAAGAGTGAATTGCAGAGAAATCTTCCATGTATTTCCTTTTGAAAAATCCATTCCTTTTGGATACTTTTTCTTCTCTATTTCCTTTTCTATGTAGTTAAATTTTCCCTTTGATGTTAATTCTCTCAAATTTGATTCAATGGAACTTTCTGTACAAGTTACAATAACTTCTTTATATTTAAAGCTTGATCAAAGGTTTTGTAATAGCAATCCTTTTAAGTCATAAAATTTACGTTCAAAGAAATGATCCAGTTATTCCTTTTCTAAAAACAATTTCTTTTCTCACTTGTTCTTCTCTATTTCACATTCTATTGAGTCTAGTTTTCCCTTTGTTCCCTTTGCATTTTGGGATATTATAGTTGATATCAATTCTCTCATAGTTGTTTCAATGAAGCATTTTGTGCACAATACATTATCTTCTTTATATTTTAGCTGAATCAAAGACTTTATAACAGGCGTCCTATTAAGTGGAAAGAGTGAATCCAGAGAAATCTTCCAGGTATTTCCTTTTGAAAAATCCATTCCTTTTGGATACTTGTTCTTCTTTATTTCCTTTTCTATGTAAAGTTTTCCCTTTGATGTTAATTCTCTCAAATTTGATTCAGTGGAACTTTCTGTACAAGTTACAATAACTTCTTTATACTGAAAGCTTGATCCAAGGTTTTGTAACAGCAATCCTTTTAAGTCATAAAATTTACGTTCAAAGAAATGATCCAGTTATTCCCTTTCAAAGAAACAATTCCTTTGCTTACTTGTTCTTCTCTATGTCACATTCTATTGAGTCTAGTTTTCCCTTTGTTCCTTTTGCAGTATGGGATATTATAGTTGATATATATTGTCTCATATTTGCTTCAAGGAAACATTTTGTGCACAATACATTAACTTCTTTATATTTAAAGCTGTGTCAAAGGAATCTTATTCAGCGGAAAGGGTGAACGTGCAGAGCAGTCTTCCAGTTGTTCACTTTTGAAAACTCCATTACTTTCCTTACTTGTTCTTCTCTATTACCCATTCCATTGTGTCTAGGTTTCACTTTGTTTCCCTTTCATTTGGGTTCATTATACTTGATGTTAATTCTCTCCCATTTGCTTCAGTGGCATATTTCTGTACAAGTTGCATGAACTTCTTGATATTTAAAGCTTGATCAAAGGTTTTGTAATAGCAATCCTTTTAAGTCATAAAATTTACGTTCAAAGAAATGATCCAGTTTTTCCTTTTCTTAAAAACAATTTCTTTTCTTACTTGTTCTTCTCTATTTCACATTCTATTGAGTCTAGTTTTCCCTTTGTTCCCTTTTCATTTTGGGATATTATAATTGATATCAATTCTCTCGTATTTGTTTCAATGAACCATTTTGTGCACAATGAATTATCTTCTTTATATTTTAGAAGGATAAAAGGCTTCATAACAGGCGTCCTATTAAGTGGAAAGAGTGAACTAAAGAGAAATCTTCCAGGTATTTCCTTTAGAAAAATCCATTCCTTTTGGATACTTGTTCTTCTTTATTTCCTTTTCTATGTAAAGTTTTCCCTTTGATGTTAATTCTCTCAAATTTGATTCAGTGGATCTTTCTGTACAAGTTACAATAACTTCTTTATACTTAAAGCTTGATCAAAGGTTTTGTAACAGCAATCCTTTCAAGTCATGAAATTTACATTCAAAGAAATGATCCAGTTATTCCCTTTCGAAAAACAATTCCTTTTTTACTTGCTCTTCTCTATTTCACATTCTATTGATTTTAGTTTTTTCTTTGTTCCTTTTGCATTTCGTAATATTATAGTTGATATCAATTCTCTCATATTTGTTTCAATGAACCATTTTGTGCACAATGCTTTATATTCTTTATATTTTAGAAGGATAAAAGGCTTCATAACAGGCGTACTATAAAGTGGAAAGATTGAATTGCAGAGAAATCTTCCAGTTATTTCCTTTTGAAAAATCCATTCCTTTTGGATACTTTTTCTTCTCTATTTCCTTTTCTATGTAGTTAAGTTTTCCCTTTGATGTTAATTCTCTCAAATTTGATTCAATGGAACTTTCTGTACAAGTTACATTAACTTCTTTATATTTAAAGCTTTATTAAAGGTTTTGTAACAGCAATCCTTTTAAGTCATAAAATTTACATTAAAAGAAATGATCCAGTCATTCCCTTTCAAAGAAACAATTCCTTTCCTTACTTGTTCTTCTCCATGTCACATTCTATTGAGTCTAGTTTTCCCTTTGTTCCTTTTGCAGTTTGGCATATTATAGTTGATACATATTGTCTCATATTTGCTTCAAGGAAACATTTTGTGCACAATGCATTAACTTCTTTATATTTAAAGCTGTGTCAAAGGAATCTTATTCAGCGGAAAGGGTGAACGTCCATTTCTTTGCTTCCTTGTTCTTCTCTATTACCCATTACATTGTGTCTAGGTTTCGCTTTGTTTCCCTTGCATTTGGGTTCATTATACTTGATGTTAATTCTCTCCCATTTGCTTCAGTGGAATATTTCTGTACAAGTTGCATTAACTTCTTTATATTTAAAGCTTGATCAAAGTATTTGGAACAGCAATCCTTTTCAGTCTAAAAAAGGTTTTGTCCAAAGGAATGTTCTGGTTATTCCATTACCAAAAAACAATTGGTTTTCTTACTTGTTCTTCTCTATTTCACATTCTATTGAGTCTAGTTTTCCCTATGTTTCTTTCACAGTTTGGGATATTACAGTTGTTATCAATTTTCTCCATTTGCTTCAATCGAAGTTTTGTACACAATGCATTATCTTCTTTATATTAAAATTGCATGAAAGGATTCTTGCATTTGGGATCATTATCATTGATCTAAATTCTCTGCCATTTCCTTCAGTGAAACTTTCTGTTCAAGTTGCATCATCTTCATTATATTGAAAGATTGATCAAAGGATTCGTAACAGCAATCCTTTTCAGTCTGAAAATGTTTTGTCCAAAGCAATGTTCCTGTTATTCCTGTATGAAAAAACAACTCCGTTTCTTACTTGTTCTTTACTTTTTCACATTCTGGGTCTAGTTTTCCATTTGCTTCTTTTACTGTTTGGGATATTATAGTTGATATCAATTCTCTCGCATTTCCTTCAATAGTAGTTTTGTACACAATGCATTATCTTCCTTATATTCAAACTGTACCAAAGGATTCTTAACAACAGTCCTATACAGTGGAAAGAGTGACTGGTTTGAGAAATCTTCAAGTTATTCCCTATTGAAAATTCCATTCCTTTGGATATTTGTTCTAATCTATTTCCCATTGTATTGAGTGTAGGTTTCGCATTTCAGATCATTGTAATTGATTTAAATTCTCTCCCATTTGCTTCAATGGAACTTTCTTTACAAGTTGCATAATCTTCTTTGTATTTAAAGATTGATCAAAGGATTCGTAACAGCAATCCTTTTCAGTCTGAAAATGTTTTGTCCAAAGCAATATTCCTGTTATTCCTGTATGAAAAAACAATTCCGTTTCTTACTTGTTCTTTACTATTTCACATTCTGCGTCTAGTTTTCCATTTGCTTCTTTTACTGTTTGGGATATTATAGTTGATATCAATTCTCTCGCATTTCCTTCAATAGTAGTTTTGTACACAATGCATTATCTTCCTTATATTCAAACTGTACCAAAGGATTCTTAACAACAGTCCTATACAGTGGAAAGAGTGACTGGTTTGAGAAATCGTCAAGTTATTCCCTATTGAAAATTCCATTCCTTTGGATATTTGTTCTATTCTATTTCCCATTGTATTGAGTGTAGGTTTCGCATTTCAGATCATTGTAATTGATTTAAATTCTCTCCCATTTGCTTCAATGGAACTTTCTTTACAAGTTGCATAATCTTCTTTATATTTAAAGATTGATCAAAAGATTCGTAACAGCAATCCTTTTCAGTGTGAAAAATTTTGTCCAAAGGAATGTTCCAGTTATTCCAGTACCAAAAACAATAGGTTTTGTTACTTGTTCTTCTCTATTTCACATTCTATTGAGTCTAGTTTTCCCTTTGTTTCTTTTACAGTTTGGGATATTATAGTTGATATTACTTTTCTCCATTTGCTTTAAAGGAAGTTTTGTGCACAATGCATTATCTTCTTTATATTTAAACTGCATGAAAGGATTCTTAATAGGAGTCCAATTCAGTGGAAAGGGTGAATGGGTAGAGAAATCTTCTAGTTATTCCCTATTGAAAAATCCATTCCTTTGGATACTTGTTCTTCTTTATTTCCCATTCTATTGAGTCTGGGTTTCCCTTTGTTTCTCTTGCATTTGGGATCATTATCATTGATCTAAATTCTCTGCCATTTCTTTCAGTGAAACTTTCTGTTCAAGTTGCATCATCTTCATTATATTTAAAGATTGATGAAAGGATTCGTAACAGCAATCCTTTTCAGTCTGAAAATGTTTTGTCCAAAGCAATGTTCCTGTTATTCCTGTATGAAAAAACAATTCCGTTTCTTACTTGTTCTTTACTTTTTCACATTCTGGGTCTAGTTTTCCATTTGCTTCTTTTACTGTTTGGGATATTATAGTTGATATCAATTCTCTCGCATTTCCTTCAATAGTAGTTTTGTACACAATGCATTATCTTCCTTATATTCAAACTGTACCAAAGGATTCTTAACAACAGTCCTATACAGTGGAAAGAGTGACTGGTTTGAGAAATCTTCAAGTTATTCCCTATTGAAAATTCCATTCCTTTGGATACTTGTTCTTCTCTATTTCCCATTGTATTGAGTCTAGGTTTCCCTTTGTTTCCCTTGCATTTCAGATCATTGTAATTGATTTAAATTCTCTCCCATTTGCTTCAATGGAACTTTCTTTACAAGTTGCATAATCTTCTTTGTATTTAAAGATTGATCAAAAGATTCGTAACAGCAATCCTTTTCAGTCTGAAAAATTTTGTCCAAAGGAATGTTCCGGTTATTCCAGTACCAAAAACAATTGGTTGTGTTACTTGTTCTTCTCTATTTCACATTCTATTGAGTCTAGTTTTCCCTTTGTTTCTTTTACAGTTTGGGATATTATAGTTGATATTAATTTTCTCCATTTGCTTAAATGGAAATTTTGTGCACAATGCATTATCTTCTTTATATTTAAACTGCATGAAAAGATTCTTAATAGGAGTCCAATTCAGTGGAAAGGGTGAATGGGTAGAGAAATCTTCTAGTTATTCCCTATTGAAAAATCCATTCCTTTGGATACTTGTTCTTCTTTATTTCCCATTCTATTGAGTCTGGGTTTCCCTTTGTTTCTCTTGCATTTGGGATCATTATCATTGATCTAAATTCTCTGCCATTTCCTTCAGTGAAACTTTCTGTTCAAGTTGCATCATCTTCATTATATTTAAAGATTGATCAAAGGATTCGTAACTTCAATCCTTTTAAGTCTGAAAATGTTTTGTCCAAAGCAATGTTCCTGTTATTCCTGTATGAAAAAACAATTCCGTTTCTTACTTGTTCTTTACTTTTTCACATTCTGGGTCTAGTTTTCCATTTGCTTCTTTTACTGTTTGGGATATTATAGTTGATATCAATTCTCTCGCATTTCCTTCAATAGTAGTTTTGTACACAATGCATTATCTTCCTTATATTCAAACTGTACCAAAGGATTCTTAACAACAGTCCTATACAGTGGAAAGAGTGACTGGTTTGAGAAATCGTCAAGTTATTCCCTATTGAAAATTCCATTCCTTTGGATATTTGTTCTATTCTATTTCCCATTGTATTGAGTGTAGGTTTCGCATTTCAGATCATTGTAATTGATTTAAATTCTCTCCCATTTGCTTCAATGGAACTTTCTTTACAAGTTGCATAATCTTCTTTATATTTAAAGATTGATCAAAAGATTCGTAACAGCAATCCTTTTCCGTGTGAAAAATTTTGTCCAAAGGAATGTTCCAGTTATTCCAGTACCAAAAACAATAGGTTTTGTTACTTGTTCTTCTCTATTTCACATTCTATTGAGTCTAGTTTTCCCTTTGTTTCTTTTACAGTTTGGGATATTATAGTTGATATTACTTTTCTCCATTTGCTTTAAAGGAAGTTTTGTGCACAATGCATTATCTTCTTTATATTTAAACTGCATGAAAGGATTCTTAATAGGAGTCCAATTCAGTGGAAAGGGTGAATGGGTAGAGAAATCTTCTAGTTATTCCCTATTGAAAAATCCATTCCTTTGGATACTTGTTCTTCTTTATTTCCCATTCTATTGAGTCTGGGTTTCCCTTTGTTTCTCTTGCATTTGGGATCATTATCATTGATCTAAATTCTCTGCCATTTCCTTCAGTGAAACTTTCTGTTCAAGTTGCATCATCTTCATTATATTTAAAGATTGATGAAAGGATTCGTAACAGCAATCCTTTTCAGTCTGAAAATGTTTTGTCCAAAGCAATGTTCCTGTTATTCCTGTATGAAAAAACAATTCCGTTTCTTACTTGTTCTTTACTTTTTCACATTCTGGGTCTAGTTTTCCATTTGCTTCTTTTACTGTTTGGGATATTATAGTTGATATCAATTCTCTCGCATTTCCTTCAATAGTAGTTTTGTACACAATGCATTATCTTCCTTATATTCAAACTGTACCAAAGGATTCTTAACAACAGTCCTATACAGTGGAAAGAGTGACTGGTTTGAGAAATCTTCAAGTTATTCCCTATTGAAAATTCCATTCCTTTGGATACTTGTTCTTCTCTATTTCCCATTGTATTGAGTCTAGGTTTCCCTTTGTTTCCCTTGCATTTCAGATCATTGTAATTGATTTAAATTCTCTCCCATTTGCTTCAATGGAACTTTCTTTACAAGTTGCATAATCTTCTTTGTATTTAAAGATTGATCAAAAGATTCGTAACAGCAATCCTTTTCAGTCTGAAAAATTTTGTCCAAAGGAATGTTCCGGTTATTCCAGTACCAAAAACAATTGGTTGTGTTACTTGTTCTTCTCTATTTCACATTCTATTGAGTCTAGTTTTCCCTTTGTTTCTTTTACAGTTTGGGATATTATAGTTGATATTAATTTTCTCCATTTGCTTCAATGGAAGTTTTGTGCACAATGCATTATCTTCTTTATATTTAAACTTCATGAAAAGATTCTTAATAGGAGTCCAATTCAGTGGAAAGGGTGAATGGGTAGAGAAATCTTCTAGTTATTCCCTATTGAAAAATCCATTCCTTTGGATACTTGTTCTTCTTTATTTCCCATTCTATTGAGTCTGGGTTTCCCTTTGTTTCTCTTGCATTTGGGATCATTATCATTGATCTAAATTTTCTGCCATTTCCTTCAGTGAAACTTTCTGTTCAAGTTGCATCATCTTCATTATATTTAAAGATTGATCAAAGGATTCGTAACTTCAATCCTTTTAAGTCTGAAAATGTTTTGTCCAAAGCAATGTTCCTGTTATTCCTGTATGAAAAAACAATTCCGTTTCTTACTTGTTCTTTACTTTTTCACATTCTGGGTCTAGTTTTCCATTTGCTTCTTTTACTGTTTGGGATATTATAGTTGATATCAATTCTCTCGCATTTCCTTCAATAGTAGTTTTGTACACAATGCATTATCTTCCTTATATTCAAACTGTACCAAAGGATTCTTAACAACAGTCCTATACAGTGGAAAGAGTGACTGGTTTGAGAAATCGTCAAGTTATTCCCTATTGAAAATTCCATTCCTTTGGATATTTGTTCTATTCTATTTCCCATTGTATTGAGTGTAGGTTTCACATTTCAGATCATTGTAATTGATTTAAATTGTCTCCCATTTGCTTCAATGGAACTTTCTTTACAAGTTGCATAATCTTCTTTGTATTTAAAGATTGATCAAAAGATTCGTAACAGCAATCCTTTTCAGTCTGAAAAATTTTGTCCAAAGGAATGTTCCAGTTATTCCAGTACCAAAAACAATAGGTTTTGTTACTTGTTCTTCTCTATTTCACATTCTATTGAGTCTAGTTTTCCCTTTGTTTCCTTTACAGTTTGTGATATTATAGTTGATATTACTTTTCTCCATTTGCTTCAATGGAAGTTTTGTGCACAATGCATTATCTTCTTTATATTTAAACTGCATGAAAGGATTCTTAATAGGAGTCCAATTCAGTGGAAAGGGTTAATGGGTAGAGAAATCTTATAGTTATTCCCTATTGAAAATTCCATTCCTTTGGATACTTGTTCTTCTTTATTTCCCATTCTATTGAGTCTGGGTTTCCTTTTGTTTCTCTTGCATTTGGGATCATTATCATTGATCTAAATTCTCTGCCATTTCCTTCAGTGAAACTTTCTGTTCAAGTTGCATCATCTTCATTATATTTAAAAATTGATCAAAGGATTCGTAACTTCAATCCTTTTCAGTCTGAAAATGTTTTGTCCAAAGCAATGTTCCTGTTATTCCTGTATGAAAAAACAACTCCGTTTCTTACATGTTCTTTACTTTTTCACATTCTGGGTCTAGTTTTCCATTTGCTTCTTTTAATGTTTGGGATATTATAGTTGATATCAATTCTCTCGCATTTCCTTCAATAGTAGTTTTGTACACAATGCATTATCTTCCTTATATTCAAACTGTACCAAAGGATTCTTAACAACAGTCCTATACAGTGGAAAGAGTGACTGGTTTGAGAAATCGTCAAGTTATTCCCTATTGAAAATTCCATTCCTTTGCATATTTGTTCTATTCTATTTCCCATTGTATTGAGTGTAGGTTTCACATTTCAGATCATTGTAATTGATTTAAATTCTCTCGCATTTGCTTCAATGGAACTTTCTTTACAAGTTGCATAATCTTCTTTGTATTTAAAGATTGATCAAAAGATTCGTAACAGCAATCCTTTTCAGTCTGAAAAATTATGTCCAAAGGAATGTTCCGGTTATTCCAGTACCAAAAACAATAGGTTTTGTTACTTGTTCTTCTCTATTTCACATTCTATTGAGTCTAGTTTTCCCTTTGTTTCTTTTACAGTTTGGGATATTATAGTTGATATTAATTTTCTCCATTTGCTTCAATGGAAGTTTTGTGCACAATGCATTATCTTCTTTATATTTAAACTGCATGAAAGGATTCTTAATAGGAGTCCAATTCAGTGGAAAGGGTGAATGGGTAGAGAAATCTTCTAGTTATTCCCTATTGAAAAATCCATTCCTTTGGATACTTGTTCTTTATTTCCCATTCTATTGAGTCTGGGTTTCCCTTTGTTTCTCTTGCATTTGTGATCATTATCATTGATCTAAATTCTCTGCCATTTCCTTCAGTGAAACTTTCTGTTCAAGTTGCATCATCTTCATTATATTTAAAGATTGATCAAAGGATTCGTAACTTCAATCCTTTTCAGTCTGAAAATGTTTTGTCCAAAGCAATGTTCCTGTTATTCCTGTATGAAAAAACAATTCCGTTTCTTACTTGTTCTTTACTTTTTCATATTCTGGGTCTAGTTTTCCATTTGCTTCTTTTACTGTTTGGGATATTATAGTTGATATCAATTCTCTCGCATTTCCTTCAATAGTAGTTTTGTACACAATGCATTATCTTCCTTATATTCAAACTGTACCAAAGGATTCTTAACAACAGTCCTATACAGTGGAAAGAGTGACTGGTTTGAGAAATCTTCAAGTTATTCCCTATTGAAAATTCCATTCCTTTGGATATTTGTTCTATTCTATTTCCCATTGTATTGAGTGTAGGTTTCACATTTCAGATCATTGTAATTGATTTAAATTCTCTCCCATTTGCTTCAATGGAACTTTCTTTACAAGTTGCATAATCTTCTTTGTATTTAAAGATTGATCAAAAGATTCGTAACAGCAATCCTTTTCAGTCTGAAAAATTTTGTCCAAAGGAATGTTCCAGTTATTCCAGTACCAAAAACAATAGTTTTTGTTACTTGTTCTTCTCTATTTCACATTCTATTGAGTCTAGTTTTCCCTTTGTTTCCTTTACAGTTTGGGATATTATAGTTGATATTACTTTTCTCCATTTGCTTCAATGGAAGTTTTGTGCACAATGCATTATCTTCTTTATATTTAAACTGCATGAAAGGATTCTTAATAGGAGTCCAATTCAGTGGAAAGGGTGAATGGGTAGAGAAATCTTCTAGTTATTCCCTATTGAAAAATCCATTCCTTTGGATACTTGTTCTTCTTTATTTCCCATTCTATTGAGTCTGGGTTTCCCTTTGTTTCTCTTGCATTTGGGATAATTATCATTGATCTAAATTCTCTGCCATTTCCTTCAGTGAAACTTTCTGTTCACGTTGCATCATCTTCATTATATTTAAAAATTGATCAAAGGATTCGTAACTTCAATCCTTTTCAGTCTGAAAATGTTTTGTCCAAAGCAATGTTCCTGTTATTCCTGTATGAAAAAACAACTCCGTTTCTTACTTGTTCTTTACTTTTTCACATTCTGGGTCTAGTTTTCCATTTGCTTCTTTTACTGTTTGGGATATTATAGTTGATATCAATTCTCTCGCATTTCCTTCAATAGTAGTTTTGTACACAATGCATTATCTTCCTTATATTCAAACTGTACCAAAGGATTCTTAACAACAGTCCTATACAGTGGAAAGAGTGACTGGTTTGAGAAATCGTCAAGTTATTCCCTATTGAAAATTCCCTTCCTTTGGATATTTGTTCTATTCTATTTCCCATTGTATTGAGTGTAGGTTTCACATTTCAGATCATTGTAATTGATTTAAATTCTCTCCCATTTGCTTCAATGGAACTTTCTTTACAAGTTGCATAATCTTCTTTGTATTTAAAGATTGATCAAAAGATTCGTAACAGCAATCCTTTTCAGTCTGAAAAATTATGTCCAAAGGAATGTTCCGGTTATTCCAGTACCAAAAACAATAGGTTTTGTTACTTGTTCTTCTCTATTTCACATTCTATTGAGTCTAGTTTTCCCTTTGTTTCTTTTACAGTTTGGGATATTATAGTTGATATTAATTTTCTCCATTTGCTTCAATGGAAGTTTTGTGCACAATGCATTATCTTCTTTATATTTAAACTGCATGAAAGGATTCTTAATAGGAGTCCAATTCAGTGGAAAGGGTGAATGGGTAGAGAAATCTTCTAGTTATTCCCTATTGAAAAATCCATTCCTTTGGATACTTGTTCTTTATTTCCCATTCTATTGAGTCTGGGTTTCCCTTTGTTTCTCTTGCATTTGTGATCATTATCATTGATCTAAATTCTCTGCCATTTCCTTCAGTGAAACTTTCTGTTCAAGTTGCATCATCTTCATTATATTTAAAGATTGATCAAAGGATTCGTAACTTCAATCCTTTTCAGTCTGAAAATGTTTTGTCCAAAGCAATGTTCCTGTTATTCCTGTATGAAAAAACAATTCCGTTTCTTACTTGTTCTTTACTTTTTCATATTCTGGGTCTAGTTTTCCATTTGCTTCTTTTACTGTTTGGGATATTATAGTTGATATCAATTCTCTCGCATTTCCTTCAATAGTAGTTTTGTACACAATGCATTATCTTCCTTATATTCAAACTGTACCAAAGGATTCTTAACAACAGTCCTATACAGTGGAAAGAGTGACTGGTTTGAGAAATCTTCAAGTTATTCCCTATTGAAAATTCCATTCCTTTGGATATTTGTTCTATTCTATTTCCCATTGTATTGAGTGTAGGTTTCACATTTCAGATCATTGTAATTGATTTAAATTCTCTCCCATTTGCTTCAATGGAACTTTCTTTACAAGTTGCATAATCTTCTTTGTATTTAAAGATTGATCAAAAGATTCGTAACAGCAATCCTTTTCAGTCTGAAAAATTTTGTCCAAAGGAATGTTCCAGTTATTCCAGTACCAAAAACAATAGTTTTTGTTACTTGTTCTTCTCTATTTCACATTCTATTGAGTCTAGTTTTCCCTTTGTTTCCTTTACAGTTTGGGATATTATAGTTGATATTACTTTTCTCCATTTGCTTCAATGGAAGTTTTGTGCACAATGCATTATCTTCTTTATATTTAAACTGCATGAAAGGATTCTTAATAGGAGTCCAATTCAGTGGAAAGGGTGAATGGGTAGAGAAATCTTCTAGTTATTCCCTATTGAAAAATCCATTCCTTTGGATACTTGTTCTTCTTTATTTCCCATTCTATTGAGTCTGGGTTTCCCTTTGTTTCTCTTGCATTTGGGATCATTATCATTGATCTAAATTCTCTGCCATTTCCTTCAGTGAAACTTTCTGTTCACGTTGCATCATCTTCATTATATTTAAAAATTGATCAAAGGATTCGTAACTTCAATCCTTTTCAGTCTGAAAATGTTTTGTCCAAAGCAATGTTCCTGTTATTCCTGTATGAAAAAACAACTCCGTTTCTTACTTGTTCTTTACTTTTTCACATTCTGGGTCTAGTTTTCCATTTGCTTCTTTTACTGTTTGGGATATTATAGTTGATATCAATTCTCTCGCATTTCCTTCAATAGTAGTTTTGTACACAATGCATTATCTTCCTTATATTCAAACTGTACCAAAGGATTCTTAACAACAGTCCTATACAGTGGAAAGAGTGACTGGTTTGAGAAATCGTCAAGTTATTCCCTATTGAAAATTCCATTCCTTTGGATATTTGTTCTATTCTATTTCCCATTGTATTGAGTGTAGGTTTCACATTTCAGATCATTGTAATTGATTTAAATTCTCTCCCATTTGCTTCAATGGAACTTTCTTTACAAGTTGCATAATCTTCTTTGTATTTAAAGATTGATCAAAAGATTCGTAACAGCAATCCTTTTCAGTCTGAAAAATTTTGTCCAAAGGAATGTTCCAGTTATTCCAGTACCAAAAACAATAGGTTTTGTTACTTGTTCTTCTCTATTTCACATTCTATTGAGTCTAGTTTTCCCTTTGTTTCCTTTACAGTTTGTGATATTATAGTTGATATTACTTTTCTCCATTTGCTTCAATGGAAGTTTTGTGCACAATGCATTATCTTCTTTATATTTAAACTGCATGAAAGGATTCTTAATAGGAGTCCAATTCAGTGGAAAGGGTGAATGGGTAGAGAAATCTTATAGTTATTCCCTATTGAAAATTCCATTCCTTTGGATACTTGTTCTTCTTTATTTCCCATTCTATTGAGTCTGGGTTTCCTTTTGTTTCTCTTGCATTTGGGATCATTATCATTGATCTAAATTCTCTGCCATTTCCTTCAGTGAAACTTTCTGTTCAAGTTGCATCATCTTCATTATATTTAAAAATTGATCAAAGGATTCGTAACTTCAATCCTTTTCAGTCTGAAAATGTTTTGTCCAAAGCAATGTTCCTGTTATTCTTGTATGAAAAAACAACTCTGTTTCTTACTTATTCTTTAATTTTTCACATTCTGGGTCTAGTTTTCCATTTGCTTCTTTTACTGTTTGGGATATTATAGTTGATATCAATTCTCTCGCATTTCCTTCAATAGTAGTTTTGTACACAATGCATTATCTTCCTTATATTCAAACTGTACCAAAGGATTCTTAACAACAGTCCTATACAGTGGAAAGAGTGACTGGTTTGAGAAATCGTCAAGTTATTCCCTATTGAAAATTCCATTCCTTTGGAAATTTGTTCTATTCTATTTCCCATTGTATTGAGTGTAGGTTTCACATTTCAGATCATTGTAATTGATTTAAATTCTCTCGCATTTGGTTCAATGGAACTTTCTTTACAAGTTGCATAATCTTCTTTGTATTTAAAGATTGATCAAAAGATTCGTAACAGCAATTCTTTTCAGTCTGAAAAATTATGTCCAAAGGAATGTTCCAGTTATTCCAGTACCAAAAACAATAGGTTTTGTTACTTGTTCTTCTCTATTTCACATTCTATTGAGTCTAGTTTTCCCTTTGTTTCTTTTACAGTTTGGGATATTATAGTTGATATTAATTTTCTCCATTTGCTTCAATGGAAGTTTTGTGCACAATGCATTATCTTCTTTATATTTAAACTGCATGAAAGGATTCTTAATAGGAGTCCAATTCAGTGGAAAGGGTGAATGGGTAGAGAAATCTTCTAGTTATTCCCTATTGAAAAATCCATTCCTTTGGATACTTGTTCTTCTTTATTTCCCATTCTATTGAGTCTGGGTTTCCCTTTGTTTCTCTTGCATTTGGGATCATTATCATTGATCTAAATTCTCTGCCATTTCCTTCAGTGAAACTTTCTGTTCAAGTTGCATCATCTTCATTATATTTAAAGATTGATCAAAGGATTCGTAACTTCAATCCTTTTCAGTCTGAAAATGTTTTGTCCAAAGCAATGTTCCTGTTATTCCTGTATGAAAAAACAATTCCGTTTCTTACTTGTTCTTTACTTTTTCACATTCTGGGTCTAGTTTTCCATTTGCTTCTTTTACTGTTTGGGATATTATAGTTGATATCAATTCTCTCGCATTTCCTTCAATAGTAGTTTTGTACACAATGCATTATCTTCCTTATATTCAAACTGTACCAAAGGATTCTTAACAACAGTCCTATACAGTGGAAAGAGTGACTGGTTTGAGAAATCTTCAAGTTATCCCCTATTGAAAATTCCATTCCTTTGGATATTTGTTCTATTCTATTTCCCATTGTATTGAGTCTAGGTTTCCCTTTGTTTCCCTTGCATTTCAGATCATTGTAATTGATTTAAATATTCTCCCATTTTCTTCAATGGAACTTTTTGTACAAGTTGCATAATCTTCTTTGTATTTAAAGATTGATCAAATGATTCGTAACAGCAATCCTTTTCAGTCTGAAAAATTTTGTCCAAAGGAATGTTCCGGTTATTCCAGTACCAAAAACAATAGGTTTTGTTACTTGTTCTTCTCTATTTCACATTCTATTGAATCTAGTTTTGCCTTTGTTTCTTTTACAGTTTGGGATATTATAGTTGATATGAATTTTCTCCATTTGTTTCAATGGAAGTTTTGTGCACAATGCATTATCTTCTTTATATTTGAACTGCATGAAAGGATTCTTAATAGGAGTCCAATTCAGTGAAAAGGGTGAATGGGTAGAGAAATCTTCTAGTTATTCCCTATTCAAAAATCCATTCCTTTGGATACTTGTTCTTCTTTATTTCCCATTCTATTGAGTCTGGGTTTCCCTTTGTTTCTCTTGCATTTGGGATCATTATCATTGATCTAAATTCTCTGCCATTTGCTTCAGTGAAACTTTCTTTTCAAGTTGCATCATCTTCATTATATTGAAAGATTGATCAAAGGATTCGTAACAGCAATCCTTTTCAGTCTGAAAATGTTTTGTCCAAAGCAATGTTCCTGTTATTCCTGTATGAAAAAACAATTCCGTTTCTTACTTGTTCTTTACTTTTTCACATTCTGGGTCTAGTTTTCCATTTGCTTCTTTTACTGTTTGGGATATTATAGTTGATATCAATTCTCTCGAATTTCCTTCAATAGTAGTTTTGTACACAATGCATTATCTTCCTTATATTCAAACTGTACCAAAGGATTCTTAACAACAGTCCTATACAGTGGAAAGAGTGACTGGTTTGAGAAATCGTCAAGTTATCCCCTATTGAAAATTCCATTCCTTTGGATGATTGTTCTATTCTATTTCCCATTGTATTGAGTCTAGGTTTCCCTTTGTTTCCCTTGCATTTCAGATCATTGTAATTGATTTAAATATTCTCCCATTTGCTTCAATGGAACTTTCTTTACAAGTTGCATAATCTTCTTTGTATTTAAAGATTGATCAAAAGATTCGCAACAGCAATCCTTTTCAGTCTGAAAAATTTTGTCCAAAGGAATGTTCCGGTTATTCCAGTACCAAAAACAATTGGTTTTGTTACTTGTTCTTCTCTATTTCACATTCTATTGAGTCTAGTTTTCCCTTTGTTTCTTTTACAGTTTGGGATATTATAGTTGATATTAATTTTCTCCATTTGCTTCAATGGAAGTTTTGTGCACAATGCATTATCTTCTTTATATTTAAACTGCATGAAAGGATTCTTAATAGGAGTCCAATTCAGTGGAAAGGGTGAATGGGTAGAGAAATCTTCTAGTTATTCCCTATTGAAAAATCCATTCCTTTGGATACTTGTTCTTCTTTATTTCCCATTCTATTGAGTCTGGGTTTCCCTTTGTTTCTCTTGCATTTGGGATCATTATCATTGATCTAAATTCTCTGCCATTTCCTTCAATGAAACTTTCTGTTCAAGTTGCATCATCTTCATAATATTTAAAGTTTGATCAAAGGATTCGTAACAGCAATCCTTTTCAGTCTGAAAATGTTTTTTCCAAAGCAATGTTCCTGTTATTCCTGTATGAAAAAACAATTCCGTTTCTTACTTGTTCTTTACTTTTTCACATTCTGGGTCTAGTTTTCTATTTGCTTCTTTTACTGTTTGGGATATTATAGTTGATATCAATTCTCTCGCATTTCCTTCAATAGTAGTTTTGTACACAATGCATTATCTTCCGTATATTCAAACTGTACCAAAGGATTCTTAACAACAGTCCTATACAGTGGAAAGAGTGACTGGTTTGAGAAATCGTCAAGTTATCCCCTATTGAAAATTCCATTCCTTTGGATATTTGTTCTATTCTATTTCCCATTGTATTGAGTCTAGGTTTCCCTTTGTTTCCCTTGCATTTCAGATCATTGTAATTGATTTAAATATTCTCCCATTTTCTTCAATGGAACTTTTTGTACAAGTTGCATAATCTTCTTTGTATTTAAAGATTGATCAAATGATTCGTAACAGCAATCCTTTTCAGTCTGAAAAATTTTGTCCACAGGAATGTTCCGGTTATTCCAGTACCAAAAACAATAGGTTTTGTTACTTGTTCTTCTCTATTTCACATTCTATTGAATCTAGTTTTGCCTTTGTTTCTTTTACAGTTTGGGATATTATAGTTGATATGAATTTTCTCCATTTGTTTCAATGGAAGTTTTGTGCACAATGCATTATCTTCTTTATATTTGAACTGCATGAAAGGATTCTTAATAGGAGTCCAATTCAGTGGAAAGGGTGAATGGGTAGAGAAATCTTCTAGTTATTCCCTATTCAAAAATCCATTCCTTTGGATACTTGTTCTTCTTTATTTCCCATTCTATTGAGTCTGGGTTTCCCTTTGTTTCTCTTGCATTTGGGATCATTATCATTGATCTAAATTCTCTGCCATTTGCTTCAGTGAAACTTTCTTTTCAAGTTGCATCATCTTCATTATATTTAAAGATTGATCAAAGGATTCGTAACAGCAATCCTTTTCAGTCTGAAAATGTTTTGTCCAAAGCAATGTTCCTGTTATTCCTGTATGAAAAAACAATTCCGTTTCTTACTTGGTCTTTACTTTTTCACATTCTGGGTCTAGTTTTCCATTTGCTTCTTTTACTGTTTGGGATATTATAGTTGATATCAATTCTCTCGCATTTCCTTCAATAGTAGTTTTGTACACAATGCATTATCTTCCTTATATTCAAACTGTACCAAAGGATTCTTAACAACAGTGCTAGACTGTGGAAAGAGTGACTGGTTTGAGAAATCGTCAAGTTATTCCCTATTGAAAATTCCATTCCTTTGGATATTTGTTCTATTCTATTTCCCATTGTATTGAGTCTAGGTTTCCCTTTGTTTCCCTTGCATTTCAGATCATTGTAATTGATTTAAATTCTCTCCCATTTGCTTCAATGGAACTTTCTTTACAAGTTGCATAAACTTCTTTATATTTAAAGATTGATCAAAGGATTCGTAAAAGCAATCCTTTTCAGTCTGAAAAAGGTTATGTCCAAAGGAATGTTCCGGTTATTCCTGGAACAAAAAACAATTGGTTTTCTTACTTGTTCTTCTCTATTTCACATTCCGAGTCTAG
The DNA here is from genome assembly GCF_048593235.1 of Sminthopsis crassicaudata. NCBI lineage: Eukaryota > Metazoa > Chordata > Mammalia > Dasyuromorphia > Dasyuridae > Sminthopsis > Sminthopsis crassicaudata. The sequence continues at coordinate 136,883,872 of NC_133622.1, read as the reverse complement.
TTTTCCCTTTGTTTCTTTTGCAGTTTGGGATATTATAGTTGATATCAATTCTCTCGCATTTCCTTCAATAGAAGTTTTGTACACAATGCGTTATCTTCCTTATATTCAAACTGTACCAAAGGATTCTTAACAACAGTGCTAGACTGTGGAAAGGGAGACTGGGTTTCGAAATCTTCAATTATTTCGTATTACAAATTCCATTCCTTTGGATATTTGTTCTTCTCTATTTCCCATTGTATTGAGTCTAGGTTTCCCTTTGTTTCCCTTGCATTTCAGATCATTGTAATTGATTTAAATTCTCTCCCATTTGCTTCAATGGAACTTTCTTTACAAGTTGCATAATCTTCTTTGTATTTAAAGATTGATCAAAAGATTCGTAACAGCAATCCTTTTCAGTCTGAAAAATTTTGTCCAAAGGAATATTCCGGTTATTCCAGTACCAAAAACAATTGGTTTTCTTACTTGATCTTCTCTATTTCACATTCTCTTGAGTCTAGTTTTCCCTTTGTTTCTTTTACAGATTGGGATATTATAGTTGATATTAATTTTCTCCATTTGCTTCAATGGAAGTTTTGTGCACAATGCATTATCTTCTTTATATTTAAACTGCATGAAAGGATTCTTAATAGAGTCCTATACAGTGGAAAGGGTGAATGGGTAGGGAAATCTTCTAGTTATTCCCTATTGAAAAATCCATTCCTTTGGATACTTGTTCTTATTTATTTCCCAATGTATTGAGTCTGGGTTTCCCTTTGTTTCTCTTGCATTTGGGATCATTATCATTGATCTAAATTCTCTGCCATTTCCTTCAGTGAAACTTTCTGTTCAAGTTGCATCATCTTCATTATATTGAAAGATTGATCAAAGGATTCGTAACAGCAATCCTTTTCAGTCTGAAAATGTTTTGTCCAAAGCAGTGTTCCTGTTATTCCTGTATGAAAAAACAATTCCGTTTCTTACTTGTTCTTTACTAATTCACATTCTGGGTCTAGTTTTCCATTTGCTTCTTTTACTGTTTGGGATATTATAGTTGATATCAATTCTCTCGCATTTCCTTCAATAGTAGTTTTGTACACAATGCATTATCTTCCTTATATTCAAACTGTACCAAAGGATTCTTAACAACAGTCCTATACAGTGGAAAGAGTGACTGATTTGAGAAATCGTCAAGTTATTCCCTATTGAAAATTCCATTCCTTTGGATATTTGTTCTAATCTATTTCCCATTGTATTGAGTGTAGGTTTCGCATTTCAGATCATTGTAATTGATTTAAATTCTCTCCCATTTGCTTCAATGGAACTTTCTTTACAAGTTGCATAATCTTCTTTGTATTTAAAGATTGATCAAAAGATTCATAACAGCAATCCTTTTCAGTCTGAAAAATTTTGTCCAAAGGAATGTTCCGGTTATTCCAGTACCAAAAACAATAGGTTTTGTTACTTGTTCTTCTCTATTTCACATTCTATTGAGTCTAGTTTTCCCTTTGTTTCTTTTACAGTTTGGGATATTATAGTTGATATTAATTTTCTCCATTTGCTTCAATGGAAGTTTTGTGCACAATGCATTATCTTCTTTATATTTAAACTGCATGAAAGGATTCTTAATAGGAGTCCAATTCAGTGGAAAGGGTGAATGGGTAGAGAAATCTTCTAGTTATTCCCTATTGAAAATTCCATTCCTTTGGATACTTGTTCTTCTTTATTTCCCATTCTATTGAGTCTGGGTTTCCCTTTGTTTCTCTTGCATTTGGGATCATTATCATTGATCTAAATTCTCTGCCATTTCCTTCAGTGAAACTTTCTGTTCAAGTTGCATCATCTTCATTATATTGAAAGATTGATCAAAGGATTCGTAACAGCAATCCTTTTCTGTCTGAAAATGTTTTGTCCAAAGCAGTGTTCCTGTTATTCCTGTATGAAAAAACAATTCCGTTTCTTACTTGTTCTTTACTTTTTCACATTCTGGGTCTAGTTTTCTATTTGCTTCTTTTACTGTTTGGGATATTATAGTTGATATCAATTCTCTCGCATTTCCTTCAATAGTAGTTTTGTACACAATGCATTATCTTCCTTATATTCAAACTGTACCAAAGGATTCTTAACAACAGTCCTATACAGTGGAAAGAGTGACTGGTTTGAGAAATCGTCAAGTTATCCCCTATTGAAAATTCCATTCCTTTGTATATTTGTTCTATTCTATTTCCCATTGTATTGAGTGTAGGTTTCGCATTTCAGATCATTGTAATTGATTTAAATTCTCTCCTATTTGCTTCAATGGAACTTTCTTTACAAGTTGCATAATCTTCTTTGTATTTAAAGATTGATCAAAAGATTCGTAACAGCAATCCTTTTCAGTCTGAAAAATTTTGTCCAAAGGAATGTTCCGGTTATTCCAGTACCAAAAACAGTAGGTTTTGTTACTTGTTCTTCTCTATTTCACATTCTATTGAGTCTAGTTTTCCCTTTGTTTCTTTTACAGTTTGGGATATTATAGTTGATATTAATTTTCTCCATTTGCTTCAATGGAAGTTTTGTGCACAATGCATTATCTTCTTTATATTTAAACTGCATGAAAGGATTCTTAATAGGAGTCCAATTCAGTGGAAAGGGTGAATGGGTAGAGAAATCTTCTAGTTATTCCCTATTGAAAATTCCATTCCTTTGGATACTTGTTCTTCTTTATTTCCCATTCTATTGAGTCTGGGTTTCCCTTTGTTTCTCTTGCATTTGGGATCATTATCATTGATCTAAATTCTCTGCCATTTCCTTCAGTGAAACTTTCTGTTCAAGTTGCATCATCTTCATTATATTGAAAGATTGATCAAAGGATTCGTAACTTCAATCCTTTTCAGTCTGAAAATGTTTTGTCCAAAGCAATGTTCCTGTTATTCCTGTATGAAAAAACAACTCCGTTTCTTACTTGTTCTTTACTTTTTCACATTCTGGGTCTAGTTTTCCATTTGCTTCTTTTACTGTTTGGGATATTATAGTTGATATCAATTCTCTCGCATTTCCTTCAATAGTAGTTTTGTACACAATGCATTATCTTCCTTATATTCAAACTGTACCAAAGGATTCTTAACAACAGTCCTATACAGTGGAAAGAGTGACTGGTTTGAGAAATCGTCAAGTTATTCCCTATTGAAAATTCCATTCCTTTGGATATTTGTTCTATTCTATTTCCCATTGTATTGAGTCTAGGTTTCCCTTTGTTTCCCTTGCATTTCAGATCATTGTAATTGATTTAAATATTCTCCCATTTTCTTCAATGGAACTTTTTGTACAAGTTGCATAATCTTCTTTGTATTTAAAGATTGATCAAATGATTCGTAACAGCAATCCTTTTCAGTCTGAAAAATTTTGTCCAAAGGAATGTTCCGGTTATTCCAGTACCAAAAACAATAGGTTTTGTTACTTGTTCTTCTCTATTTCACATTCTATTGAATCTAGTTTTGCCTTTGTTTCTTTTACAGTTTGGGATATTATAGTTGATATGAATTTTCTCCATTTGTTTCAATGGAAGTTTTGTGCACAATGCATTATCTTCTTTATATTTGAACTGCATGAAAGGATTCTTAATAGGAGTCCAATTCAGTGAAAAGGGTGAATGGGTAGAGAAATCTTCTAGTTATTCCCTATTCAAAAATCCATTCCTTTGGATACTTGTTCTTCTTTATTTCCCATTCTATTGAGTCTGGGTTTCCCTTTGTTTCTCTTGCATTTGGGATCATTATCATTGATCTAAATTCTCTGCCATTTGCTTCAGTGAAACTTTCTTTTCAAGTTGCATCATCTTCATTATATTGAAAGATTGATCAAAGGATTCGTAACAGCAATCCTTTTCAGTCTGAAAATGTTTTGTCCAAAGCAATGTTCCTGTTATTCCTGTATGAAAAAACAATTCCGTTTCTTACTTGTTCTTTACTTTTTCACATTCTGGGTCTAGTTTTCCATTTGCTTCTTTTACTGTTTGGGATATTATAGTTGATATCAATTCTCTCGAATTTCCTTCAATAGTAGTTTTGTACACAATGCATTATCTTCCTTATATTCAAACTGTACCAAAGGATTCTTAACAACAGTCCTATACAGTGGAAAGAGTGACTGGTTTGAGAAATCGTCAAGTTATCCCCTATTGAAAATTCCATTCCTTTGGATGATTGTTCTATTCTATTTCCCATTGTATTGAGTCTAGGTTTCCCTTTGTTTCCCTTGCATTTCAGATCATTGTAATTGATTTAAATATTCTCCCATTTGCTTCAATGGAACTTTCTTTACAAGTTGCATAATCTTCTTTGTATTTAAAGATTGATCAAAAGATTCGCAACAGCAATCCTTTTCAGTCTGAAAAATTTTGTCCAAAGGAATGTTCCGGTTATTCCAGTACCAAAAACAATTGGTTTTGTTACTTGTTCTTCTCTATTTCACATTCTATTGAGTCTAGTTTTCCCTTTGTTTCTTTTACAGTTTGGGATATTATAGTTGATATTAATTTTCTCCATTTGCTTCAATGGAAGTTTTGTGCACAATGCATTATCTTCTTTATATTTAAACTGCATGAAAGGATTCTTAATAGGAGTCCAATTCAGTGGAAAGGGTGAATGGGTAGAGAAATCTTCTAGTTATTCCCTATTGAAAATTCCATTCCTTTGGATACTTGTTCTTCTTTATTTCCCATTCTATTGAGTCTGGGTTTCCCTTTGTTTCTCTTGCATTTGGGATCATTATCATTGATCTAAATTCTCTGCCATTTCCTTCAATGAAACTTTCTGTTCAAGTTGCATCATCTTCATAATATTTAAAGTTTGATCAAAGGATTCGTAACAGCAATCCTTTTCAGTCTGAAAATGTTTTTTCCAAAGCAATGTTCCTGTTATTCCTGTATGAAAAAACAATTCCGTTTCTTACTTGTTCTTTACTTTTTCACATTCTGGGTCTAGTTTTCTATTTGCTTCTTTTACTGTTTGGGATATTATAGTTGATATCAATTCTCTCGCATTTCCTTCAATAGTAGTTTTGTACACAATGCATTATCTTCCGTATATTCAAACTGTACCAAAGGATTCTTAACAACAGTCCTATACAGTGGAAAGAGTGACTGGTTTGAGAAATCGTCAAGTTATCCCCTATTGAAAATTCCATTCCTTTGGATATTTGTTCTATTCTATTTCCCATTGTATTGAGTCTAGGTTTCCCTTTGTTTCCCTTGCATTTCAGATCATTGTAATTGATTTAAATATTCTCCCATTTTCTTCAATGGAACTTTCTGTACAAGTTGCATAATCTTCTTTGTATTTAAAGATTGATCAAATGATTCGTAACAGCAATCCTTTTCAGTCTGAAAAATTTTGTCCACAGGAATGTTCCGGTTATTCCAGTACCAAAAACAATAGGTTTTGTTACTTGTTCTTCTCTATTTCACATTCTATTGAATCTAGTTTTGCCTTTGTTTCTTTTACAGTTTGGGATATTATAGTTGATATGAATTTTCTCCATTTGTTTCAATGGAAGTTTTGTGCACAATGCATTATCTTCTTTATATTTGAACTGCATGAAAGGATTCTTAATAGGAGTCCAATTCAGTGGAAAGGGTGAATGGGTAGAGAAATCTTCTAGTTATTCCCTATTCAAAAATCCATTCCTTTGGATACTTGTTCTTCTTTATTTCCCATTCTATTGAGTCTGGGTTTCCCTTTGTTTCTCTTGCATTTGGGATCATTATCATTGATCTAAATTCTCTGCCATTTGCTTCAGTGAAACTTTCTTTTCAAGTTGCATCATCTTCATTATATTTAAAGATTGATCAAAGGATTCGTAACAGCAATCCTTTTCAGTCTGAAAATGTTTTGTCCAAAGCAATGTTCCTGTTATTCCTGTATGAAAAAACAATTCCGTTTCTTACTTGGTCTTTACTTTTTCACATTCTGGGTCTAGTTTTCCATTTGCTTCTTTTACTGTTTGGGATATTATAGTTGATATCAATTCTCTCGCATTTCCTTCAATAGTAGTTTTGTACACAATGCATTATCTTCCTTATATTCAAACTGTACCAAAGGATTCTTAACAACAGTGCTAGACTGTGGAAAGAGTGACTGGTTTGAGAAATCGTCAAGTTATTCCCTATTGAAAATTCCATTCCTTTGGATATTTGTTCTATTCTATTTCCCATTGTATTGAGTCTAGGTTTCCCTTTGTTTCCCTTGCATTTCAGATCATTGTAATTGATTTAAATTCTCTCCCATTTGCTTCAATGGAACTTTCTTTACAAGTTGCATAAACTTCTTTATATTTAAAGATTGATCAAAGGATTCGTAAAAGCAATCCTTTTCAGTCTGAAAAAGGTTATGTCCAAAGGAATGTTCCGGTTATTCCTGGAACAAAAAACAATTGGTTTTCTTACTTGTTCTTCTCTATTTCACATTCCGAGTCTAGTTTTCCCTTTGTTTCTTTTGCAGTTTGGGATATTATAGTTGATATCAATTCTCTCGCATTTCCTTCAATAGAAGTTTTGTACACAATGCGTTATCTTCCTTATATTCAAACTGTACCAAAGGATTCTTAACAACAGTGCTAGACTGTGGAAAGGGAGACTGGGTTTCGAAATCTTCAATTATTTCGTATTACAAATTCCATTCCTTTGGATATTTGTTCTTCTCTATTTCCCATTGTATTGAGTCTAGGTTTCCCTTTGTTTCCCTTGCATTTCAGATCATTGTAATTGATTTAAATTCTCTCCCATTTGCTTCAATGGAACTTTCTTTACAAGTTGCATAATCTTCTTTGTATTTAAAGATTGATCAAAAGATTCGTAACAGCAATCCTTTTCAGTCTGAAAAATTTTGTCCAAAGGAATATTCCGGTTATTCCAGTACCAAAAACAATTGGTTTTCTTACTTGATCTTCTCTATTTCACATTCTCTTGAGTCTAGTTTTCCCTTTGTTTCTTTTACAGATTGGGATATTATAGTTGATATTAATTTTCTCCATTTGCTTCAATGGAAGTTTTGTGCACAATGCATTATCTTCTTTATATTTAAACTGCATGAAAGGATTCTTAATAGAGTCCTATACAGTGGAAAGGGTGAATGGGTAGGGAAATCTTCTAGTTATTCCCTATTGAAAAATCCATTCCTTTGGATACTTGTTCTTATTTATTTCCCAATGTATTGAGTCTGGGTTTCCCTTTGTTTCTCTTGCATTTGGGATCATTATCATTGATCTAAATTCTCTGCCATTTCCTTCAGTGAAACTTTCTGTTCAAGTTGCATCATCTTCATTATATTGAAAGATTGATCAAAGGATTCGTAACAGCAATCCTTTTCAGTCTGAAAATGTTTTGTCCAAAGCAGTGTTCCTGTTATTCCTGTATGAAAAAACAATTCCGTTTCTTACTTGTTCTTTACTAATTCACATTCTGGGTCTAGTTTTCCATTTGCTTCTTTTACTGTTTGGGATATTATAGTTGATATCAATTCTCTCGCATTTCCTTCAATAGTAGTTTTGTACACAATGCATTATCTTCCTTATATTCAAACTGTACCAAAGGATTCTTAACAACAGTCCTATACAGTGGAAAGAGTGACTGATTTGAGAAATCGTCAAGTTATTCCCTATTGAAAATTCCATTCCTTTGGATATTTGTTCTAATCTATTTCCCATTGTATTGAGTGTAGGTTTCGCATTTCAGATCATTGTAATTGATTTAAATTCTCTCCCATTTGCTTCAATGGAACTTTCTTTACAAGTTGCATAATCTTCTTTGTATTTAAAGATTGATCAAAAGATTCATAACAGCAATCCTTTTCAGTCTGAAAAATTTTGTCCAAAGGAATGTTCCGGTTATTCCAGTACCAAAAACAATAGGTTTTGTTACTTGTTCTTCTCTATTTCACATTCTATTGAGTCTAGTTTTCCCTTTGTTTCTTTTACAGTTTGGGATATTATAGTTGATATTAATTTTCTCCATTTGCTTCAATGGAAGTTTTGTGCACAATGCATTATCTTCTTTATATTTAAACTGCATGAAAGGATTCTTAATAGGAGTCCAATTCAGTGGAAAGGGTGAATGGGTAGAGAAATCTTCTAGTTATTCCCTATTGAAAATTCCATTCCTTTGGATACTTGTTCTTCTTTATTTCCCATTCTATTGAGTCTGGGTTTCCCTTTGTTTCTCTTGCATTTGGGATCATTATCATTGATCTAAATTCTCTGCCATTTCCTTCAGTGAAACTTTCTGTTCAAGTTGCATCATCTTCATTATATTGAAAGATTGATCAAAGGATTCGTAACAGCAATCCTTTTCTGTCTGAAAATGTTTTGTCCAAAGCAGTGTTCCTGTTATTCCTGTATGAAAAAACAATTCCGTTTCTTACTTGTTCTTTACTTTTTCACATTCTGGGTCTAGTTTTCTATTTGCTTCTTTTACTGTTTGGGATATTATAGTTGATATCAATTCTCTCGCATTTCCTTCAATAGTAGTTTTGTACACAATGCATTATCTTCCTTATATTCAAACTGTACCAAAGGATTCTTAACAACAGTCCTATACAGTGGAAAGAGTGACTGGTTTGAGAAATCGTCAAGTTATCCCCTATTGAAAATTCCATTCCTTTGGATATTTGTTCTATTCTATTTCCCATTGTATTGAGTGTAGGTTTCGCATTTCAGATCATTGTAATTGATTTAAATTCTCTCCTATTTGCTTCAATGGAACTTTCTTTACAAGTTGCATAATCTTCTTTGTATTTAAAGATTGATCAAAAGATTCGTAACAGCAATCCTTTTCAGTCTGAAAAATTTTGTCCAAAGGAATGTTCCGGTTATTCCAGTACCAAAAACAGTAGGTTTTGTTACTTGTTCTTCTCTATTTCACATTCTATTGAGTCTAGTTTTCCCTTTGTTTCTTTTACAGTTTGGGATATTATAGTTGATATTAATTTTCTCCATTTGCTTCAATGGAAGTTTTGTGCACAATGCATTATCTTCTTTATATTTAAACTGCATGAAAGGATTCTTAATAGGAGTCCAATTCAGTGGAAAGGGTGAATGGGTAGAGAAATCTTCTAGTTATTCCCTATTGAAAATTCCATTCCTTTGGATACTTGTTCTTCTTTATTTCCCATTCTATTGAGTCTGGGTTTCCCTTTGTTTCTCTTGCATTTGGGATCATTATCATTGATCTAAATTCTCTGCCATTTCCTTCAGTGAAACTTTCTGTTCAAGTTGCATCATCTTCATTATATTGAAAGATTGATCAAAGGATTCGTAACTTCAATCCTTTTCAGTCTGAAAATGTTTTGTCCAAAGCAATGTTCCTGTTATTCCTGTATGAAAAAACAACTCCGTTTCTTACTTGTTCTTTACTTTTTCACATTCTGGGTCTAGTTTTCCATTTGCTTCTTTTACTGTTTGGGATATTATAGTTGATATCAATTCTCTCGCATTTCCTTCAATAGTAGTTTTGTACACAATGCATTATCTTCCTTATATTCAAACTGTACCAAAGGATTCTTAACAACAGTCCTATACAGTGGAAAGAGTGACTGGTTTGAGAAATCGTCAAGTTATTCCCTATTGAAAATTCCATTCCTTTGGATATTTGTTCTATTCTATTTCCCATTGTATTGAGTGTAGGTTTCACATTTCAGATCATTGTAATTGATTTAAATTCTCTCCCATTTGCTTCAATGGAACTTTCTTTACAAGTTGCATAATCTTCTTTGTATTTAAAGATTGATCAAAAGATTCGTAACAGCAATCCTTTTCAGTCTGAAAAATTTTGTCCAAAGGAATGTTCCAGTTATTCCAGTACCAAAAACAATAGGTTTTGTTACTTGTTCTTCTCTATTTCACATTCTATTGAGTCTAGTTTTCCCTTTGTTTCCTTTACAGTTTGTGATATTATAGTTGATATTACTTTTCTCCATTTGCTTCAATGGAAGTTTTGTGCACAATGCATTAACTTCTTTATATTTAAAGTGCATGAAAGGATTCTTAATAGGAGTCCAATTCAGTGGAAAGGGTGAATGGGTAGAGAAATCTTATAGTTATTCCCTATTGAAAATTCCATTCCTTTGGATACTTGTTCTTCTTTATTTCCCATTCTATTGAGTCTGGGTTTCCTTTTGTTTCTCTTGCATTTGGGATCATTATCATTGATCTAAATTCTCTGCCATTTCCTTCAGTGAAACTTTCTGTTCAAGTTGCATCATCTTCATTATATTTAAAAATTGATCAAAGGATTCGTAACTTCAATCCTTTTCAGTCTGAAAATGTTTTGTCCAAAGCAATGTTCCTGTTATTCTTGTATGAAAAAACAACTCTGTTTCTTACTTATTCTTTAATTTTTCACATTCTGGGTCTAGTTTTCCATTTGCTTCTTTTACTGTTTGGGATATTATAGTTGATATCAATTCTCTCGCATTTCCTTCAATAGTAGTTTTGTACACAATGCATTATCTTCCTTATATTCAAACTGTACCAAAGGATTCTTAACAACAGTCCTATACAGTGGAAAGAGTGACTGGTTTGAGAAATCGTCAAGTTATTCCCTATTGAAAATTCCATTCCTTTGGAAATTTGTTCTATTCTATTTCCCATTGTATTGAGTGTAGGTTTCACATTTCAGATCATTGTAATTGATTTAAATTCTCTCGCATTTGGTTCAATGGAACTTTCTTTACAAGTTGCATAATCTTCTTTGTATTTAAAGATTGATCAAAAGATTCGTAACAGCAATTCTTTTCAGTCTGAAAAATTATGTCCAAAGGAATGTTCCAGTTATTCCAGTACCAAAAACAATAGGTTTTGTTACTTGTTCTTCTCTATTTCACATTCTATTGAGTCTAGTTTTCCCTTTGTTTCTTTTACAGTTTGGGATATTATAGTTGATATTAATTTTCTCCATTTGCTTCAATGGAAGTTTTGTGCACAATGCATTATCTTCTTTATATTTAAACTGCATGAAAGGATTCTTAATAGGAGTCCAATTCAGTGGAAAGGGTGAATGGGTAGAGAAATCTTCTAGTTATTCCCTATTGAAAAATCCATTCCTTTGGATACTTGTTCTTCTTTATTTCCCATTCTATTGAGTCTGGGTTTCCCTTTGTTTCTCTTGCATTTGGGATCATTATCATTGATCTAAATTCTCTGCCATTTCCTTCAGTGAAACTTTCTGTTCAAGTTGCATCATCTTCATTATATTTAAAGATTGATCAAAGGATTCGTAACTTCAATCCTTTTCAGTCTGAAAATGTTTTGTCCAAAGCAATGTTCCTGTTATTCCTGTATGAAAAAACAATTCCGTTTCTTACTTGTTCTTTACTTTTTCACATTCTGGGTCTAGTTTTCCATTTGCTTCTTTTACTGTTTGGGATATTATAGTTGATATCAATTCTCTCGCATTTCCTTCAATAGTAGTTTTGTACACAATGCATTATCTTCCTTATATTCAAACTGTACCAAAGGATTCTTAACAACAGTCCTATACAGTGGAAAGAGTGACTGGTTTGAGAAATCTTCAAGTTATCCCCTATTGAAAATTCCATTCCTTTGGATATTTGTTCTATTCTATTTCCCATTGTATTGAGTCTAGGTTTCCCTTTGTTTCCCTTGCATTTCAGATCATTGTAATTGATTTAAATATTCTCCCATTTTCTTCAATGGAACTTTTTGTACAAGTTGCATAATCTTCTTTGTATTTAAAGATTGATCAAATGATTCGTAACAGCAATCCTTTTCAGTCTGAAAAATTTTGTCCAAAGGAATGTTCCGGTTATTCCAGTACCAAAAACAATAGGTTTTGTTACTTGTTCTTCTCTATTTCACATTCTATTGAATCTAGTTTTGCCTTTGTTTCTTTTACAGTTTGGGATATTATAGTTGATATGAATTTTCTCCATTTGTTTCAATGGAAGTTTTGTGCACAATGCATTATCTTCTTTATATTTGAACTGCATGAAAGGATTCTTAATAGGAGTCCAATTCAGTGAAAAGGGTGAATGGGTAGAGAAATCTTCTAGTTATTCCCTATTCAAAAATCCATTCCTTTGGATACTTGTTCTTCTTTATTTCCCATTCTATTGAGTCTGGGTTTCCCTTTGTTTCTCTTGCATTTGGGATCATTATCATTGATCTAAATTCTCTGCCATTTGCTTCAGTGAAACTTTCTTTTCAAGTTGCATCATCTTCATTATATTGAAAGATTGATCAAAGGATTCGTAACAGCAATCCTTTTCAGTCTGAAAATGTTTTGTCCAAAGCAATGTTCCTGTTATTCCTGTATGAAAAAACAATTCCGTTTCTTACTTGTTCTTTACTTTTTCACATTCTGGGTCTAGTTTTCCATTTGCTTCTTTTACTGTTTGGGATATTATAGTTGATATCAATTCTCTCGAATTTCCTTCAATAGTAGTTTTGTACACAATGCATTATCTTCCTTATATTCAAACTGTACCAAAGGATTCTTAACAACAGTCCTATACAGTGGAAAGAGTGACTGGTTTGAGAAATCTTCAAGTTATTCCCTATTGAAAATTCCATTCCTTTGGATATTTGTTCTATTCTATTTCCCATTGTATTGAGTCTAGGTTTCCCTTTGTTTCCCTTGCATTTCAGATCATTGTAATTGATTTAAATTCTCTCCCATTTGCTTCAATGGAACTTTTTGTACAAGTTGCATAATCTTCTTTGTATTTAAAGATTGATCAAAGGATTCGTAACTGCAATCCTTTTCAGTCTGAAAAATTTTGTCCAAAGGAATGTTCCGGTTATTCCAGTACCAAAAACAATAGGTTTTGTTACTTGTTCTTCTCTATTTCACATTCTATTGAATCTAGTTTTGCCTTTGTTTCTTTTACAGTTTGGGATATTATAGTTGATATGAATTTTCTCCATTTGTTTCAATGGAAGTTTTGTGCACAATGCATTATCTTCTTTATATTTGAACTGCATGAAAGGATTCTTAATAGGAGTCCAATTCAGTGGAAAGGGTGAATGGGTAGAGAAATCTTCTAGTTATTCCCTATTGAAAATTCCATTCCTTTGGATACTTGTTCTTCTTTATTTCCCATTCTATTGAGTCTGGGTTTCCCTTTGTTTCTCTTGCATTTGGGATCATTATCATTGATCTAAATTCTCTGCCATTTCCTTCAGTGAAACTTTCTGTTCAAGTTGCATCATCTTCATTATATTGAAAGATTGATCAAAGGATTCGTAACAGCAATCCTTTTCAGTCTGAAAATGTTTTGTCCAAAGCAATGTTCCTGTTATTCCTGTATGAAAAAACAATTCCGTTTCTTACTTGTTCTTTACTTTTTCACATTCTGGGTCTAGTTTTCTATTTGCTTCTTTTACTGTTTGGGATATTATAGTTGATATCAATTCTCTCGCATTTCCTTCAATAGTAGTTTTGTACACAATGCATTATCTTCCTTATATTCAAACTGTACCAAAGGATTCTTAACAACAGTCCTATACAGTGGAAAGAGTGACTGGTTTGAGAAATCTTCAAGTTATTCCCTATTGAAAATTCCATTCCTTTGGATATTTGTTCTATTCTATTTCCCATTGTATTGAGTCTAGGTTTCCCTTTGTTTCCCTTGCATTTCAGATCATTGTAATTGATTTAAATATTCTCCCATTTTCTTCAATGGAACTTTCTGCACAAGTTGCATAATCTTCTTTGTATTTAAAGATTGATCAAATGATTCGTAACAGCAATCCTTTTCAGTCTGAAAAATTTTGTCCAAAGGAATGTTCCGGTTATTCCAGTACCAAAAACAATAGGTTTTGTTACTTGTTCTTCTCTATTTCACATTCTATTGAATCTAGTTTTGCCTTTGTTTCTTTTACAGTTTGGGATATTATAGTTGATATGAATTTTCTCCATTTGCTTCAATGGAAGTTTTGTGCACAATGCATTATCTTCTTTATATTTGAACTGCATGAAAGGATTCTTAATAGGAGTCCAATTCAGTGGAAAGGGTGAATGGGTAGAGAAATCTTCTAGTTATTCCCTATTCAAAAATCCATTCCTTTGGATACTTGTTCTTCTTTATTTCCCATTCTATTGAGTCTGGGTTTCCCTTTGTTTCTCTTGCATTTGGGATCATTATCATTGATCTAAATTCTCTGCCATTTGCTTCAGTGAAACTTTCTTTTCAAGTTGCATCATCTTCATTATATTGAAAGATTGATCAAAGGATTCGTAACAGCAATCCTTTTCAGTCTGAAAATGTTTTGTCCAAAGCAATGTTCCTGTTATTCCTGTATGAAAAAACAATTCCGTTTCTTACTTGTTCTTTACTTTTTCACATTCTGGGTCTAGTTTTCCATTTGCTTCTTTTACTGTTTGGGATATTATAGTTGATATCAATTCTCTCGCATTTCCTTCAATAGTAGTTTTGTACACAATGCATTATCTTCCTTATATTCAAACTGTACCAAAGGATTCTTAACAAAAGTGCTAGACTGTGGAAAGAGTGACTGGTTTGAGAAATCGTCAAGTTATTCCCTATTGAAAATTCCATTCCTTTGGATATTTGTTCTATTCTATTTCCCATTGTATTGAGTCTAGGTTTCCCTTTGTTTCCCTTGCATTTCAGATCATTGTAATTGATTTAAATTCTCTCCCATTTGCTTCAATGGAACTTTCTTTACAAGTTGCATAATCTTCTTTGTATTTAAAGATTGATCAAAAGATTCGTAACAGCAATCCTTTTCAGTCTGAAAAATTTTGTCCAAAGGAATATTCCGGTTATTCCAGTACCAAAAACAATTGGTTTTCTTACTTGATCTTCTCTATTTAAAATTCTCTTGAGTCTAGTTTTCCCTTTGTTTCTTTTACAGATTGGGATATTATAGTTGATATTAATTTTCTCCATTTGCTTCAATGGAAGTTTTGTGCACAATGCATTATCTTCTTTATATTTAAACTGCATGAAAGGATTCTTAATAGGAGTCCTATATAGTGGAAAGGGTGAATGGGTAGGGAAATCTTCTAGTTATTCCCTATTGAAAAATCCATTCCTTTGGATACTTGTTCTTCTTTATTTCCCAATGTATTGAGTCTGGGTTTCCCTTTGTTTCTCTTGCATTTGGGATCATTATCATTGATCTAAATTCTCTGCCATTTCCTTCAGTGAAACTTTCTGTTCAAGTTGCATCATCTTCATTATATTGAAAGATTGATCAAAGGATTCGTAACAGCAATCCTTTTCAGTCTGAAAATGTTTTGTCCAAAGCAGTGTTCCTGTTATTCCTGTATGAAAAAACAATTCCGTTTCTTACTTGTTCTTTACTAATTCACATTCTGGGTCTAGTTTTCCATTTGCTTCTTTTACTGTTTGGGATATTATAGTTGATATCAATTCTCTCGCATTTCCTTCAATAGTAGTTTTGTACACAATGCATTATCTTCCTTATATTCAAACTGTACCAAAGGATTCTTAACAACAGTCCTATACAGTGGAAAGAGTGACTGATTTGAGAAATCGTCAAGTTATTCCCTATTGAAAATTCCATTCCTTTGGATATTTGTTCTAATCTATTTCCCATTGTATTGAGTGTAGGTTTCGCATTTCAGATCATTGTAATTGATTTAAATTCTCTCCCATTTGCTTCAATGGAACTTTCTTTACAAGTTGCATAATCTTCTTTGTATTTAAAGATTGATCAAAAGATTCGTAACAGCAATCCTTTTCAGTCTGAAAAATTTTGTCCAAAGGAATATTCCGGTTATTCCAGTACCAAAAACAATTGGTTTTCTTACTTGATCTTCTCTATTTCACATTCTATTGAGTCTAGTTTTCCCTTTGTTTCTTTTACAGTTTGGGATATTATAGTTGATATTAATTTTCTCCATTTGCTTCAATGGAAGTTTTGTGCACAATGCATTATCTTCTTTATATTTAAACTGCATGAAAGGATTCTTAATAGGAGTCCAATTCAGTGGAAAGGGTGAATGGGTAGAGAAATCTTCTAGTTATTCCCTATTGAAAATTCCATTCCTTTGGATACTTGTTCTTCTTTATTTCCCATTCTATTGAGTCTGGGTTTCCCTTTGTTTCTCTTGCATTTGGGATCATTATCATTGATCTAAATTCTCTGCCATTTCCTTCAGTGAAACTTTCTGTTCAAGTTGCATCATCTTCATTATATTGAAAGATTGATCAAAGGATTCGTAACAGCAATCCTTTTCTGTCTGAAAATGTTTTGTCCAAAGCAGTGTTCCTGTTATTCCTGTATGAAAAAACAATTCCGTTTCTTACTTGTTCTTTACTTTTTCACATTCTGGGTCTAGTTTTCCATTTGCTTCTTTTACTGTTTGGGATATTATAGTTGATATCAATTCTCTCGCATTTCCTTCAATAGTAGTTTTGTACACAATGCATTATCTTCCTTATATTCAAACTGTACCAAAGGATTCTTAACAACAGTGCTAGACTGTGGAAAGAGTGACTGGTTTGAGAAATCGTCAAGTTATTCCCTATTGAAAATTCCATTCCTTTGGATATTTGTTCTATTCTATTTCCCATTGTATTGAGTCTAGGTTTCCCTTTGTTTCCCTTGCATTTCAGATCATTGTAATTGATTTAAATTCTCTCCCATTTGCTTCAATGGAACTTTCTTTACAAGTTGCATAAACTTCTTTATATTTAAAGATTGATCAAAGGATTCGTAAAAGCAATCCTTTTCAGTCTGAAAAAGGTTATGTCCAAAGGAATGTTCCGGTTATTCCTGGAACAAAAAACAATTGGTTTTCTTACTTGTTCTTCTCTATTTCACATTCTGAGTCTAGTTTTCCCTTTGTTTCTTTTGCAGTTTGGGATATTATAGTTGATATCAATTCTCTCGCATTTCCTTCAATAGAAGTATTGTACACAATGCGTTATCTTCCTTATATTCAAACTGTACCAAAGGATTCTTAACAACAGTGCTAGACTGTGGAAAGGGAGACTGGGTTTCGAAATCTTCAATTATTTCGTATTACAAATTCCATTCCTTTGGATATTTGTTCTTCTCTATTTCCCATTGTATTGAGTCTAGGTTTCCCTTTGTTTCCCTTGCATTTCAGATCATTGTAATTGATTTAAATTCTCTCCCATTTGCTTCAATGGAACTTTCTTTACAAGTTGCATAATCTTCTTTGTATTTAAAGATTGATCAAAAGATTCGTAACAGCAATCCTTTTCAGTCTGAAAAATTTTGTCCAAAGGAATATTCCGGTTATTCCAGTACCAAAAACAATTGGTTTTCTTACTTGATCTTCTCTATTTCACATTCTCTTGAGTCTAGTTTTCCCTTTGTTTCTTTTACAGATTGGGATATTATAGTTGATATTAATTTTCTCCATTTGCTTCAATGGAAGTTTTGTGCACAATGCATTATCTTCTTTATATTTAAACTGCATGAAAGGATTCTTAATAGAGTCCTATACAGTGGAAAGGGTGAATGGGTAGGGAAATCTTCTAGTTATTCCCTATTGAAAAATCCATTCCTTTGGATACTTGTTCTTATTTATTTCCCAATGTATTGAGTCTGGGTTTCCCTTTGTTTCTCTTGCATTTGGGATCATTATCATTGATCTAAATTCTCTGCCATTTCCTTCAGTGAAACTTTCTGTTCAAGTTGCATCATCTTCATTATATTGAAAGATTGATCAAAGGATTCGTAACAGCAATCCTTTTCAGTCTGAAAATGTTTTGTCCAAAGCAGTGTTCCTGTTATTCCTGTATGAAAAAACAATTCCGTTTCTTACTTGTTCTTTACTAATTCACATTCTGGGTCTAGTTTTCCATTTGCTTCTTTTACTGTTTGGGATATTATAGTTGATATCAATTCTCTCGCATTTCCTTCAATAGTAGTTTTGTACACAATGCATTATCTTCCTTATATTCAAACTGTACCAAAGGATTCTTAACAACAGTCCTATACAGTGGAAAGAGTGACTGATTTGAGAAATCGTCAAGTTATTCCCTATTGAAAATTCCATTCCTTTGGATATTTGTTCTAATCTATTTCCCATTGTATTGAGTGTAGGTTTCGCATTTCAGATCATTGTAATTGATTTAAATTCTCTCCCATTTGCTTCAATGGAACTTTCTTTACAAGTTGCATAATCTTCTTTGTATTTAAAGATTGATCAAAAGATTCATAACAGCAATCCTTTTCAGTCTGAAAAATTTTGTCCAAAGGAATGTTCCGGTTATTCCAGTACCAAAAACAATAGGTTTTGTTACTTGTTCTTCTCTATTTCACATTCTATTGAGTCTAGTTTTCCCTTTGTTTCTTTTACAGTTTGGGATATTATAGTTGATATTAATTTTCTCCATTTGCTTCAATGGAAGTTTTGTGCACAATGCATTATCTTCTTTATATTTAAACTGCATGAAAGGATTCTTAATAGGAGTCCAATTCAGTGGAAAGGGTGAATGGGTAGAGAAATCTTCTAGTTATTCCCTATTGAAAAATCCATTCCTTTGGATACTTGTTCTTCTTTATTTCCCATTCTATTGAGTCTGGGTTTCCCTTTGTTTCTCTTGCATTTGGGATCATTATCATTGATCTAAATTCTCTGCCATTTCCTTCAGTGAAACTTTCTGTTCAAGTTGCATCATCTTCATTATATTGAAAGATTGATCAAAGGATTCGTAACAGCAATCCTTTTCTGTCTGAAAATGTTTTGTCCAAAGCAGTGTTCCTGTTATTCCTGTATGAAAAAACAATTCCGTTTCTTACTTGTTCTTTACTTTTTCACATTCTGGGTCTAGTTTTCTATTTGCTTCTTTTACTGTTTGGGATATTATAGTTGATATCAATTCTCTCGCATTTCCTTCAATAGTAGTTTTGTACACAATGCATTATCTTCCTTATATTCAAACTGTACCAAAGGATTCTTAACAACAGTCCTATACAGTGGAAAGAGTGACTGGTTTGAGAAATCGTCAAGTTATCCCCTATTGAAAATTCCATTCCTTTGGATATTTGTTCTATTCTATTTCCCATTGTATTGAGTGTAGGTTTCGCATTTCAGATCATTGTAATTGATTTAAATTCTCTCCTATTTGCTTCAATGGAACTTTCTTTACAAGTTGCATAATCTTCTTTGTATTTAAAGATTGATCAAAAGATTCGTAACAGCAATCCTTTTCAGTCTGAAAAATTTTGTCCAAAGGAATGTTCCGGTTATTCCAGTACCAAAAACAGTAGGTTTTGTTACTTGTTCTTCTCTATTTCACATTCTATTGAGTCTAGTTTTCCCTTTGTTTCTTTTACAGTTTGGGATATTATAGTTGATATTAATTTTCTCCATTTGCTTCAATGGAAGTTTTGTGCACAATGCATTATCTTCTTTATATTTAAACTGCATGAAAGGATTCTTAATAGGAGTCCAATTCAGTGGAAAGGGTGAATGGGTAGAGAAATCTTCTAGTTATTCCCTATTGAAAATTCCATTCCTTTGGATACTTGTTCTTCTTTATTTCCCATTCTATTGAGTCTGGGTTTCCCTTTGTTTCTCTTGCACTTGGGATCATTATCATTGATCTAAATTCTCTGCCATTTCCTTCAGTGAAACTTTCTGTTCAAGTTGCATCATCTTCATTATATTGAAAGATTGATCAAAGGATTCGTAACAGCAATCCTTTTCAGTCTGAAAATGTTTTGTCCAAAGCAATGTTCCTGTTATTCCTGTATGAAAAAACAATTCCGTTTCTTACTTGTTCTTTACTTTTTCACATTCTGGGTCTAGTTTTCCATTTGCTTCTTTTACTGTTTGGGATATTATAGTTGATATCAATTCTCTCGCATTTCCTTCAATAGTAGTTTTGTACACAATGCCTTATCTTCCTTATATTCAAACTGTACCAAAGGATTCTTAACAACAGTCCTATACAGTGGAAAGAGTGACTGGTTTGAGAAATCGTCAAGTTATCCCCTATTGAAAATTCCATTCCTTTGGATATTTGTTCTATTCTATTTCCCATTGTATTGAGTCTAGGTTTCCCTTTGTTTCCCTTGCATTTCAGATCATTGTAATTGATTTAAATTCTCTCCCATTTGCTTCAATGGAACTTTCTTTACAAGTTGCATAATCTTCTTTGTATTTAAAGATTGATCAAAAGATTCGTAACAGCAATCCTTTTCAGTCTGAAAAATTTTGTCCAAAGGAATGTTCCGGTTATTCCAGTACCAAAAACAATTGGTTTTGTTACTTGTTCTTCTCTATTTCACATTCTATTGAGTCTAGTTTTCCCTTTGTTTCTTTTACAGTTTGGGATATTATAGTTGATATTAATTTTCTCCATTTGCTTCAATGGAAGTTTTGTGCACAATGCATTATCTTCCTTATATTCAAACTGCATGAAAGGATTCTTAATAGGAGTCCAATTCAGTGGAAAGGGTGAATAGGTAGAGAAATCTTCTAGTTATTCCCTATTGAAAAATCCATTCCTTTGGATACTTGTTCTTCTTTATTTCCCATTCTATTGAGTCTGGGTTTCCCTTTGTTTCTCTTGCATTTGGGATCATTATCATTGATCTAAATTCTCTGCCATTTCCTTCAGTGAAACTGTCTGTTCAAGTTGCATCATTTTCATTATATTGAAAGATTGATCAAAGGATTCGTAACAGCAATCCTTTTCAGTCTGAAAATGTTTTGTCCAAAGCAATGTTCCTGTTATTCCTGTATGAAAAAACAATTCCGTTTCTTACCTGTTCTTTACTTTTTCACATTCTGGGTCTAGTTTTCCATTTGCTTCTTTTACTGTTTGGGATATTATAGTTGATATCAATTCCCTTGCATTTCCTTCAATAGTAGTTTTGTACACAATGCATTATCTTCCTTATATTCAAACTGTACCAAAGTATTCTTAACAACAGTCCTATACAGTGGAAAGAGTGACTGGTTTGAGAAATCGTCAAGTTATTCCCTATTGAAAATTCCATTCCTTTGGATATTTGTTCTATTCTATTTCCCATTGTATTGAGTGTAGGTTTCGCATTCCAGATCATTGTAATTGATTTAAATTCTCTCCTATTTGCTTCAATGGAACTTTCTTTACAAGTTGCATAATCTTCTTTGTATTTAAAGATTGATCAAAAGATTCGTAACAGCAATCCTTTTCAGTCTGAAAAATTTTGTCCAAAGGAATGTTCCGGTTATTCCAGTACCAAAAACAGTAGGTTTTGTTACTTGTTCTTCTCTATTTCACATTCTATTGAGTCTAGGTTTCCCTTTGTTTCTTTTACAGTTTGGGATATTATAGTTGATATTAATTTTCTCCATTTTCTTCAATGGAAGTTTTGTGCACAATGCATTATCTTCTTTATATTTAAACTGTATGAAAGGATTCTTAATAGGAGTCCAATTCAGGGGAAAGGGTGAATGGGTAGAGAAATCTTCTAGTTATTCCCTATTGAAAATTCCATTCCTTTGGATACTTGTTCTTCTTTATTTCCCATTCTATTGAGTCTGGGTTTCCCTTTGTTTCTCTTGCATTTGGGATCATTATCATTGATCTAAATTCTCTGCCATTTCCTTCAGTGAAACTTTCTGTTCAAGTTGCATCATCTTCATTATATTGAAAGATTGATCAAAGGATTCGTAACAGCAATCCTTTTCAGTCTGAAAATGTTTTGTCCAAAGCAATGTTCCTGTTATTCCTGTATGAAAAAACAATTCCGTTTCTTACCTGTTCTTTACTTTTTCACATTCTGGGTCTAGTTTTCCATTTGCTTCTTTTACTGTTTGGGATATTATAGTTGATATCAATTCTCTTGCATTTCCTTCAATAGTAGTTTTGTACACAATGCATTATCTTCCTTATATTCAAACTGTACCAAAGGATTCTTAACAACAGTCCTATACAGTGGAAAGAGTGACTGGTTTGAGAAATCGTCAAGTTATTCCCTATTGAAAATTCCATTCCTTTGGATATTTGTTCTATTCTATTTCCCATTGTATTGAGTGTAGGTTTCGCATTCCAGATCATTGTAATTGATTTAAATTCTCTCCTATTTGCTTCAATGGAACTTTCTTTACAAGTTGCATAATCTTCTTTGTATTTAAAGATTGATCAAAAGATTCGTAACAGCAATCCTTTTCAGTCTGAAAAATTTTGTCCAAAGGAATGTTCCGGTTATTCCAGTACCAAAAACAGTAGGTTTTGTTACTTGTTCTTCTCTATTTCACATTCTATTGAGTCTAGTTTTCCCTTTGTTTCTTTTACAGTTTGGGATATTATAGTTGATATTAATTTTCTCCATTTGCTTCAATGGAAGTTTTGTGCACAATGCATTATCTTCTTTATATTTAAACTGCATGAAAGGATTCTTAATAGGAGTCCAATTCAGTGGAAAGGGTGAATGGGTAGAGAAATCTTCTAGTTATTCCCTATTGAAAATTCCATTCCTTTGGATACTTGTTCTTCTTTATTTCCCATTCTATTGAGTCTGGGTTTCCCTTTGTTTCTCTTGCATTTGGGATCATTATCATTGATCTAAATTCTCTGCCATTTCCTTCAGTGAAACTTTCTGTTCAAGTTGCATCATCTTCATTATATTGAAAGATTGATCAAAGGATTCGTAACAGCAATCCTTTTCAGTCTGAAAATGTTTTGTCCAAAGCAATGTTCCTGTTATTCCTGTATGAAAAAACAATTCCGTTTCTTACTTGTTCTTTACTTTTTCACATTCTGGGTCTAGTTTTCCATTTGCTTCTTTTACTGTTTGGGATATTATAGTTGATATCAATTCTCTCGCATTTCCTTCAATAGTAGTTTTGTACACAATGCCTTATCTTCCTTATATTCAAACTGTACCAAAGGATTCTTAACAACAGTCCTATACAGTGGAAAGAGTGACTGGTTTGAGAAATCGTCAAGTTATCCCCTATTGAAAATTCCATTCCTTTGGATATTTGTTCTATTCTATTTCCCATTGTATTGAGTCTAGGTTTCCCTTTGTTTCCCTTGCATTTCAGATCATTGTAATTGATTTAAATTCTCTCCCATTTGCTTCAATGGAACTTTCTTTACAAGTTGCATAATCTTCTTTGTATTTAAAGATTGATCAAAAGATTCGTAACAGCAATCCTTTTCAGTCTGAAAAATTTTGTCCAAAGGAATGTTCCGGTTATTCCAGTACCAAAAACAATTGGTTTTGTTACTTGTTCTTCTCTATTTCACATTCTATTGAGTCTAGTTTTCCCTTTGTTTCTTTTACAGTTTGGGATATTATAGTTGATATTAATTTTCTCCATTTGCTTCAATGGAAGTTTTGTGCACAATGCATTATCTTCCTTATATTCAAACTGCATGAAAGGATTCTTAATAGGAGTCCAATTCAGTGGAAAGGGTGAATAGGTAGAGAAATCTTCTAGTTATTCCCTATTGAAAAATCCATTCCTTTGGATACTTGTTCTTCTTTATTTCCCATTCTATTGAGTCTGGGTTTCCCTTTGTTTCTCTTGCATTTGGGATCATTATCATTGATCTAAATTCTCTGCCATTTCCTTCAGTGAAACTTTCTGTTCAAGTTGCATCATCTTCATTATATTGAAAGATTGATCAAAGGATTCGTAACAGCAATCCTTTTCAGTCTGAAAATGTTTTTTCCAAAGCAATGTTCCTGTTATTCCTGTATGAAAAAACAATTCCGTTTCTTACTTGTTCTTTACTTTTTCACATTCTGGGTCTAGTTTTCTATTTGCTTCTTTTACTGTTTGGGATATTATAGTTGATATCAATTCTCTCGCATTTCCTTCAATAGTAGTTTTGTACACAATGCATTATCTTCCTTATATTCAAACTGTACCAAAGGATTCTTAACAACAGTCCTATACAGTGGAAAGAGTGACTGGTTTGAGAAATCGTCAAGTTATCCCCTATTGAAAATTCCATTCCTTTGGATATTTGTTCTATTCTATTTCCCATTGTATTGAGTCTAGGTTTCCCTTTGTTTCCCTTGCAGTTCAGATCATTGTAATTGATTTAAATTCTCTCCCATTTGCTTCAATGGAACTTTCTTTACAAGTTGCATAATCTTCTTTGTATTTAAAGATTGATCAAAAGATTCGTAACAGCAATCCTTTTCAGTCTGAAAAATTTTGTCCAAAGGAATGTTCCGGTTATTCCAGTACCAAAAACAATTGGTTTTGTTACTTGTTCTTCTCTATTTCACATTCTATTGAGTCTAGTTTTCCCTTTGTTTCTTTTACAGTTTGGGATATTATAGTTGATATTAATTTTCTCCATTTGCTTCAATGGAAGTTTTGTGCACAATGCATTATCTTCCTTATATTCAAAGTGCATGAAAGGATTCTTAATAGGAGTCCAATTCAGTGGAAAGGGTGAATAGGTAGAGAAATCTTCTAGTTATTCCCTATTGAAAAATCCATTCCTTTGGATACTTGTTCTTCTTTATTTCCCATTCTATTGAGTCTGGGTTTCCCTTTGTTTCTCTTGCATTTGGGATCATTATCATTGATCTAAATTCTCTGCCATTTCCTTCAGTGAAACTTTCTGTTCAAGTTGCATCATTTTCATTATATTGAAAGATTGATCAAAGGATTCGTAACAGCAATCCTTTTCAGTCTGAAAATGTTTTGTCCAAAGCAATGTTCCTGTTATTCCTGTATGAAAAAACAATTCCGTTTCTTACCTGTTCTTTACTTTTTCACATTCTGGGTCTAGTTTTCCATTTGCTTCTTTTACTGTTTGGGATATTATAGTTGATATCAATTCTCTCGCATTTCCTTCAATAGTAGTTTTGTACACAATGCATTATCTTCCTTATATTCAAACTGTACCAAAGTATTCTTAACAACAGTCCTATACAGTGGAAAGAGTGACTGGTTTGAGAAATCGTCAAGTTATTCCCTATTGAAAATTCCATTCCTTTGGATATTTGTTCTATTCTATTTCCCATTGTATTGAGTGTAGGTTTCGCATTTCAGATCATTGTAATTGATTTAAATTCTCTATTTGCTTCAATGGAACTTTCTTTACAAGTTGCATAATCTTCTTTGTATTTAAAGATTGATCAAAAGATTCGTAACAGCAATCCTTTTCAGTCTGAAAAATTTTGTCCAAAGGAATGTTCCGGTTATTCCAGTACCAAAAACAGTAGGTTTTGTTACTTGTTCTTCTCTATTTCACATTCTATTGAGTCTAGTTTTCCCTTTGTTTCTTTTACAGTTTGGGATATTATAGTTGATATTAATTTTCTCCATTTGCTTCAATGGAAGTTTTGTGCACAATGCATTATCTTCTTTATATTTAAACTGCATAAAAGGATTCTTAATAGGAGTCCAATTCAGTGGAAAGGGTGAATGGGTAGAGAAATCTTCTAGTTATTCCCTATTGAAAATTCCATTCCTTTGGATACTTGTTCTTCTTTATTTCCCATTCTATTGAGTCTGGGTTTCCCTTTGTTTCTCTTGCATTTGGGATCATTATCATTGATCTAAATTCTCTGCCATTTCCTTCAGTGAAACTTTCTGTTCAAGTTGCATCATCTTCATTATATTGAAAGATTGATCAAAGGATTCGTAACAGCAATCCTTTTCAGTCTGAAAATGTTTTGTCCAAAGCAGTGTTCCTGTTATTCCTGTATGAAAAAACAATTCCGTTTCTTACTTGTTCTTTACTTTTTCACATTCTGGGTCTAGTTTTCCATTTGCTTCTTTTACTGTTTGGGATATTATAGTTGATATCAATTCTCTCGCATTTCCTTCAATAGTAGTTTTGTACACAATGCCTTATCTTCCTTATATTCAAACTGTACCAAAGGATTCTTAACAACAGTCCTATACAGTGGAAAGAGAGACTGGTTTGAGAAATCGTCAAGTTATCCCCTATTGAAAATTCCATTCCTTTGGATATTTGTTCTATTCTATTTCCCATTGTATTGAGTCTAGGTTTCCCTTTGTTTCCCTTGCATTTCAGATCATTGTAATTGATTTAAATTCTCTCCCATTTGCTTCAATGGAACTTTCTTTACAAGTTGCATAATCTTCTTTGTATTTAAAGATTGATCAAAAGATTCGTAACAGCAATCCTTTTCAGTCTGAAAAATTTTGTCCAAAGGAATGTTCCGGTTATTCCGGTACCAAAAACAATTGGTTTTGTTACTTGTTCTTCTCTATTTCACATTCTATTGAGTCTAGTTTTCCCTTTGTTTCTTTTACAGTTTGGGATATTATACTTGATATTAATTTTCTCCATTTGCTTCAATGGAAGTTTTGTGCACAATGCATTATCTTCCTTATATTCAAAGTGCATGAAAGGATTCTTAATAGGAGTCCAATTCAGTGGAAAGGGTGAATAGGTAGAGAAATCTTCTAGTTATTCCCTATTGAAAAATCCATTCCTTTGGATACTTGTTCTTCTTTATTTCCCATTCTATTGAGTCTGGGTTTCCCTTTGTTTCTCTTGCATTTGGGATCATTATCATTGATCTAAATTCTCTGCCATTTCCTTCAGTGAAACTTTCTGTTCAAGTTGCATCATCTTCATTATATTGAAAGATTGATCAAAGGATTCGTAACAGCAATCCTTTTCAGTCTGAAAATGTTTTGTCCAAAGCAGTGTTCCTGTTATTCCTGTATGAAAAAACAATTCCGTTTCTTACTTGTTCTTTACTTTTTCACATTCTGGGTCTAGTTTTCCATTTGCTTCTTTTACTGTTTGGGATATTATAGTTGATATCAATTCTCTCGCATTTCCTTCAATAGTAGTTTTGTACACAATGCCTTATCTTCCTTATATTCAAACTGTACCAAAGGATTCTTAACAACAGTCCTATACAGTGGAAAGAGTGACTGGTTTGAGAAATCGTCAAGTTATCCCCTATTGAAAATTCCATTCCTTTGGATATTTGTTCTATTCTATTTCCCATTGTATTGAGTCTAGGTTTCCCTTTGTTTCCCTTGCATTTCAGATCATTGTAATTGATTTAAATTCTCTCCCATTTGCTTCAATGGAACTTTCTTTACAAGTTGCATAATCTTCTTTGTATTTAAAGATTGATCAAAAGATTCGTAACAGCAATCCTTTTCAGTCTGAAAAATTTTGTCCAAAGGAATGTTCCGGTTATTCCAGTACCAAAAACAATTGGTTTTGTTACTTGTTCTTCTCTATTTCACATTCTATTGAGTCTAGTTTTCCCTTTGTTTCTTTTACAGTTTGGGATATTATAGTTGATATTAATTTTCTCAATTTGCTTCAATGGAAGTTTTGTGCACAATGCATTATCTTCCTTATATTCAAACTGCATGAAAGGATTCTTAATAGGAGTCCAATTCAGTGGAAAGGGTGAATAGGTAGAGAAATCTTCTAGTTATTCCCTATTGAAAAATCCATTCCTTTGGATACTTGTTCTTCTTTATTTCCCATTCTATTGAGTCTGGGTTTCCCTTTGTTTCTCTTGCATTTGGGATCATTATCATTGATCTAAATTCTCTGCCATTTCCTTCAGTGAAACTTTCTGTTCAAGTTGCATCATCTTCATTATATTGAAAGACTGATCAAAGGATTCGTAACTTCAATCCTTTTCAGTCTGAAAATTTTTTGTCCAAAGCAATGTTCCTGTTATTCTTGTATGAAAAAACAATTCCGTTTCTTACTTGTTCTTTACTTTTTCACATTCTGGGTCTAGTTTTCCATTTGGTTCTTTTACTGTTTGGGATATTATAGTTGATATCAATTCTCTCGCATTTCCTTCAACAGTAGTTTTGTACACAATGCCTTATCTTCCTTATATTCAAACTGTACCAAAGGATTCTTAACAACAGTCCTATACAGTGGAAAGAGTGACTGCTTTGAGAAATCGTCAAGTTATTCCCTATTGAAAATTCCATTCCTTTGGATATTTGTTCTATTCTATTTCCCATTGTATTGAGTGTAGGTTTCGCATTTCAGATCATTGTAATTGATTTAAATTCTCTCCCATTTGCTTCAATGGAACTTTCTTTACAAGTTGCATAATCTTCTTTGTATTTAAAGATTGATCAAAAGATTCGTAACAGCAATCCTTTTCAGTCTGAAAAATTTTGTCCAAAGGAATGTTCCGGTTATTCCAGTACCAAAAACAATAGGTTTTGTTACTTGTTCTTCTCTATTTCACATTCTATTGAGTCTAGTTTTCCCTTTGTTTCTTTTACAGTTTGGGATATTATAGTTGATATTAATTTTCTCCATTTGCTTCAATGGAAGTTTTGTGCACAATGCATTATCTTCTTTATATTTAAACTCCATGAAAGGATTCTTAATAGGAGTCCAATTCAGTGGAAAGGGTGAATGGGTAGAGAAATCTTCTAGTTATTCCCTATTGAAAATTCCATTCCTTTGGATACTTGTTCTTCTTTATTTCCCATTCTATTGAGTCTGGGTTTCCCTTTGTTTCTCTTGCATTTGGGATCATTATCATTGATCTAAATTCTCTGCCATTTACTTCAATGAAACTTTCTGTTCAAGTTGCATCATCTTCATTATATTTAAAGTTTGATCAAAGGTTTCGTAACAGCAATCCTTTTCAGTCTGAAAATGTTTTGTCCAAAGCAATGTTCCTGTTATTCCTGTATGAAAAAACAATTCCGTTTCTTACTTGTTCTTTACTTTTTCACATTCTGGGTCTAGTTTTCCATTTGCTTCTTTTACTGTTTGGGATATTATAGTTGATATCAATTCTCTCGCATTTCCTTCAATAGTAGTTTTGTACACAATGCATTATCTTCCTTATATTCAAACTGTACCAAAGGATTCTTAACAACAGTCCCATACAGTGGAAAGAGTGACTGGTTTGAGAAATCGTCAAGTTATTCCCTATTGAAAATTCCATTCCTTTGGATATTTGTTCTATTCTATTTCCCATTGTATTGAGTCTAGGTTTCGCATTTCAGATCATTGTAATTGATTTAAATTCTCTCCCATTTGCTTCAATGGAACTTTCTTTACAAGTTGCATAATCTTCTTTGTATTTAAAGATTGATCAAAAGATTCGTAACAGCAATCCTTTTCAATCTGAAAAATTTTGTCCAAAGGAATGTTCCAGTTATTCCAGTACCAAAAACAATAGGTTTTGTTACTTGTTCTTCTCTATTTCACATTCTATTGAGTCTAGGTTTCCCTTTGTTTGTTTTACAGTTTGGGATATTATAGTTGATATTAATTTTCTCCATTTGCTTCAATGGAAGTTTTGTGCACTATACATTATCTTCTTTATATTTAAACTGCATGAAAGGATTCTTAATAGGAGTCCAATTCAGTGGAAAGGGTGAATGGGTAGATAAATCTTCTAGTTATTCCCTATTGAAAAATCCATTCCTTTGGAAACTTGTTCTTCTTTATTTCCCATTCTATTGAGTCTGGGTTTCCCTTTGTTTCTCTTGCATTTGGGATCATTATCATTGATCTAAATTCTCTGCCATTTCCTTCAGTGAAACTTTCTGTTCAAGTTGCATCATCTTCATTATATTTAAAGATTGATCAAAGGATTCGTAACTTCAATCCTTTTCAGTCTGAAAATGTTTTGTCCAAAGCAATGTTCCTGTTATTCCTGTATGAAAAAACAATTCCGTTTCTTACTTGTTCTTTACTTTTTCACATTCTGGGTCTAGTTTTCCATTTGCTTCTTTTACTGTTTGGGATATTATAGTTGATATCAATTCTCTCGCATTTCCTTCAATAGTAGTTTTGTACACAATGCATTATCTTCCATATATTCAAACTGTACCAAAGGATTCTTAACAACAGTCCTATACAGTGGAAAGAGTGACTGGTTTGAGAAATCGTCAAGTTATTCCCTATTGAAAATTCCATTCCTCTGGATATTTGTTCTAATCTATTTCCCATTGTATTGAGTGTAGGTTTCGCATTTCAGATCATTGTAATTGATTTAAATTCTCTCCCATTTGCTTCAATGAAACTTTCTTTACAAGTTGCATAATCTTCTTTGTATTTAAAGATTGATAAAAAGATTCGTAACAGCAATCCTTTTCATTCTGAAAAATTTTGTCCAAAGGAATGTTCCGGTTATTCCAGTACCAAAAACAATTGGTTTTGTTACTTGTTCTTCTCTATTTCACATTCTATTGAGTCTAGTTTTCCCTTTGTTTCTTTTACAGTTTGGGATATTATAGTTGATATTACTTTTCTCCATTTGCTTCAATGGAAGTTTTGTGCACAATGCATTATCTTCTTTATATTTAAACTGCATGAAAGGATTCTTAATAGGAGTCCAATTCAGTGGAAAGGGTGAATGGGTAGAGAAATCTTCTAGTTATTCCCTATTGAAAAATCCATTCCTTTGGATACTTGTTCTTCTTTATTTCCCATTCTATTGAGTCTGGGTTTCCCTTTGTTTCTCTTGCATTTGGGATCATTATCATTGATCTAAATTCTTTGCCATTTCCTTCAGTGAAACTTTCTGTTCAAGTTGCATCATCTTCATTATATTGAAAGATTGATCAAAGGATTCGTAACAGCAATCCTTTTCAGTCTGAAAATGTTTTGTCCAAAGCAATGTTCCTGTTACTCCTGTATGAAAAAACAATTCCGTTTCTTACTTGTTCTTTACTTTTTCACATTCTGGGTCTAGTTTTCCATTTGCTTCTTTTACTGTTTGGGATATTATAGTTGATATCAATTCTCTCGCATTTCCTTCAATAGTAGTTTTGTACACAATGCATTATCTTCCTTATATTCAAACTGTACCAAAGGATTCTTAACAACAGTCCTATACAGTGGAAAGAGTGACTGGTTTGAGAAATCGTCAAGTTATTCCCTATTGAAAATTCCATTCCTCTGGATATTTGTTCTAATCTATTTCCCATTGTATTGAGTGTAGGTTTCGCATTTCAGATCATTGTAATTGATTTAAATTCTCTCCCATTTGCTTCAATGAAACTTTCTTTACAAGTTGCATAATCTTCTTTGTATTTAAAGATTGATAAAAAGATTCGTAACAGCAATCCTTTTCATTCTGAAAAATTTTGTCCAAAGGAATGTTCCGGTTATTCCAGTACCAAAAACAATTGGTTTTGTTACTTGTTCTTCTCTATTTCACATTCTATTGAGTCTAGTTTTCCCTTTGTTTCTTTTACAGTTTGGGATATTATAGTTGATATTACTTTTCTCCATTTGCTTCAATGGAAGTTTTGTGCACAATGCATTATCTTCTTTATATTTAAACTGCATGAAAGGATTCTTAATAGGAGTCCAATTCAGTGGAAAGGGTGAATGGGTAGAGAAATCTTCTAGTTATTCCCTATTGAAAAATCCATTCCTTTGGAAACTTGTTCTTCTTTATTTCCCATTCTATTGAGTCTGGGTTTCCCTTTGTTTCTCTTGCATTTGGGATCATTATCATTGATCTAAATTCTCTGCCATTTCCTTCAGTGAAACTTTCTGTTCAAGTTGCATCATCTTCATTATATTGAAAGACTGATCAAAGGATTCGTAACTTCAATCCTTTTCAGTCTGAAAATTTTTTGTCCAAAGCAATGTTCCTGTTATTCTTGTATGAAAAAACAATTCCGTTTCTTACTTGTTCTTTACTTTTTCACATTCTGGGTCTAGTTTTCCATTTGGTTCTTTTACTGTTTGGGATATTATAGTTGATATCAATTCTCTCGCATTTCCTTCAACAGTAGTTTTGTACACAATGCCTTATCTTCCTTATATTCAAACTGTACCAAAGGATTCTTAACAACAGTCCTATACAGTGGAAAGAGTGACTGCTTTGAGAAATCGTCAAGTTATTCCCTATTGAAAATTCCATTCCTTTGGATATTTGTTCTATTCTATTTCCCATTGTATTGAGTGTAGGTTTCGCATTTCAGATCATTGTAATTGATTTAAATTCTCTCCCATTTGCTTCAATGGAACTTTCTTTACAAGTTGCATAATCTTCTTTGTATTTAAAGATTGATCAAAAGATTCGTAACAGCAATCCTTTTCAGTCTGAAAAATTTTGTCCAAAGGAATGTTCCGGTTATTCCAGTACCAAAAACAATAGGTTTTGTTACTTGTTCTTCTCTATTTCACATTCTATTGAGTCTAGTTTTCCCTTTGTTTCTTTTACAGTTTGGGATATTATAGTTGATATTAATTTTCTCCATTTGCTTCAATGGAAGTTTTGTGCACAATGCATTATCTTCTTTATATTTAAACTCCATGAAAGGATTCTTAATAGGAGTCCAATTCAGTGGAAAGGGTGAATGGGTAGAGAAATCTTCTAGTTATTCCCTATTGAAAATTCCATTCCTTTGGATACTTGTTCTTCTTTATTTCCCATTCTATTGAGTCTGGGTTTCCCTTTGTTTCTCTTGCATTTGGGATCATTATCATTGATCTAAATTCTCTGCCATTTACTTCAATGAAACTTTATGTTCAAGTTGCATCATCTTCATTATATTTAAAGTTTGATCAAAGGTTTCGTAACAGCAATCCTTTTCAGTCTGAAAATGTTTTGTCCAAAGCAATGTTCCTGTTATTCCTGTATGAAAAAACAATTCCGTTTCTTACTTGTTCTTTACTTTTTCACATTCTGGGTCTAGTTTTCCATTTGCTTCTTTTACTGTTTGGGATATTATAGTTGATATCAATTCTCTCGCATTTCCTTCAATAGTAGTTTTGTACACAATGCATTATCTTCCTTATATTCAAACTGTACCAAAGGATTCTTAACAACAGTCCCATACAGTGGAAAGAGTGACTGGTTTGAGAAATCGTCAAGTTATTCCCTATTGAAAATTCCATTCCTTTGGATATTTGTTCTATTCTATTTCCCATTGTATTGAGTCTAGGTTTCGCATTTCAGATCATTGTAATTGATTTAAATTCTCTCCCATTTGCTTCAATGGAACTTTCTTTACAAGTAGCATAATCTTCTTTGTATTTAAAGATTGATCAAAAGATTCGTAACAGCAATCCTTTTCAATCTGAAAAATTTTGTCCAAAGGAATGTTCCAGTTATTCCAGTACCAAAAACAATAGGTTTTGTTACTTGTTCTTCTCTATTTCACATTCTATTGAGTCTAGGTTTCCCTTTGTTTGTTTTACAGTTTGGGATATTATAGTTGATATTAATTTTCTCCATTTGCTTCAATGGAAGTTTTGTGCACTATACATTATCTTCTTTATATTTAAACTGCATGAAAGGATTCTTAATAGGAGTCCAATTCAGTGGAAAGGGTGAATGGGTAGATAAATCTTCTAGTTATTCCCTATTGAAAAATCCATTCCTTTGGAAACTTGTTCTTCTTTATTTCCCATTCTATTGAGTCTGGGTTTCCCTTTGTTTCTCTTGCATTTGGGATCATTATCATTGATCTAAATTCTCTGCCATTTCCTTCAGTGAAACTTTCTGTTCAAGTTGCATCATCTTCATTATATTTAAAGATTGATCAAAGGATTCGTAACTTCAATCCTTTTCAGTCTGAAAATGTTTTGTCCAAAGCAATGTTCCTGTTATTCCTGTATGAAAAAACAATTCCGTTTCTTACTTGTTCTTTACTTTTTCACATTCTGGGTCTAGTTTTCCATTTGCTTCTTTTACTGTTTGGGATATTATAGTTGATATCAATTCTCTCGCATTTCCTTCAATAGTAGTTTTGTACACAATGCATTATCTTCCTTATATTCAAACTGTACCAAAGGATTCTTAACAACAGTCCTATACAGTGGAAAGAGTGACTGGTTTGAGAAATCGTCAAGTTATTCCCTATTGAAAATTCCATTCCTCTGGATATTTGTTCTAATCTATTTCCCATTGTATTGAGTGTAGGTTTCGCATTTCAGATCATTGTAATTGATTTAAATTCTCTCCCATTTGCTTCAATGAAACTTTCTTTACAAGTTGCATAATCTTCTTTGTATTTAAAGATTGATAAAAAGATTCGTAACAGTAATCCTTTTCATTCTGAAAAATTTTGTCCAAAGGAATGTTCCGGTTATTCCAGTACCAAAAACAATTGGTTTTGTTACTTGTTCTTCTCT
The DNA here is from genome assembly GCF_048593235.1 of Sminthopsis crassicaudata. Taxonomy (NCBI): domain Eukaryota; kingdom Metazoa; phylum Chordata; class Mammalia; order Dasyuromorphia; family Dasyuridae; genus Sminthopsis; species Sminthopsis crassicaudata. Next base: position 136,849,874 of record NC_133622.1, on the reverse strand, counting down.
ATTTCACATTCTATTGAGTCTAGTTTTCCCTTTGTTTCTTTTACAGTTTGGGATATTATAGTTGATATTAATTTTCTCCATTTGCTTCAATGGAAGTTTTGTGCACAATGCATTATCTTCTTTATATTTAAACTGCATGAAAGGATTCTTAATAGGAGTCCAATTCAGTGGAAAGGGTGAATGGGTAGAGAAATCTTCTAGTTATTCCCTATTGAAAAATCCATTCCTTTGGATACTTGTTCTTCTTTATTTCCCATTCTATTGAGTCTGGGTTTCCCTTTGTTTCTCTTGCATTTGGGATCATTATCATTGATCTAAATTCTTTGCCATTTCCTTCAGTGAAACTTTCTGTTCAAGTTGCATCATCTTCATTATATTGAAAGATTGATCAAAGGATTCGTAACAGCAATCCTTTTCAGTCTGAAAATGTTTTGTCCAAAGCAATGTTCCTGTTACTCCTGTATGAAAAAACAATTCCGTTTCTTACTTGTTCTTTACTTTTTCACATTCTGGGTCTAGTTTTCCATTTGCTTCTTTTACTGTTTGGGATATTATAGTTGATATCAATTCTCTCGCATTTCCTTCAATAGTAGTTTTGTACACAATGCATTATCTTCCTTATATTCAAACTGTACCAAAGGATTCTTAACAACAGTCCTATACAGTGGAAAGAGTGACTGGTTTGAGAAATCGTCAAGTTATTCCCTATTGAAAATTCCATTCCTCTGGATATTTGTTCTAATCTATTTCCCATTGTATTGAGTGTAGGTTTCGCATTTCAGATCATTGTAATTGATTTAAATTCTCTCCCATTTGCTTCAATGAAACTTTCTTTACAAGTTGCATAATCTTCTTTGTATTTAAAGATTGATAAAAAGATTCGTAACAGCAATCCTTTTCATTCTGAAAAATTTTGTCCAAAGGAATGTTCCGGTTATTCCAGTACCAAAAACAATTGGTTTTGTTACTTGTTCTTCTCTATTTCACATTCTATTGAGTCTAGTTTTCCCTTTGTTTCTTTTACAGTTTGGGATATTATAGTTGATATTACTTTTCTCCATTTGCTTCAATGGAAGTTTTGTGCACAATGCATTATCTTCTTTATATTTAAACTGCATGAAAAGATTCTTAATAGGAGTCCAATTCAGTGGAAAGGGTGAATGGGTAGAGAAATCTTCTAGTTATTCCCTATTGAAAAATCCATTCCTTTGGATACTTGTTCTTCTTTATTTCCCATTCTATTGAGTCTGGGTTTCCCTTTGTTTCTCTTGCATTTGGGATCATTATCATTGATCTAAATTCTTTGCCATTTCCTTCAGTGAAACTTTCTGTTCAAGTTGCATCATCTTCATTATATTGAAAGATTGATCAAAGGATTCGTAACAGCAATCCTTTTCAGTCTGAAAATGTTTTGTCCAAAGCAATGTTCCTGTTACTCCTGTATGAAAAAACAATTCCGTTTCTTACTTGTTCTTTACTTTTTCACATTCTGGGTCTAGTTTTCCATTTGCTTCTTTTACTGTTTGGGATATTATAGTTGATATCAATTCTCTCGCATTTCCTTCAACAGTAGTTTTGTACACAATTCATTATCTTCCTTATATTCAAACTGTACCAAAGGATTCTTAACAACAATCCCATACAGTGGAAAGAGTGACTGGTTTGAGAAATCGTCAAGTTATTCCCTATTGAAAATTCCATTCCTTTCGATATTTGTTCTATTCTATTTCCCATTGTATTGAGTCTAGGTTTCGCATTTCAGATCATTGTAATTGATTTAAATTCTCTCCCATTTGCTTCAATGGAACTTTCTTTACAAGTTGCATAATCTTCTTTGTATTTAAAGATTGATCAAAAGATTCGTAACAGCAATCCTTTTCAATCTGAAAAATTTTGTCCAAAGGAATGTTCCAGTTATTCCAGTACCAAAAACAATTGGTTTTGTTACTTGTTCTTCTCTATTTCACATTCTATTGAGTCTAGTTTTCCCTTTGTTTCTTTTACAGTTTGGGATATTATAGTTGATATTAATTTTCTCCATTTGCTTCAATGGAAGTTTTGTGCACAATGCATTATCTTCCTTATATTCAAACTGCATGAAAGGATTCTTAATAGGAGTCCAATTCAGTGGAAAGGGTGAATGGGTAGAGAAATCTTCTAGTTATTCCCTATTGAAAAATCCATTCCTTTGGATACTTGTTCTTCTTTATTTCCCATTCTATTGAGTCTGGGTTTCCCTTTGTTTCTCTTGCATTTGGGATCATTATCATTGATCTAAATTCTTTGCCATTTCCTTCAGTGAAACTTTCTGTTCAAGTTGCATCATCTTCATTATATTGAAAGACTGATCAAAGGATTCGTAACTTCAATCCTTTTCAGTCTGAAAATGTTTTGTCCAAAGCAATGTTCCTGTTATTCTTGTATGAAAAAACAATTCCGTTTCTTACTTGTTCCTTACTTTTTCACATTCTGGGTCTAGTTTTCCATTTGGTTCTTTTACTGATTGGGATATTATAGTTGATATCAATTCTCTCGCATTTCCTTCAACAGTAGTTTTGTACACAATGCCTTATCTTCCTTATATTCAAACTGTACCAAAGGATTCTTAACAACAGTCCTATACAGTGGAAAGAGTGACTGCTTTGAGAAATCGTCAAGTTATTCCCTATTGAAAATTCCATTCCTTTGGATATTTGTTCTATTCTATTTCCCATTGTATTGAGTGTAGGTTTCGCATTTAGGATCATTGTAATTGATTTAAATTCTCTCCCATTTGCTTCAATGGAACTTTCTTTACAAGTTGCATAATCTTCTTTGTATTTAAAGATTGATCAAAAGATTCGTAACAGCAATCCTTTTCAGTCTGAAAAATTTTGTCCAAAGGAATGTTCCGGTTATTCCAGTACCAAAAACAATAGGTTTTGTTACTTGTTCTTCTCTATTTCACATTCTATTGAGTCTAGTTTTCCCTTTGTTTCTTTTACAGTTTGGGATATTATAGTTGATATTAATTTTCTCCATTTGCTTCAATGGAAGTTTTGTGCACAATGCATTATCTTCCTTATATTCAAACTGCATGAAAGGATTCTTAATAGGAGTCCAATTCAGTGGAAAGGGTGAATGGGTAGAGAAATCTTCTAGTTATTCCCTATTGAAAAATCCATTCCTTTGGATACTTGTTCTTCTTTATTTCCCATTCTATTGAGTCTGGGTTTCCCTTTGTTTCTCTTGCATTTGGGATCATTATCATTGATCTAAATTCTTTGCCATTTCCTTCAGTGAAACTTTCTGTTCAAGTTGCATCATCTTCATTATATTGAAAGATTGATCAAAGGATTCGTAACAGCAATCCTTTTCAGTCTGAAAATGTTTTGTCCAAAGCAATGTTCCTGTTATTCCTGTATGAAAAAACAATTCCGTTTCTTACTTGTTCTTTACTTTTTCACATTCTGGGTCTAGTTTTCCATTTGCTTCTTTTACTGTTTGGGATATTATAGTTGATATCAATTCTCTCGCATTTCCTTCAATAGTAGTTTTGTACACAATGCATTATCTTCCTTATATTCAAACTGTACCAAAGGATTCTTAACAACAGTCCCATACAGTGGAAAGAGTGACTGGTTTGAGAAATCGTCAAGTTATTCCCTATTGAAAATTCCATTCCTTTGGATATTTGTTCTATTCTATTTCCCATTATATTGAGTCTAGGTTTCGCATTTCAGATCATTGTAATTGATTTAAATTCTCTCCCATTTGCTTCAATGGAACTTTCTTTACAAGTTGCATAATCTTCTTTGTATTTAAAGATTGATCAAAAGATTCGTAACAGCAATCCTTTTCAATCTGAAAAATTTTGTCCAAAGGAATGTTCCAGTTATTCCAGTACCAAAAACAATTGGTTTTGTTACTTGTTCTTCTCTATTTCACATTCTATTGAGTCTAGTTTTCCCTTTGTTTCTTTTACAGTTTGGGATATTATAGTTGATATTAATTTTCTCCATTTGCTTCAATGGAAGTTTTGTGCACAATGCATTATCTTCCTTATATTCAAACTGCATGAAAGGATTCTTAATAGGAGTCCAATTCAGTGGAAAGGGTGAATGGGTAGAGAAATCTTCTAGTTATTCCCTATTGAAAAATCCATTCCTTTGGATACTTGTTCTTCTTTATTTCCCATTCTATTGAGTCTGGGTTTCCCTTTGTTTCTCTTGCATTTGGGATCATTATCATTGATCTAAATTCTCTGCCATTTCCTTCAGTGAAACTTTCTGTTCAAGTTGCATCATCTTCATTATATTGAAAGACTGATCAAAGGATTCGTAACTTCAATCCTTTTCAGTCTGAAAATTTTTTGTCCAAAGCAATGTTCCTGTTATTCTTGTATGAAAAAACAATTCCGTTTCTTACTTGTTCTTTACTTTTTCACATTCTGGGTCTAGTTTTCCATTTGGTTCTTTTACTGTTTGGGATATTATAGTTGATATCAATTCTCTCGCATTTCCTTCAACAGTAGTTTTGTACACAATGCCTTATCTTCCTTATATTCAAACTGTACCAAAGGATTCTTAACAACAGTCCTATACAGTGGAAAGAGTGACTGCTTTGAGAAATCGTCAAGTTATTCCCTATTGAAAATTCCATTCCTTTGGATATTTGTTCTATTCTATTTCCCATTGTATTGAGTGTAGGTTTCGCATTTCAGATCATTGTAATTGATTTAAATTCTCTCCCATTTGCTTCAATGGAACTTTCTTTACAAGTTGCATAATCTTCTTTGTATTTAAAGATTGATCAAAAGATTCGTAACAGCAATCCTTTTCAATCTGAAAAATTTTGTCCAAAGGAATGTTCCAGTTATTCCAGTACCAAAAACAATTGGTTTTGTTACTTGTTCTTCTCTATTTCACATTCTATTGAGTCTAGTTTTCCCTTTGTTTCTTTTACAGTTTGGGATATTATAGTTGATATTAATTTTCTCCATTTGCTTCAATGGAAGTTTTGTGCACAATGCATTATCTTCCTTATATTCAAACTGCATGAAAGGATTCTTAATAGGAGTCCAATTCAGTGGAAAGGGTGAATGGGTAGATAAATCTTCTAGTTATTCCCTATTGAAAAATCCATTCCTTTGGATACTTGTTCTTCTTTATTTCCCATTCTATTGAGTCTGGGTTTCCCTTTGTTTCTCTTGCATTTGGGATCATTATCATTGATCTAAATTCTTTGCCATTTCCTTCAGTGAAACTTTCTGTTCAAGTTGCATCATCTTCATTATATTGAAAGACTGATCAAAGGATTCGTAACTTCAATCCTTTTCAGTCTGAAAATGTTTTGTCCAAAGCAATGTTCCTGTTATTCTTGTATGAAAAAACAATTCCGTTTCTTACTTGTTCTTTACTTTTTCACATTCTGGGTCTAGTTTTCCATTTGGTTCTTTTACTGTTTGGGATATTATAGTTGATATCAATTCTCTCGCATTTCCTTCAACAGTAGTTTTGTACACAATGCCTTATCTTCCTTATATTCAAACTGTACCAAAGGATTCTTAACAACAGTCCTATACAGTGGAAAGAGTGACTGCTTTGAGAAATCGTCAAGTTATTCCCTATTGAAAATTCCATTCCTTTGGATATTTGTTCTATTCTATTTCCCATTGTATTGAGTGTAGGTTTCGCATTTCAGATCATTGTAATTGATTTAAATTCTCTCCCATTTGCTTCAATGGAACTTTCTTTACAAGTTGCATAATCTTCTTTGTATTTAAAGATTGATCAAAAGATTCGTAACAGCAATCCTTTTCAGTCTGAAAAATTTTGTCCAAAGGAATGTTCCGGTTATTCCAGTACCAAAAACAATAGGTTTTGTTACTTGTTCTTCTCTATTTCACATTCTATTGAGTCTAGTTTTCCCTTTGTTTCTTTTACAGTTTGGGATATTATAGTTGATATTAATTTTCTCCATTTGCTTCAATGGAAGTTTTGTGCACAATGCATTATCTTCCTTATATTCAAACTGCATGAAAGGATTCTTAATAGGAGTCCAATTCAGTGGAAAGGGTGAATGGGTAGAGAAATCTTCTAGTTATTCCCTATTGAAAAATCCATTCCTTTGGATACTTGTTCTTCTTTATTTCCCATTCTATTGAGTCTGGGTTTCCCTTTGTTTCTCTTGCATTTGGGATCATTATCATTGATCTAAATTCTTTGCCATTTCCTTCAGTGAAACTTTCTGTTCAAGTTGCATCATCTTCATTATATTGAAAGATTGATCAAAGGATTCGTAACAGCAATCCTTTTCAGTCTGAAAATGTTTTGTCCAAAGCAATGTTCCTGTTACTCCTGTATGAAAAAACAATTCCGTTTCTTACTTGTTCTTTACTTTTTCACATTCTGGGTCTAGTTTTCCATTTGCTTCTTTTACTGTTTGGGATATTATAGTTGATATCAATTCTCTCGCATTTCCTTCAATAGTAGTTTTGTACACAATTCATTATCTTCCTTATATTCAAACTGTACCAAAGGATTCTTAACAACAATCCCATACAGTGGAAAGAGTGACTGGTTTGAGAAATCGTCAAGTTATTCCCTATTGAAAATTCCATTCCTTTCGATATTTGTTCTATTCTATTTCCCATTGTATTGAGTCTAGGTTTCGCATTTCAGATCATTGTAATTGATTTAAATTCTCTCCCATTTGCTTCAATGGAACTTTCTTTACAAGTTGCATAATCTTCTTTGTATTTAAAGATTGATCAAAAGATTCGTAACAGCAATCCTTTTCAATCTGAAAAATTTTGTCCAAAGGAATGTTCCAGTTATTCCAGTACCAAAAACAATTGGTTTTGTTACTTGTTCTTCTCTATTTCACATTCTATTGAGTCTAGTTTTCCCTTTGTTTCTTTTACAGTTTGGGATATTATAGTTGATATTAATTTTCTCCATTTGCTTCAATGGAAGTTTTGTGCACAATGCATTATCTTCCTTATATTCAAACTGCATGAAAGGATTCTTAATAGGAGTCCAATTCAGTGGAAAGGGTGAATGGGTAGAGAAATCTTCTAGTTATTCCCTATTGAAAAATCCATTCCTTTGGATACTTGTTCTTCTTTATTTCCCATTCTATTGAGTCTGGGTTTCCCTTTGTTTCTCTTGCATTTGGGATCATTATCATTGATCTAAATTCTTTGCCATTTCCTTCAGTGAAACTTTCTGTTCAAGTTGCATCATCTTCATTATATTGAAAGACTGATCAAAGGATTCGTAACTTCAATCCTTTTCAGTCTGAAAATGTTTTGTCCAAAGCAATGTTCCTGTTATTCTTGTATGAAAAAACAATTCCGTTTCTTACTTGTTCCTTACTTTTTCACATTCTGGGTCTAGTTTTCCATTTGGTTCTTTTACTGTTTGGGATATTATAGTTGATATCAATTCTCTCGCATTTCCTTCAACAGTAGTTTTGTACACAATGCCTTATCTTCCTTATATTCAAACTGTACCAAAGGATTCTTAACAACAGTCCTATACAGTGGAAAGAGTGACTGCTTTGAGAAATCGTCAAGTTATTCCCTATTGAAAATTCCATTCCTTTGGATATTTGTTCTATTCTATTTCCCATTGTATTGAGTGTAGGTTTCGCATTTAGGATCATTGTAATTGATTTAAATTCTCTCCCATTTGCTTCAATGGAACTTTCTTTACAAGTTGCATAATCTTCTTTGTATTTAAAGATTGATCAAAAGATTCGTAACAGCAATCCTTTTCAGTCTGAAAAATTTTGTCCAAAGGAATGTTCCGGTTATTCCAGTACCAAAAACAATAGGTTTTGTTACTTGTTCTTCTCTATTTCACATTCTATTGAGTCTAGTTTTCCCTTTGTTTCTTTTACAGTTTGGGATATTATAGTTGATATTAATTTTCTCCATTTGCTTCAATGGAAGTTTTGTGCACAATGCATTATCTTCCTTATATTCAAACTGCATGAAAGGATTCTTAATAGGAGTCCAATTCAGTGGAAAGGGTGAATGGGTAGAGAAATCTTCTAGTTATTCCCTATTGAAAAATCCATTCCTTTGGATACTTGTTCTTCTTTATTTCCCATTCTATTGAGTCTGGGTTTCCCTTTGTTTCTCTTGCATTTGGGATCATTATCATTGATCTAAATTCTTTGCCATTTCCTTCAGTGAAACTTTCTGTTCAAGTTGCATCATCTTCATTATATTGAAAGATTGATCAAAGGATTCGTAACAGCAATCCTTTTCAGTCTGAAAATGTTTTGTCCAAAGCAATGTTCCTGTTATTCCTGTATGAAAAAACAATTCCGTTTCTTACTTGTTCTTTACTTTTTCACATTCTGGGTCTAGTTTTCCATTTGGTTCTTTTACTGTTTGGGATATTATAGTTGATATCAATTCTCTCGCATTTCCTTCAACAGTAGTTTTGTACACAATGCCTTATCTTCCTTATATTCAAACTGTACCAAAGGATTCTTAACAACAGTCCTATACAGTGGAAAGAGTGACTGCTTTGAGAAATCGTCAAGTTATTCCCTATTGAAAATTCCATTCCTTTGGATATTTGTTCTATTCTATTTCCCATTGTATTGAGTGTAGGTTTCGCATTTCAGATCATTGTAATTGATTTAAATTCTCTCCCATTTGCTTCAATGGAACTTTCTTTACAAGTTGCATAATCTTCTTTGTATTTAAAGATTGATCAAAAGATTCGTAACAGCAATCCTTTTCAGTCTGAAAAATTTTGTCCAAAGGAATGTTCCGGTTATTCCAGTACCAAAAACAATAGGTTTTGTTACTTGTTCTTCTCTATTTCACATTCTATTGAGTCTAGTTTTCCCTTTGTTTCTTTTACAGTTTGGGATATTATAGTTGATATTAATTTTCTCCATTTGCTTCAATGGAAGTTTTGTGCACAATGCATTATCTTCCTTATATTCAAACTGCATGAAAGGATTCTTAATAGGAGTCCAATTCAGTGGAAAGGGTGAATGGGTAGAGAAATCTTCTAGTTATTCCCTATTGAAAAATCCATTCCTTTGGATACTTGTTCTTCTTTATTTCCCATTCTATTGAGTCTGGGTTTCCCTTTGTTTCTCTTGCATTTGGGATCATTATCATTGATCTAAATTCTTTGCCATTTCCTTCAGTGAAACTTTCTGTTCAAGTTGCATCATCTTCATTATATTGAAAGATTGATCAAAGGATTCGTAACAGCAATCCTTTTCAGTCTGAAAATGTTTTGTCCAAAGCAATGTTCCTGTTACTCCTGTATGAAAAAACAATTCCGTTTCTTACTTGTTCTTTACTTTTTCACATTCTGGGTCTAGTTTTCCATTTGCTTCTTTTACTGTTTGGGATATTATAGTTGATATCAATTCTCTCGCATTTCCTTCAATAGTAGTTTTGTACACAATTCATTATCTTCCTTATATTCAAACTGTACCAAAGGATTCTTAACAACAATCCCATACAGTGGAAAGAGTGACTGGTTTGAGAAATCGTCAAGTTATTCCCTATTGAAAATTCCATTCCTTTCGATATTTGTTCTATTCTATTTCCCATTGTATTGAGTCTAGGTTTCGCATTTCAGATCATTGTAATTGATTTAAATTCTCTCCCATTTGCTTCAATGGAACTTTCTTTACAAGTTGCATAATCTTCTTTGTATTTAAAGATTGATCAAAAGATTCGTAACAGCAATCCTTTTCAATCTGAAAAATTTTGTCCAAAGGAATGTTCCAGTTATTCCAGTACCAAAAACAATTGGTTTTGTTACTTGTTCTTCTCTATTTCACATTCTATTGAGTCTAGTTTTCCCTTTGTTTCTTTTACAGTTTGGGATATTATAGTTGATATTAATTTTCTCCATTTGCTTCAATGGAAGTTTTGTGCACAATGCATTATCTTCCTTATATTCAAACTGCATGAAAGGATTCTTAATAGGAGTCCAATTCAGTGGAAAGGGTGAATGGGTAGAGAAATCTTCTAGTTATTCCCTATTGAAAAATCCATTCCTTTGGATACTTGTTCTTCTTTATTTCCCATTCTATTGAGTCTGGGTTTCCCTTTGTTTCTCTTGCATTTGGGATCATTATCATTGATCTAAATTCTTTGCCATTTCCTTCAGTGAAACTTTCTGTTCAAGTTGCATCATCTTCATTATATTGAAAGACTGATCAAAGGATTCGTAACTTCAATCCTTTTCAGTCTGAAAATGTTTTGTCCAAAGCAATGTTCCTGTTATTCTTGTATGAAAAAACAATTCCGTTTCTTACTTGTTCCTTACTTTTTCACATTCTGGGTCTAGTTTTCCATTTGGTTCTTTTACTGTTTGGGATATTATAGTTGATATCAATTCTCTCGCATTTCCTTCAACAGTAGTTTTGTACACAATGCCTTATCTTCCTTATATTCAAACTGTACCAAAGGATTCTTAACAACAGTCCTATACAGTGGAAAGAGTGACTGCTTTGAGAAATCGTCAAGTTATTCCCTATTGAAAATTCCATTCCTTTGGATATTTGTTCTATTCTATTTCCCATTGTATTGAGTGTAGGTTTCGCATTTAGGATCATTGTAATTGATTTAAATTCTCTCCCATTTGCTTCAATGGAACTTTCTTTACAAGTTGCATAATCTTCTTTGTATTTAAAGATTGATCAAAAGATTCGTAACAGCAATCCTTTTCAGTCTGAAAAATTTTGTCCAAAGGAATGTTCCGGTTATTCCAGTACCAAAAACAATAGGTTTTGTTACTTGTTCTTCTCTATTTCACATTCTATTGAGTCTAGTTTTCCCTTTGTTTCTTTTACAGTTTGGGATATTATAGTTGATATTACTTTTCTCCATTTGCTTCAATGGAAGTTTTGTGCACAATGCATTATCTTCCTTATATTCAAACTGCATGAAAGGATTCTTAATAGGAGTCCAATTCAGTGGAAAGGGTGAATGGGTAGAGAAATCTTCTAGTTATTCCCTATTGAAAAATCCATTCCTTTGGATACTTGTTCTTCTTTATATCCCATTCTATTGAGTCTGGGTTTCCCTTTGTTTCTCTTGCATTTGGGATCATTATCATTGATCTAAATTCTTTGCCATTTCCTTCAGTGAAACTTTCTGTTCAAGTTGCATCATCTTCATTATATTGAAAGATTGATCAAAGGATTCGTAACAGCAATCCTTTTCAGTCTGAAAATGTTTTGTCCAAAGCAATGTTCCTGTTGTTCCTGTATGAAAAAACAATTCCGTTTCTTACTTGTTCTTTACTTTTTCACATTCTGGGTCTAGTTTTCCATTTGCTTCTTTTACTGTTTGGGATATTATAGTTGATATCAATTCTCTCGCATTTCCTTCAATAGTAGTTTTGTACACAATGCATTATCTTCCTTATATTCAAACTGTACCAAAGGATTCTTAACAACAGTCCCATACAGTGGAAAGAGTGACTGGTTTGAGAAATCGTCAAGTTATTCCCTATTGAAAATTCCATTCCTTTGGATATTTGTTCTATTCTATTTCCCATTGTATTGAGTCTAGGTTTCGCATTTCAGATCATTGTAATTGATTTAAATTCTCTCCCATTTGCTTCAATGGAACTTTCTTTACAAGTTGCATAATCTTCTTTGTATTTAAAGATTGATCAAAAGATTCGTAACAGCAATCCTTTTCAATCTGAAAAATTTTGTCCAAAGGAATGTTCCAGTTATTCCAGTACCAAAAACAATTGGTTTTGTTACTTGTTCTTCTCTATTTCACATTCTATTGAGTCTAGTTTTCCCTTTGTTTCTTTTACAGTTTGGGATATTATAGTTGATATTAATTTTCTCCATTTGCTTCAATGGAAGTTTTGTGCACAATGCATTATCTTCCTTATATTCAAACTGCATGAAAGGATTCTTAATAGGAGTCCAATTCAGTGGAAAGGGTGAATAGGTAGAGAAATCTTCTAGTTATTCCCTATTGAAAAATCCATTCCTTTGGATACTTGTTCTTCTTTATTTCCCATTCTATTGAGTCTGGGTTTCCCTTTGTTTCTCTTGCATTTGGGATCATTATCATTGATCTAAATTCTCTGCCATTTCCTTCAGTGAAACTTTCTGTTCAAGTTGCATCATCTTCATTATATTGAAAGACTGATCAAAGGATTCGTAACTTCAATCCTTTTCAGTCTGAAAATTTTTTGTCCAAAGCAATGTTCCTGTTATTCTTGTATGAAAAAACAATTCCGTTTCTTACTTGTTCTTTACTTTTTCACATTCTGGGTCTAGTTTTCCATTTGGTTCTTTTACTGTTTGGGATATTATAGTTGATATCAATTCTCTCGCATTTCCTTCAACAGTAGTTTTGTACACAATGCCTTATCTTCCTTATATTCAAACTGTACCAAAGGATTCTTAACAACAGTCCTATACAGTGGAAAGAGTGACTGCTTTGAGAAATCGTCAAGTTATTCCCTATTGAAAATTCCATTCCTTTGGATATTTGTTCTATTCTATTTCCCATTGTATTGAGTGTAGGTTTCGCATTTCAGATCATTGTAATTGATTTAAATTCTCTCCCATTTGCTTCAATGGAACTTTCTTTACAAGTTGCATAATCTTCTTTGTATTTAAAGATTGATCAAAAGATTCGTAACAGCAATCCTTTTCAGTCTGAAAAATTTTGTCCAAAGGAATGTTCCGGTTATTCCAGTACCAAAAACAATAGGTTTTGTTACTTGTTCTTCTCTATTTCACATTCTATTGAGTCTAGTTTTCCCTTTGTTTCTTTTACAGTTTGGGATATTATAGTTGATATTAATTTTCTCCATTTGCTTCAATGGAAGTTTTGTGCACAATGCATTATCTTCCTTATATTCAAACTGCATGAAAGGATTCTTAATAGGAGTCCAATTCAGTGGAAAGGGTGAATGGGTAGAGAAATCTTCTAGTTATTCCCTATTGAAAAATCCATTCCTTTGGATACTTGTTCTTCTTTATTTCCCATTCTATTGAGTCTGGGTTTCCCTTTGTTTCTCTTGCATTTGGGATCATTATCATTGATCTAAATTCTTTGCCATTTCCTTCAGTGAAACTTTCTGTTCAAGTTGCATCATCTTCATTATATTGAAAGATTGATCAAAGGATTCGTAACAGCAATCCTTTTCAGTCTGAAAATGTTTTGTCCAAAGCAATGTTCCTGTTATTCCTGTATGAAAAAACAATTCCGTTTCTTACTTGTTCTTTACTTTTTCACATTCTGGGTCTAGTTTTCCATTTGCTTCTTTTACTGTTTGGGATATTATAGTTGATATCAATTCTCTCGCATTTCCTTCAATAGTAGTTTTGTACACAATGCATTATCTTCCTTATATTCAAACTGTACCAAAGGATTCTTAACAACAGTCCCATACAGTGGAAAGAGTGACTGGTTTGAGAAATCGTCAAGTTATTCCCTATTGAAAATTCCATTCCTTTGGATATTTGTTCTATTCTATTTCCCATTGTATTGAGTCTAGGTTTCGCATTTCAGATCATTGTAATTGATTTAAATTCTCTCCCATTTGCTTCAATGGAACTTTCTTTACAAGTTGCATAATCTTCTTTGTATTTAAAGATTGATCAAAAGATTCGTAACAGCAATCCTTTTCAATCTGAAAAATTTTGTCCAAAGGAATGTTCCAGTTATTCCAGTACCAAAAACAATTGGTTTTGTTACTTGTTTGTCTCTATTTCACATTCTATTGAATCTAGTTTTCCCTTTGTTTCTTTTACAGTTTGGGATATTATAGTTGATATTAATTTTCTCCATTTGCTTCAATGGAAGTTTTGTGCACAATGCATTATCTTCCTTATATTCAAACTGCATGAAAGGATTCTTAATAGGAGTCCAATTCAGTGGAAAGGGTGAATAGGTAGAGAAATCTTCTAGTTATTCCCTATTGAAAAATCCATTCCTTTGGATACTTGTTCTTCTTTATTTCCCATTCTATTGAGTCTGGGTTTCCCTTTGTTTCTCTTGCATTTGGGATCATTATCATTGATCTAAATTCTCTGCCATTTCCTTCAGTGAAACTTTCTGTTCAAGTTGCATCATCTTCATTATATTGAAAGACTGATCAAAGGATTCGTAACTTCAATCCTTTTCAGTCTGAAAATTTTTTGTCCAAAGCAATGTTCCTGTTATTCTTGTATGAAAAAACAATTCCGTTTCTTACTTGTTCTTTACTTTTTCACATTCTGGGTCTAGTTTTCCATTTGGTTCTTTTACTGTTTGGGATATTATAGTTGATATCAATTCTCTCGCATTTCCTTCAACAGTAGTTTTGTACACAATGCCTTATCTTCCTTATATTCAAACTGTACCAAAGGATTCTTAACAACAGTCCTATACAGTGGAAAGAGTGACTGCTTTGAGAAATCGTCAAGTTATTCCCTATTGAAAATTCCATTCCTTTGGATATTTGTTCTATTCTATTTCCCATTGTATTGAGTGTAGGTTTCGCATTTCAGATCATTGTAATTGATTTAAATTCTCTCCCATTTGCTTCAATGGAACTTTCTTTACAAGTTGCATAATCTTCTTTGTATTTAAAGATTGATCAAAAGATTCGTAACAGCAATCCTTTTCAGTCTGAAAAATTTTGTCCAAAGGAATGTTCCGGTTATTCCAGTACCAAAAACAATAGGTTTTGTTACTTGTTCTTCTCTATTTCACATTCTATTGAGTCTAGTTTTCCCTTTGTTTCTTTTACAGTTTGGGATATTATAGTTGATATTAATTTTCTCCATTTGCTTTAATGGAAGTTTTGTGCACAATGCATTATCTTCCTTATATTCAAACTGCATGAAAGGATTCTTAATAGGAGTCCAATTCAGTGGAAAGGGTGAATGGGTAGAGAAATCTTCTAGTTATTCCCTATTGAAAAATCCATTCCTTTGGATACTTGTTCTTCTTTATTTCCCATTCTATTGAGTCTGGGTTTCCCTTTGTTTCTCTTGCATTTGGGATCATTATCATTGATCTAAATTCTTTGCCATTTCCTTCAGTGAAACTTTCTGTTCAAGTTGCATCATCTTCATTATATTGAAAGATTGATCAAAGGATTCGTAACAGCAATCCTTTTCAGTCTGAAAATGTTTTGTCCAAAGCAATGTTCCTGTTATTCCTGTATGAAAAAACAATTCCGTTTCTTACTTGTTCTTTACTTTTTCACATTCTGGGTCTAGTTTTCCATTTGCTTCTTTTACTGTTTGGGATATTATAGTTGATATCAATTCTCTCGCATTTCCTTCAATAGTAGTTTTGTACACAATGCATTATCTTCCTTATATTCAAACTGTACCAAAGGATTCTTAACAACAGTCCCATACAGTGGAAAGAGTGACTGGTTTGAGAAATCGTCAAGTTATTCCCTATTGAAAATTCCATTCCTTTGGATATTTGTTCTATTCTATTTCCCATTGTATTGAGTCTAGGTTTCACATTTCAGATCATTGTAATTGATTTAAATTCTCTCCCATTTGCTTCAATGGAACTTTCTTTACAAGTTGCATAATCTTCTTTGTATTTAAAGATTGATCAAAAGATTCGTAACAGCAATCCTTTTCAATCTGAAAAATTTTGTCCAAAGGAATGTTCCAGTTATTCCAGTACCAAAAACAATTGGTTTTGTTACTTGTTCGTCTCTATTTCACATTCTATTGAGTCTAGTTTTCCCTTTGTTTCTTTTACAGTTTGGGATATTATAGTTGATATTAATTTTCTCCATTTGCTTCAATGGAAGTTTTGTGCACAATGCATTATCTTCCTTATATTCAAACTGCATGAAAGGATTCTTAATAGGAGTCCAATTCAGTGGAAAGGGTGAATAGGTAGAGAAATCTTCTAGTTATTCCCTATTGAAAAATCCATTCCTTTGGATACTTGTTCTTCTTTATTTCCCATTCTATTTAGTCTGGGTTTCCCTTTGTTTCTCTTGCATTTGGGATCATTATCATTGATCTAAATTCTCTGCCATTTCCTTCAGTGAAACTTTCTGTTCAAGTTGCATCATCTTCATTATATTGAAAGACTGATCAAAGGATTCGTAACTTCAATCCTTTTCAGTCTGAAAATTTTTTGTCCAAAGCAATGTTCCTGTTATTCTTGTATGAAAAAACAATTCCGTTTCTTACTTGTTCTTTACTTTTTCACATTCTGGGTCTAGTTTTCCATTTGGTTCTTTTACTGTTTGGGATATTATAGTTGATATCAATTCTCTCGCATTTCCTTCAACAGTAGTTTTGTACACAATGCCTTATCTTCCTTATATTCAAACTGTACCAAAGGATTCTTAACAACAGTCCTATACAGTGGAAAGAGTGACTGCTTTGAGAAATCGTCAAGTTATTCCCTATTGAAAATTCCATTCCTTTGGATATTTGTTCTATTCTATTTCCCATTGTATTGAGTGTAGGTTTCGCATTTCAGATCATTGTAATTGATTTAAATTCTCTCCCATTTGCTTCAATGGAACTTTCTTTACAAGTTGCATAATCTTCTTTGTATTTAAAGATTGATCAAAAGATTCGTAACAGCAATCCTTTTCAGTCTGAAAAATTTTGTCCAAAGGAATGTTCCGGTTATTCCAGTACCAAAAACAATAGGTTTTGTTACTTGTTCTTCTCTATTTCACATTCTATTGAGTCTAGTTTTCCCTTTGTTTCTTTTACAGTTTGGGATATTATAGTTGATATTAATTTTCTCCATTTGCTTCAATGGAAGTTTTGTGCACAATGCATTATCTTCCTTATATTCAAACTGCATGAAAGGATTCTTAATAGGAGTCCAATTCAGTGGAAAGGGTGAATGGGTAGAGAAATCTTCTAGTTATTCCCTATTGAAAAATCCATTCCTTTGGATACTTGTTCTTCTTTATTTCCCATTCTATTGAGTCTGGGTTTCCCTTTGTTTCTCTTGCATTTGGGATCATTATCATTGATCTAAATTCTTTGCCATTTCCTTCAGTGAAACTTTCTGTTCAAGTTGCATCATCTTCATTATATTGAAAGATTGATCAAAGGATTCGTAACAGCAATCCTTTTCAGTCTGAAAATGTTTTGTCCAAAGCAATGTTCCTGTTATTCCTGTATGAAAAAACAATTCCGTTTCTTACTTGTTCTTTACTTTTTCACATTCTGGGTCTAGTTTTCCATTTGCTTCTTTTACTGTTTGGGATATTATAGTTGATATCAATTCTCTCGCATTTCCTTCAATAGTAGTTTTGTACACAATGCATTATCTTCCTTATATTCAAACTGTACCAAAGGATTCTTAACAACAGTCCCATACAGTGGAAAGAGTGACTGGTTTGAGAAATCGTCAAGTTATTCCCTATTGAAAATTCCATTCCTTTGGATATTTGTTCTATTCTATTTCCCATTGTATTGAGTCTAGGTTTCGCATTTCAGATCATTGTAATTGATTTAAATTCTCTCCCATTTGCTTCAATGGAACTTTCTTTACAAGTTGCATAATCTTCTTTGTATTTAAAGATTGATCAAAAGATTCGTAACAGCAATCCTTTTCAATCTGAAAAATTTTGTCCAAAGGAATGTTCCAGTTATTCCAGTACCAAAAACAATTGGTTTTGTTACTTGTTCGTCTCTATTTCACATTCTATTGAGTCTAGTTTTCCCTTTGTTTCTTTTACAGTTTGGGATATTATAGTTGATATTAATTTTCTCCATTTGCTTCAATGGAAGTTTTGTGCACAATGCATTATCTTCCTTATATTCAAACTGCATGAAAGGATTCTTAATAGGAGTCCAATTCAGTGGAAAGGGTGAATAGGTAGAGAAATCTTCTAGTTATTCCCTATTGAAAAATCCATTCCTTTGGATACTTGTTCTTCTTTATTTCCCATTCTATTTAGTCTGGGTTTCCCTTTGTTTCTCTTGCATTTGGGATCATTATCATTGATCTAAATTCTCTGCCATTTCCTTCAGTGAAACTTTCTGTTCAAGTTGCATCATCTTCATTATATTGAAAGACTGATCAAAGGATTCGTAACTTCAATCCTTTTCAGTCTGAAAATTTTTTGTCCAAAGCAATGTTCCTGTTATTCTTGTATGAAAAAACAATTCCGTTTCTTACTTGTTCTTTACTTTTTCACATTCTGGGTCTAGTTTTCCATTTGGTTCTTTTACTGTTTGGGATATTATAGTTGATATCAATTCTCTCGCATTTCCTTCAACAGTAGTTTTGTACACAATGCCTTATCTTCCTTATATTCAAACTGTACCAAAGGATTCTTAACAACAGTCCTATACAGTGGAAAGAGTGACTGCTTTGAGAAATCGTCAAGTTATTCCCTATTGAAAATTCCATTCCTTTGGATATTTGTTCTATTCTATTTCCCATTGTATTGAGTGTAGGTTTTGCATTTCAGATCATTGTAATTGATTTAAATTCTCTCCCATTTGCTTCAATGGAACTTTCTTTACAAGTTGCATAATCTTCTTTGTATTTAAAGATTGATCAAAAGATTCGTAACAGCAATCCTTTTCAGTCTGAAAAATTTTGTCCAAAGGAATGTTCCGGTTATTCCAGTACCAAAAACAATAGGTTTTGTTACTTGTTCTTCTCTATTTCACATTCTATTGAGTCTAGTTTTCCCTTTGTTTCTTTTACAGTTTGGGATATTATAGTTGATATTAATTTTCTCCATTTGCTTCAATGGAAGTTTTGTGCACAATGCATTATCTTCTTTATATTTAAACTGCATGAAAGGACTCTTAATAGGAGTCCAATTCAGTGGAAAGGGTGAATGGGTAGAGAAATCTTCTAGTTATTCCCTATTGAAAAATCCATTCCTTTGGATACTTGTTCTTCTTTATTTCCCATTCTATTGAGTCTGGGTT
Organism: Sminthopsis crassicaudata; assembly: GCF_048593235.1. Lineage (NCBI taxonomy): Eukaryota > Metazoa > Chordata > Mammalia > Dasyuromorphia > Dasyuridae > Sminthopsis > Sminthopsis crassicaudata. The sequence goes on along the minus strand of NC_133622.1, from coordinate 136,830,980 downwards.
TCCCTTTGTTTCTCTTGCATTTGGGATCATTATCATTGATCTAAATTCTCTGCCATTTCCTTCAATGAAACTTTCTGTTCAAGTTGCATCATCTTCATTATATTGAAAGATTGATCAAAGGATTCGTAACAGCAATCCTTTTCAGTCTGAAAATGTTTTGTCCAAAGCAATGTTCCTGTTACTCCTGTATGAAAAAACAATTCTGTTTCTTACTTGTTCTTTACTTTTTCACATTCTGGGTCTAGTTTTCCATTTGCTTCTTTTACTGTTTGGGATATTATAGTTGATATCAATTCTCTCGCATTTCCTTCAATAGTAGTTTTGTACACAATGCATTATCTTCCTTATATTCAAACTGTACCAAAGGATTCTTAACAACAGTCCCATACAGTGGAAAGAGTGACTGGTTTGAGAAATCGTCAAGTTATTCCCTATTGAAAATTCCATTCCTTTGGATATTTGTTCTATTCTATTTCCCATTGTATTGAGTCTAGGTTTCCCTTTGTTTCCCTTGCATTTCGGATCATTGTAATTGATTTAAATTCTCTCCCATTTGCTTCAATGGAACTTTCTTTACAAGTTGCATAATCTTCTTTGTATTTAAAGATTGATAAAAAGATTCGTAACAGCAATCCTTTCAGTCTGAAAAATTTTGTCCAAAGGAATGTTCCGGTTATTCCAGTACCAAAAACAATTGGTTTTGTTACTTGTTCTTCTCTATTTCACATTCTATTGAGTCTAGTTTTCCCTTTGTTTCTTTTACAGTTTGGGATATTATAGTTGATATTAATTTTCTCCATTTGCTTCAATGGAAGTTTTGTGCACAATGCATTATCTTCCTTATATTCAAACTGCATGAAAGGATTCTTAATAGGAGTCCAATTCAGTGGAAAGGGTGAATAGGTAGAGAAATCTTCTAGTTATTCCCTATTGAAAAATCCATTCCTTTGGATACTTGTTCTTCTTTATTTCCCATTCTATTTAGTCTGGGTTTCCCTTTGTTTCTCTTGCATTTGGGATCATTATCATTGATCTAAATTCTCTGCCATTTCCTTCAGTGAAACTTTCTGTTCAAGTTGCATCATCTTCATTATATTGAAAGACTGATCAAAGGATTCGTAACTTCAATCCTTTTCAGTCTGAAAATTTTTTGTCCAAAGCAATGTTCCTGTTATTCTTGTATGAAAAAACAATTCCGTTTCTTACTTGTTCTTTACTTTTTCACATTCTGGGTCTAGTTTTCCATTTGGTTCTTTTACTGTTTGGGATATTATAGTTGATATCAATTCTCTCGCATTTCCTTCAACAGTAGTTTTGTACACAATGCCTTATCTTCCTTATATTCAAACTGTACCAAAGGATTCTTAACAACAGTCCTATACAGCGGAAAGAGTGACTGCTTTGAGAAATCGTCAAGTTATTCCCTATTGAAAATTCCATTCCTTTGGATATTTGTTCTATTCTATTTCCCATTGTATTGAGTGTAGGTTTCGCATTTCAGATCATTGTAATTGATTTAAATTCTCTCCCATTTGCTTCAATGGAACTTTCTTTACAAGTTGCATAATCTTCTTTGTATTTAAAGATTGATCAAAAGATTCGTAACAGCAATCCTTTTCAGTCTGAAAAATTTTGTCCAAAGGAATGTTCCGGTTATTCCAGTACCAAAAACAATAGGTTTTGTTACTTGTTCTTCTCTATTTCACATTCTATTGAGTCTAGTTTTCCCTTTGTTTCTTTTACAGTTTGGGATATTATAGTTGATATTAATTTTCTCCATTTGCTTCAATGGAAGTTTTGTGCACAATGCATTATCTTCTTTATATTTAAACTGCATGAAAGGATTCTTAATAGGAGTCCAATTCAGTGGAAAGGGTGAATGGGTAGAGAAATCTTCTAGTTATTCCCTATTGAAAATTCCATTCCTTTGGATACTTGTTCTTCTTTATTTCCCATTCTATTGAGTCTGGGTTTCCCTTTGTTTCTCTTGCATTTGGGATCATTATCATTGATCTAAATTCTCTGCCATTTCCTTCAATGAAACTTTCTGTTCAAGTTGCATCATCTTCATTATATTGAAAGATTGATCAAAGGATTTGTAACAGCAATCCTTTTCAGTCTGAAAATGTTTTGTCCAAAGCAATGTTCCTGTTACTCCTGTATGAAAAAACAATTCCGTTTCTTACTTGTTCTTTACTTTTTCACATTCTGGGTCTAGTTTTCCATTTGCTTCTTTTACTGTTTGGGATATTATAGTTGATATCAATTCTCTCGCATTTCCTTCAATAGTAGTTTTGTACACAATGCATTATCTTCCTTATATTCAAACTGTACCAAAGGATTCTTAACAACAGTCCCATACAGTGGAAAGAGTGACTGGTTTGAGAAATCGTCAAGTTATTCCCTATTGAAAATTCCATTCCTTTGGATATTTGTTCTATTCTATTTCCCATTGTATTGAGTCTAGGTTTCGCATTTCAGATCATTGTAATTGATTTAAATTCTCTCCCATTTGCTTCAATGGAACTTTCTTTACAAGTTGCATAATCTTCTTTGTATTTAAAGATTGATCAAAAGATTCGTAACAGCAATCCTTTTCAATCTGAAAAATTTTGTCCAAAGGAATGTTCCAGTTATTCCAGTACCAAAAACAACTGGTTTTGTTACTTGTTCTTCTCTATTTCACATTCTATTGAGTCTAGTTTTCCCTTTGTTTCTTTTACAGTTTGGGATATTATAGTTGATATTAATTTTCTCCATTTGCTTCAATGGAAGTTTTGTGCACAATGCATTATCTTCCTTATATTCAAACTGCATGAAAGGATTCTTAATAGGAGTCCAATTCAGTGGAAAGGGTGAATGGGTAGAGAAATCTTCTAGTTATTCCCTATTGAAAAATCCATTCCTTTGGATACTTGTTCTTCTTTATTTCCCATTCTATTGAGTCTGGGTTTCCCTTTGTTTCTCTTGCATTTGGGATCATTATCATTGATCTAAATTCTTTGCCATTTCCTTCAGTGAAACTTTCTGTTCAAGTTGCATCATCTTCATTATATTGAAAGATTGATCAAAGGATTCGTAACAGCAATCCTTTTCAGTCTGAAAATGTTTTGTCCAAAGCAATGTTCCTGTTATTCCTGTATGAAAAAACAATTCCGTTTCTTACTTGTTCTTTACTTTTTCACATTCTGGGTCTAGTTTTCCATTTGCTTCTTTTACTGTTTGGGATATTATAGTTGATATCAATTCTCTCGCATTTCCTTCAATAGTAGTTTTGTAAACAATGCATTATCTTCCTTATATTCAAACTGTACCAAAGGATTCTTAACAACAGTCCCATACAGTGGAAAGAGTGACTGGTTTGAGAAATCGTCAAGTTATTCCCTATTGAAAATTCCATTCCTTTGGATATTTGTTCTATTCTATTTCCCATTGTATTGAGTCTAGGTTTCGCATTTCAGATCATTGTAATTGATTTAAATTCTCTCCCATTTGCTTCAATGGAACTTTCTTTACAAGTTGCATAATCTTCTTTGTATTTAAAGATTGATCAAAAGATTCGTAACAGCAATCCTTTTCAATCTGAAAAATTTTGTCCAAAGGAATGTTCCAGTTATTCCAGTACCAAAAACAATTGGTTTTGTTACTTGTTCTTCTCTATTTCACATTCTATTGAGTCTAGTTTTCCCTTTGTTTCTTTTACAGTTTGGGATATTATAGTTGATATTAATTTTCTCCATTTGCTTCAATGGAAGTTTTGTGCACAATGCATTATCTTCCTTATATTCAAACTGCATGAAAGGATTCTTAATAGGAGTCCAAGTCAGTGGAAAGGGTGAATATGTAGAGAAATCTTCTAGTTATTCCCTATTGAAAAATCCATTCCTTTGGATACTTGTTCTTCTTTATTTCCCATTCTATTTAGTCTGGGTTTCCCTTTGTTTCTCTTGCATTTGGGATCATTATCATTGATCTAAATTCTCTGCCATTTCCTTCAGTGAAACTTTCTGTTCAAGTTGCATCATCTTCATTATATTGAAAGACTGATCAAAGGATTCGTAACTTCAATCCTTTTCAGTCTGAAAATTTTTTGTCCAAAGCAATGTTCCTGTTATTCTTGTATGAAAAAACAATTCCGTTTCTTACTTGTTCTTTACTTTTTCACATTCTGGGTCTAGTTTTCCATTTGGTTCTTTTACTGTTTGGGATATTATAGTTGATATCAATTCTCTCGCATTTCCTTCAACAGTAGTTTTGTACACAATGCCTTATCTTCCTTATATTCAAACTGTACCAAAGGATTCTTAACAACAGTCCCATACAGTGGAAAGAGTGACTGGTTTGAGAAATCGTCAAGTTATTCCCTATTGAAAATTCCATTCCTTTGGATATTTGTTCTATTCTATTTCCCATTGTATTGAGTCTAGGTTTCGCATTTCAGATCATTGTAATTGATTTAAATTCTCTCCCATTTGCTTCAATGGAACTTTCTTTACAAGTTGCATAATCTTCTTTGTATTTAAAGATTGATCAAAAGATTCGTAACAGCAATCCTTTTCAATCTGAAAAATTTTGTCCAAAGGAATGTTCCAGTTATTCCAGTACCAAAAACAATAGGTTTTGTTACTTGTTCTTCTCTATTTCACATTCTATTGAGTCTAGTTTTCCCTTTGTTTGTTTTACAGTTTGGGATATTATAGTTGATATTAATTTTCTCCATTTGCTTCAATGGAAGTTTTGTGCACAATACATTATCTTCTTTATATTAAAACTGCATGAAAGGATTCTTAATAGGAGTCCAATTCAGTGGAAAGGGTGAATGGGTAGAGAAATCTTCTAGTTATTCCCTATTGAAAAATCCATTCCTTTGGAAACTTGTTCTTCTTTATTTCCCATTCTATTGAGTCTGGGTTTCCCTTTGTTTCTCTTGCATTTGGGATCATTATCATTGATCTAAATTCTCTGCCATTTCCTTCAGTGAAACTTTCTGTTCAAGTTGCATCATCTTCATTATATTTAAAGATTGATCAAAGGATTCATAACTTCAATCCTTTTCAGTCTGAAAATTTTTTGTCCAAAGCAATGTTCCTGTTACTCCTGTATGAAAAAACAATTCCGTTTCTTACTTGTTCTTTACTTTTTCACATTCTGGGTCAAGTTTTCCATTTGCTTCTTTTACTGTTTGGGATATTATAGTTGATATCAATTCTCTCGCATTTCCTTCAATAGTAGTTTTGTACACAATGCATTATCTTCCTTATATTCAAACTGTACCAAAGGATTCTTAACAACAGTCCCATACAGTGGAAAGAGTGACTGGTTTGAGAAATCGTCAAGTTATTCCCTATTGAAAATTCCATTCCTTTGGATATTTGTTCTATTCTATTTCCCATTGTATTGAGTCTAGGTTTCCCTTTGTTTCCCTTGCATTTCGGATCATTGTAATTGATTTAAATTCTCTCCCATTTGCTTCAATGGAACTTTCTTTACAAGTTGCATAATCTTCTTTGTATTTAAAGATTGATAAAAAGATTCGTAACAGCAATCCTTTCAGTCTGAAAAATTTTGTCCAAAGGAATGTTCCGGTTATTCCAGTACCAAAAACAATTGGTTTTGTTACTTGTTCTTCTCTATTTCACATTCTATTGAGTCTAGTTTTCCCTTTGTTTCTTTTACAGTTTGGGATATTATAGTTGATATTAATTTTCTCCATTTGCTTCAATGGAAGTTTTGTGCACAATGCATTATCTTCCTTATATTCAAACTGCATGAAAGGATTCTTAATAGGAGTCCAATTCAGTGGAAAGGGTGAATAGGTAGAGATATCTTCTAGTTATTCCCTATTGAAAAATCCATTCCTTTGGATACTTGTTCTTCTTTATTTCCCATTCTATTGAGTCTGGGTTTCCCTTTGTTTCTCTTGCATTTGGGATCATTATCATTGATCTAAATTCTCTGCCATTTCCTTCAGTGAAACTTTCTGTTCAAGTTGCATCATCTTCATTATATTTAAAGATTGATCAAAGGATTCGTAACTTCAATCCTTTTCAGTCTGAAAATGTTTTGTCCAAAGCAATGTTCCTGTTATTCCTGTATGAAAAAACAATTCCGTTTCTTACTTGTTCTTTACTTTTTCACATTCTTGGTCTAGTTTTCCATTTGCTTCTTTTACTGTTTGGGATATTATAGTTGATATCAATTCTCTCGTATTTCCTTCAATAGTAGTTTTGTACACAATGCATTATCTTCCTTATATTCAAACTGTACCAAAGGATTCTTAACAACAGTCCCATACAGTGGAAAGAGTGACTGGTTTGAGAAATCGTCAAGTTATTCCCTATTGAAAATTCCATTCCTTTGGATATTTATTCTATTCTATTTCCCATTGTATTGAGTCTAGGTTTCGCATTTCAGATCATTGTAATTGATTTAAATTCTCTCCCATTTGCTTCAATGGAACTTTCTTTACAAGTTGCATAATCTTCTTTGTATTTAAAGATTGATCAAAAGATTCGTAACAGCAATCCTTTTCAATCTGAAAAATTTTGTCCAAAGGAATGTTCCAGTTATTCCAGTACCAAAAACAATAGGTTTTGTTACTTGTTCTTCTCTATTTCACATTCTATTGAGTCTAGTTTTCCCTTTGTTTCTTTTACAGTTTGGGATATTATAGTTGATATTACTTTTCTCCATTTGCTTCAATGGAAGTTTTGTGCACAATGCATTATCTTCTTTATATTTAAACTGCATGAAAGGATTCTTAATAGGAGTCCAATTAGGTGGAAAGGGTGAATGGGTAGAGAAATCTTCTAGTTATTCCCTATTGAAAAATCCATTCCTTTGGATACTTGTTCTTCTTTATTTCCCATTCTATTGAGTCTGGGTTTCCCTTTGTTTCTCTTGCATTTGGGATCATTATCATTGATCTAAATTCTCTGCCATTTCCTTCAGTGAAACTTTCTGTTCAAGTTGCATCATCTTCATTATATTTAAAGATTGATCAAAGGATTCGTAACTTCAATCCTTTTCAGTCTGAAAATGTTTTGTCCAAAGCAATGTTCCTGTTATTCCTGTATGAAAAAACAATTCCGTTTCTTACTTGTTCTTTACTTTTTCACATTCTTGGTCTAGTTTTCCATTTGCTTCTTTTACTGTTTGGGATATTATAGTTGATATCAATTCTCTCGCATTTCCTTCAATAGTAGTTTTGTACACAATGCCTTATCTTCCTTATATTCAAACTGTACCAAAGGATTCTTAACAACAGTCCTATACAGTGGAAAGAGTGACTGGTTTGAGAAATCGTCAAGTTATTCCCTATTGAAAATTCCATTCCTTTGGATATTTGTTCTAATCTATTTCCCATTGTATTGAGTGTAGGTTTCGCATTTCAGATCATTGTAAATGATTTAAATTCTCTCCCATTTGCTTCAATGGAACTTTCTTTACAAGTTGCATAATCTTCTTTGTATTTAAAGATTGATCAAAAGATTCGTAAGAGCAATCCTTTTCAGTCTGAAAAATTTTGTCCAAAGGAATGTTCCGGTTATTCCAGTACCAAAAACAATAGGTTTTGTTACTTGTTCTTCTCTATTTCACATTCTATTGAGTCTAGTTTTCCCTTTGTTTCTTTTACAGTTTGGGATATTATAGTTGATATTACTTTTCTCCATTTGCTTCAATGGAAGTTTTGTGCACAATGCATTATCTTCTTTATATTTAAACTGCATGAAAGGATTCTTAATAGGAGTCCAATTAGGTGGAAAGGGTGAATGGGTAGAGAAATCTTCTAGTTATTCCCTATTGAAAAATCCATTCCTTTGGATACTTGTTCTTCTTTATTTCCCATTCTATTGAGTCTGGGTTTCCCTTTGTTTCTCTTGCATTTGGGATCATTATCATTGATCTAAATTCTTTGCCATTTCCTTCAGTGAAACTTTCTGTTCAAGTTGCATCATCTTCATTATATTGAAAGATTGATCAAAGGATTCGTAACAGCAATCCTTTTCAGTCTGAAAATGTTTTGTCCAAAGCAATGTTCCTGTTATTCCTGTATGAAAAAACAATTCCGTTTCTTACTTGTTCTTTACTTTTTCACATTCTGGGTCTAGTTTTCCATTTGCTTCTTTTACTGTTTGGGATATTATAGTTGATATCAATTCTCTCGCATTTCCTTCAATAGTAGTTTTGTAAACAATGCATTATCTTCCTTATATTCAAACTGTACCAAAGGATTCTTAACAACAGTCCCATACAGTGGAAAGAGTGACTGGTTTGAGAAATCGTCAAGTTATTCCCTATTGAAAATTCCATTCCTTTGGATATTTGTTCTATTCTATTTCCCATTGTATTGAGTCTAGGTTTCGCATTTCAGATCATTGTAATTGATTTAAATTCTCTCCCATTTGCTTCAATGGAACTTTCTTTACAAGTTGCATAATCTTCTTTGTATTTAAAGATTGATCAAAAGATTCGTAACAGCAATCCTTTTCAATCTGAAAAATTTTGTCCAAAGGAATGTTCCAGTTATTCCAGTACCAAAAACAATTGGTTTTGTTACTTGTTCTTCTCTATTTCACATTCTATTGAGTCTAGTTTTCCCTTTGTTTCTTTTACAGTTTGGGATATTATAGTTGATATTAATTTTTTCCATTTGCTTCAATGGAAGTTTTGTGCACAATGCATTATCTTCCTTATATTCAAACTGCATGAAAGGATTCTTAATAGGAGTCCAAGTCAGTGGAAAGGGTGAATATGTAGAGAAATCTTCTAGTTATTCCCTATTGAAAAATCCATTCCTTTGGATACTTGTTCTTCTTTATTTCCCATTCTATTTAGTCTGGGTTTCCCTTTGTTTCTCTTGCATTTGGGATCATTATCATTGATCTAAATTCTCTGCCATTTCCTTCAGTGAAACTTTCTGTTCAAGTTGCATCATCTTCATTATATTGAAAGACTGATCAAAGGATTCGTAACTTCAATCCTTTTCAGTCTGAAAATTTTTTGTCCAAAGCAATGTTCCTGTTATTCCTGTATGAAAAAACAATTCCGTTTCTTACTTGTTCTTTACTTTTTCACATTCTGGGTCTAGTTTTCCATTTGGTTCTTTTACTGTTTGGGATATTATAGTTGATATCAATTCTCTCACATTTCCTTCAACAGTAGTTTTGTACACAATGCCTTATCTTCCTTATATTCAAACTGTACCAAAGGATTCTTAACAACAGTCCCATACAGTGGAAAGAGTGACTGGTTTGAGAAATCGTCAAGTTATTCCCTATTTAAAATTCCATTCCTTTGGATATTTGTTCTATTCTATTTCCCATTGTATTGAGTCTAGGTTTCGCATTTCAGATCATTGTAATTGATTTAAATTCTCTCCCATTTGCTTCAATGGAACTTTCTTTACAAGTTGCATAATCTTCTTTGTATTTAAAGATTGATCAAAAGATTCGTAACAGCAATCCTTTTCAATCTGAAAAATTTTGTCCAAAGGAATGTTCCAGTTATTCCAGTACCAAAAACAATAGGTTTTGTTACTTGTTCTTCTCTATTTCACATTCTATTGAGTCTAGTTTTCCCTTTGTTTGTTTTACAGTTTGGGATATTATAGTTGATATTAATTTTCTCCATTTGCTTCAATGGAAGTTTTGTGCACAATACATTATCTTCTTTATATTAAAACTGCATGAAAGGATTCTTAATAGGAGTCCAATTCAGTGGAAAGGGTGAATGGGTAGAGAAATCTTCTAGTTATTCCCTATTGAAAAATCCATTCCTTTGGAAACTTGTTCTTCTTTATTTCCCATTCTATTGAGTCTGGGTTTCCCTTTGTTTCTCTTGCATTTGGGATCATTATCATTGATCTAAATTCTCTGCCATTTCCTTCAGTGAAACTTTCTGTTCAAGTTGCATCATCTTCATTATATTTAAAGATTGATCAAAGGATTCATAACTTCAATCCTTTTCAGTCTGAAAATTTTTTGTCCAAAGCAATGTTCCTGTTATTCCTGTATGAAAAAACAATTCCGTTTCTTACTTGTTCTTTACTTTTTCACATTCTGGGTCTAGTTTTCCATTTGGTTCTTTTACTGTTTGGGATATTATAGTTGATATCAATTCTCTCGCATTTCCTTCAACAGTAGTTTTGTACACAATGCCTTATCTTCCTTATATTCAAACTGTACCAAAGGATTCTTAACAACAGTCCCATACAGTGGAAAGAGTGACTGGTTTGAGAAATCGTCAAGTTATTCCCTATTTAAAATTCCATTCCTTTGGATATTTGTTCTATTCTATTTCCCATTGTATTGAGTCTAGGTTTCGCATTTCAGATCATTGTAATTGATTTAAATTCTCTCCCATTTGCTTCAATGGAACTTTCTTTACAAGTTGCATAATCTTCTTTGTATTTAAAGATTGATCAAAAGATTCGTAACAGCAATCCTTTTCAATCTGAAAAATTTTGTCCAAAGGAATGTTCCAGTTATTCCAGTACCAAAAACAATAGGTTTTGTTACTTGTTCTTCTCTATTTCACATTCTATTGAGTCTAGTTTTCCCTTTGTTTGTTTTACAGTTTGGGATATTATAGTTGATATTAATTTTCTCCATTTGCTTCAATGGAAGTTTTGTGCACAATACATTATCTTCTTTATATTAAAACTGCATGAAAGGATTCTTAATAGGAGTCCAATTCAGTGGAAAGGGTGAATGGGTAGAGAAATCTTCTAGTTATTCCCTATTGAAAAATCCATTCCTTTGGAAACTTGTTCTTCTTTATTTCCCATTCTATTGAGTCTGGGTTTCCCTTTGTTTCTCTTGCATTTGGGATCATTATTATTGATCTAAATTCTCTGCCATTTCCTTCAGTGAAACTTTCTGTTCAAGTTGCATCATCTTCATTATATTTAAAGATTGATCAAAGGATTCATAACTTCAATCCTTTTCAGTCTGAAAATTTTTTGTCCAAAGCAATGTTCCTGTTACTCCTGTATGAAAAAACAATTCCGTTTCTTACTTGTTCTTTACTTTTTCACATTCTGGGTCTAGTTTTCCATTTGCTTCTTTTACTGTTTGGGATATTATAGTTGATATCAATTCTCTCGCATTTCCTTCAATAGTAGTTTTGTACACAATGCATTATCTTCCTTATATTCAAACTGTACCAAAGGATTCTTAACAACAGTCCCATACAGTGGAAAGAGTGACTGGTTTGAGAAATCGTCAAGTTATTCCCTATTGAAAATTCCATTCCTTTGGATATTTGTTCTATTCTATTTCCCATTGTATTGAGTCTAGGTTTCCCTTTGTTTCCCTTGCATTTCGGATCATTGTAATTGATTTAAATTCTCTCCCATTTGCTTCAATGGAACTTTCTTTACAAGTTGCATAATCTTCTTTGTATTTAAAGATTGATAAAAAGATTCGTAACAGCAATCCTTTTCAGTCTGAAAAATTTTGTCCAAAGGAATGTTCCGGTTATTCCAGTACCAAAAACAATAGGTTTTGTTACTTGTTCTTCTCTATTTCACATTCTATTGAGTCTAGTTTTCCCTTTGTTTCTTTTACAGTTTGGGATATTATAGTTGATATTACTTTTCTCCATTTGCTTCAATGGAAGTTTTGTGCACAATGCATTATCTTCTTTATATTTAAACTGCATGAAAGGATTCTTAATAGGAGTCCAATTAGGTGGAAAGGGTGAATGGGTAGAGAAATCTTCTAGTTATTCCCTATTGAAAAATCCATTCCTTTGGATACTTGTTCTTCGTTATTTCCCATTCTATTGAGTCTGGGTTTCCCTTTGTTTCTCTTGCATTTGGGATCATTATCATTGATCTAAATTCTCTGCCATTTCCTTCAGTGAAACTTTCTGTTCAAGTTGCATCATCTTCATTATATTTAAAGATTGATCAAAGGATTCGTAACTTCAATCCTTTTCAGTCTGAAAATGTTTTGTCCAAAGCAATGTTCCTGTTATTCCTGTATGAAAAAACAATTCCGTTTCTTACTTGTTCTTTACTTTTTCACATTCTGGGTCTAGTTTTCCATTTGCTTCTTTTACTGTTTGGGATATTATAGTTGATATCAATTCTCTCGCATTTCCTTCAATAGTAGTTTTGTACACAATGCATTATCTTCCTTATATTCAAACTGTACCAAAGGATTCTTAACAACAGTCCTATACAGTGGAAAGAGTGACTGGTTTGAGAAATCGTCAAGTTATTCCCTATTGAAAATTCCATTCCTTTGGATATTTGTTCTAATCTATTTCCCATTGTATTGAGTGTAGGTTTCGCATTTCAGATCATTGTAAATGATTTAAATTCTCTCCCATTTGCTTCAATGGAACTTTCTTTACAAGTTGCATAATCTTCTTTGTATTTAAAGATTGATCAAAAGATTCGTAAGAGCAATCCTTTTCAGTCTGAAAAATTTTGTCCAAAGGAATGTTCCGGTTATTCCAGTACCAAAAACAATAGGTTTTGTTACTTGTTCTTCTCTATTTCACATTCTATTGAGTCTAGTTTTCCCTTTGTTTCTTTTACAGTTTGGGATATTATAGTTGATATTACTTTTCTCCATTTGCTTCAATGGAAGTTTTGTGCACAATGCATTATCTTCTTTATATTTAAACTGCATGAAAGGATTCTTAATAGGAGTCCAATTCGGTGGAAAGGGTGAATGGGTAGAGAAATCTTCTAGTTATTCCCTATTGAAAAATCCATTCCTTTGGATACTTGTTCTTCTTTATTTTCCATTCTATTGAGTCTGGGTTTCCCTTTGTTTCTCTTGCATTTGGGATCATTATCATTGATCTAAATTCTCTGCCATTTCCTTCAGTGAAACTTTCTGTTCAAGTTGCATCATCTTCATTATATTTAAAGATTGATCAAAGGATTCGTAACTTCAATCCTTTTCAGTCTGAAAATGTTTTGTCCAAAGCAATGTTCCTGTTATTCCTGTATGAAAAAACAATTCCGTTTCTTACTTGTTCTTTACTTTTTCACATTCTGGGTCTAGTTTTCCATTTGCTTCTTTTACTGTTTGGGATATTATAGTTGATATCAATTCTCTCGCATTTCCTTCAATAGTAGTTTTGTACACAATGCATTATCTTCCTTATATTCAAACTGTACCAAAGGATTCTTAACAACAGTCCCATACAGTGGAAAGAGTGACTGGTTTGAGAAATCGTCAAGTTATTCCCTATTGAAAATTCCATTCCTTTGGATATTTGTTCTATTCTATTTCCCATTGTATTGAGTCTAGGTTTCCCTTTGTTTCCCTTGCATTTCGGATCATTGTAATTGATTTAAATTCTCTCCCATTTGCTTCAATGGAACTTTCTTTACAAGTTGCATAATCTTCTTTGTATTTAAAGATTGATAAAAAGATTCGTAACAGCAATCCTTTCAGTCTGAAAAATTTTGTCCAAAGGAATGTTCCGGTTATTCCAGTACCAAAAACAATTGGTTTTGTTACTTGTTCTTCTCTATTTCACATTCTATTGAGTCTAGTTTTCCCTTTGTTTCTTTTACAGTTTGGGATATTATAGTTGATATTAATTTTCTCCATTTGCTTCAATGGAAGTTTTGTGCACAATGCATTATCTTCCTTATATTCAAACTGCATGAAAGGATTCTTAATAGGAGTCCAATTCAGTGGAAAGGGTGAATAGGTAGAGATATCTTCTAGTTATTCCCTATTGAAAAATCCATTCCTTTGGATACTTGTTCTTCTTTATTTCCCATTCTATTGAGTCTGGGTTTCCCTTTGTTTCTCTTGCATTTGGGATCATTATCATTGATCTAAATTCTCTGCCATTTCCTTCAGTGAAACTTTCTGTTCAAGTTGCATCATCTTCATTATATTTAAAGATTGATCAAAGGATTCGTAACTTCAATCCTTTTCAGTCTGAAAATGTTTTGTCCAAAGCAATGTTCCTGTTATTCCTGTATGAAAAAACAATTCCGTTTCTTACTTGTTCTTTACTTTTTCACATTCTGGGTCTAGTTTTCCATTTGCTTCTTTTACTGTTTGGGATATTATAGTTGATATCAATTCTCTCGTATTTCCTTCAATAGTAGTTTTGTACACAATGCATTATCTTCCTTATATTCAAACTGTACCAAAGGATTCTTAACAACAGTCCCATACAGTGGAAAGAGAGACTGGTTTGAGAAATCGTCAAGTTATTCCCTATTGAAAATTCCATTCCTTTGGATATTTATTCTATTCTATTTCCCATTGTATTGAGTCTAGGTTTCGCATTTCAGATCATTGTAATTGATTTAAATTCTCTCCCATTTGCTTCAATGGAACTTTCTTTACAAGTTGCATAATCTTCTTTGTATTTAAAGATTGATCAAAAGATTCGTAACAGCAATCCTTTTCAATCTGAAAAATTTTGTCCAAAGGAATATTCCGGTTATTCCAGTACCAAAAACAATAGGTTTTGTTACTTGTTCTTCTCTATTTCACATTCTATTGAGTCTAGTTTTCCCTTTGTTTCTTTTACAGTTTGGGATATTATAGTTGATATTACTTTTCTCCATTTGCTTCAATGGAAGTTTTGTGCACAATGCATTATCTTCTTTATATTTAAACTGCATGAAAGGATTCTTAATAGGAGTCCAATTAGGTGGAAAGGGTGAATGGGTAGAGAAATCTTCTAGTTATTCCCTATTGAAAAATCCATTCCTTTGGATACTTGTTCTTCTTTATTTCCCATTCTATTGAGTGTGGGTTTCCCTTTGTTTCTCTTGCATTTGGGATCATTATCATTGATCTAAATTCTCTGCCATTTCCTTCAGTGAAACTTTCTGTTCAAGTTGCATCATCTTCATTATATTTAAAGATTGATCAAAGGATTCGTAACTTCAATCCTTTTCAGTCTGAAAATGTTTTGTCCAAAGCAATGTTCCTGTTATTCCTGTATGAAAAAACAATTCCGTTTCTTACTTGTTCTTTACTTTTTCACATTCTGGGTCTAGTTTTCCATTTGCTTCTTTTACTGTTTGGGATATTATAGTTGATATCAATTCTCTCGCATTTCCTTCAATAGTAGTTTTGTACACAATGCATTATCTTCCTTATATTCAAACTGTACCAAAGGATTCTTAACAACAGTCCCATACAGTGGAAAGAGTGACTGGTTTGAGAAATCGTCAAGTTATTCCCTATTGAAAATTCCATTCCTTTGGATATTTGTTCTATTCTATTTCCCATTGTATTGAGTCTAGGTTTCCCTTTGTTTCCCTTGCATTTCGGATCATTGTAATTGATTTAAATTCTCTCCCATTTGCTTCAATGGAACTTTCTTTACAAGTTGCATAATCTTCTTTGTATTTAAAGATTGATAAAAAGATTCGTAACAGCAATCCTTTCAGTCTGAAAAATTTTGTCCAAAGGAATGTTCCGGTTATTCCAGTACCAAAAACAATTGGTTTTGTTACTTGTTCTTCTCTATTTCACATTCTATTGAGTCTAGTTTTCCCTTTGTTTCTTTTACAGTTTGGGATATTATAGTTGATATTAATTTTCTCCATTTGCTTCAATGGAAGTTTTATGCACAATGCATTATCTTCCTTATATTCAAACTGCATGAAAGGATTCTTAATAGGAGTCCAATTCAGTGGAAAGGGTGAATAGGTAGAGATATCTTCTAGTTATTCCCTATTGAAAAATCCATTCCTTTGGATACTTGTTCTTCTTTATTTCCCATTCTATTGAGTCTGGGTTTCCCTTTGTTTCTCTTGCATTTGGGATCATTATCATTGATCTAAATTCTCTGCCATTTCCTTCAGTGAAACTTTCTGTTCAAGTTGCATCATCTTCATTATATTTAAAGATTGATCAAAGGATTCGTAACTTCAATCCTTTTCAGTCTGAAAATGTTTTGTCCAAAGCAATGTTCCTGTTATTCCTGTATGAAAAAACAATTCCGTTTCTTACTTGTTCTTTACTTTTTCACATTCTGGGTCTAGTTTTCCATTTGCTTCTTTTACTGTTTGGGATATTATAGTTGATATCAATTCTCTCGTATTTCCTTCAATAGTAGTTTTGTACACAATGCATTATCTTCCTTATATTCAAACTGTACCAAAGGATTCTTAACAACAGTCCCATACAGTGGAAAGAGAGACTGGTTTGAGAAATCGTCAAGTTATTCCCTATTGAAAATTCCATTCCTTTGGATATTTATTCTATTCTATTTCCCATTGTATTGAGTCTAGGTTTCGCATTTCAGATCATTGTAATTGATTTAAATTCTCTCCCATTTGCTTCAATGGAACTTTCTTTACAAGTTGCATAATCTTCTTTGTATTTAAAGATTGATCAAAAGATTCGTAACAGCAATCCTTTTCAATCTGAAAAATTTTGTCCAAAGGAATATTCCGGTTATTCCAGTACCAAAAACAATAGGTTTTGTTACTTGTTCTTCTCTATTTCACATTCTATTGAGTCTAGTTTTCCCTTTGTTTCTTTTACAGTTTGGGATATTATAGTTGATATTACTTTTCTCCATTTGCTTCAATGGAAGTTTTGTGCACAATGCATTATCTTCTTTATATTTAAACTGCATGAAAGGATTCTTAATAGGAGTCCAATTAGGTGGAAAGGGTGAATGGGTAGAGAAATCTTCTAGTTATTCCCTATTGAAAAATCCATTCCTTTGGATACTTGTTCTTCTTTATTTCCCATTCTATTGAGTGTGGGTTTCCCTTTGTTTCTCTTGCATTTGGGATCATTATCATTGATCTAAATTCTCTGCCATTTCCTTCAGTGAAACTTTCTGTTCAAGTTGCATCATCTTCATTATATTTAAAGATTGATCAAAGGATTCGTAACTTCAATCCTTTTCAGTCTGAAAATGTTTTGTCCAAAGCAATGTTCCTGTTATTCCTGTATGAAAAAACAATTCCGTTTCTTACTTGTTCTTTACTTTTTCACATTCTGGGTCTAGTTTTCCATTTGCTTCTTTTACTGTTTGGGATATTATAGTTGATATCAATTCTCTCGCATTTCCTTCAATAGTAGTTTTGTACACAATGCATTATCTTCCTTATATTCAAACTGTACCAAAGGATTCTTAACAACAGTCCCATACAGTGGAAAGAGTGACTGGTTTGAGAAATCGTCAAGTTATTCCCTATTGAAAATTCCATTCCTTTGGATATTTGTTCTATTCTATTTCCCATTGTATTGAGTCTAGGTTTCCCTTTGTTTCCCTTGCATTTCGGATCATTGTAATTGATTTAAATTCTCTCCCATTTGCTTCAATGGAACTTTCTTTACAAGTTGCATAATCTTCTTTGTATTTAAAGATTGATAAAAAGATTCGTAACAGCAATCCTTTCAGTCTGAAAAATTTTGTCCAAAGGAATGTTCCGGTTATTCCAGTACCAAAAACAATTGGTTTTGTTACTTGTTCTTCTCTATTTCACATTCTATTGAGTCTAGTTTTCCCTTTGTTTCTTTTACAGTTTGGGATATTATAGTTGATATTAATTTTCTCCATTTGCTTCAATGGAAGTTTTATGCACAATGCATTATCTTCCTTATATTCAAACTGCATGAAAGGATTCTTAATAGGAGTCCAATTCAGTGGAAAGGGTGAATAGGTAGAGATATCTTCTAGTTATTCCCTATTGAAAAATCCATTCCTTTGGATACTTGTTCTTCTTTATTTCCCATTCTATTGAGTCTGGGTTTCCCTTTGTTTCTCTTGCATTTGGGATCATTATCATTGATCTAAATTCTCTGCCATTTCCTTCAGTGAAACTTTCTGTTCAAGTTGCATCATCTTCATTATATTTAAAGATTGATCAAAGGATTCGTAACTTCAATCCTTTTCAGTCTGAAAATGTTTTGTCCAAAGCAATGTTCCTGTTATTCCTGTATGAAAAAACAATTCCGTTTCTTACTTGTTCTTTACTTTTTCACATTCTGGGTCTAGTTTTCCATTTGCTTCTTTTACTGTTTGGGATATTATAGTTGATATCAATTCTCTCGTATTTCCTTCAATAGTAGTTTTGTACACAATGCATTATCTTCCTTATATTCAAACTGTACCAAAGGATTCTTAACAACAGTCCCATACAGTGGAAAGAGTGACTGGTTTGAGAAATCGTCAAGTTATTCCCTATTGAAAATTCCATTCCTTTGGATATTTATTCTATTCTATTTCCCATTGTATTGAGTCTAGGTTTCGCATTTCAGATCATTGTAATTGATTTAAATTCTCTCCCATTTGCTTCAATGGAACTTTCTTTACAAGTTGCATAATCTTCTTTGTATTTAAAGATTGATCAAAAGATTCGTAACAGCAATCCTTTTCAATCTGAAAAATTTTGTCCAAAGGAATGTTCCAGTTATTCCAGTACCAAAAACAATAGGTTTTGTTACTTGTTCTTCTCTATTTCACATTCTATTGAGTCTAGTTTTCCCTTTGTTTCTTTTACAGTTTGGGATATTATAGTTGATATTACTTTTCTCCATTTGCTTCAATGGAAGTTTTGTGCACAATGCATTATCTTCTTTATATTTAAACTGCATGAAAGGATTCTTAATAGGAGTCCAATTAGGTGGAAAGGGTGAATGGGTAGAGAAATCTTCTAGTTATTCCCTATTGAAAAATCCATTCCTTTGGATACTTGTTCTTCTTTATTTCCCATTCTATTGAGTGTGGGTTTCCCTTTGTTTCTCTTGCATTTGGGATCATTATCATTGATCTAAATTCTCTGCCATTTCCTTCAGTGAAACTTTCTGTTCAAGTTGCATCATCTTCATTATATTTAAAGATTGATCAAAGGATTCGTAACTTCAATCCTTTTCAGTCTGAAAATGTTTTGTCCAAAGCAATGTTCCTGTTATTCCTGTATGAAAAAACAATTCCGTTTCTTACTTGTTCTTTACTTTTTCACATTCTGGGTCTAGTTTTCCATTTGCTTCTTTTACTGTTTGGGATATTATAGTTGATATCAATTCTCTCGCATTTCCTTCAATAGTAGTTTTGTACACAATGCATTATCTTCCTTATATTCAAACTGTACCAAAGGATTCTTAACAACAGTCCTATACAGTGGAAAGAGTGACTGGTTTGAGAAATCGTCAAGTTATTCCCTATTGAAAATTCCATTCTATTTCCCATTGTATTGAGTGTAGGTTTCGCATTTCAGATCATTGTAAATGATTTAAATTCTCTCCCATTTGCTTCAATGGAACTTTCTTTACAAGTTGCATAATCTTCTTTGTATTTAAAGATTGATCAAAAGATTCGTAACAGCAATCCTTTTCAATCTGAAAAATTTTGTCCAAAGGAATGTTCCAGTTATTCCAGTACCAAAAACAATTGGTTTTGTTACTTGTTCTTCTCTATTTCACATTCTATTGAGTCTAGTTTTCCCTTTGTTTCTTTTACAGTTTGGGATATTATAGTTGATATTACTTTTCTCCATTTGCTTCAATGGAAGTTTTGTGCACAATGCATTATCTTCTTTATATTTAAACTGCATGAAAAGATTCTTAATAGGAGTCCAATTCAGTGGAAAGGGTGAATGGGTAGAGAAATCTTCTAGTTATTCCCTATTGAAAAATCCATTCCTTTGGATACTTGTTCTTCTTTATTTCCCATTCTATTGAGTCTGGGTTTCCCTTTGTTTCTCTTGCATTTGGGATCATTATCATTGATCTAAATTCTTTGCCATTTCCTTCAGTGAAACTTTCTGTTCAAGTTGCATCATCTTCATTATATTGAAAGATTGATCAAAGGATTTGTAACAGCAATCCTTTTCAGTCTGAAAATGTTTTGTCCAAAGCAATGTTCCTGTTACTCCTGTATGAAAAAACAATTCCGTTTCTTACTTGTTCTTTACTTTTTCACATTCTGGGTCTAGTATTCCATTTGCTTCTTTTACTGTTTGGGATATTATAGTTGATATCAATTCTCTCGCATTTCCTTCAATAGTAGTTTTGTACACAATGCATTATCTTCCTTATATTCAAACTGTACCAAAGGATTCTTAACAACAATCCCATACAGTGGAAAGAGTGACTGGTTTGAGAAATTGTCAAGTTATTCCCTATTGAAAATTCCATTCCTTTGGATATTTGTTCTATTCTATTTCCCATTGTATTGAGTCTAGATTTCGCATTTCAGATCATTGTAATTGATTTAAATTCTCTCCCATTTGCTTCAATGGAACTTTCTTTACAAGTTGCATAATCTTCTTTGTATTTAAAGATTGATCAAAAGATTCGTAACAGCAATCCTTTTCAATCTGAAAAATTTTGTCCAAAGGAATGTTCCAGTTATTCCAGTACCAAAAACAATTGGTTTTGTTACTTGTTCTTCTCTATTTCACATTCTATTGAGTCTAGTTTTCCCTTTGTTTCTTTTACAGTTTGGGATATTATAGTTGATATTAATTTTCTCCATTTGCTTCAATGGAAGTTTTGTGCACAATGCATTATCTTCCTTATATTCAAACTTCATGAAAGGATTCTTAATAGGAGTCCAATTCAGTGGAAAGGGTGAATGGGTAGATAAATCTTCTAGTTATTCCCTATTGAAAAATCCATTCCTTTGGATACTTGTTCTTCTTTATTTCCCATTCTATTGAGTCTGGGTTTCCCTTTGTTTCTCTTGCATTTGGGATCATTATCATTGATCTAAATTCTTTGCCATTTCCTTCAGTGAAACTTTCTGTTCAAGTTACATCATCTTCATTATATTTAAAGATTGATCAAAGGATTCGTAACAGCAATCCTTTTCAGTCTGAAAATGTTTTGTCCAAAGCAATGTTCCTGTTATTCCTGTATGAAAAAACAATTCCGTTTCTTACTTGTTCTTTACTTTTTCACATTCTGGGTCTAGTTTTCCATTTGCTTCTTTTACTGTTTGGGATATTATAGTTGATATCAATTCTCTCGCATTTCCTTCAATAGTAGTTTTGTACACAATGCATTATCTTCCTTATATTCAAACTGTACCAAAGGATTCTTAACAACAGTCCCATACAGTGGAAAGAGTGACTGGTTTGAGAAATCGTCAAGTTATTCCCTATTGAAAATTCCATTCCTTTGGATATTTGTTCTAATCTATTTCCCATTGTATTGAGTGTAGGTTTCGCATTTCAGATCATTGTAATTGATTTAAATTCTCTCCCATTTGCTTCAATGGAACTTTCTTTACAAGTTGCATAATCTTCTTTGTATTTAAAGATTGATCAAAAGATTCGTAACAGCAATCCTTTTCAGTCTGAAAAATTTTGTCCAAAGGAATGTTCCGGTTATTCCAGTACCAAAAACAATAGGTTTTGTTACTTGTTCTTCTCTATTTCACATTCTATTGAGTCTAGTTTTCCCTTTGTTTCTTTTACAGTTTGGGATATTATAGTTGATATTACTTTTCTCCATTTGCTTCAATGGAAGTTTTGTGCACAATGCATTATCTTCTTTATATTTAAACTGCATGAAAGGATTCTTAATAGGAGTCCAATTCAGTGGAAAGGGTGAATGGGTAGAGAAATCTTCTAGTTATTCCCTATTGAAAAATCCATTCCTTTGGATACTTGTTCTTCTTTATTTCCCATTCTATTGAGTCTGGGTTTCCCTTTGTTTCTCTTGCATTTGGGATCATTATCATTGATCTAAATTCTCTGCCATTTCCTTCAGTGAAACTTTCTGTTCAAGTTGCATCATCTTCATTATATTTAAAGATTGATCAAAGGATTCGTAACTTCAATCCTTTTCAGTCTGAAAGTGTTTTGTCCAAAGCAATGTTCCTGTTATTCCTGTATGAAAAAACAATTCCGTTTCTTACTTGTTCTTTACTTTTTCACATTCTGGGTCTAGTTTTCCATTTGCTTCTTTTACTGTTTGGGATATTATAGTTGATATCAATTCTCTCGCATTTCCTTCAATAGTAGTTTTGTACACAATGCATTATCTTCCTTATATTCAAACTGTACCAAAGGATTCTTAACAACAGTCCCATACAGTGGAAAGAGTGACTGGTTTGAGAAATCGTCAAGTTATTCCCTATTGAAAATTCCATTCCTTTGGATATTTGTTCTATTCTATTTCCCATTGTATTGAGTCTAGGTTTCCCTTTGTTTCCCTTGCATTTCGGATCATTGTAATTGATTTAAATTCTCTCCCATTTGCTTCAATGGAACTTTCTTTACAAGTTGCATAATCTTCTTTGTATTTAAAGATTGATAAAAAGATTCGTAACAGCAATCCTTTCCGTCTGAAAATTTTGTCCAAAGGAATGTTCCGGTTATTCCAGTACCAAAAACAATTGGTTTTGTTACTTGTTCTTCTCTATTTCACATTCTATTGAGTCTAGTTTTCCCTTTGTTTCTTTTACAGTTTGGGATATTATAGTTGATATTAATTTTCTCCATTTGCTTCAATGGAAGTTTTGTGCACAATGCATTATCTTCCTTATATTCAAACTGCATGAAAGGATTCTTAATAGGAGTCCAATTCAGTGGAAAGGGTGAATAGGTAGAGATATCTTCTAGTTATTCCCTATTGAATAATCCATTCCTTTGGATACTTGTTCTTCTTTATTTCCCATTCTATTGAGTCTGGGTTTCCCTTTGTTTCTCTTGCATTTGGGATCATTATCATTGATCTAAATTCTCTGCCATTTCCTTCAGTGAAACTTTCTGTTCAAGTTGCATCATCTTCATTATATTTAAAGATTGATCAAAGGATTCGTAACTTCAATCCTTTTCAGTCTGAAAATGTTTTGTCCAAAGCAATGTTCCTGTTATTCCTGTATGAAAAAACAATTCCGTTTCTTACTTGTTCTTTACTTTTTCACATTCTGGGTCTAGTTTTCCATTTGCTTCTTTTACTGTTTGGGATATTATAGTTGATATCAATTCTCTCGCATTTCCTTCAATAGTAGTTTTGTACACAATGCATTATCTTCCTTATATTCAAACTGTACCAAAGGATTCTTAACAACAGTCCCATACAGTGGAAAGAGTGACTGGTTTGAGAAATCGTCAAGTTATTCCCTATTGAAAATTCCATTCCTTTGGATATTTGTTCTAATCTATTTCCCATTGTATTGAGTGTAGGTTTCGCATTTCAGATCATTGTAATTGATTTAAATTCTCTCCCATTTGCTTCAATGGAACTTTCTTTACAAGTTGCATAATCTTCTTTGTATTTAAAGATTGATCAAAAGATTCGTAACAGCAATCCTTTTCAGTCTGAAAAATTTTGTCCAAAGGAATGTTCCGGTTATTCCAGTACCAAAAACAATAGGTTTTGTTACTTGTTCTTCTCTATTTCACATTCTATTGAGTCTAGTTTTCCCTTTGTTTCTTTTACAGTTTGGGATATTATAGTTGATATTACTTTTCTCCATTTGCTTCAATGGAAGTTTTGTGCACAATGCATTATCTTCCTTATATTCAAACTGCATGAAAGGATTCTTAATAGGAGTCCAATTCAGTGGAAAGGGTGAATGGGTAGAGAAATCTTCTAGTTATTCCCTATTGAAAAATCCATTCCTTTGGATACTTGTTCTTCTTTATTTCCCATTCTATTGAGTCTGGGTTTCCCTTTGTTTCTCTTGCATTTGGGATCATTATCATTGATCTAAATTCTCTGCCATTTCCTTCAGTGAAACTTTCTGTTCAAGTTGCATCATCTTCATTATATTTAAAGATTGATCAAAGGATTCATAACTTCAATCCTTTTCAGTCTGAAAATGTTTTGTCCAAAGCAATGTTCCTGTTTTTCCTTTATGAAAAAACAATTCCGTTTCTTACTTGTTCTTTACTTTTTCACATTCTGGGTCTAGTTTTCCATTTGCTTCTTTTACTGTTTGGGATATTATAGTTGATATCAATTCTCTCGCATTTCCTTCAATAGTAGTTTTGTACACAATGCATTATCTTCCTTATATTCAAACTGTACCAAAGGATTCTTAACAACAGTCCCATACAGTGGAAAGAGTGACTGGTTTGAGAAATCGTCAAGTTATTCCCTATTGAAAATTCCATTCCTTTGGATATTTGTTCTATTCTATTTCCCATTGTATTGAGTCTAGGTTTCCCTTTGTTTCCCTTGCATTTCGGATCATTGTAATTGATTTAAATTCTCTCCCATTTGCTTCAATGGAACTTTCTTTACAAGTTGCATAATCTTCTTTGTATTTAAAGATTGATAAAAAGATTCGTAACAGCAATCCTTTCAGTCTGAAAAATTTTGTCCAAAGGAATGTTCCGGTTATTCCAGTACCAAAAACAATTGGTTTTGTTACTTGTTCTTCTCTATTTCACATTCTATTGAGTCTAGTTTTCCCTTTGTTTCTTTTACAGTTTGGGATATTATAGTTGATATTAATTTTCTCCATTTGCTTCAATGGAAGTTTTGTGCACAATGCATTATCTTCCTTATATTCAAACTGCATGAAAGGATTCTTAATAGGAGTCCAATTCAGTGGAAAGGGTGAATAGGTAGAGATATCTTCTAGTTATTCCCTATTGAAAAATCCATTCCTTTGGATACTTGTTCTTCTTTATTTCCCATTCTATTGAGTCTGGGTTTCCCTTTGTTTCTCTTGCATTTGGGATCATTATCATTGATCTAAATTCTCTGCCATTTCCTTCAGTGAAACTTTCTGTTCAAGTTGCATCATCTTCATTATATTTAAAGATTGATCAAAGGATTCGTAACTTCAATCCTTTTCAGTCTGAAAATGTTTTGTCCAAAGCAATGTTCCTGTTATTCCTGTATGAAAAAACAATTCCGTTTCTTACTTGTTCTTTACTTTTTCACATTCTGGGTCTAGTTTTCCATTTGCTTCTTTTACTGTTTGGGATATTATAGTTGATATCAATTCTCTCGTATTTCCTTCAATAGTAGTTTTGTACACAATGCATTATCTTCCTTATATTCAAACTGTACCAAAGGATTCTTAACAACAGTCCCATACAGTGGAAAGAGTGACTGGTTTGAGAAATCGTCAAGTTATTCCCTATTGAAAATTCCATTCCTTTGGATATTTATTCTATTCTATTTCCCATTGTATTGAGTCTAGGTTTCGCATTTCAGATCATTGTAATTGATTTAAATTCTCTCCCATTTGCTTCAATGGAACTTTCTTTACAAGTTGCATAATCTTCTTTGTATTTAAAGATTGATCAAAAGATTCGTAACAGCAATCCTTTTCAATCTGAAAAATTTTGTCCAAAGGAATGTTCCAGTTATTCCAGTACCAAAAACAATAGGTTTTGTTACTTGTTCTTCTCTATTTCACATTCTATTGAGTCTAGTTTTCCCTTTGTTTCTTTTACAATTTGGGATATTATAGTTGATATTACTTTTCTCCATTTGCTTCAATGGAAGTTTTGTGCACAATGCATTATCTTCTTTATATTTAAACTGCATGAAAGGATTCTTAATAGGAGTCCAATTAGGTGGAAAGGGTGAATGGGTAGAGAAATCTTCTAGTTATTCCCTATTGAAAAATCCATTCCTTTGGATACTTGTTCTTCTTTATTTCCCATTCTATTGAGTGTGGGTTTCCCTTTGTTTCTCTTGCATTTGGGATCATTATCATTGATCTAAATTCTCTGCCATTTCCTTCAGTGAAACTTTCTGTTCAAGTTGCATCATCTTCATTATATTTAAAGATTGATCAAAGGATTCGTAACTTCAATCCTTTTCAGTCTGAAAATGTTTTGTCCAAAGCAATGTTCCTGTTATTCCTGTATGAAAAAACAATTCCGTTTCTTACTTGTTCTTTACTTTTTCACATTCTGGGTCTAGTTTTCCATTTGCTTCTTTTACTGTTTGGGATATTATAGTTGATATCAATTCTCTCGCATTTCCTTCAATAGTAGTTTTGTACACAATGCATTATCTTCCTTATATTCAAACTGTACCAAAGGATTCTTAACAACAGTCCTATACAGTGGAAAGAGTGACTGGTTTGAGAAATCGTCAAGTTATTCCCTATTGAAAATTCCATTCCTTTGGATATTTGTTCTAATCTATTTCCCATTGTATTGAGTGTAGGTTTCGCATTTCAGATCATTGTAAATGATTTAAATTCTCTCCCATTTGCTTCAATGGAACTTTCTTTACAAGTTGCATAATCTTCTTTGTATTTAAAGATTGATCAAAAGATTCGTAACAGCAAACCTTTTCAGTCTGAAAAATTTTGTCCAAAGGAATGTTCCGGTTATTCCAGTACCAAAAACAATAGGTTTTGTTACTTGTTCTTCTCTATTTCACATTCTATTGAGTCTAGTTTTCCCTTTGTTTCTTTTACAGTTTGGGATATTATAGTTGATATTACTTTTCTCCATTTGCTTCAATGGAAGTTTTGTGCACAATGCATTATCTTCTTTATATTTAAACTGCATGAAAGGATTCTTAATAGGAGTCCAATTAGGTGGAAAGGGTGAATGGGTAGAAAAATCTTCTAGTTATTCCCTATTGAAAAATCCATTCCTTTGGATACTTGTTCTTCTTTATTTCCCATTCTATTGAGTCTGGGTTTCCCTTTGTTTCTCTTGCATTTGGGATCATTATCATTGATCTAAATTCTCTGCCATTTCCTTCAGTGAAACTTTCTGTTCAAGTTGCATCATCTTCATTATATTTAAAGATTGATCAAAGGATTCGTAACTTCAATCCTTTTCAGTCTGAAAATGTTTTGTCCAAAGCAATGTTCCTGTTATTCCTGTATGAAAAAACAATTCCGTTTCTTACTTGTTCTTTACTTTTTCACATTCTGGGTCTAGTTTTCCATTTGCTTCTTTTACTGTTTGGGATATTATAGTTGATATCAATTCTCTCGCATTTCCTTCAATAGTAGTTTTGTACACAATGCATTATCTTCCTTATATTCAAACTGTACCAAAGGATTCTTAACAACAGTCCTATACAGTGGAAAGAGTGACTGGTTTGAGAAATCTTCAAGTTATTCCCTATTGAAAATTCCATTCCTTTGGATATTTGTTCTATTCTATTTCCCATTGTATTGAGTCTAGGTTTCCCTTTGTTTCCCTTGCATTTCAGATCATTGTAATTGATTTAAATATTCTCCCATTTTCTTCAATGGAACATTCTGTACAAGTTGCATAATCTTCTTTGTATTTAAAGATTGATCAAAAGATTCGTAACAGCATTCCTTTTCAGTCTGAAAAATTTAGTCCAAAGGAATGTTCCGGTTATTCCAGTACCAAAAACAATAGGTTTTGTTACTTGTTCTTCTCTATTTCACATTCTATTGAGTCTAGTTTTCCCTTTGTTTCTTTTACAGTTTGGGATATTATAGTTGATATTACTTTTCTCCATTTGCTTCAATGGAAGTTTTGTGCACAATGCATTATCTTCTTTATATTTAAACTGCATGAAAGGATTCTTAATAGGAGTCCAATTAGGTGGAAAGGGTGAATGGGTAGAGAAATCTTCTAGTTATTCCCTATTGAAAAATCCATTCCTTTGGATACTTGTTCTTCTTTATTTCCCATTCTATTGAGTCTGGGTTTCCCTTTGTTTCTCTTGCATTTGGGATCATTATCATTGATCTAAATTCTCTGCCATTTCCTTCAGTGAAACTTTCTGTTCAAGTTGCATCATCTTCATTATATTTAAAGATTGATCAAAGGATTCGTAACTTCAATCCTTTTCAGTCTGAAAATGTTTTGTCCAAAGCAATGTTCCTGTTATTCCTGTATGAAAAAACAATTCCGTTTCTTACTTGTTCTTTACTTTTTCACATTCTGGGTCTAGTTTTCCATTTGCTTCTTTTACTGTTTGGGATATTATAGTTGATATCAATTCTCTCGCATTTCCTTCAATAGTAGTTTTGTACACAATGCATTATCTTCCTTATATTCAAACTGTACCAAAGGATTCTTAACAACAGTCCCATACAGTGGAAAGAGTGACTGGTTTGAGAAATTGTCAAGTTATTCCCTATTGAAAATTCCATTCCTTTGGATATTTGTTCTATTCTATTTCCCATTGTATTGAGTCTAGGTTTCCCTTTGTTTCCCTTGCATTTCGGATCATTGTAATTGATTTAAATTCTCTCCCATTTGCTTCAATGGAACTTTCTTTACAAGTTGCATAATCTTCTTTGTATTTAAAGATTGATAAAAAGATTCGTAACAGCAATCCTTTCAGTCTGAAAAATTTTGTCCAAAGGAATGTTCCGGTTATTCCAGTACCAAAAACAATTGGTTTTGTTACTTGTTCTTCTCTATTTCACATTCTATTGAGTCTAGTTTTCCCTTTGTTTCTTTTACAGTTTGGGATATTATAGTTGATATTAATTTTCTCCATTTGCTTCAATGGAAGTTTTGTGCACAATGCATTATCTTCCTTATATTCAAACTGCATGAAAGGATTCTTAATAGGAGTCCAATTCAGTGGAAAGGGTGAATAGGTAGAGATATCTTCTAGTTATTCCCTATTGAAAAATCCATTCCTTTGGATACTTGTTCTTCTTTATTTCCCATTCTATTGAGTCTGGGTTTCCCTTTGTTTCTCTTGCATTTGGGATCATTATCATTGATCTAAATTCTCTGCCATTTCCTTCAGTGAAACTTTCTGTTCAAGTTGCATCATCTTCATTATATTTAAAGATTGATCAAAGGATTCGTAACTTCAATCCTTTTCAGTCTGAAAATGTTTTGTCCAAAGCAATGTTCCTGTTATTCCTGTATGAAAAAACAATTCCGTTTCTTACTTGTTCTTTACTTTTTCACATTCTGGGTCTAGTTTTCCATTTGCTTCTTTTACTGTTTGGGATATTATAGTTGATATCAATTCTCTCGTATTTCCTTCAATAGTAGTTTTGTACACAATGCATTATCTTCCTTATATTCAAACTGTACCAAAGGATTCTTAACAACAGTCCCATACAGTGGAAAGAGAGACTGGTTTGAGAAATCGTCAAGTTATTCCCTATTGAAAATTCCATTCCTTTGGATATTTATTCTATTCTATTTCCCATTGTATTGAGTCTAGGTTTCGCATTTCAGATCATTGTAATTGATTTAAATTCTCTCCCATTTGCTTCAATGGAACTTTCTTTACAAGTTGCATAATCTTCTTTGTATTTAAAGATTGATCAAAAGATTCGTAACAGCAATCCTTTTCAATCTGAAAAATTTTGTCCAAAGGAATGTTCCAGTTATTCCAGTACCAAAAACAATAGGTTTTGTTACTTGTTCTTCTCTATTTCACATTCTATTGAGTCTAGTTTTCCCTTTGTTTCTTTTACAGTTTGGGATATTATAGTTGATATTACTTTTCTCCATTTGCTTCAATGGAAGTTTTGTGCACAATGCATTATCTTCTTTATATTTAAACTGCATGAAAGGATTCTTAATAGGAGTCCAATTAGGTGGAAAGGGTGAATGGGTAGAGAAATCTTCTAGTTATTCCCTATTGAAAAATCCATTCCTTTGGATACTTGTTCTTCTTTATTTCCCATTCTATTGAGTGTGGGTTTCCCTTTGTTTCTCTTGCATTTGGGATCATTATCATTGATCTAAATTCTCTGCCATTTCCTTCAGTGAAACTTTCTGTTCAAGTTGCATCATCTTCATTATATTTAAAGATTGATCAAAGGATTCGTAACTTCAATCCTTTTCAGTCTGAAAATGTTTTGTCCAAAGCAATGTTCCTGTTATTCCTGTATGAAAAAACAATTCCGTTTCTTACTTGTTCTTTACTTTTTCACATTCTGGGTCTAGTTTTCCATTTGCTTCTTTTACTGTTTGGGATATTATAGTTGATATCAATTCTCTCGCATTTCCTTCAATAGTAGTTTTGTACACAATGCATTATCTTCCTTATATTCAAACTGTACCAAAGGATTCTTAACAACAGTCCCATACAGTGGAAAGAGTGATTGGTTTGAGAAATCGTCAAGTTATTCCCTATTGAAAATTCCATTCCTTTGGATATTTGTTCTATTCTATTTCCCATTGTATTGAGTCTAGGTTTCCCTTTGTTTCCCTTGCATTTCGGATCATTGTAATTGATTTAAATTCTCTCCCATTTGCTTCAATGGAACTTTCTTTACAAGTTGCATAATCTTCTTTGTATTTAAAGATTGATAAAAAGATTCGTAACAGCAATCCTTTCAGTCTGAAAAATTTTGTCCAAAGGAATGTTCCGGTTATTCCAGTACCAAAAACAATTGGTTTTGTTACTTGTTCTTCTCTATTTCACATTCTATTGAGTCTAGTTTTCCCTTTGTTTCTTTTACAGTTTGGGATATTATAGTTGATATTAATTTTCTCCATTTGCTTCAATGGAAGTTTTATGCACAATGCATTATCTTCCTTATATTCAAACTGCATGAAAGGATTCTTAATAGGAGTCCAATTCAGTGGAAAGGGTGAATAGGTAGAGATATCTTCTAGTTATTCCCTATTGAAAAATCCATTCCTTTGGATACTTGTTCTTCTTTATTTCCCATTCTATTGAGTCTGGGTTTCCCTTTGTTTCTCTTGCATTTGGGATCATTATCATTGATCTAAATTCTCTGCCATTTCCTTCAGTGAAACTTTCTGTTCAAGTTGCATCATCTTCATTATATTTAAAGATTGATCAAAGGATTCGTAACTTCAATCCTTTTCAGTCTGAAAATGTTTTGTCCAAAGCAATGTTCCTGTTATTCCTGTATGAAAAAACAATTCCGTTTCTTACTTGTTCTTTACTTTTTCACATTCTGGGTCTAGTTTTCCATTTGCTTCTTTTACTGTTTGGGATATTATAGTTGATATCAATTCTCTCGTATTTCCTTCAATAGTAGTTTTGTACACAATGCATTATCTTCCTTATATTCAAACTGTACCAAAGGATTCTTAACAACAGTCCCATACAGTGGAAAGAGTGACTGGTTTGAGAAATCGTCAAGTTATTCCCTATTGAAAATTCCATTCCTTTGGATATTTGTTCTAATCTATTTCCCATTGTATTGAGTGTAGGTTTCGCATTTCAGATCATTGTAATTGATTTAAATTCTCTCCCATTTGCTTCAATGGAACTTTCTTTACAAGTTGCATAATCTTCTTTGTATTTAAAGATTGATCAAAAGATTCGTAACAGCAATCCTTTTCAATCTGAAAAATTTTGTCCAAAGGAATGTTCCAGTTATTCCAGTACCAATAACAATTGGTTTTGTTACTTGTTCTTCTCTATTTCACATTCTATTGAGTCTAGTTTTCCCTTTGTTTCTTTTACAGTTTGGGATATTATAGTTGATATTAATTTTCTCCATTTGCTTCAATGGAAGTTTTGTGCACAATGCATTATCTTCCTTATATTCAAACTGCATGAAAGGATTCTTAATAGGAGTCCAATTCAGTGGAAAGGGTGAATGGGTAGATAAATCTTCTAGTTATTCCCTATTGAAAAATCCATTCCTTTGGATACTTGTTCTTCTTTATTTCCCATTCTATTGAGTCTGGGTTTCCCTTTGTTTCTCTTGCATTTGGGATCATTATCATTGATCTAAATTCTTTGCCATTTCCTTCAGTGAAACTTTCTGTTCAAGTTACATCATCTTCATTATATTTAAAGATTGATCAAAGGATTCGTAACAGCAATCCTTTTCAGTCTGAAAATGTTTTGTCCAAAGCAATGTTCCTGTTATTCCTGTATGAAAAAACAATTCCGTTTCTTACTTGTTCTTTACTTTTTCACATTCTGGGTCTAGTTTTCCATTTGCTTCTTTTACTGTTTGGGATATTATAGTTGATATCAATTCTCTCGCATTTCCTTCAATAGTAGTTTTGTACACAATGCATTATCTTCCTTATATTCAAACTGTACCAAAGGATTCTTAACAACAGTCCCATACAGTGGAAAGAGTGACTGGTTTGAGAAATCGTCAAGTTATTCCCTATTGAAAATTCCATTCCTTTGGATATTTGTTCTAATCTATTTCCCATTGTATTGAGTGTAGGTTTCGCATTTCAGATCATTGTAATTGATTTAAATTCTCTCCCATTTGCTTCAATGGAACTTTCTTTACAAGTTGCATAATCTTCTTTGTATTTAAAGATTGATCAAAAGATTCGTAACAGCAATCCTTTTCAGTCTGAAAAATTTTGTCCAAAGGAATGTTCCGGTTATTCCAGTACCAAAAACAATAGGTTTTGTTACTTGTTCTTCTCTATTTCACATTCTATTGAGTCTAGTTTTCCCTTTGTTTCTTTTACAGTTTGGGATATTATAGTTGATATTACTTTTCTCCATTTGCTTCAATGGAAGTTTTGTGCACAATGCATTATCTTCTTTATATTTAAACTGCATGAAAGGATTCTTAATAGGAGTCCAATTCAGTGGAAAGGGTGAATGGGTAGAGAAATCTTCTAGTTATTCCCTATTGAAAAATCCATTCCTTTGGATACTTGTTCTTCTTTATTTCCCATTCTATTGAGTCTGGGTTTCCCTTTGTTTCTCTTGCATTTGGGATCATTATCATTGATCTAAATTCTCTGCCATTTCCTTCAGTGAAACTTTCTGTTCAAGTTGCATCATCTTCATTATATTTAAAGATTGATCAAAGGATTCGTAACTTCAATCCTTTTCAGTCTGAAAGTGTTTTGTCCAAAGCAATGTTCCTGTTATTCCTGTATGAAAAAACAATTCCGTTTCTTACTTGTTCTTTACTTTTTCACATTCTGGGTATAGTTTTCCATTTGCTTCTTTTACTGTTTGGGATATTATAGTTGATATCAATTCTCTCGCATTTCCTTCAATAGTAGTTTTGTACACAATGCATTATCTTCCTTATATTCAAACTGTACCAAAGGATTCTTAACAACAGTCCCATACAGTGGAAAGAGTGACTGGTTTGAGAAATCGTCAAGTTATTCCCTATTGAAAATTCCATTCCTTTGGATATTTGTTCTATTCTATTTCCCATTGTATTGAGTCTAGGTTTCCCTTTGTTTCCCTTGCATTTCGGATCATTGTAATTGATTTAAATTCTCTCCCATTTGCTTCAATGGAACTTTCTTTACAAGTTGCATAATCTTCTTTGTATTTAAAGATTGATAAAAAGATTCGTAACAGCAATCCTTTCCGTCTGAAAAATTTTGTCCAAAGGAATGTTCCGGTTATTCCAGTACCAAAAACAATAGGTTTTGTTACTTGTTCTTCTCTATTTCACATTCTATTGAGTCTAGTTTTCCCTTTGTTTCTTTTACAGTTTGGGATATTATAGTTGATATTACTTTTCTCCATTTGCTTCAATGGAAGTTTTGTGCACAATGCATTATCTTCTTTATATTTAAACTGCATGAAAGGATTCTTAATAGGAGTCCAATTAGGTGGAAAGGGTGAATGGGTAGAGAAATCTTCTAGTTATTCCCTATTGAAAAATCCATTCCTTTGGATACTTGTTCTTCTTTATTTCCCATTCTATTGAGTCTGGGTTTCCCTTTGTTTCTCTTGCATTTGGGATCATTATCATTGATCTAAATTCTCTGCCATTTCCTTCAGTGAAACTTTCTGTTCAAGTTGCATCATCTTCATTATATTTAAAGATTGATCAAAGGATTCGTAACTTCAATCCTTTTCAGTCTGAAAATGTTTTGTCCAAAGCAATGTTCCTGTTATTCCTGTATGAAAAAACAATTCCGTTTCTTACTTGTTCTTTACTTTTTCACATTCTGGGTCTAGTTTTCCATTTGCTTCTTTTACTGTTTGGGATATTATAGTTGATATCAATTCTCTCGCATTTCCTTCAATAGTAGTTTTGTACACAATGCATTATCTTCCTTATATTCAAACTGTACCAAAGGATTCTTAACAACAGTCCCATACATTGGAAAGAGTGACTGGTTTGAGAAATCGTCAAGTTATTCCCTATTGAAAATTCCATTCCTTTGGATATTTGTTCTAATCTATTTCCCATTGTATTGAGTGTAGGTTTCGCATTTCAGATCATTGTAATTGATTTAAATTCTCTCCCATTTGCTTCAATGGAACTTTCTTTACAAGTTGCATAATCTTCTTTGTATTTAAAGATTGATCAAAAGATTCGTAACAGCAATCCTTTTCAGTCTGAAAAATTTTGTCCAAAGGAATGTTCCGGTTATTCCAGTACCAAAAACAATAGGTTTTGTTACTTGTTCTTCTCTATTTCACATTCTATTGAGTCTAGTTTTCCCTTTGTTTCTTTTACAGTTTGGGATATTATAGTTGATATTACTTTTCTCCATTTGCTTCAATGGAAGTTTTGTGCACAATGCATTATCTTCTTTATATTTAAACTGCATGAAAGGATTCTTAATAGGAGTCCAATTCAGTGGAAAGGGTGAATGGGTAGAGAAATCTTCTAGTTATTCCCTATTGAAAAATCCATTCCTTTGGATACTTGTTCTTCTTTATTTCCCATTCTATTGAGTCTGGGTTTCCCTTTGTTTCTCTTGCATTTGGGATCATTATCATTGATCTAAATTCTCTGCCATTTCCTTCAGTGAAACTTTCTGTTCAAGTTGCATCATCTTCATTATATTTAAAGATTGATCAAAGGATTCATAACTTCAATCCTTTTCAGTCTGAAAATGTTTTGTCCAAAGCAATGTTCCTGTTATTCCTTTATGAAAAAACAATTCCGTTTCTTACTTGTTCTTTACTTTTTCACATTCTGGGTCTAGTTTTCCATTTGCTTCTTTTACTGTTTGGGATATTATAGTTGATATCAATTCTCTCGCATTTCCTTCAATAGTAGTTTTGTACACAATGCATTATCTTCCTTATATTCAAACTGTACCAAAGGATTCTTAACAACAGTCCCATACAGTGGAAAGAGTGACTGGTTTGAGAAATCGTCAAGTTATTCCCTATTGAAAATTCCATTCCTTTGGATATTTGTTCTATTCTATTTCCCATTGTATTGAGTCTAGGTTTCCCTTTGTTTCCCTTGCATTTCGGATCATTGTAATTGATTTAAATTCTCTCCCATTTGCTTCAATGGAACTTTCTTTACAAGTTGCATAATCTTCTTTGTATTTAAAGATTGATAAAAAGATTCGTAACAGCAATCCTTTCAGTCTGAAAAATTTTGTCCAAAGGAATGTTCCGGTTATTCCAGTACCAAAAACAATTGGTTTTGTTACTTGTTCTTCTCTATTTCACATTCTATTGAGTCTAGTTTTCCCTTTGTTTCTTTTACAGTTTGGGATATTATAGTTGATATTAATTTTCTCCATTTGCTTCAATGGAAGTTTTGTGCACAATGCATTATCTTCCTTATATTCAAACTGCATGAAAGGATTCTTAATAGGAGTCCAATTCAGTGGAAAGGGTGAATAGGTAGAGATATCTTCTAGTTATTCCCTATTGAAAAATCCATTCCTTTGGATACTTGTTCTTCTTTATTTCCCATTCTATTGAGTCTGGGTTTCCCTTTGTTTCTCTTGCATTTGGGATCATTATCATTGATCTAAATTCTCTGCCATTTCCTTCAGTGAAACTTTCTGTTCAAGTTGCATCATCTTCATTATATTTAAAGATTGATCAAAGGATTCGTAACTTCAATCCTTTTCAGTCTGAAAATGTTTTGTCCAAAGCAATGTTCCTGTTATTCCTGTATGAAAAAACAATTCCGTTTCTTACTTGTTCTTTACTTTTTCACATTCTGGGTCTAGTTTTCCATTTGCTTCTTTTACTTTTTGGGATATTATAGTTGATATCAATTCTCTCGCATTTCCTTCAATAGTAGTTTTGTACACAATGCATTATCTTCCTTATATTCAAACTGTACCAAAGGATTCTTAACAACAGTCCCATACAGTGGAAAGAGTGACTGGTTTGAGAAATCGTCAAGTTATTCCCTATTGAAAATTCCATTCCTTTGGATATATATTCTATTCTATTTCCCATTGTATTGAGTCTAGGTTTCGCATTTCAGATCATTGTAATTGATTTAAATTCTCTCCCATTTGCTTCAATGGAACTTTCTTTACAAGTTGCATAATCTTCTTTGTATTTAAAGATTGATCAAAAGATTCGTAACAGCAATCCTTTTCAATCTGAAAAATTTTGTCCAAAGGAATGTTCCAGTTATTCCAGTACCAAAAACAATAGGTTTTGTTACTTGTTCTTCTCTATTTCACATTCTATTGAGTCTAGTTTTCCCTTTGTTTCTTTTACAGTTTGGGATATTATAGTTGATATTACTTTTCTCCATTTGCTTCAATGGAAGTTTTGTGCACAATGCATTATCTTCTTTATATTTAAACTGCATGAAAGGATTCTTAATAGGAGTCCAATTAGGTGGAAAGGGTGAATGGGTAGAGAAATCTTCTAGTTATTCCCTATTGAAAAATCCATTCCTTTGGATACTTGTTCTTCTTTATTTCCCATTCTATTGAGTGTGGGTTTCCCTTTGTTTCTCTTGCATTTGGGATCATTATCATTGATCTAAATTCTCTGCCATTTCCTTCAGTGAAACTTTCTGTTCAAGTTGCATCATCTTCATTATATTTAAAGATTGATCAAAGGATTCGTAACTTCAATCCTTTTCAGTCTGAAAATGTTTTGTCCAAAGCAATGTTCCTGTTATTCCTGTATGAAAAAACAATTCCGTTTCTTACTTGTTCTTTACTTTTTCACATTCTGGGTCTAGTTTTCCATTTGCTTCTTTTACTGTTTGGGATATTATAGTTGATATCAATTCTCTCGCATTTCCTTCAATAGTAGTTTTGTACACAATGCATTATCTTCCTTATATTCAAACTGTACCAAAGGATTCTTAACAGTCCTAAACAGTGGAAAGAGTGACTGGTTTGAGAAATCGTCAAGTTATTCCCTATTGAAAATTCCATTCCTTTGGATATTTGTTCTAATCTATTTCCCATTGTATTGAGTGTAGGTTTCGCATTTCAGATCATTGTAAATGATTTAAATTCTCTCCCATTTGCTTCAAAGGAACTTTCTTTACAAGTTGCATAATCTTCTTTGTATTTAAAGATTGATCAAAAGATTCGTAACAGCAATCCTTTTCAGTCTGAAAAATTTTGTCCAAAGGAATGTTCCGGTTATTCCAGTACCAAAAACAATAGGTTTTGTTACTTGTTCTTCTCTATTTCACATTCTATTGAGTCTAGTTTTCCCTTTGTTTCTTTTACAGTTTGGGATATTATAGTTGATATTACTTTTCTCCATTTGCTTCAATGGAAGTTTTGTGCACAATGCATTATCTTCTTTATATTTAAACTGCATGAAAGGATTCTTAATAGGAGTCCAATTAGGTGGAAAGGGTGAATGGGTAGAGAAATCTTCTAGTTATTCCCTATTGAAAAATCCATTCCTTTGGATACTTGTTCTTCTTTATTTCCCATTCTATTGAGTGTGGGTTTCCCTTTGTTTCTCTTGCATTTGGGATCATTATCATTGATCTAAATTCTCTGCCATTTCCTTCAGTGAAACTTTCTGTTCAAGTTGCATCATCTTCATTATATTTAAAGATTGATCAAAGGATTCGTAACTTCAATCCTTTTCAGTCTGAAAATGTTTTGTCCAAAGCAATGTTCCTGTTATTCCTGTATGAAAAAACAATTCCGTTTCTTACTTGTTCTTTACTTTTTCACATTCTGGGTCTAGTTTTCCATTTGCTTCTTTTACTGTTTGGGATATTATAGTTGATATCAATTCTCTCGCATTTCCTTCAATAGTAGTTTTGTACACAATGCATTATCTTCCTTATATTCAAACTGTACCAAAGGATTCTTAACAACAGTCCTATACAGTGGAAAGAGTGACTGGTTTGAGAAATCGTCAAGTTATTCCCTATTGAAAATTCCATTCCTTTGGATATTTGTTCTAATCTATTTCCCATTGTATTGAGTGTAGGTTTCGCATTTCAGATCATTGTAAATGATTTAAATTCTCTCCCATTTGCTTCAATGGAACTTTCTTTACAAGTTGCATAATCTTCTTTGTATTTAAAGATTGATCAAAAGATTCGTAACAGCAATCCTTTTCAGTCTGAAAAATTTTGTCCAAAGGAATGTTCCGGTTATTCCAGTACCAAAAACAATAGGTTTTGTTACTTGTTCTTCTCTATTTCACATTCTATTGAGTCTAGTTTTCCCTTTGTTTCTTTTACAGTTTGGGATATTATAGTTGATAATACTTTTCTCCATTTGCTTCAATGGAAGTTTTGTGCACAATGCATTATCTTCTTTATATTTAAACTGCATGAAAGGATTCTTAATAGGAGTCCAATTAGGTGGAAAGGGTGAATGGGTAGAGAAATCTTCTAGTTATTCCCTATTGAAAAATCCATTCCTTTGGATACTTGTTCTTCTTTATTTCCCATTCTATTGAGTCTGGGTTTCCCTTTGTTTCTCTTGCATTTGGGATCATTATCATTGATCTAAATTCTCTGCCATTTCCTTCAGTGAAACTTTCTGTTCAAGTTGCATCATCTTCATTATATTTAAAGATTGATCAAAGGATTCGTAACTTCAATCCTTTTCAGTCTGAAAATGTTTTGTCCAAAGCAATGTTCCTGTTATTCCTGTATGAAAAAACAATTCCGTTTCTTACTTGTTCTTTACTTTTTCACATTCTGGGTCTAGTTTTCCATTTGCTTCTTTTACTGTTTGGGATATTATAGTTGATATCAATTCTCTCGCATTTCCTTCAATAGTAGTTTTGTACACAATGCATTATCTTCCTTATATTCAAACTGTACCAAAGGATTCTTAACAACAGTCCCATACAGTGGAAAGAGTGACTGCTTTGAGAAATCGTCAAGTTATTCCCTATTGAAAATTCCATTCCTTTGGATATTTGTTCTAATCTATTTCCCATTGTATTGAGTGTAGGTTTCGCATTTCAGATCATTGTAATTGATTTAAATTCTCTCCCATTTGCTTCAATGGAACTTTCTTTACAAGTTGCATAATCTTCTTTGTATTTAAAGATTGATCAAAAGATTCGTAACAGCAATCCTTTTCAGTCTGAAAAATTTTGTCCAAAGGAATGTT
Source organism: Sminthopsis crassicaudata (assembly GCF_048593235.1). Taxonomy (NCBI): domain Eukaryota; kingdom Metazoa; phylum Chordata; class Mammalia; order Dasyuromorphia; family Dasyuridae; genus Sminthopsis; species Sminthopsis crassicaudata. Next base: position 136,791,958 of record NC_133622.1, on the reverse strand, counting down.
CCGGTTATTCCAGTACCAAAAACAATAGGTTTTGTTACTTGTTCTTCTCTATTTCACATTCTATTGAGTCTAGTTTTCCCTTTGTTTCTTTTACAGTTTGGGATATTATAGTTGATATTACTTTTCTCCATTTGCTTCAATGGAAGTTTTGTGCACAATGCATTATCTTCTTTATATTTAAACTGCATGAAAGGATTCTTAATAGGAGTCCAATTCAGTGGAAAGGGTGAATGGGTAGAGAAATCTTCTAGTTATTCCCTATTGAAAAATCCATTCCTTTGGATACTTGTTCTTCTTTATTTCCCATTCTATTGAGTCTGGGTTTCCCTTTGTTTCTCTTGCATTTGGGATCATTATCATTGATCTAAATTCTCTGCCATTTCCTTCAGTGAAACTTTCTGTTCAAGTTGCATCATCTTCATTATATTTAAAGATTGATCAAAGGATTCATAACTTCAATCCTTTTCAGTCTGAAAATGTTTTGTCCAAAGCAATGTTCCTGTTATTCCTTTATGAAAAAACAATTCCGTTTCTTACTTGTTCTTTACTTTTTCACATTCTGGGTCTAGTTTTCCATTTGCTTCTTTTACTGTTTGGGATATTATAGTTGATATCAATTCTCTCGCATTTCCTTCAATAGTAGTTTTGTACACAATGCATTATCTTCCTTATATTCAAACTGTACCAAAGGATTCTTAACAACAGTCCCATACAGTGGAAAGAGTGACTGGTTTGAGAAATCGTCAAGTTATTCCCTATTGAAAATTCCATTCCTTTGGATATTTGTTCTATTCTATTTCCCATTGTATTGAGTCTAGGTTTCCCTTTGTTTCCCTTGCATTTCGGATCATTGTAATTGATTTAAATTCTCTCCCATTTGCTTCAATGGAACTTTCTTTACAAGTTGCATAATCTTCTTTGTATTTAAAGATTGATAAAAAGATTCGTAACAGCAATCCTTTCAGTCTGAAAAATTTTGTCCAAAGGAATGTTCCGGTTATTCCAGTACCAAAAACAATAGGTTTTGTTACTTGTTCTTCTCTATTTCACATTCTATTGAGTCTAGTTTTCCCTTTGTTTCTTTTACAGTTTGGGATATTATAGTTGATATTAATTTTCTCCATTTGCTTCAATGGAAGTTTTGTGCACAATGCATTATCTTCCTTATATTCAAACTGCATGAAAGGATTCTTAATAGGAGTCCAATTCAGTGGAAAGGGTGAATAGGTAGAGATATCTTCTAGTTATTCCCTATTGAAAAATCCATTCCTTTGGATACTTGTTCTTCTTTATTTCCCATTCTATTGAGTCTGGGTTTCCCTTTGTTTCTCTTGCATTTGGGATCATTATCATTGATCTAAATTCTCTGCCATTTCCTTCAGTGAAACTTTCTGTTCAAGTTGCATCATCTTCATTATATTTAAAGATTGATCAAAGGATTCGTAACTTCAATCCTTTTCAGTCTGAAAATGTTTTGTCCAAAGCAATGTTCCTGTTATTCCTGTATGAAAAAACAATTCCGTTTCTTACTTGTTCTTTACTTTTTCACATTCTGGGTCTAGTTTTCCATTTGCTTCTTTTACTGTTTGGGATATTATAGTTGATATCAATTCTCTCGTATTTCCTTCAATAGTAGTTTTGTACACAATGCATTATTTTCCTTATATTCAAACTGTACCAAAGGATTCTTAACAACAGTCCCATACAGTGGAAAGAGTGACTGGTTTGAGAAATCGTCAAGTTATTCCCTATTGAAAATTCCATTCCTTTGGATATATATTCTATTCTATTTCCCATTGTATTGAGTCTAGGTTTCGCATTTCAGATCATTGTAATTGATTTAAATTCTCTCCCATTTGCTTCAATGGAACTTTCTTTACAAGTTGCATAATCTTCTTTGTATTTAAAGATTGATCAAAAGATTCGTAACAGCAATCCTTTTCAATCTGAAAAATTTTGTCCAAAGGAATGTTCCAGTTATTCCAGTACCAAAAACAATAGGTTTTGTTACTTGTTCTTCTCTATTTCACATTCTATTGAGTCTAGTTTTCCCTTTGTTTCTTTTACAGTTTGGGATATTATAGTTGATATTACTTTTCTCCATTTGCTTCAATGGAAGTTTTGTGCACAATGCATTATCTTCTTTATATTTAAACTGCATGAAAGGATTCTTAATAGGAGTCCAATTAGGTGGAAAGGGTGAATGGGTAGAGAAATCTTCTAGTTATTCCCTATTGAAAAATCCATTCCTTTGGATACTTGTTCTTCTTTATTTCCCATTCTATTGAGTGTGGGTTTCCCTTTGTTTCTCTTGCATTTGGGATCATTATCATTGATCTAAATTCTCTGCCATTTCCTTCAGTGAAACTTTCTGTTCAAGTTGCATCATCTTCATTATATTTAAAGATTGATCAAAGGATTCGTAACTTCAATCCTTTTCAGTCTGAAAATGTTTTGTCCAAAGCAATGTTCCTGTTATTCCTGTATGAAAAAACAATTCCGTTTCTTACTTGTTCTTTACTTTTTCACATTCTGGGTCTAGTTTTCCATTTGCTTCTTTTACTGTTTGGGATATTATAGTTGATATCAATTCTCTCGCATTTCCTTCAATAGTAGTTTTGTACACAATGCATTATCTTCCTTATATTCAAACTGTACCAAAGGATTCTTAACAGTCCTATACAGTGGAAAGAGTGACTGGTTTGAGAAATCGTCAAGTTATTCCCTATTGAAAATTCCATTCCTTTGGATATTTGTTCTAATCTATTTCCCATTGTATTGAGTGTAGGTTTCGCATTTCAGATCATTGTAAATGATTTAAATTCTCTCCCATTTGCTTCAATGGAACTTTCTTTACAAGTTGCATAATCTTCTTTGTATTTAAAGATTGATCAAAAGATTCGTAACAGCAATCCTTTTCAGTCTGAAAAATTTTGTCCAAAGGAATGTTCCGGTTATTCCAGTACCAAAAACAATAGGTTTTGTTACTTGTTCTTCTCTATTTCACATTCTATTGAGTCTAGTTTTCCCTTTGTTTCTTTTACAGTTTGGGATATTATAGTTGATATTACTTTTCTCCATTTGCTTCAATGGAAGTTTTGTGCACAATGCATTATCTTCTTTATATTTAAACTGCATGAAAGGATTCTTAATAGGAGTCCAATTAGGTGGAAAGGGTGAATGGGTAGAGAAATCTTCTAGTTATTCCCTATTGAAAAATCCATTCCTTTGGATACTTGTTCTTCTTTATTTCCCATTCTATTGAGTGTGGGTTTCCCTTTGTTTCTCTTGCATTTGGGATCATTATCATTGATCTAAATTCTCTGCCATTTCCTTCAGTGAAACTTTCTGTTCAAGTTGCATCATCTTCATTATATTTAAAGATTGATCAAAGGATTCGTAACTTCAATCCTTTTCAGTCTGAAAATGTTTTGTCCAAAGCAATGTTCCTGTTATTCCTGTATGAAAAAACAATTCCGTTTCTTACTTGTTCTTTACTTTTTCACATTCTGGGTCTAGTTTTCCATTTGCTTCTTTTACTGTTTGGGATATTATAGTTGATATCAATTCTCTCGCATTTCCTTCAATAGTAGTTTTGTACACAATGCATTATCTTCCTTATATTCAAACTGTACCAAAGGATTCTTAACAACAGTCCTATACAGTGGAAAGAGTGACTGGTTTGAGAAATCGTCAAGTTATTCCCTATTGAAAATTCCATTCCTTTGGATATTTGTTCTAATCTATTTCCCATTGTATTGAGTGTAGGTTTCGCATTTCAGATCATTGTAAATGATTTAAATTCTCTCCCATTTGCTTCAATGGAACTTTCTTTACAAGTTGCATAATCTTCTTTGTATTTAAAGATTGATCAAAAGATTCGTAACAGCAATCCTTTTCAGTCTGAAAAATTTTGTCCAAAGGAATGTTCCGGTTATTCCAGTACCAAAAACAATAGGTTTTGTTACTTGTTCTTCTCTATTTCACATTCTATTGAGTCTAGTTTTCCCTTTGTTTCTTTTACAGTTTGGGATATTATAGTTGATAATACTTTTCTCCATTTGCTTCAATGGAAGTTTTGTGCACAATGCATTATCTTCTTTATATTTAAACTGCATGAAAGGATTCTTAATAGGAGTCCAATTAGGTGGAAAGGGTGAATGGGTAGAGAAATCTTCTAGTTATTCCCTATTGAAAAATCCATTCCTTTGGATACTTGTTCTTCTTTATTTCCCATTCTATTGAGTCTGGGTTTCCCTTTGTTTCTCTTGCATTTGGGATCATTATCATTGATCTAAATTCTCTGCCATTTCCTTCAGTGAAACTTTCTGTTCAAGTTGCATCATCTTCATTATATTTAAAGATTGATCAAAGGATTCGTAACTTCAATCCTTTTCAGTCTGAAAATGTTTTGTCCAAAGCAATGTTCCTGTTATTCCTGTATGAAAAAACAATTCCGTTTCTTACTTGTTCTTTACTTTTTCACATTCTGGGTCTAGTTTTCCATTTGCTTCTTTTACTGTTTGGGATATTATAGTTGATATCAATTCTCTCGCATTTCCTTCAATAGTAGTTTTGTACACAATGCATTATCTTCCTTATATTCAAACTGTACCAAAGGATTCTTAACAGTCCTATACAGTGGAAAGAGTGACTGGTTTGAGAAATCGTCAAGTTATTCCCTATTGAAAATTCCATTCCTTTGGATATTTGTTCTAATCTATTTCCCATTGTATTGAGTGTAGGTTTCGCATTTCAGATCATTGTAAATGATTTAAATTCTCTCCCATTTGCTTCAATGGAACTTTCTTTACAAGTTGCATAATCTTCTTTGTATTTAAAGATTGATCAAAAGATTCGTAACAGCAATCCTTTTCAGTCTGAAAAATTTTGTCCAAAGGAATGTTCCGGTTATTCCAGTACCAAAAACAATAGGTTTTGTTACTTGTTCTTCTCTATTTCACATTCTATTGAGTCTAGTTTTCCCTTTGTTTCTTTTACAGTTTGGGATATTATAGTTGATATTACTTTTCTCCATTTGCTTCAATGGAAGTTTTGTGCACAATGCATTATCTTCTTTATATTTAAACTGCATGAAAGGATTCTTAATAGGAGTCCAATTAGGTGGAAAGGGTGAATGGGTAGAGAAATCTTCTAGTTATTCCCTATTGAAAAATCCATTCCTTTGGATACTTGTTCTTCTTTATTTCCCATTCTATTGAGTCTGGGTTTCCCTTTGTTTCTCTTGCATTTGGGATCATTATCATTGATCTAAATTCTCTGCCATTTCCTTCAGTGAAACTTTCTGTTCAAGTTGCATCATCTTCATTATATTTAAAGATTGATCAAAGGATTCGTAACTTCAATCCTTTTCAGTCTGAAAATGTTTTGTCCAAAGCAATGTTCCTGTTATTCCTGTATGAAAAAACAATTCCGTTTCTTACTTGTTCTTTACTTTTTCACATTCTGGGTCTAGTTTTCCATTTGCTTCTTTTACTGTTTGGGATATTATAGTTGATATCAATTCTCTCGCATTTCCTTCAATAGTAGTTTTGTACACAATGCATTATCTTCCTTATATTCAAACTGTACCAAAGGATTCTTAACAACAGTCCCATACAGTGGAAAGAGTGACTGGTTTGAGAAATCGTCAAGTTATTCCCTATTGAAAATTCCATTCCTTTGGATATTTGTTCTATTCTATTTCCCATTGTATTGAGTCTAGGTTTCCCTTTGTTTCCCTTGCATTTCGGATCATTGTAATTGATTTAAATTCTCTCCCATTTGCTTCAATGGAACTTTCTTTACAAGTTGCATAATCTTCTTTGTATTTAAAGATTGATAAAAAGATTCGTAACAGCAATCCTTTCAGTCTGAAAAATTTTGTCCAAAGGAATGTTCCGGTTATTCCAGTACCAAAAACAATTGGTTTTGTTACTTGTTCTTCTCTATTTCACATTCTATTGAGTCTAGTTTTCCCTTTGTTTCTTTTACAGTTTGGGATATTATAGTTGATATTAATTTTCTCCATTTGCTTCAATGGAAGTTTTGTGCACAATGCATTATCTTCCTTATATTCAAACTGCATGAAAGGATTCTTAATAGGAGTCCAATTCAGTGGAAAGGGTGAATAGGTAGAGATATCTTCTAGTTATTCCCTATTGAAAAATCCATTCCTTTGGATACTTGTTCTTCTTTATTTCCCATTCTATTGAGTCTGGGTTTCCCTTTGTTTCTCTTGCATTTGGGATCATTATCATTGATCTAAATTCTCTGCCATTTCCTTCAGTGAAACTTTCTGTTCAAGTTGCATCATCTTCATTATATTTAAAGATTGATCAAAGGATTCGTAACTTCAATCCTTTTCAGTCTGAAAATGTTTTGTCCAAAGCAATGTTCCTGTTATTCCTGTATGAAAAAACAATTCCGTTTCTTACTTGTTCTTTACTTTTTCACATTCTGGGTCTAGTTTTCCATTTGCTTCTTTTACTGTTTGGGATATTATAGTTGATATCAATTCTCTCGTATTTCCTTCAATAGTAGTTTTGTACACAATGCATTATCTTCCTTATATTCAAACTGTACCAAAGGATTCTTAACAACAGTCCCATACAGTGGAAAGAGAGACTGGTTTGAGAAATCGTCAAGTTATTCCCTATTGAAAATTCCATTCCTTTGGATATTTATTCTATTCTATTTCCCATTGTATTGAGTCTAGGTTTCGCATTTCAGATCATTGTAATTGATTTAAATTCTCTCCCATTTGCTTCAATGGAACTTTCTTTACAAGTTGCATAATCTTCTTTGTATTTAAAGATTGATCAAAAGATTCGTAACAGCAATCCTTTTCAATCTGAAAAATTTTGTCCAAAGGAATGTTCCAGTTATTCCAGTACCAAAAACAATAGGTTTTGTTACTTGTTCTTCTCTATTTCACATTCTATTGAGTCTAGTTTTCCCTTTGTTTCTTTTACAGTTTGGGATATTATAGTTGATATTACTTTTCTCCATTTGCTTCAATGGAAGTTTTGTGCACAATGCATTATCTTCTTTATATTTAAACTGCATGAAAAGATTCTTAATAGGAGTCCAATTAGGTGGAAAGGGTGAATGGGTAGAGAAATCTTCTAGTTATTCCCTATTGAAAAATCCATTCCTTTGGATACTTGTTCTTCTTTATTTCCCATTCTATTGAGTGTGGGTTTCCCTTTGTTTATCTTGCATTTGGGATCATTATCATTGATCTAAATTCTCTGCCATTTCCTTCAGTGAAACTTTCTGTTCAAGTTGCATCATCTTCATTATATTTAAAGATTGATCAAAGGATTCGTAACTTCAATCCTTTTCAGTCTGAAAATGTTTTGTCCAAAGCAATGTTCCTGTTATTCCTGTATGAAAAAACAATTCCGTTTCTTACTTGTTCTTTACTTTTTCACATTCTGGGTCTAGTTTTCCATTTGCTTCTTTTACTGTTTGGGATATTATAGTTGATATCAATTCTCTCGCATTTCCTTCAATAGTAGTTTTGTACACAATGCATTATCTTCCTTATATTCAAACTGTACCAAAGGATTCTTAACAACAGTCCCATACAGTGGAAAGAGTGATTGGTTTGAGAAATCGTCAAGTTATTCCCTATTGAAAATTCCATTCCTTTGGATATTTGTTCTATTCTATTTCCCATTGTATTGAGTCTAGGTTTCCCTTTGTTTCCCTTGCATTTCGGATCATTGTAATTGATTTAAATTCTCTCCCATTTGCTTCAATGGAACTTTCTTTACAAGTTGCATAATCTTCTTTGTATTTAAAGATTGATAAAAAGATTCGTAACAGCAATCCTTTCAGTCTGAAAAATTTTGTCCAAAGGAATGTTCCGGTTATTCCAGTACCAAAAACAATTGGTTTTGTTACTTGTTCTTCTCTATTTCACATTCTATTGAGTCTAGTTTTCCCTTTGTTTCTTTTACAGTTTGGGATATTATAGTTGATATTAATTTTCTCCATTTGCTTCAATGGAAGTTTTATGCACAATGCATTATCTTCCTTATATTCAAACTGCATGAAAGGATTCTTAATAGGAGTCCAATTCAGTGGAAAGGGTGAATAGGTAGAGATATCTTCTAGTTATTCCCTATTGAAAAATCCATTCCTTTGGATACTTGTTCTTCTTTATTTCCCATTCTATTGAGTCTGGGTTTCCCTTTGTTTCTCTTGCATTTGGGATCATTATCATTGATCTAAATTCTCTGCCATTTCCTTCAGTGAAACTTTCTGTTCAAGTTGCATCATCTTCATTATATTTAAAGATTGATCAAAGGATTCGTAACTTCAATCCTTTTCAGTCTGAAAATGTTTTGTCCAAAGCAATGTTCCTGTTATTCCTGTATGAAAAAACAATTCCGTTTCTTACTTGTTCTTTACTTTTTCACATTCTGGGTCTAGTTTTCCATTTGCTTCTTTTACTGTTTGGGATATTATAGTTGATATCAATTCTCTCGTATTTCCTTCAATAGTAGTTTTGTACACAATGCATTATCTTCCTTATATTCAAACTGTACCAAAGGATTCTTAACAACAGTCCCATACAGTGGAAAGAGTGACTGGTTTGAGAAATCGTCAAGTTATTCCCTATTGAAAATTCCATTCCTTTGGATATTTGTTCTAATCTATTTCCCATTGTATTGAGTGTAGGTTTCGCATTTCAGATCATTGTAATTGATTTAAATTCTCTCCCATTTGCTTCAATGGAACTTTCTTTACAAGTTGCATAATCTTCTTTGTATTTAAAGATTGATCAAAAGATTCGTAACAGCAATCCTTTTCAATCTGAAAAATTTTGTCCAAAGGAATGTTCCAGTTATTCCAGTACCAATAACAATTGGTTTTGTTACTTGTTCTTCTCTATTTCACATTCTATTGAGTCTAGTTTTCCCTTTGTTTCTTTTACAGTTTGGGATATTATAGTTGATATTAATTTTCTCCATTTGCTTCAATGGAAGTTTTGTGCACAATGCATTATCTTCCTTATATTCAAACTGCATGAAAGGATTCTTAATAGGAGTCCAATTCAGTGGAAAGGGTGAATGGGTAGATAAATCTTCTAGTTATTCCCTATTGAAAAATCCATTCCTTTGGATACTTGTTCTTCTTTATTTCCCATTCTATTGAGTCTGGGTTTCCCTTTGTTTCTCTTGCATTTGGGATCATTATCATTGATCTAAATTCTTTGCCATTTCCTTCAGTGAAACTTTCTGTTCAAGTTACATCATCTTCATTATATTTAAAGATTGATCAAAGGATTCGTAACAGCAATCCTTTTCAGTCTGAAAATGTTTTGTCCAAAGCAATGTTCCTGTTATTCCTGTATGAAAAAACAATTCCGTTTCTTACTTGTTCTTTACTTTTTCACATTCTGGGTCTAGTTTTCCATTTGCTTCTTTTACTGTTTGGGATATTATAGTTGATATCAATTCTCTCGCATTTCCTTCAATAGTAGTTTTGTACACAATGCATTATCTTCCTTATATTCAAACTGTACCAAAGGATTCTTAACAACAGTCCCATACAGTGGAAAGAGTGACTGGTTTGAGAAATCGTCAAGTTATTCCCTATTGAAAATTCCATTCCTTTGGATATTTGTTCTAATCTATTTCCCATTGTATTGAGTGTAGGTTTCGCATTTCAGATCATTGTAATTGATTTAAATTCTCTCCCATTTGCTTCAATGGAACTTTCTTTACAAGTTGCATAATCTTCTTTGTATTTAAAGATTGATCAAAAGATTCGTAACAGCAATCCTTTTCAGTCTGAAAAATTTTGTCCAAAGGAATGTTCCGGTTATTCCAGTACCAAAAACAATAGGTTTTGTTACTTGTTCTTCTCTATTTCACATTCTATTGAGTCTAGTTTTCCCTTTGTTTCTTTTACAGTTTGGGATATTATAGTTGATATTACTTTTCTCCATTTGCTTCAATGGAAGTTTTGTGCACAATGCATTATCTTCTTTATATTTAAACTGCATGAAAGGATTCTTAATAGGAGTCCAATTCAGTGGAAAGGGTGAATGGGTAGAGAAATCTTCTAGTTATTCCCTATTGAAAAATCCATTCCTTTGGATACTTGTTCTTCTTTATTTCCCATTCTATTGAGTCTGGGTTTCCCTTTGTTTCTCTTGCATTTGGGATCATTATCATTGATCTAAATTCTCTGCCATTTCCTTCAGTGAAACTTTCTGTTCAAGTTGCATCATCTTCATTATATTTAAAGATTGATCAAAGGATTCGTAACTTCAATCCTTTTCAGTCTGAAAGTGTTTTGTCCAAAGCAATGTTCCTGTTATTCCTGTATGAAAAAACAATTCCGTTTCTTACTTGTTCTTTACTTTTTCACATTCTGGGTATAGTTTTCCATTTGCTTCTTTTACTGTTTGGGATATTATAGTTGATATCAATTCTCTCGCATTTCCTTCAATAGTAGTTTTGTACACAATGCATTATCTTCCTTATATTCAAACTGTACCAAAGGATTCTTAACAACAGTCCCATACAGTGGAAAGAGTGACTGGTTTGAGAAATCGTCAAGTTATTCCCTATTGAAAATTCCATTCCTTTGGATATTTGTTCTATTCTATTTCCCATTGTATTGAGTCTAGGTTTCCCTTTGTTTCCCTTGCATTTCGGATCATTGTAATTGATTTAAATTCTCTCCCATTTGCTTCAATGGAACTTTCTTTACAAGTTGCATAATCATCTTTGTATTTAAAGATTGATAAAAAGATTCGTAACAGCAATCCTTTCCGTCTGAAAAATTTTGTCCAAAGGAATGTTCCGGTTATTCCAGTACCAAAAACAATAGGTTTTGTTACTTGTTCTTCTCTATTTCACATTCTATTGAGTCTAGTTTTCCCTTTGTTTCTTTTACAGTTTGGGATATTATAGTTGATATTACTTTTCTCCATTTGCTTCAATGGAAGTTTTGTGCACAATGCATTATCTTCTTTATATTTAAACTGCATGAAAGGATTCTTAATAGGAGTCCAATTAGGTGGAAAGGGTGAATGGGTAGAGAAATCTTCTAGTTATTCCCTATTGAAAAATCCATTCCTTTGGATACTTGTTCTTCTTTATTTCCCATTCTATTGAGTCTGGGTTTCCCTTTGTTTCTCTTGCATTTGGGATCATTATCATTGATCTAAATTCTCTGCCATTTCCTTCAGTGAAACTTTCTGTTCAAGTTGCATCATCTTCATTATATTTAAAGATTGATCAAAGGATTCGTAACTTCAATCCTTTTCAGTCTGAAAATGTTTTGTCCAAAGCAATGTTCCTGTTATTCCTGTATGAAAAAACAATTCCGTTTCTTACTTGTTCTTTACTTTTTCACATTCTGGGTCTAGTTTTCCATTTGCTTCTTTTACTGTTTGGGATATTATAGTTGATATCAATTCTCTCGCATTTCCTTCAATAGTAGTTTTGTACACAATGCATTATCTTCCTTATATTCAAACTGTACCAAAGGATTCTTAACAACAGTCCCATACATTGGAAAGAGTGACTGGTTTGAGAAATCGTCAAGTTATTCCCTATTGAAAATTCCATTCCTTTGGATATTTGTTCTAATCTATTTCCCATTGTATTGAGTGTAGGTTTCGCATTTCAGATCATTGTAATTGATTTAAATTCTCTCCCATTTGCTTCAATGGAACTTTCTTTACAAGTTGCATAATCTTCTTTGTATTTAAAGATTGATCAAAAGATTCGTAACAGCAATCCTTTTCAGTCTGAAAAATTTTGTCCAAAGGAATGTTCCGGTTATTCCAGTACCAAAAACAATAGGTTTTGTTACTTGTTCTTCTCTATTTCACATTCTATTGAGTCTAGTTTTCCCTTTGTTTCTTTTACAGTTTGGGATATTATAGTTGATATTACTTTTCTCCATTTGCTTCAATGGAAGTTTTGTGCACAATGCATTATCTTCTTTATATTTAAACTGCATGAAAGGATTCTTAATAGGAGTCCAATTCAGTGGAAAGGGTGAATGGGTAGAGAAATCTTCTAGTTATTCCCTATTGAAAAATCCATTCCTTTGGATACTTGTTCTTCTTTATTTCCCATTCTATTGAGTCTGGGTTTCCCTTTGTTTCTCTTGCATTTGGGATCATTATCATTGATCTAAATTCTCTGCCATTTCCTTCAGTGAAACTTTCTGTTCAAGTTGCATCATCTTCATTATATTTAAAGATTGATCAAAGGATTCATAACTTCAATCCTTTTCAGTCTGAAAATGTTTTGTCCAAAGCAATGTTCCTGTTATTCCTTTATGAAAAAACAATTCCGTTTCTTACTTGTTCTTTACTTTTTCACATTCTGGGTCTAGTTTTCCATTTGCTTCTTTTACTGTTTGGGATATTATAGTTGATATCAATTCTCTCGCATTTCCTTCAATAGTAGTTTTGTACACAATGCATTATCTTCCTTATATTCAAACTGTACCAAAGGATTCTTAACAACAGTCCCATACAGTGGAAAGAGTGACTGGTTTGAGAAATCGTCAAGTTATTCCCTATTGAAAATTCCATTCCTTTGGATATTTGTTCTATTCTATTTCCCATTGTATTGAGTCTAGGTTTCCCTTTGTTTCCCTTGCATTTCGGATCATTGTAATTGATTTAAATTCTCTCCCATTTGCTTCAATGGAACTTTCTTTACAAGTTGCATAATCTTCTTTGTATTTAAAGATTGATAAAAAGATTCGTAACAGCAATCCTTTCAGTCTGAAAAATTTTGTCCAAAGGAATGTTCCGGTTATTCCAGTACCAAAAACAATTGGTTTTGTTACTTGTTCTTCTCTATTTCACATTCTATTGAGTCTAGTTTTCCCTTTGTTTCTTTTACAGTTTGGGATATTATAGTTGATATTAATTTTCTCCATTTGCTTCAATGGAAGTTTTGTGCACAATGCATTATCTTCCTTATATTCAAACTGCATGAAAGGATTCTTAATAGGAGTCCAATTCAGTGGAAAGGGTGAATAGGTAGAGATATCTTCTAGTTATTCCCTATTGAAAAATCCATTCCTTTGGATACTTGTTCTTCTTTATTTCCCATTCTATTGAGTCTGGGTTTCCCTTTGTTTCTCTTGCATTTGGGATCATTATCATTGATCTAAATTCTCTGCCATTTCCTTCAGTGAAACTTTCTGTTCAAGTTGCATCATCTTCATTATATTTAAAGATTGATCAAAGGATTCGTAACTTCAATCCTTTTCAGTCTGAAAATGTTTTGTCCAAAGCAATGTTCCTGTTATTCCTGTATGAAAAAACAATTCCGTTTCTTACTTGTTCTTTACTTTTTCACATTCTGGGTCTAGTTTTCCATTTGCTTCTTTTACTTTTTGGGATATTATAGTTGATATCAATTCTCTCGCATTTCCTTCAATAGTAGTTTTGTACACAATGCATTATCTTCCTTATATTCAAACTGTACCAAAGGATTCTTAACAACAGTCCCATACAGTGGAAAGAGTGACTGGTTTGAGAAATCGTCAAGTTATTCCCTATTGAAAATTCCATTCCTTTGGATATATATTCTATTCTATTTCCCATTGTATTGAGTCTAGGTTTCGCATTTCAGATCATTGTAATTGATTTAAATTCTCTCCCATTTGCTTCAATGGAACTTTCTTTACAAGTTGCATAATCTTCTTTGTATTTAAAGATTGATCAAAAGATTCGTAACAGCAATCCTTTTCAATCTGAAAAATTTTGTCCAAAGGAATGTTCCAGTTATTCCAGTACCAAAAACAATAGGTTTTGTTACTTGTTCTTCTCTATTTCACATTCTATTGAGTCTAGTTTTCCCTTTGTTTCTTTTACAGTTTGGGATATTATAGTTGATATTACTTTTCTCCATTTGCTTCAATGGAAGTTTTGTGCACAATGCATTATCTTCTTTATATTTAAACTGCATGAAAGGATTCTTAATAGGAGTCCAATTAGGTGGAAAGGGTGAATGGGTAGAGAAATCTTCTAGTTATTCCCTATTGAAAAATCCATTCCTTTGGATACTTGTTCTTCTTTATTTCCCATTCTATTGAGTGTGGGTTTCCCTTTGTTTCTCTTGCATTTGGGATCATTATCATTGATCTAAATTCTCTGCCATTTCCTTCAGTGAAACTTTCTGTTCAAGTTGCATCATCTTCATTATATTTAAAGATTGATCAAAGGATTCGTAACTTCAATCCTTTTCAGTCTGAAAATGTTTTGTCCAAAGCAATGTTCCTGTTATTCCTGTATGAAAAAACAATTCCGTTTCTTACTTGTTCTTTACTTTTTCACATTCTGGGTCTAGTTTTCCATTTGCTTCTTTTACTGTTTGGGATATTATAGTTGATATCAATTCTCTCGCATTTCCTTCAATAGTAGTTTTGTACACAATGCATTATCTTCCTTATATTCAAACTGTACCAAAGGATTCTTAACAGTCCTAAACAGTGGAAAGAGTGACTGGTTTGAGAAATCGTCAAGTTATTCCCTATTGAAAATTCCATTCCTTTGGATATTTGTTCTAATCTATTTCCCATTGTATTGAGTGTAGGTTTCGCATTTCAGATCATTGTAAATGATTTAAATTCTCTCCCATTTGCTTCAAAGGAACTTTCTTTACAAGTTGCATAATCTTCTTTGTATTTAAAGATTGATCAAAAGATTCGTAACAGCAATCCTTTTCAGTCTGAAAAATTTTGTCCAAAGGAATGTTCCGGTTATTCCAGTACCAAAAACAATAGGTTTTGTTACTTGTTCTTCTCTATTTCACATTCTATTGAGTCTAGTTTTCCCTTTGTTTCTTTTACAGTTTGGGATATTATAGTTGATATTACTTTTCTCCATTTGCTTCAATGGAAGTTTTGTGCACAATGCATTATCTTCTTTATATTTAAACTGCATGAAAGGATTCTTAATAGGAGTCCAATTAGGTGGAAAGGGTGAATGGGTAGAGAAATCTTCTAGTTATTCCCTATTGAAAAATCCATTCCTTTGGATACTTGTTCTTCTTTATTTCCCATTCTATTGAGTGTGGGTTTCCCTTTGTTTCTCTTGCATTTGGGATCATTATCATTGATCTAAATTCTCTGCCATTTCCTTCAGTGAAACTTTCTGTTCAAGTTGCATCATCTTCATTATATTTAAAGATTGATCAAAGGATTCGTAACTTCAATCCTTTTCAGTCTGAAAATGTTTTGTCCAAAGCAATGTTCCTGTTATTCCTGTATGAAAAAACAATTCCGTTTCTTACTTGTTCTTTACTTTTTCACATTCTGGGTCTAGTTTTCCATTTGCTTCTTTTACTGTTTGGGATATTATAGTTGATATCAATTCTCTCGCATTTCCTTCAATAGTAGTTTTGTACACAATGCATTATCTTCCTTATATTCAAACTGTACCAAAGGATTCTTAACAACAGTCCTATACAGTGGAAAGAGTGACTGGTTTGAGAAATCGTCAAGTTATTCCCTATTGAAAATTCCATTCCTTTGGATATTTGTTCTAATCTATTTCCCATTGTATTGAGTGTAGGTTTCGCATTTCAGATCATTGTAAATGATTTAAATTCTCTCCCATTTGCTTCAATGGAACTTTCTTTACAAGTTGCATAATCTTCTTTGTATTTAAAGATTGATCAAAAGATTCGTAACAGCAATCCTTTTCAGTCTGAAAAATTTTGTCCAAAGGAATGTTCCGGTTATTCCAGTACCAAAAACAATAGGTTTTGTTACTTGTTCTTCTCTATTTCACATTCTATTGAGTCTAGTTTTCCCTTTGTTTCTTTTACAGTTTGGGATATTATAGTTGATAATACTTTTCTCCATTTGCTTCAATGGAAGTTTTGTGCACAATGCATTATCTTCTTTATATTTAAACTGCATGAAAGGATTCTTAATAGGAGTCCAATTAGGTGGAAAGGGTGAATGGGTAGAGAAATCTTCTAGTTATTCCCTATTGAAAAATCCATTCCTTTGGATACTTGTTCTTCTTTATTTCCCATTCTATTGAGTCTGGGTTTCCCTTTGTTTCTCTTGCATTTGGGATCATTATCATTGATCTAAATTCTCTGCCATTTCCTTCAGTGAAACTTTCTGTTCAAGTTGCATCATCTTCATTATATTTAAAGATTGATCAAAGGATTCGTAACTTCAATCCTTTTCAGTCTGAAAATGTTTTGTCCAAAGCAATGTTCCTGTTATTCCTGTATGAAAAAACAATTCCGTTTCTTACTTGTTCTTTACTTTTTCACATTCTGGGTCTAGTTTTCCATTTGCTTCTTTTACTGTTTGGGATATTATAGTTGATATCAATTCTCTCGCATTTCCTTCAATAGTAGTTTTGTACACAATGCATTATCTTCCTTATATTCAAACTGTACCAAAGGATTCTTAACAACAGTCCCATACAGTGGAAAGAGTGACTGCTTTGAGAAATCGTCAAGTTATTCCCTATTGAAAATTCCATTCCTTTGGATATTTGTTCTAATCTATTTCCCATTGTATTGAGTGTAGGTTTCGCATTTCAGATCATTGTAATTGATTTAAATTCTCTCCCATTTGCTTCAATGGAACTTTCTTTACAAGTTGCATAATCTTCTTTGTATTTAAAGATTGATCAAAAGATTCGTAACAGCAATCCTTTTCAGTCTGAAAAATTTTGTCCAAAGGAATGTTCCGGTTATTCCAGTACCAAAAACAATAGGTTTTGTTACTTGTTCTTCTCTATTTCACATTCTATTGAGTCTAGTTTTCCCTTTGTTTCTTTTACAGTTTGGGATATTATAGTTGATATTACTTTTCTCCATTTGCTTCAATGGAAGTTTTGTGCACAATGCATTATCTTCTTTATATTTAAACTGCATGAAAGGATTCTTAATAGGAGTCCAATTCAGTGGAAAGGGTGAATGGGTAGAGAAATCTTCTAGTTATTCCCTATTGAAAAATCCATTCCTTTGGATACTTGTTCTTCTTTATTTCCCATTCTATTGAGTCTGGGTTTCCCTTTGTTTCTCTTGCATTTGGGATCATTATCATTGATCTAAATTCTCTGCCATTTCCTTCAGTGAAACTTTCTGTTCAAGTTGCATCATCTTCATTATATTTAAAGATTGATCAAAGGATTCATAACTTCAATCCTTTTCAGTCTGAAAATGTTTTGTCCAAAGCAATGTTCCTGTTATTCCTTTATGAAAAAACAATTCCGTTTCTTACTTGTTCTTTACTTTTTCACATTCTGGGTCTAGTTTTCCATTTGCTTCTTTTACTGTTTGGGATATTATAGTTGATATCAATTCTCTCGCATTTCCTTCAATAGTAGTTTTGTACACAATGCATTATCTTCCTTATATTCAAACTGTACCAAAGGATTCTTAACAACAGTCCCATACAGTGGAAAGAGTGACTGGTTTGAGAAATCGTCAAGTTATTCCCTATTGAAAATTCCATTCCTTTGGATATTTGTTCTATTCTATTTCCCATTGTATTGAGTCTAGGTTTCCCTTTGTTTCCCTTGCATTTCGGATCATTGTAATTGATTTAAATTCTCTCCCATTTGCTTCAATGGAACTTTCTTTACAAGTTGCATAATCTTCTTTGTATTTAAAGATTGATAAAAAGATTCGTAACAGCAATCCTTTCAGTCTGAAAAATTTTGTCCAAAGGAATGTTCCGGTTATTCCAGTACCAAAAACAATTGGTTTTGTTACTTGTTCTTCTCTATTTCACATTCTATTGAGTCTAGTTTTCCCTTTGTTTCTTTTACAGTTTGGGATATTATAGTTGATATTAATTTTCTCCATTTGCTTCAATGGAAGTTTTGTGCACAATGCATTATCTTCCTTATATTCAAACTGCATGAAAGGATTCTTAATAGGAGTCCAATTCAGTGGAAAGGGTGAATAGGTAGAGATATCTTCTAGTTATTCCCTATTGAAAAATCCATTCCTTTGGATACTTGTTCTTCTTTATTTCCCATTCTATTGAGTCTGGGTTTCCCTTTGTTTCTCTTGCATTTGGGATCATTATCATTGATCTAAATTCTCTGCCATTTCCTTCAGTGAAACTTTCTGTTCAAGTTGCATCATCTTCATTATATTTAAAGATTGATCAAAGGATTCGTAACTTCAATCCTTTTCAGTCTGAAAATGTTTTGTCCAAAGCAATGTTCCTGTTATTCCTGTATGAAAAAACAATTCCGTTTCTTACTTGTTCTTTACTTTTTCACATTCTGGGTCTAGTTTTCCATTTGCTTCTTTTACTGTTTGGGATATTATAGTTGATATCAATTCTCTCGTATTTCCTTCAATAGTAGTTTTGTACACAATGCATTATTTTCCTTATATTCAAACTGTACCAAAGGATTCTTAACAACAGTCCCATACAGTGGAAAGAGTGACTGGTTTGAGAAATCGTCAAGTTATTCCCTATTGAAAATTCCATTCCTTTGGATATATATTCTATTCTATTTCCCATTGTATTGAGTCTAGGTTTCGCATTTCAGATCATTGTAATTGATTTAAATTCTCTCCCATTTGCTTCAATGGAACTTTCTTTACAAGTTGCATAATCTTCTTTGTATTTAAAGATTGATCAAAAGATTCGTAACAGCAATCCTTTTCAATCTGAAAAATTTTGTCCAAAGGAATGTTCCAGTTATTCCAGTACCAAAAACAATAGGTTTTGTTACTTGTTCTTCTCTATTTCACATTCTATTGAGTCTAGTTTTCCCTTTGTTTCTTTTACAGTTTGGGATATTATAGTTGATATTACTTTTCTCCATTTGCTTCAATGGAAGTTTTGTGCACAATGCATTATCTTCTTTATATTTAAACTGCATGAAAGGATTCTTAATAGGAGTCCAATTAGGTGGAAAGGGTGAATGGGTAGAGAAATCTTCTAGTTATTCCCTATTGAAAAATCCATTCCTTTGGATACTTGTTCTTCTTTATTTCCCATTCTATTGAGTGTGGGTTTCCCTTTGTTTCTCTTGCATTTGGGATCATTATCATTGATCTAAATTCTCTGCCATTTCCTTCAGTGAAACTTTCTGTTCAAGTTGCATCATCTTCATTATATTTAAAGATTGATCAAAGGATTCGTAACTTCAATCCTTTTCAGTCTGAAAATGTTTTGTCCAAAGCAATGTTCCTGTTATTCCTGTATGAAAAAACAATTCCGTTTCTTACTTGTTCTTTACTTTTTCACATTCTGGGTCTAGTTTTCCATTTGCTTCTTTTACTGTTTGGGATATTATAGTTGATATCAATTCTCTCGCATTTCCTTCAATAGTAGTTTTGTACACAATGCATTATCTTCCTTATATTCAAACTGTACCAAAGGATTCTTAACAGTCCTATACAGTGGAAAGAGTGACTGGTTTGAGAAATCGTCAAGTTATTCCCTATTGAAAATTCCATTCCTTTGGATATTTGTTCTAATCTATTTCCCATTGTATTGAGTGTAGGTTTCGCATTTCAGATCATTGTAAATGATTTAAATTCTCTCCCATTTGCTTCAATGGAACTTTCTTTACAAGTTGCATAATCTTCTTTGTATTTAAAGATTGATCAAAAGATTCGTAACAGCAATCCTTTTCAGTCTGAAAAATTTTGTCCAAAGGAATATTCCGGTTATTCCAGTACCAAAAACAATAGGTTTTGTTACTTGTTCTTCTCTATTTCACATTCTATTGAGTCTAGTTTTCCCTTTGTTTCTTTTACAGTTTGGGATATTATAGTTGATATTACTTTTCTCCATTTGCTTCAATGGAAGTTTTGTGCACAATGCATTATCTTCTTTATATTTAAACTGCATGAAAGGATTCTTAATAGGAGTCCAATTAGGTGGAAAGGGTGAATGGGTAGAGAAATCTTCTAGTTATTCCCTATTGAAAAATCCATTCCTTTGGATACTTGTTCTTCTTTATTTCCCATTCTATTGAGTGTGGGTTTCCCTTTGTTTCTCTTGCATTTGGGATCATTATCATTGATCTAAATTCTCTGCCATTTCCTTCAGTGAAACTTTCTGTTCAAGTTGCATCATCTTCATTATATTTAAAGATTGATCAAAGGATTCGTAACTTCAATCCTTTTCAGTCTGAAAATGTTTTGTCCAAAGCAATGTTCCTGTTATTCCTGTATGAAAAAACAATTCCGTTTCTTACTTGTTCTTTACTTTTTCACATTCTGGGTCTAGTTTTCCATTTGCTTCTTTTACTGTTTGGGATATTATAGTTGATATCAATTCTCTCGCATTTCCTTCAATAGTAGTTTTGTACACAATGCATTATCTTCCTTATATTCAAACTGTACCAAAGGATTCTTAACAACAGTCCTATACAGTGGAAAGAGTGACTGGTTTGAGAAATCGTCAAGTTATTCCCTATTGAAAATTCCATTCCTTTGGATATTTGTTCTAATCTATTTCCCATTGTATTGAGTGTAGGTTTCGCATTTCAGATCATTGTAAATGATTTAAATTCTCTCCCATTTGCTTCAATGGAACTTTCTTTACAAGTTGCATAATCTTCTTTGTATTTAAAGATTGATCAAAAGATTCGTAACAGCAATCCTTTTCAGTCTGAAAAATTTTGTCCAAAGGAATGTTCCGGTTATTCCAGTACCAAAAACAATAGGTTTTGTTACTTGTTCTTCTCTATTTCACATTCTATTGAGTCTAGTTTTCCCTTTGTTTCTTTTACAGTTTGGGATATTATAGTTGATAATACTTTTCTCCATTTGCTTCAATGGAAGTTTTGTGCACAATGCATTATCTTCTTTATATTTAAACTGCATGAAAGGATTCTTAATAGGAGTCCAATTAGGTGGAAAGGGTGAATGGGTAGAGAAATCTTCTAGTTATTCCCTATTGAAAAATCCATTCCTTTGGATACTTGTTCTTCTTTATTTCCCATTCTATTGAGTCTGGGTTTCCCTTTGTTTCTCTTGCATTTGGGATCATTATCATTGATCTAAATTCTCTGCCATTTCCTTCAGTGAAACTTTCTGTTCAAGTTGCATCATCTTCATTATATTTAAAGATTGATCAAAGGATTCGTAACTTCAATCCTTTTCAGTCTGAAAATGTTTTGTCCAAAGCAATGTTCCTGTTATTCCTGTATGAAAAAACAATTCCGTTTCTTACTTGTTCTTTACTTTTTCACATTCTGGGTCTAGTTTTCCATTTGCTTCTTTTACTGTTTGGGATATTATAGTTGATATCAATTCTCTCGCATTTCCTTCAATAGTAGTTTTGTACACAATGCATTATCTTCCTTATATTCAAACTGTACCAAAGGATTCTTAACAGTCCTATACAGTGGAAAGAGTGACTGGTTTGAGAAATCGTCAAGTTATTCCCTATTGAAAATTCCATTCCTTTGGATATTTGTTCTAATCTATTTCCCATTGTATTGAGTGTAGGTTTCGCATTTCAGATCATTGTAAATGATTTAAATTCTCTCCCATTTGCTTCAATGGAACTTTCTTTACAAGTTGCATAATCTTCTTTGTATTTAAAGATTGATCAAAAGATTCGTAACAGCAATCCTTTTCAGTCTGAAAAATTTTGTCCAAAGGAATGTTCCGGTTATTCCAGTACCAAAAACAATAGGTTTTGTTACTTGTTCTTCTCTATTTCACATTCTATTGAGTCTAGTTTTCCCTTTGTTTCTTTTACAGTTTGGGATATTATAGTTGATATTACTTTTCTCCATTTGCTTCAATGGAAGTTTTGTGCACAATGCATTATCTTCTTTATATTTAAACTGCATGAAAGGATTCTTAATAGGAGTCCAATTAGGTGGAAAGGGTGAATGGGTAGAGAAATCTTCTAGTTATTCCCTATTGAAAAATCCATTCCTTTGGATACTTGTTCTTCTTTATTTCCCATTCTATTGAGTGTGGGTTTCCCTTTGTTTCTCTTGCATTTGGGATCATTATCATTGATCTAAATTCTCTGCCATTTCCTTCAGTGAAACTTTCTGTTCAAGTTGCATCATCTTCATTATATTTAAAGATTGATCAAAGGATTCGTAACTTCAATCCTTTTCAGTCTGAAAATGTTTTGTCCAAAGCAATGTTCCTGTTATTCCTGTATGAAAAAACAATTCCGTTTCTTACTTGTTCTTTACTTTTTCACATTCTGGGTCTAGTTTTCCATTTGCTTCTTTTACTGTTTGGGATATTATAGTTGATATCAATTCTCTCGCATTTCCTTCAATAGTAGTTTTGTACACAATGCATTATCTTCCTTATATTCAAACTGTACCAAAGGATTCTTAACAACAGTCCTATACAGTGGAAAGAGTGACTGGTTTGAGAAATCGTCAAGTTATTCCCTATTGAAAATTCCATTCCTTTGGATATTTGTTCTAATCTATTTCCCATTGTATTGAGTGTAGGTTTCGCATTTCAGATCATTGTAAATGATTTAAATTCTCTCCCATTTGCTTCAATTGAACTTTCTTTACAAGTTGCATAATCTTCTTTGTATTTAAAGATTGATCAAAAGATTCGTAACAGCAATCCTTTTCAGTCTGAAAAATTTTGTCCAAAGGAATGTTCCGGTTATTCCAGTACCAAAAACAATAGGTTTTGTTACTTGTTCTTCTCTATTTCACATTCTATTGAGTCTAGTTTTCCCTTTGTTTCTTTTACAGTTTGGGATATTATAGTTGATAATACTTTTCTCCATTTGCTTCAATGGAAGTTTTGTGCACAATGCATTATCTTCTTTATATTTAAACTGCATGAAAGGATTCTTAATAGGAGTCCAATTAGGTGGAAAGGGTGAATGGGTAGAGAAATCTTCTAGTTATTCCCTATTGAAAAATCCATTCCTTTGGATACTTGTTCTTCTTTATTTCCCATTCTATTGAGTCTGGGTTTCCCTTTGTTTCTCTTGCATTTGGGATCATTATCATTGATCTAAATTCTCTGCCATTTCCTTCAGTGAAACTTTCTGTTCAAGTTGCATCATCTTCATTATATTTAAAGATTGATCAAAGGATTCGTAACTTCAATCCTTTTCAGTCTGAAAATGTTTTGTCCAAAGCAATGTTCCTGTTATTCCTGTATGAAAAAACAATTCCGTTTCTTACTTGTTCTTTACTTTTTCACATTCTGGGTCTAGTTTTCCATTTGCTTCTTTTACTGTTTGGGATATTATAGTTGATATCAATTCTCTCGCATTTCCTTCAATAGTAGTTTTGTACACAATGCATTATCTTCCTTATATTCAAACTGTACCAAAGGATTCTTAACAACAGTCCTATACAGTGGAAAGAGTGACTGGTTTGAGAAATCTTCAAGTTATTCCCTATTGAAAATTCCATTCCTTTGGATATTTGTTCTAATCTATTTCCCATTGTATTGAGTGTAGGTTTCGCATTTCAGATCATTGTAAATGATTTAAATTCTCTCCCATTTGCTTCAATGGAACTTTCTTTACAAGTTGCATAATCTTCTTTTTATTTAAAGATTGATCAAAAGATTCGTAACAGCAATCCTTTTCAGTCTGAAAAATTTTGTCCAAAGGAATGTTCCGGTTATTCCAGTACCAAAAACAATAGGTTTTGTTACTTGTTCTTCTCTATTTCACATTCTATTGAGTCTAGTTTTCCCTTTGTTTCTTTTACAGTTTGGGATATTATAGTTGATATTACTTTTCTCCATTTGCTTTAATGGAAGTTTTGTGCACAATGCATTATCTTCTTTATATTTAAACTGCATGAAAGGATTCTTAATAGGAGTCCAATTCAGTGGAAAGGGTGAATGGGTAGAGAAATCTTCTAGTTATTCCCTATTGAAAAATCCATTCCTTTGGATACTTGTTCTTCTTTATTTCCCATTCTATTGAGTCTGGTTTCCCTTTGTTTCTCTTGCATTTGGGATCATTATCATTGATCTAAATTCTTTGCCATTTCCTTCAGTGAAACTTTCTGTTCAAGTTGCATCATCTTCATTATATTTAAAGATTGATCAAAGGATTCGTAACAGCAATCCTCTTCAGTCTGAAAATGTTTTGTCCAAAGCAATGTTCCTGTTATTCCTGTATGAAAAAACAATTCCGTTTCTTACTTGTTCTTTACTTTTTCACATTCTGGGTCTAGTTTTCCATTTGCTTCTTTTACTGTTTGGGATATTATAGTTGATATCAATTCTCTCGCATTTCCTTCAATAGTAGTTTTGTACACAATGCATTATCTTCCTTATATTCAAACTGTACCAAAGGATTCTTAACAACAGTCCTATACAGTGGAAAGAGTGACTGGTTTGAGAAATCGTCAAGTTATCCCCTATTGAAAATTCCATTCCTTTGGATATTTGTTCTAATCTATTTCCCATTGTATTGAGTGTAGGTTTCGCATTTCAGATCATTGTAATTGATTTAAATTCTCTCCCATTTGCTTCAATGGAACTTTCTTTACAAGTTGCATAATCTTCTTTGTATTTAAAGATTGATCAAAAGATTCGTAACAGCAATCCTTTTCAGTCTGAAAAATTTTGTCCAAAGGAATGTTCCGGTTATTCCAGTACCAAAAACAATAGGTTTTGTTACTTATTCTTCTCTATTTCACATTCTATTGAGTCTAGTTTTCCCTTTGTTTCTTTTACTGTTTGGGATATTATAGTTGATATCAATTCTCTGGCATTTCCTTCAATAGTAGTTTTGTACACAATGCATTATCTTCCTTATATTCAAACTGTACCAAAGGATTCTTAACAACAGTCCTATACAGTGGAAAGCATGACTGGTTTGAGAAATCGTCAAGTTATTCCCTATTGAAAATTCCATTTCTTTGGATATTTGTTCTATTCTATTTCCCATTGTATTGAGTGTAGGTTTCGCATTTCAGATCATTGTAATTGATTTAAATTCTCTCCCATTTGCTTCAATGGAACTTTCTTTACAAGTTGCATAATCTTCTTTTTATTTAAAGATTGATCAAAAGATTCGTAACAGCAATCCTTTTCAGTCTGAAAAATTTTGTCCAAAGGAATGTTCCAGTTATTCCTGTACCAAAAACAATAGGTTTTGTTACTTGTTCTTCTCTATTTCACATTCTATTGAGTCTAGTTTTCCCTTTGTTTCTTTTACAGTTTGGGATATTATAGTTGATATTACTTTTCTCCATTTGCTTCAATGGAAGTTTTGTGCACAATGCATTATCTTCTTTATATTTAAACTGCATGAAAGGATTCTTAATAGGAGTCCAATTCAGTGGAAAGGGTGAATGGGTAGAGAAATCTTCTAGTTATTCCCTATTGAAAATTCCATTCCTTTGGATACTTGTTCTTCTTTATTTCCCATTCTATTGAGTCTGGGTTTCCCTTTGTTTCTCTTGCATTTGGGATCATTATCATTGATCTAAATTCTCTGCCATTTCCTTCAGTGAAACTTTCTGTTCAAGTTGCATCATCTTCATTATATTGAAAGATTGATCAAAGGATTCGTAACTTCAATCCTTTTCAGTCTGAAAATGTTTTGTCCAAAGCAATGTTCCTGTTATTCCTGTATGAAAAAACAACTCCGTTTCTTACTTGTTCTTTACTTTTTCACATTCTGGGTCTAGTTTTCCATTTGCTTCTTTTACTGTTTGGGATATTATAGTTGATATCAATTCTCTCGCATTTCCTTCAATAGTAGTTTTGTACACAATGCATTATCTTCCTTATATTCAAACTGTACCAAAGGATTCTTAACAACAGTCCTATACAGTGGAAAGAGTGACTGGTTTGAGAAATCGTCAAGTTATTCCCTATTGAAAATTCCATTCCTTTGGATATTTGTTCTATTCTATTTCCCATTGTATTGAGTGTAGGTTTCGCATTTCAGATCATTGTAATTGATTTAAATTCTCTCCCATTTGCTTCAATGGAACTTTCTTTACAAGTTGCATAATCTTCTTTGTATTTAAAGATTGATCAAAAGATTCGTAACAGCAATCCTTTTCAGTCTGAAAAATTTTGTCCAAAGGAATGTTCCAGTTATTCCAGTACCAAAAACAATAGGTTTTGTTACTTGTTCTTCTCTATTTCACATTCTATTGAGTCTAGTTTTCCCTTTGTTTCTTTTACAGTTTGGGATATTATAGTTGATATTACTTTTCTCCATTTGCTTTAATGGAAGTTTTGTGCACAATGCATTATCTTCTTTATATTTAAACTGCATGAAAGGATTCTTAATAGGAGTCCAATTCAGTGGAAAGGGTGAATGGGTAGAGAAATCTTCTAGTTATTCCCTATTGAAAAATCCATTCCTTTGGATACTTGTTCTTCTTTATTTCCCATTCTATTGAGTCTGGTTTCCCTTTGTTTCTCTTGTATTTGGGATCATTATCATTGATCTAAATTCTTTGCCATTTCCTTCAGTGAAACTTTCTGTTCAAGTTGCATCATCTTCATTATATTTAAAGATTGATCAAAGGATTCGTAACTTCAATCCTCTTCAGTCTGAAAATGTTTTGTCCAAAGCAATGTTCCTGTTATTCCTGTATGAAAAAACAATTCCGTTTCTTACTTGTTCTTTACTTTTTCACATTCTGGGTCTAGTTTTCCATTTGCTTCTTTTACTGTTTGTGATATTATAGTTGATATCAATTCTCTCGCATTTCCTTCAATAGTAGTTTTGTACACAATGCATTATCTTCCTTATATTCAAACTGTACCAAAGGATTGTTAACAACAGTCCTATACAGTGGAAAGAGTGACTGGTTTGAGAAATCTTCAAGTTATCCCCTATTGAAAATTCCATTCCTTTGGATATTTGTTCTATTCTATTTCCCATTGTATTGAGTCTAGGTTTCCCTTTGTTTCCCTTGCATTTCAGATCATTGTAATTGATTTAAATATTCTCCCATTTTCTTCAATGGAACTTTCTGCACAAGTTGCATAATCTTCTTTGTAT
This sequence comes from Sminthopsis crassicaudata, assembly GCF_048593235.1. NCBI lineage: Eukaryota > Metazoa > Chordata > Mammalia > Dasyuromorphia > Dasyuridae > Sminthopsis > Sminthopsis crassicaudata. The sequence goes on along the minus strand of NC_133622.1, from coordinate 136,765,009 downwards.
TTAAAGATTGATCAAATGATTCGTAACAGCAATCCTTTTCAGTCTGAAAAATTTTGTCCAAAGGAATGTTCCGGTTATTCCAGTACCAAAAACAATAGGTTTTGTTACTTGTTCTTCTCTATTTCACATTCTATTGAATCTAGTTTTGCCTTTGTTTCTTTTACAGTTTGGGATATTATAGTTGATATGAATTTTCTCCATTTGCTTCAATGGAAGTTTTGTGCACAATGCATTATCTTCTTTATATTTGAACTGCATGAAAGGATTCTTAATAGGAGTCCAATTCAGTGGAAAGGGTGAATGGGTAGAGAAATCTTCTAGTTATTCCCTATTCAAAAATCCATTCCTTTGGATACTTGTTCTTCTTTATTTCCCATTCTATTGAGTCTGGGTTTCCCTTTGTTTCTCTTGCATTTGGGATCATTATCATTGATCTAAATTCTCTGCCATTTGCTTCAGTGAAACTTTCTTTTCAAGTTGCATCATCTTCATTATATTGAAAGATTGATCAAAGGATTCGTAACAGCAATCCTTTTCAGTCTGAAAATGTTTTGTCCAAAGCAATGTTCCTGTTATTCCTGTATGAAAAAACAATTCCGTTTCTTACTTGTTCTTTACTTTTTCACATTCTGGGTCTAGTTTTCCATTTGCTTCTTTTACTGTTTGGGATATTATAGTTGATATCAATTCTCTCGCATTTCCTTCAATAGTAGTTTTGTACACAATGCATTATCTTCCTTATATTCAAACTGTACCAAAGGATTCTTAACAACAGTGCTAGACTGTGGAAAGAGTGACTGGTTTGAGAAATCGTCAAGTTATTCCCTATTGAAAATTCCATTCCTTTGGATATTTGTTCTATTCTATTTCCCATTGTATTGAGTCTAGGTTTCCCTTTGTTTCCCTTGCATTTCAGATCATTGTAATTGATTTAAATTCTCTCCCATTTGCTTCAATGGAACTTTCTTTACAAGTTGCATAATCTTCTTTGTATTTAAAGATTGATCAAAAGATTCGTAACAGCAATCCTTTTCAGTCTGAAAAATTTTGTCCAAAGGAATATTCCGGTTATTCCAGTACCAAAAACAATTGGTTTTCTTACTTGATCTTCTCTATTTAAAATTCTCTTGAGTCTAGTTTTCCCTTTGTTTCTTTTACAGATTGGGATATTATAGTTGATATTAATTTTCTCCATTTGCTTCAATGGAAGTTTTGTGCACAATGCATTATCTTCTTTATATTTAAACTGCATGAAAGGATTCTTAATAGGAGTCCTATACAGTGGAAAGGGTGAATGGGTAGGGAAATCTTCTAGTTATTCCCTATTGAAAAATCCATTCCTTTGGATACTTGTTCTTCTTTATTTCCCAATGTATTGAGTCTGGGTTTCCCTTTGTTTCTCTTGCATTTGGGATCATTATCATTGATCTAAATTCTCTGCCATTTCCTTCAGTGAAACTTTCTGTTCAAGTTGCATCATCTTCATTATATTGAAAGATTGATCAAAGGATTCGTAACAGCAATCCTTTTCAGTCTGAAAATGTTTTGTCCAAAGCAGTGTCCTGTTATTCCTGTATGAAAAAACAATTCCGTTTCTTACTTGTTCTTTACTAATTCACATTCTGGGTCTAGTTTTCCATTTGCTTCTTTTACTGTTTGGGATATTATAGTTGATATCAATTCTCTCGCATTTCCTTCAATAGTAGTTTTGTACACAATGCATTATCTTCCTTATATTCAAACTGTACCAAAGGATTCTTAACAACAGTCCTATACAGTGGAAAGAGTGATTGATTTGAGAAATCGTCAAGTTATTCCCTATTGAAAATTCCATTCCTTTGGATATTTGTTCTAATCTATTTCCCATTGTATTGAGTGTAGGTTTCGCATTCCAGATCATTGTAATTGATTTAAATTCTCTCCCATTTGCTTCAATGGAACTTTCTTTACAAGTTGCATAATCTTCTTTGTATTTAAAGATTGATCAAAAGATTCGTAACAGCAATCCTTTTCAGTCTGAAAAATTTTGTCCAAAGGAATGTTCCGGTTATTCCAGTACCAAAAACAATAGGTTTTGTTACTTGTTCTTCTCTATTTCACATTCTATTGAGTCTAGTTTTCCCTTTGTTTCTTTTACAGTTTGGGATATTATAGTTGATATTAATTTTCTCCATTTGCTTCAATGGAAGTTTTGTGCACAATGCATTATCTTCTTTATATTTAAACTGCATGAAAGGATTCTTAATAGGAGTCCAATTCAGTGGAAAGGGTGAATGGGTAGAGAAATCTTCTAGTTATTCCCTATTGAAAATTCCATTCCTTTGGATACTTGTTCTTCTTTATTTCCCATTCTATTGAGTCTGGGTTTCCCTTTGTTTCTCTTGCATTTGGGATCATTATCATTGATCTAAATTCTCTGCCATTTCCTTCAGTGAAACTTTCTGTTCAAGTTGCATCATCTTCATTATATTGAAAGATTGATCAAAGGATTCGTAACAGCAATCCTTTTCAGTCTGAAAATGTTTGTCCAAAGCAGTGTTCCTGTTATTCCTGTATGAAAAAACAATTCCGTTGCTTACTTGTTCTTTACTTTTTCACATTCTGGGTCTAGTTTTCTATTTGCTTCTTTTACTGTTTGGGATATTATAGTTGATATCAATTCTCTCGCATTTCCTTCAATAGTAGTTTTGTACACAATGCATTATCTTCCTTATATTCAAACTGTACCAAAGGATTCTTAACAACAGTCCTATACAGTGGAAAGAGTGACTGGTTTGAGAAATCGTCAAGTTATCCCCTATTGAAAATTCCATTCCTTTGGATGTTTGTTCTATTCTATTTCCCATTGTATTGAGTCTAGGTTTCCCTTTGTTTCCCTTGCATTTCAGATCATTGTAATTGATTTAAATATTCTCCCATTTGCTTCAATGGAACTTTCTTTACAAGTTGCATAATCTTCTTTGTATTTAAAGATTGATCAAAAGATTCGTAACAGCAATCCTTTTCAGTCTGAAAAATTTTGTCCAAAGGAATGTTCCGGTTATTCCAGTACCAAAAACAATTGGTTTTGTTACTTGTTCTTCTCTATTTCACATTCTATTGAGTCTAGTTTTCCCTTTGTTTCTTTTACAGTTTGGGATATTATAGTTGATATTAATTTTCTCCATTTGCTTCAATGGAAGTTTTGTGCACAATGCATTATCTTCTTTATATTTAAACTGCATGAAAGGATTCTTAATAGGAGTCCAATTCAGTGGAAAGGGTGAATGGGTAGAGAAATCTTCTAGTTATTCCCTATTGAAAATTCCATTCCTTTGGATACTTGTTCTTCTTTATTTCCCATTCTATTGAGTCTGGGTTTCCCTTTGTTTCTCTTGCATTTGGGATCATTATCATTGATCTAAATTCTCTGCCATTTCCTTCAATGAAACTTTCTGTTCAAGTTGCATCATCTTCATAATATTTAAAGTTTGATCAAAGGATTCGTAACAGCAATCCTTTTCAGTCTGAAAATGTTTTGTCCAAAGCAATGTTCCTGTTATTCCTGTATGAAAAAACAATTCCGTTTCTTACTTGTTCTTTACTTTTTCACATTCTGGGTCTAGTTTTCTATTTGCTTCTTTTACTGTTTGGGATATTATAGTTGATATCAATTCTCTCGCATTTCCTTCAATAGTAGTTTTGTACACAATGCATTATCTTCCTTATATTCAAACTGTACCAAAGGATTCTTAACAACAGTCCTATACAGTGGAAAGAGTGACTGGTTTGAGAAATCGTCAAGTTATCCCCTATTGAAAATTCCATTCCTTTGGATATTTGTTCTATTCTATTTCCCATTGTATTGAGTCTAGGTTTCCCTTTGTTTCCCTTGCATTTCAGATCATTGTAATTGATTTAAATATTCTCCCATTTTCTTCAATGGAACTTTCTGTACAAGTTGCATAATCTTCTTTGTATTTAAAGATTGATCAAATGATTCGTAACAGCAATCCTTTTCAGTCTGAAAAATTTTGTCCAAAGGAATGTTCCGGTTATTCCAGTACCAAAAACAATAGGTTTTGTTACTTGTTCTTCTCTATTTCACATTCTATTGAATCTAGTTTTGCCTTTGTTTCTTTTACAGTTTGGGATATTATAGTTGATATGAATTTTCTCCATTTGTTTCAATGGAAGTTTTGTGCACAATGCATTATCTTCTTTATATTTGAACTGCATGAAAGGATTCTTAATAGGAGTCCAATTCAGTGGAAAGGGTGAATGGGTAGAGAAATCTTCTAGTTATTCCCTATTCAAAAATCCATTCCTTTGGATACTTGTTCTTCTTTATTTCCCATTCTATTGAGTGTGGGTTTCCCTTTGTTTCTCTTGCATTTGGGATCATTATCATTGATCTAAATTCTCTGCCATTTCCTTCAGTGAAACTTTCTGTTCAAGTTGCATCATCTTCATTATATTTAAAGATTGATCAAAGGATTCGTAACAGCAATCCTTTTCAGTCTGAAAATGTTTGTCCAAAGCAGTGTTCCTGTTATTCCTGTATGAAAAAACAATTCCGTTGCTTACTTGTTCTTTACTTTTTCACATTCTGGGTCTAGTTTTCTATTTGCTTCTTTTACTGTTTGGGATATTATAGTTGATATCAATTCTCTCGCATTTCCTTCAATAGTAGTTTTGTACACAATGCATTATCTTCCTTATATTCAAACTGTACCAAAGGATTCTTAACAACAGTCCTATACAGTGGAAAGAGTGACTGGTTTGAGAAATCGTCAAGTTATCCCCTATTGAAAATTCCATTCCTTTGGATGTTTGTTCTATTCTATTTCCCATTGTATTGAGTCTAGGTTTCCCTTTGTTTCCCTTGCATTTCAGATCATTGTAATTGATTTAAATATTCTCCCATTTGCTTCAATGGAACTTTCTTTACAAGTTGCATAATCTTCTTTGTATTTAAAGATTGATCAAAAGATTCGTAACAGCAATCCTTTTCAGTCTGAAAAATTTTGTCCAAAGGAATGTTCCGGTTATTCCAGTACCAAAAACAATTGGTTTTGTTACTTGTTCTTCTCTATTTCACATTCTATTGAGTCTAGTTTTCCCTTTGTTTCTTTTACAGTTTGGGATATTATAGTTGATATTAATTTTCTCCATTTGCTTCAATGGAAGTTTTGTGCACAATGCATTATCTTCTTTATATTTAAACTGCATGAAAGGATTCTTAATAGGAGTCCAATTCAGTGGAAAGGGTGAATGGGTAGAGAAATCTTCTAGTTATTCCCTATTGAAAATTCCATTCCTTTGGATACTTGTTCTTCTTTATTTCCCATTCTATTGAGTCTGGGTTTCCCTTTGTTTCTCTTGCATTTGGGATCATTATCATTGATCTAAATTCTCTGCCATTTCCTTCAATGAAACTTTCTGTTCAAGTTGCATCATCTTCATAATATTTAAAGTTTGATCAAAGGATTCGTAACAGCAATCCTTTTCAGTCTGAAAATGTTTTGTCCAAAGCAATGTTCCTGTTATTCCTGTATGAAAAAACAATTCCGTTTCTTACTTGTTCTTTACTTTTTCACATTCTGGGTCTAGTTTTCTATTTGCTTCTTTTACTGTTTGGGATATTATAGTTGATATCAATTCTCTCGCATTTCCTTCAATAGTAGTTTTGTACACAATGCATTATCTTCCTTATATTCAAACTGTACCAAAGGATTCTTAACAACAGTCCTATACAGTGGAAAGAGTGACTGGTTTGAGAAATCGTCAAGTTATCCCCTATTGAAAATTCCATTCCTTTGGATATTTGTTCTATTCTATTTCCCATTGTATTGAGTCTAGGTTTCCCTTTGTTTCCCTTGCATTTCAGATCATTGTAATTGATTTAAATATTCTCCCATTTTCTTCAATGGAACTTTCTGTACAAGTTGCATAATCTTCTTTGTATTTAAAGATTGATCAAATGATTCGTAACAGCAATCCTTTTCAGTCTGAAAAATTTTGTCCAAAGGAATGTTCCGGTTATTCCAGTACCAAAAACAATAGGTTTTGTTACTTGTTCTTCTCTATTTCACATTCTATTGAATCTAGTTTTGCCTTTGTTTCTTTTACAGTTTGGGATATTATAGTTGATATGAATTTTCTCCATTTGCTTCAATGGAAGTTTTGTGCACAATGCATTATCTTCTTTATATTTGAACTGCATGAAAGGATTCTTAATAGGAGTCCAATTCAGTGGAAAGGGTGAATGGGTAGAGAAATCTTCTAGTTATTCCCTATTCAAAAATCCATTCCTTTGGATACTTGTTCTTCTTTATTTCCCATTCTATTGAGTCTGGGTTTCCCTTTGTTTCTCTTGCATTTGGGATCATTATCATTGATCTAAATTCTCTGCCATTTGCTTCAGTGAAACTTTCTTTTCAAGTTGCATCATCTTCATTATATTGAAAGATTGATCAAAGGATTCGTAACAGCAATCCTTTTCAGTCTGAAAATGTTTTGTCCAAAGCAATGTTCCTGTTATTCCTGTATGAAAAAACAATTCCGTTTCTTACTTGTTCTTTACTTTTTCACATTCTGGGTCTAGTTTTCCATTTGCTTCTTTTACTGTTTGGGATATTATAGTTGATATCAATTCTCTCGCATTTCCTTCAATAGTAGTTTTGTACACAATGCATTATCTTCCTTATATTCAAACTGTACCAAAGGATTCTTAACAACAGTGCTAGACTGTGGAAAGAGTGACTGGTTTGAGAAATCGTCAAGTTATTCCCTATTGAAAATTCCATTCCTTTGGATATTTGTTCTATTCTATTTCCCATTGTATTGAGTCTAGGTTTCCCTTTGTTTCCCTTGCATTTCAGATCATTGTAATTGATTTAAATTCTCTCCCATTTGCTTCAATGGAACTTTCTTTACAAGTTGCATAATCTTCTTTGTATTTAAAGATTGATCAAAAGATTCGTAACAGCAATCCTTTTCAGTCTGAAAAATTTTGTCCAAAGGAATATTCCGGTTATTCCAGTACCAAAAACAATTGGTTTTCTTACTTGATCTTCTCTATTTAAAATTCTCTTGAGTCTAGTTTTCCCTTTGTTTCTTTTACAGATTGGGATATTATAGTTGATATTAATTTTCTCCATTTGCTTCAATGGAAGTTTTGTGCACAATGCATTATCTTCTTTATATTTAAACTGCATGAAAGGATTCTTAATAGGAGTCCTATACAGTGGAAAGGGTGAATGGGTAGGGAAATCTTCTAGTTATTCCCTATTGAAAAATCCATTCCTTTGGATACTTGTTCTTCTTTATTTCCCAATGTATTGAGTCTGGGTTTCCCTTTGTTTCTCTTGCATTTGGGATCATTATCATTGATCTAAATTCTCTGCCATTTCCTTCAGTGAAACTTTCTGTTCAAGTTGCATCATCTTCATTATATTGAAAGATTGATCAAAGGATTCGTAACAGCAATCCTTTTCAGTCTGAAAATGTTTTGTCCAAAGCAGTGTCCTGTTATTCCTGTATGAAAAAACAATTCCGTTTCTTACTTGTTCTTTACTAATTCACATTCTGGGTCTAGTTTTCCATTTGCTTCTTTTACTGTTTGGGATATTATAGTTGATATCAATTCTCTCGCATTTCCTTCAATAGTAGTTTTGTACACAATGCATTATCTTCCTTATATTCAAACTGTACCAAAGGATTCTTAACAACAGTCCTATACAGTGGAAAGAGTGATTGATTTGAGAAATCGTCAAGTTATTCCCTATTGAAAATTCCATTCCTTTGGATATTTGTTCTAATCTATTTCCCATTGTATTGAGTGTAGGTTTCGCATTCCAGATCATTGTAATTGATTTAAATTCTCTCCCATTTGCTTCAATGGAACTTTCTTTACAAGTTGCATAATCTTCTTTGTATTTAAAGATTGATCAAAAGATTCGTAACAGCAATCCTTTTCAGTCTGAAAAATTTTGTCCAAAGGAATGTTCCGGTTATTCCAGTACCAAAAACAATAGGTTTTGTTACTTGTTCTTCTCTATTTCACATTCTATTGAGTCTAGTTTTCCCTTTGTTTCTTTTACAGTTTGGGATATTATAGTTGATATTAATTTTCTCCATTTGCTTCAATGGAAGTTTTGTGCACAATGCATTATCTTCTTTATATTTAAACTGCATGAAAGGATTCTTAATAGGAGTCCAATTCAGTGGAAAGGGTGAATGGGTAGAGAAATCTTCTAGTTATTCCCTATTGAAAATTCCATTCCTTTGGATACTTGTTCTTCTTTATTTCCCATTCTATTGAGTCTGGGTTTCCCTTTGTTTCTCTTGCATTTGGGATCATTATCATTGATCTAAATTCTCTGCCATTTCCTTCAGTGAAACTTTCTGTTCAAGTTGCATCATCTTCATTATATTGAAAGATTGATCAAAGGATTCGTAACAGCAATCCTTTTCAGTCTGAAAATGTTTGTCCAAAGCAGTGTTCCTGTTATTCCTGTATGAAAAAACAATTCCGTTGCTTACTTGTTCTTTACTTTTTCACATTCTGGGTCTAGTTTTCTATTTGCTTCTTTTACTGTTTGGGATATTATAGTTGATATCAATTCTCTCGCATTTCCTTCAATAGTAGTTTTGTACACAATGCATTATCTTCCTTATATTCAAACTGTACCAAAGGATTCTTAACAACAGTCCTATACAGTGGAAAGAGTGACTGGTTTGAGAAATCGTCAAGTTATCCCCTATTGAAAATTCCATTCCTTTGGATGTTTGTTCTATTCTATTTCCCATTGTATTGAGTCTAGGTTTCCCTTTGTTTCCCTTGCATTTCAGATCATTGTAATTGATTTAAATATTCTCCCATTTGCTTCAATGGAACTTTCTTTACAAGTTGCATAATCTTCTTTGTATTTAAAGATTGATCAAAAGATTCGTAACAGCAATCCTTTTCAGTCTGAAAAATTTTGTCCAAAGGAATGTTCCGGTTATTCCAGTACC